>NC_141788.1:15188812-15788812 GCF_054643075.1 Acanthaster planci
TTGAAATTCCCCGTTTGCCTACTCGTTACAGGTTTTGTTCCCGCGCAAAGATTGGTCCCTATATTGGACCATAACAGACCTGAAAACTGTCCAAATCCAACAATCTTGGTGGCATCTGAAAGAACACATCTTTCTCTATACATTAATGTGAGTTTCATTTCCATATTTGCTTTCAGTAGAAAAATAACGCGGGAAGTTTGCAATAGTTCTTGTTCTTCTGCTTGCTATTTTTTAAATTCTCCGTTTGCCTACACGTAACAGGTTGTGTTCCCAAGCAAAGATTGGTTCCTATATTGGACCATAACAGACCTGAAAACTGTCCAAATCCAGCAATGGTGGTGGCATCTGAAAGAGCACATCTTGTTCTATCCATTGATGTAAGTTTCATTTCCATATTTGCTTTGGGTAAAAAATAACGCGGGAAGAATTCAAGAGTTCTTGTTCTTCTGCTTGCTATTTTTTTAAATTCTCCTTTTGTCTACACGTTACAGGTTTTGTTCCCGCGCAAAGATGGGTCCATATATTGGACCATAACAGACCTGAAAACTGTCCAAATCCAACAATCTTGGTGGCATCTGAAAGAACACATCTTTCTCTATACATTAATGTAAGTTTCATTTCCATATTTGCTTTCAGTAGAAAAATAACGCTGGAAGTTTGCAATAGTTCTTGTTCTTCTGCTTGCTATTTTTTTAAATTCTCCGTTTGCCTACACGTAACAGGTTGTGTTCCCAAGCAAAGATGGGTTCCTATATTGGACCATAACAGACCTGAAAACTGTCCAAATCCAGCAATGGTGGTGGCATCTGAAAGAGCACAACTTTCTCTATCTATTGATGTAAGTTTCATTTCAATATTTGCTTTCGGTAGAAAAATAACGCTAGAAGTTTGCAAGAGTTCTTGTTCTTCTGCTTGCTATTTTTTTAAATTCTGCGTTTGCCTACACGTAACAGGTTGTGTTTCCAAGCAAAGATGGGTCCCTATATTGGACCATAACAGACCTGAAAACTGTCCAAATCCAACAATCTTGGTGGCATCTGAAAGAGCACATCTTGTTCTATCCATTGATGTAAGTTTCATTTCCATATTTGCTTTGGGTAAAAAATAACGCGGGAAGAATTCAAGAGTTCTTGTTCTTCTGCTTGCTATTTTTTGAAATTCTCCGTTTGCCTACACGTAACAGGTTGTGTTTCCAAGCAAAGATGGGTCCCTATATTGGACCATAACAGACCTGAAAACTGTCCAAATCCAACAATCTTGGTGGCATCTGAAAGAACACATCTTTCTCTATACATTAATGTAAGTTTCATTTCCATATTTGCTTTCAGTAAAAAAATAACGCGGGAAGTTTGCAAGAGTTCTTGTTCTTCTGCTTGCTATTTTTTTAAATTCTCCGTTGCCTACACGTAACAGGTTGTGTTCCCAAGCAAAGATGGGTTCCTATATTGGACCATAACAGACCTGAAAACTGTCCAAATCCAGCAATGGTGGTGGCATCTGAAAGAGCACATCTTGTTCTATCCATTGATGTAAGTTTCATTTCCATATTTGCTTTGGGTAAAAAATAACGCGGGAAGAATTCAAGAGTTCTTGTTCTTCTGCTTGCTATTTTTTGAAATTCTCCGTTTGTCTACACGTTACAGGTTGTGTTCCCGCGCAAAGATGGGTCCATATATTGGACCATAACAGACCTGAAAACTGTCCAAATCCAACAATCTTGGTGGCATCTGAAAGAACACATCTTTCTCTATACATTAATGTAAGTTTCATTTCCATATTTGCTTTCAGTAGAAAAATAACGCGGGAAGTTTGCAATAGTTCTTGTTCTTCTGCTTGCTATTTTTTAAATTCTCCGTTTGCCTACACGTAACAGGTTGTGTTCCCAAGCAAAGATGGGTTCCTATATTGGACCATAACAGACCTGAAAACTGTCCAAATCCAGCAATGGTGGTGGCATCTGAAAGAGCACATCTTTCTCTATTTATTGATGTAAGTTTCATTTCCATATTTGCTTTCGGTAGAAAAATAACGCTAGAAGTTTGCAAGAGTTCTTATTCTTCTGCTTGCTATTTTTTTAAATTCTGCGTTTGCCTACACGTAACAGGTTGTGTTCCCAAGCAAAGATGGGTCCCTATATTGGACCATAACAGACCTGAAAACTGTCCAAATCCAAAAATCCTGGTGGCATCTGAAAGAGCACATCTTTTTTTATCCATTGATGTAAATTTCATTTCCATATTTGCTTTGGGTAGAAAAATAACGCGGGAAGAATGCAAGAGTTCTTGTTCTTCTGCTTGCTATTTTTTTTAAATTCTCCGTTTGCCTACACGTAACAGGTTGTGTTCCCAAGCAAAGATGGGTCCCTATATTGGACCATAACAGACCTGAAAACTGTCTAAATCCAGCAATGGTGGTGGCATCTTGAACGGCACATCTTTCTCTATCCATTGATGTAAGTTTCATTTCCATATTTGCTTTTGGTAGCGAAATTACGCTGGAAGAATGCAAGAGTTCTTGTTCTATTACTTGCTATTTTTTGAAATTCTCCGTTTGCCTACACGTTACAGGTTGTGTTTAAGCGCAAAGAGGGGTACATATATTGGACCATAACAGACCTGAAAACTGTCCAAATCCAACAAACTTGGTGGCATCTGAAAGAACACATTTTTCTCTATACATTAATGTAAGTTTCATTTCCATATTTGCTTTCAGTAAAAAAATAACGCTGGAAGTTTGCAATAGTTCTTGTTCTTCTGCTTGCTATTTTTTGAAATTCTCCGTTTGCCTACACGTAACAGGTTGTGTTCCCAAGCAAAGATGGGTTCCTATATTGGACCATAACAGACCTGAAAACTGTCCAAATCCAGCAATGGTGGTGGCATCTGAAAGAGCACATCTTGTTCTATCCATTGATGTAAGTTTCATTTCCATATTTGCTTTGGGTAGAAAAATAACGCTAGAAGTTTGCAAGAGTTCTTATTCTTCTGCTTGCAATTTTTTTAAATTCTACGTTTGCCTACACGTTACAGGTTGTGTTCCCGCGCAAAGATGGGTCCATATATTGGACCATAACAGACCTGAAAACTGTCCAAATCCAACAATCTTGGTGGCATCTGAAAGAACACATCTTTCTCTATACATTAATGTAAGTTTCATTTCCATATTTGCTTTCAGTAGAAAAATAACGCGGGAAGTTTGCAATAGTTCTTGTTCTTCTGCTTGCTATTTTTTAAATTCTCCGTTTGCCTACACGTAACAGGTTGTGTTCCCAAGCAAAGATGGGTTCCTATATTGGACCATAACAGACCTGAAAACTGTCCAAATCCAGCAATGGTGGTGGCATCTGAAAGAGCACAACTTTTTCTATCTATTGATGTAAGTTTCATTTCCATATTTGCTTTCGGTAGAAAAATAACGCTAGAAGTTTGCAAGAGTTCTTATTCTTCTGCTTGCTATTTTTTTAAATTCTGCGTTTGCCTACACGTAACAGGTTGTGTTCCCAAGCAAAGATGGGTCCCTATATTGGACCATAACAGACCTGAAAACTGTCCAAATTCAAAAATTTTGGTGGCATCTGAAATAGCACATCTTTCTTTATCCATTGATGTAAGTTTCATTTCCATATTTGCTTTGGGTAGAAAAATAACGCGGGAAGAATGCAAGAGTTCTTGTTCTTCTGCTCGCTATTTTTTTGAAATTCTCCGTTTGTCTACACGTTACAGGTTGTGTTTAAGCGCAAAGATGGGTCCATATATTGGACCATAACAGACCTGAAAACTGTCTAAATCCAGCAATGGGGGTGGGATATTGAGTGGCACATCGTTCTCTATATCCATTGATGTAAGTTTCATTTCCATATTTGCTTTTGGTAGCGAAATTACGCTGGAAGAATGCAAGAGTTCTTGTTCTATTACTTGCTATTTTTTGAAATTCTCCGTTTGCCTACACGTTACAGGTTGTGTTTAAGCGCAAAGAGGGGTACATATATTGGACCATAACAGACCTGAAAACTGTCCAAATCCAACAAACTTGGTGGCATCTGAAAGAACACATTTTTCTCTATACATTAATGTAAGTTTCATTTCCATATTTGCTTTCAGTAAAAAAATAACGCTGGAAGTTTGCAATAGTTCTTGTTCTTCTGCTTGCTATTTTTTGAAATTCTCCGTTTGCCTACACGTAACAGGTTGTGTTCCCAAGCAAAGATGGGTTCCTATATTGGACCATAACAGACCTGAAAACTGTCCAAATCCAGCAATGGTGGTGGCATCTGAAAGAGCACATCTTGTTCTATCCATTGATGTAAGTTTCATTTCCATATTTGCTTTGGGTAAAAAATAACGCGGGAAGAATTCAAGAGTTCTTGTTCTTCTGCTTGCTATTTTTTGAAATTCTCCGTTTGTCTACACGTTACAGGTTGTGTTCCCGCGCAAAGATGGGTCCATATATTGGACCATAACAGACCTGAAAACTGTCCAAATCCAACAATCTTGGTGGCATCTGAAAGAACACATCTTTCTCTATACATTAATGTAAGTTTCATTTCCATATTTGCTTTCAGTAGAAAAATAACGCGGGAAGTTTGCAATAGTTCTTGTTCTTCTGCTTGCTATTTTTTTAAATTCTCCGTTTGCCTACACGTAACAGGTTGTGTTCCCAAGCAAAGATGGGTTCCTATATTGGACCATAACAGACCTGAAAACTGTCCAAATCCAGCAATGGTGGTGGCATCTGAAAGAGCACAACTTTTTCTATCTATTGATGTAAGTTTCATTTCCATATTTGCTTTCGGTAGAAAAATAACGCTAGAAGTTTGCAAGAGTTCTTGTTCTTCTGCTTGCTATTTTTTTAAATTCTCCGTTGCCTACACGTAACAGGTTGTGTTCCCAAGCAAAGATGGGTTCCTATATTGGACCATAACAGACCTGAAAACTGTCCAAATCCAAAAATCCTGGTGGCATCTGAAAGAGCACATCTTTTTTAACCATTGATGTAAATTTCATTTCCATATTTGCTTTGGGTAGAAAAATAACGCGGGAAGAATGCAGGAGTTCTTATTCTTCTGCTTGCTATTTTTTTAAATTCTGCGTTTGCCTACACGTAACAGGTTGTGTTTAAGCGCAAAGATGGGTCCATATATTGGACCATAACAGACCTGAAAACTGTCTAAATCCAGCAATGGTGGTGGCATCTTGAGCGGCACATCTTTCTCTATCCATTGATGTAAGTTTCATTTCCATATTTGCTTTTGGTAGCGAAATTACGCTGGAAGAATGCAAGAGTTCTTGTTCTTCTGCTTGCTATTTTTTGAAATTCTCGGTTTGTCTACACGTTACAGGTTGTGTTTAAGCGCAAAGCTGGGTCCATATATTGGACCATAACAGACCTGAAAACTGTCTAAATCCAGCAATGGTGGTGGCATCTTGAGCGGCACATCTTTCTCTATCCATTGATGTAAGTTTCATTTCCATATTTGCTTTTGGTAGCGAAATTACGCTGGAAGAATGCAAGAGTTCTTGTTCTATTACTTGCTATTTTTTTAAATTCTCCGTTTGCCTACACGTTACAGGTTGTGTTTAAGCGCAAAGAGGGGTACATATATTGGACCATAACAGACCTGAAAACTGTCCAAATCCAGCAATGGTGGTGGCATCTGAAAGAGCACAGCTTTTTCTATCTATTGATGTAAGTTTCATTTCCATATTTGCTTTGGGTAGAAAAAAAAATGCGGGAAGAAAGCAAGAGTTCTTGTTCTTCTGCTTGCTCTTTTTTTAAATTCTGCGTTTGCCTACACGTAACAGGTTGTGTTTCCAAGCAAAGATGGGTCCCTATATTGGACCATAACAGACCTGAAAACTGTCCAAATCCAAAAATTTTGGTGGCATCTGAAAGAGCACATCTTTCTTTATCCATTGATGTAAGTTTCATTTCCATATTTGCTTTGGGTAGAAAAATAACGCGGGAAGAATGCAAGAGTTCTTGTTCTTCTGCTCGCTATTTTTTTGAAATTCTCCGTTTGTCTACACGTTACAGGTTGTGTTTAAGCGCAAAGATGGGTCCATATATTGGACCATAACAGACCTGAAAACTGTCTAAATCCAGCAATGGTGGTGGCATCTTGAAGGGCACATCTTTCTCTATCCATTGATGTAAGTTTCATTTCCATATTTGCTTTTGGTAGCGAAATTACGCTGGAAGAATGCAAGAGTTTTCTTTCTATTACTTGCTATTTTTTGAAATTCTCCGTTTGCCTACACGTTACAGGTTGTGTTTAAGCGCAAAGAGGGGTACATATATTGGACCATAACAGACCTGAAAACTGTCTAAATCCAACAAACTTGGTAGCATCTGAAAGAACACATCTTTCTCTATACATTAATGTAAGTTTCATTTCCATATTTGCTTTCAGTAGAAAAATAACGCTGGAAGTTTCCAATAGTTCTTGTTCTTCTGCTTGCTATTTTTTGAAATTCTCCGTTTGCCTACACGTTACAGGTTGGGTTCCCGCGCAAAGAGGGGTCCATATATTGGACCATAACAGACCTGAAAACTGTCCAAATCCAACAATCTTGGTGGCATCTGAAAGAACACATCTTTCTCTATACATTAATGTAAGTTTCATTTCCATATTTGCTTTCAGTAGAAAAATAACGCTGGAAGTTTGCAAGAGTTCTTGTTCTTCTGCTTGCTGTTTTTTTTAAATTCTCCGTTTGCCTACACGTATTAAACAGGTTGTGTTCCCAGGCAAAGATGGGTCCCTATATTGGACCATAACAGGCCTGAAAACTGTCCAAATCCAGCAATGGTGGTGGCATCTGAAAGAGCAAATCTTTCTCTATCTATTGATGTAAGTTTCATTTCCATATTTGCTTTGGTAGGACAAATAACGCCCCAACGTAGTGTATTTATTTGAAAATGTTAAGTTTAAAGAAGCAGACTCTGTTCTAATAAGATTTCATTCCAACCTCTAAATTACCTGTTACCATCTAATTAAGGGTTTAGAATGTAAACAATACATTGAATTGGATACACTGGGTCCCTTCTCCATACTACCCAGCAAGATACTGGACGGAGGGGTACCCCTTCACATGTTCAACCCCTATACACACCCTAGAGTATTGTTACCTAACTCATCCCCCCTAGCTGTCTGTAAAGAATTCCCGAGATTCCGATTAAACAATGATCAACACAAAGTGGGGGGCTCTCTCCGTCCCATATCTTGCTTCATAATTTGCGTGAATACAGTCTAGGCCATTTCACATGCATGCTTAGAATCAAGTTTTCGCTGGTTGTGTTAGGTGTTAACTTTTGTTGAAGTGCTTGCAGTAAATAGAGTGGCCCAAATTTGATTTCTGAGATTTGATAAGCACCATATCATTAACAGGTTTGATAGTAAATTTTAGGTGATGTTGCTCACAAATTTGAATAGATACCAGTTTTATCTGTTCTTCTTACGGCTGAGTAATCAGGTAGTAAGTTTAAAGGGTAACAAAATAACAATAAAAATGTAACCATTTTTAAAAAGCGTAAATTTAATTTTTACCCTTTTTAATTGTTACCCAAAAATGAATAAAAAGATCCTGCGTTTACCCGCCCACAAAACAATCCCCCTTTTGGCCGTTCGCGCTCACATGGCTAAAGTTTGGACGATTTCATAGCCAGAACGATGCATGCAGTGAACATGCACAAATTTTTCACAGTACAGTACTTGCACGCTTGCAATAGACCGCGTTGTGTTTGATGTTGCGTTGCCCACAAGCAAACACTATTGAAATCCCTCATACATGTCATACCACCCAAGTAGAAAGATATACCCTCCCCCCCCCAAAAAAAAACAGTGCTACATGCTCCCTACAATGCCACACTCAAACATATCAGAAAGTTTTTTCTCAAGGCCAATTGTAGACTGGGACGACCTCCCGACGAACGAATCATCCCAAACTTAATTAAGACTCTCCGATATTTCTCGTCGTAACTCAAACGTTAAACTTCACGTTTGCACTGCACGGGTGTGTATGAAGTCACACAGGAATATGATGCCTAAAAGCGACATTCAGTCAAATATCTCGAATTCTGAAGATGCTCAGGGGGACAAGATAGGAATAGATAAACTGTGTAGGCCTACCTTCATTTTCTCTGGAACGGGGCGTGTGCAAATATTATTGGTATCCTCCATACATAACAGGCAGTAACAACGACGACGCGTCAATGAGTTTGTTGCTATTGTGGCGGGACAACTGACACCAAAGTTTTGTGGCGGACCAGCAGACTGGCCTGATTGGAGATAGAATTAACCTGGCCCTAACCCCACAAATATGTTTATTTAACCTTACGCAAACAATGAGCGGCTATCCAAAACGCAAGGGGGGGATATCAGGTAACGAACGGTTGTACCATGCCTTAGGGGCTGTTCGTTTGGTGGAAGTTTACCACCGCTCTGTGATTAAGTAATTGATCACAATGTCAATAAAGATCAGACTTAATGTCAATACAAGTGATACGGGACTGACTAAATCTAACAGTGACCAGTGATTTCTAAGGCAATTATATGATTGGTTTATTCAATGTCAGTGCTCAGTTATCCGCTATATACAACAGCAGTTAACTATATACAAAATTATCCTCACGGAGAGGTTGTCCTACGTGGTCAACTGCACTACGAACGTGATTAATCAGCCTTACCCTTAACCTACACCAGAATAACCCTCACGGTGATCAGGATAAACCTCACAGCGATCAGGGTAACCCTCACAATAACCAGGTAACCCTCACAGTGATCAGGGTAACCCTCAAGTCTAAATAAATAATCTACTGATGGCTTATAACTGAATAAGTCTTGACCACACAAGCGAATACAATCTTCGTAATTATACAACACAACAGGGTAGACTTATACAACAATAATCTCTACTTCCTTACAAAGCAACACAGTTCCTAAACTCCAACAAGGTTTAAGGTGACTTAAATAACCCTCACCCTTTTCAAGTTATTACCAAAATAACACTAGGTAAGTTGATTAAGACGGGCGATTATAATAGTTCACATTAACTGGTTCACACGGGTTCCCTAACCCTACAATCTACTGCTTCTTAAATAAACGAGACTGTCTAACGATTCCCCAATCTTCAAAGAGATCTGATATAATCGGCAGCTCCGACAACTGAGGGTGCACTGCCCAATTCAAGGGAAATTCTTCGGCAGGCCGAGGCGCTGAAAAAGTACCCCTACAGTTTATTTGGAAAAGAGGAGATTGTGTGGCTCAAGAATTTGTGGGATTGTAAAAGAATGGCCCAGAATGAACTCCCTAGATTCAAGGGCTCCCATCCTAGGGCGAAGCATAGAAAAATGACACTGAAAAATTGTCCCAAGAGCTTGAAAAGGTGGAGGGATGTCATTTGAAAAATGGCCGCTGACAGACTTGGTAACGTTCACTTTTTGGAAGGTGAGTTTGTTTTGGGTGGATAATTAAAAATTTCATTGGTTAACCTACTAAAAATTGAAAATCAATTGAGAGCTGATTGACCCCAGAACACTTTGTTTTTTGTTTGAGAGGCCTGAGGGACTTCGGTTGCCCGCACCGGGGCTGCAAACGTGGTCGATTTTACATTGTCTTCAATGGGGCTTCAATTAGTTCAGTGCACCCCTGAGAACAAGCACCACACTAACCGATCGCACCAGGTACACTTGAGGTAGATCCCCAACCACCAGCGGTCGTACGTCAGATCATGGAGAAATAAAACACATTTCTCCATGGTCAGATTTACACTCGAAACTCAGATCACAACTCCACGGAGCTCTGGTTAGCACGCTGCCATCTTGAGAAGTCCCGGCTTGCCACCCACGCAGCAAGCGTCCAGACCTAAGGTAATGCGCGTCTCTGATTGGTTGCCGCGTGCATGTTTAATGCATGGTTAGACGCGCCTGTATGATGTTTGAAGCATAACTCAAAAGTTTCTGGCGCGAACTCATCATATCGATGCGCCGAATGTGATATATGCGAGAGTGTAAGCACGCATTACGTGTGCTCTGTAAGTCAGTGCAGCGCATAAACTTTTTAAGTCTTTTAAAAAAACTTCAAATGGGCCCACAGCAAATTATGTGGTAAGGAAAATTGAACTTGCTTCCCAGCAAGCGCACCACTGATTTCTACGCGGGCGAGAGCCAACGCGGCGCTATACGATCTTTGGCGAGAACTACTAAGGCCTCTTGGACAAACTTTGCCAATGGGTGGCGCTATATCGTATGCCCTTCCAACCACCAACACATGCATTTCAACACAACATGCATCATTACATGATTTACCAGTACTAACAGCCCAAGTAGCACTCAGGTTACAGCAGCATACCATGGACCCGATATGCCCAAATCTAAAGTTTGTCTGCTTGGATCGGGTTGCTGAGTTTATTGCAAACAATCACATTCAGATTATCAGCTTTCTACAACTACAAGGTATCTGTATTAGTTTTTAACATGTTTAAACGCATGCAATCTTTGCGTTACGAAATGTAACCAGTCCATGGTCATGACAGATGGTATTAACGTTAGGCTGATGTTACCATGTTGGACGTTGTCTTCATTTCATTACGACTAACGTCCCCGGGTATAAAGTTGTGTACAAAACCGACCACAAATTTGGTTCTAATTTGTTCTTGGTTTACCGTGTTGAAGAAACTAATTTTTCATGTTCGGAAAGTCAAGGCATCCGACAGGTGCTGTAGATCTATGCATAATTCATGTTGCCACAGTAGGCTATTGCTTAGGCCATGCATGGAGGAATAAAACACATGGGCCATGAGAATGAAAATTATAGATTTGTGTCCACTGCCCGCATGGTCCAAAACACCCTGCCAAAACGTTCATTATTAAAAAAAAATTCAATATTTTCAGAAAAATGTGGGAATAAAAAATCCATTTCAAATCCTAAATCATACAGCAGTAAAAGGGTCCAAAATCCATATATACGCATACCTACATGTACCGGTACCTACTACACGAACGATCAAATTCTGTAAGACTGTATTATATGCATGCGCGTAAAGCACTGCCCTGGCCCGGCCGGGGAATACATTATGTAAGTATCCACCAAGCATGGACATTACTTTACAGTACATGTACATGTACAAGCAATCCCATTAGCGCTGCAAAGCCGTGCAGCTTCGTCCTGTTGCATGTCGACTTGCCTTGGCCGGCCGCGAGTATACAGAACGCTGCATGATCCAATCAAAACTTGTCAAGTTCTGTTTGCAACCTTGATGACCTCATTCGCCTTATATGGAACGTGAGGTTGTGGCTACTTGCGGCTGGCATGCCAATTATGGAACTGAATATGCATTAAGCTCAGTTGAATATAGGAAGAATTTAGCAGTGTCATCTACCAGGGAATGCAGTATATTGCATATTGCTGTTGATCTTTTGTGAATTCTTACTACGTACATGTACTTTACATATTCATTCACAATTTCATTGCACTTGGCCACTCCGCGTTCTGCACACTGTCATATACAAAAAATAATGAATAATGAAAAAAAAGCCTCATGCTTTTCCAAATGTTCCGGACGCAAATCTAAAACTTTCATTCTCGTGGCCTTAGTAATAAGTTGCACACGAACTTTGCTAGTGTACAGTACGCCCACAGCACGTGTGTGGAGCATGACACAGTGACATGCATATTAATTTTATTCAAATTTAATTTCACCGGTTCGTTCCGTCTGTTATGCAAGGTGTGACAGGGAGCCAAATTTGTATGGTACAGTGTATACCAGAGCACCTATTGGGTTCCTTGAAATCCGACGCAAGAAGCGCTGCTTTCATTTTTTAAATGGTGCTGCCCATGGTCAGCATAGAATTATTACAGGCCCATTTATTAAGCTACCATGCATCGAAAAATATACGGTTTGGGAAAGCTTTAGGGTGTTCATATAAAAGTCTAAACTCTGAGGAATATGCCGGTGTAGGTAACATTGTTGAGTAATTCTCATTTCGGAAGATATTAGGATTCAAAGTTTGTGACAGTCCTGCAGTTTGGATTTCAGGCGTTTAAGACATGCCTTGAAGTAGGGCTGTGGTGGCGATAGAAAAGAGACAGATTGTAAAAGAGAACCACTACAGCCCTATTTGTGAGGCTAGCCTAGGCCTACACGATACTGCCTCATCATGTTTATCGCAAATACTGCTTATGGGTGATTTTGCGCAATGGTAGAAAGGCATTGTGGGAAGGAAAAACGTGCAAACATTGAACCTTTTGCCTTTCCACAATGCCATTATACAATGACTCATGTTGTATTTGCAATAAGGCAGTAACGTGTTAGGATGGTTAGGCCTAGCCCTCGACTGGGGGCCACTCTATTGCACTCCCTCCATATCCTTGACCCCATAACGGTCAATCCAAAAAGTGGAGACACCCGCAAAAATGATTTTCTTTGAATCCCTTTTGCATGTATGGATCACTCACCCCATTTAAGCACCGATCTACATGTATTTGGGCGATTTCCAGTTCTTAGAAGTGTGTGAAATTTTGGTCTCAATTTTGGGCCATTCATTCACTACAGCAATTAACTTCTGATCTTTAACCAGTGCCAAGTATATGGAGGGAATCTGGTGGTTCATTACCATTAGCACCCTGTTCCGTATGATATGGAAACAAAATCCACTTTTTCAAACTAATTAACATGTTTACCTTAAGGAACCATTACTCAATCCTGATAGGCCTAGTTTAGTTAAATTTTGACAATATTTAAGCAAGAAAACTTCAAATTTCTAACCCAAGTTGGCATAAGACAACCACTCAGTCGAATCATGCCATGTCTGGTTACCCAACTCAGGCATTTTGGATTCATCAAAACAAATCTCCATCCAGGCCAAGGAACCAGCCTATATTCGTTAATTTGTCGTTCACAGCTCTTTGGGGCAGTCATGTACGCTGCCGTTTTACCCACAAATTTTGCCGTTTTCCAAAAAAAAGGTGTAAATATTTCCCAATCAGTGTCCAAGAGTCACATTGTTCACATACATGTACATGTATGTGTACTTGTGAAGACAAGCTACGACCCCCTATGAGTGCCTTATGTAGGATAGGATGTGGCTTTAGTCTGCTTCTCACTGTTCTCAGTCCCATCGTTTTTGTTCCGTCATCGTCAGACCCCCTAAAATCTATGCAGTCGTATTTCTATGCACTCACCTTTGCACTCACCAGTGAACAGCCAGCGGTTACTTGTATCGTTTTTCCAGATTCAAAAGTTCGCCTACAGTTCGCCCCTCTGTTGTCTAGTACATGTATGTACTTTTAATGTATCGTGATGTCATTAAAATTTATTGACTCAGGTATAGGATGAGCCTACGAAGGACTGAGTACCAGTGCAAAGAACTCATTTGTGTCAATCAGTGGTGACTAAAAGTTACTGTACCGTTAGAGATTAGGGCAGGGCAGCGTATTAAGGCGGGTATTATCGCAATGCATAAAGGAACTCATTTGGCCTTGGGGGATTATACTCATATATAGTGTGATTCCACAAATCCCTGTTTTAACCGAATAACGGGCCTTGCCATCAGAGCTTAAAACCACAAAGCTAACTTCAGAGTTTATGAGCAGAGCTCCTTACCAGTTGCCAAAAACAACCCCATTTTAACCCCATGTTTTTGGTACCTGTAGTTTAACTGAAAATGAAAATGGTTAAATTGAGCTGACTAGACGGAATACACCAGTTTTAACCAAGAAGCAGCATTTTAACCAAGCGGAAATCCATAGTGTGAGATGTTTCTCTGCTCAGTTGTTTGTACTGATCTGTTAATGACTTCTTCCCATGCAGATATGAGGAGCTTAGTTTTGTCGTTACGTCCTAATTTCCCTGTAAATTCTTAATGATAAAGAACACATTCACAGGGCACTTTTTCTTTCCTGTTAACAGATCAAAACTCAAGACATTGGAGTTGAAGAACACTGATATCAGTTTTCTTGCCAGTTACAAACATCCAGACGTTGGTTTTGGTGCGCTGGGACAATGGCATCCGCTTAGTGATGGTTAGCTCAATAAGTTCTTGTTTGATAATCCAAGCCCTCTGAGTTTGCATTCTACTAGTTTTTTGACTGGTGGGCCCTCTTGAATCCAAACCATAGAGCTGTGTACATTAAATTCATCACTAACTTACTGTGCAAAGTAAAAACCTTCAAGGCACATGTGCACAGACTTGTGGAAAAAATTTTGTTTGGCTTTTGTGTAGCTTCTTGCATACATACACACTGTACATGTATGTGCATCTGTATTCTAAGTGATGCTTCAACAAAGCTGATACACCAAGATCCTAAATGAAATGAGTATTTCGCCGCACTTTTGAATGAATTTTGCTGAGGCTTTCTCATGCAATATGCTATCTATAGAAAGTGCATTTGCATAATAATCATTGCTTATTTCATAAACGTACGTGTACTTTGCCATTGCCAACTACATTATTCTAAATTTGCATTATTTCATTTTGTTATTTTTTCAAACATGCACACCAATTCAAAATACCAGTACTCCGACGACTGTCAAAGTTTCTCTGCATGGGGGAACAAGATGTTAGTGCTCTATAATCCAACCAAAGCTCAGCCCATGGTAATCCAATTGCACATGCTCCAATTGCTCTTTGAACAAAATTGAAACCGCATGCATCAGTGTACAACAGCAGCTTGTGTCTGTAGAGTGTGCTCTAGCAAAATGCAGCAGAATCTGGTAGCCATGGTACATGTAGCCCATTTGGATGTATTCAGGTTCAGGGAAAGCATTTAGGTGGCTTCCAGAGTCAAGAAGGTGCTGCAAATAGGGCTGTGTAAATTATTTGATTATTCTGATATGTGTATCTAGTCGACTGTCAAATATTCAAAACTTGTTTTTGACATTGAATACATGTAGTTAGAGGTGAAAATCAATGGTAATAAGTAAGGAAACAAAGCGTTCTTCATGGTGTCGTGGGTAAACTAAAAGGTAGCTGAATACAAATGCCTTATAGTAAGGTCATAAAAGTCCTTTTGTTCAGATTTTCTTTTTGTAACTTTTAGTGAAACCATGTAAAGTTTTTGGGGTGCTTTGTAGGAATCTGGGGCAACCAAATGTTTAAATTTAATTGTAAATTTTTTGAATATTCAAGTAGACTCAGCCTTAAAAACAAGATATTGTAGTCTCTTATAATGTTTGGCTTTTATCTTCAGTCCCAGTTTTCTCCCATTCTGTGCATGGCTCTTCTGAACAGCTTTTAGTCAACTGAGTGCCATCGATCTGAGCCACAACAGACTGTTTTACCTGGCTTTCCTGGAGCAAGCTCTCACGCAGCCAGATTGCACCATTAAGCTTCTGAATCTGGAATGTTGCGAACTGGGGACGGAAATGCTGGACAGCCTTTTTGTCAGTGCTAAAGGTGACAACTGATTTTGTATTGTTTGTGTTCTGTTTTGTTTTTGTTTGGGTTTTCTTGCAGGGTGGTTTTAGTGATTTTTGTATGTTTGATGGATTGATCCTTCTTTTTATTTTGTTGCAGACAGCAAATGCCTGCGTGAACTAAATGTGGCATGTAACAAGTACTGCCCACACACTAACAGCCGGGCTAGTTTTTCAGGCCTTGCCGAGCTTATACGAAATAGTCCACTCACTAAATTGAATCTCAGTGGATGCAGCTTTGCATTAACAGGTTTGTCTAGATTTTCCCTCCATTTTCCCTCTTTATCTCGAGTTGTGTGAAAATCTGTCAAAATCTGTGGGTATTCTTGCCCTGCTCAGCCCTGTGTTGGTAGTTCCTCCTAGTTTTCATTATCTGTGTTCAGGGGTGCTAGTCAGAAGTCAGCAAACCTGAAACATTATCTGGCCAGAGATCATGACCCAAAGACACATTAGCAGGAAAAGCCAACATGGGGCTGGATAGCTCAGTGGGTATGGCACCAGTGCAGTGTTCCAGAGGTCACAGGTGTAATTTGTTGGATGTTAAATGTATTTATTTTGTAGGAATCCCTTTGTTGAGTTTTTGCTTTGAAAATTTAAGTTTTAAATTAAAAACAATAGTAAAAGTCAAGCATGAATTTGAAGGTATAGTCCTGCAGTTGTTGCTTAATGGTTCACGGAAGTGTTTGTTGCCTTAGTAAGTCACACGATCAATTTAGAGTGCTTTTGTTTGCCGCTGGAGTCATCCATAGGCATTTCTCAGTGAGGTTAACATTGCTTTTAATATTTATACTCTTTTGTAACTCAGGCTGGACCCATGGCAATGATTTTGCAGATGCCCTGCGTCTCGACAGTTCTCTCCATCAATTTCTGCTGGAAAGCAATTTATTGAGTAAGTAACCCCACAGAAAGGACTCCATGTAAAAGGCACTTGCCTTTCAGTTGTTGTTTGATGGAAAAAAAATTATCCAGATTTATCAAATGATGTCTCATGTCGCCTCTCTCTCCATTTATCTGTATATCTGTTGAAGTAGAAGCGTGATTGTCAAAACCCATTTTGAAAACGACTATGTGATATCTGACTGTTGCTATGTTGCACATGCAGTCTGTGGTTTCTCTATTGCATTGCGTCAATACTGTTATTGCGTTGTGTGTATGCATATGCTGTGCACTGTACTGTTTGGCCTTTGATCTTAGGAAGTGTAGGGTGCCAGTCATACAGTACTGTGGACTAGCATTCTTAAGTTTTGTCCTTTGGGTTACTTCACAGCCGACAAATGTCTACATCTGTTGGCCAGTGCCTTTGTGAACCCCCCAACAGACTTGAATGTCCAAGCCCCGCAATTGTGCTTAGACATAAGGTGAGTATGTGGGTCGGGGAGAGGATATCGAGAACGTAATTATTGGTGTGAAAGCTTCCAACAACTTTGACCATAATGCTTTCGCAAGTCATTGACATTTGAAAAACAGCTGCTATCCATGTAACGGCCAATGAGTTAGGCACTTGAGTCAGTATTTCAAAAGTCACACAGCTCAAAGCAGCATGGAATTTCTGGCAAGCATACCATTCCTAGTATATCCAGTGACATTGGTTGAATCTTCTGAACAGTGACATAAATCTATTAAACCCCCCATGTGTTAAAGTGTCACTGTGTGAATGCCAAAATAACATCTGTAATAATTTTTCCCGCTCGAATAGTTTTAACAAGCACATAACCCGCGAGGGGCTGGACACATTCAGCCAAACACTCCAAAAAGCAAGCACAACACCAGGTTACCGAATCACCCCTCCCCGCCACCTTACAATCACGATGGAAAGAGGTGAAAGCAGCACCAGAGAAGACTGGAAGATGGCGGAGTTCATGAAACTGACTGTCAGTCGTAAGGTACCAGTCGGACAATGGTCTAACAGACGTGGGGGTTACAGGAGCCGGAGATACGTCATGAACTGTAGAGACCTGATGATGGAGCATCAGTCACAGATGTGAGGGAGACAACTTCTCCAACCTTAACCCCAGAGGTCACTTTATTTACCACTTTGATTCAGTAGTAACCCTGGCTAGAAAACCTTCGTCATGTATCTTGATTTGACAGAATAACGGCGGCTGAATAATTTGTATCATGTATTTGGTACTGTTAATCCCAACACATGATATAGTATTAATGCTCACTGTGAATTTTTGTGTTGTTTTTGCCTTTAACAATCCCCCATTTTCCTTTTTTGCTTATATTCGTATGGAATGTCAAACTGCCATGCGTGGTTTACAAGATGCTCACTTTTTCAAAAATAATATTTACGGATCCATAATGCTGCGCCAAATTTACCATTTTTACACCGCATATATACACAACTGAACATGGTGATGGAACAGGTAGTCATGAAAACACTGCTTGACACCATAGGATCAAAATTACCTCTTCTCGCATAGAGCTCTGGTTCAATGCTTTGAACCTGATGTTGGGACTAATTTCTGGACACTACAAAGTAATAGTAACATTAATAACACAGCAGTGTCTTTTCTGCCACACACACAAACTGAATGACAGTGCTACATAATCACAAGGTACATATATATTTCACAATGGACACTTGAAATACTGTCTTAGGAGTGTTTGGGTTCTTGAACAGATATTTTCATATCACAATGCCACATTTTCAAACTTGAATTGTTGACATTGTAAATCTGTTATACAATTACTGCAAAGCAAATGAGTTTGCCAAGCTTTAAGAAATTTGTTTTCTTGAAAACCAGGGTGCCGACAAAAGTGGTGAAGGTGTGTGCGTACTGTATTACCATATGTACTACCACTTTTTGGCATACTTTATTAGTAATCAACTCTCCAACCTTTTTCAGTCAAGAAATGTCAGAGTTTACCTTGCAGAGGTTGCACAACGATGTACTTTTTTCATTGGTTATACTTACTGTTGCATTGCTGGCCTGTGTGAAACCACAGGTATGATCCCAGTTGCCTTATGTTACCAGAAAAGTAAATTCAGAGTATTTACTTCTGCGACTCTTGGGGCATGTGTTCTCAACTCGTGGCTGGTCCTGTTCTGGGCTTACCCCCTCGTTGAAAATTGTGCCACTGCCATGTAGAAATCAGTAAAGCAAGACTAATTCTAGTGTAAGAAATTGCAACCTTTGACCCAAACCTCACAAAATATCAAACCCCGTTACCACCGTTCTTGACACAAACAAAATTTCTTGAGGGAAGAATGTATTTAAAAAATCATTAACTTTTATTCTGAGAACCTGATGAAGAGACAAAATAACATGAACCAGTTACAAGTATTATAATGTATTTTAGGGAAGCCATATTTAAGATTTGAAACTTCGTTGATAATAATTCTGAATTGCTGAGTTATTTTTAGGAAGAACACAAATGCATGGGTGGCCTATTCAGGTCTTGGGTTGGGGGGCAGACTTTTTCAAAAATGATCATCAATTTTTTTTCATTCTCAAAAGAATCCTTACCCCCCTTGCCCAAATAAAGGTAGTACATAGTACAGTACCAGTTATAAAATGCTAGCACTTTAAATCCAAAGCCCTCCCCATTATCAAAGACCAGATGGATCATAAAACCTTGAAACAATCACCAAACAATATTGGCTGTCAAAGCTCCCATATGCAAGACTTCAGAAACACATATACTGTACCTGGTTTGAAGTCTTTTGCAGATATATGTATTTGGAATACCTCAGTATTATGACCTCTGTTATTTCGCATCATTTACAAAATATAACATGTACATCCACAACCATATATAAAAGTTCTTACATTTTGCTACTATAAAAAGTTAATGTCACCATGCACCAGGCCCTATACAAAACATTATTTTCAATTAATTTGGACATTTAAATAAAAAAAAATGTTAAATAATCATTTAATTGTTTAATGATTAGGTTTTTGTATGCAATTCCACCAAATCATTGCTTTAGGATCAACAATAAAAACAGCCTTTCAAGATGACTTGTGGCTAGTAAACAAGACGGGGGACATCAAAACCTATTTTTATTATCTAAAAAGATTTATAACTGTTTTCCTGAAGGCCACATTTACATTAATTCTAAACACCTTTTGCTGGAATACAGATATTTTGAGAATAAAGAAACTCTTACAGATCTCTTATGACAAAAAGTTTAGATATAAAACAATTTGCATTTGTATTAAGTTTATAAACATGATGAATATAACTTGGGGAAGACCAGAAGAAGGCATATTTGTGTACAGTACTTTCCATTGTTGACAATGACACCAAAGGGTTTGGTCTTAGGCAAATTCCAACTACAAAGAAGTTCATAACAATTTAAGGTAATTGGTCCTCTCCATTTTTACAGTTGTACGATAAGACCATTTGATTAAAATGATGCTTGGGCTCTCAGGACAAGATCTCATAGAAATAGTGCAATGAGTTGCATATTCATTCATCATTTACCCCTACTGAAATGGCATTGACCCCATTAAAATGCTTTGAAGTAGCACAATGACCACTTGCAGGTGCAAAAAAAGGGGAAAATGGGAAATTCATTGGTATAATAATAACAAATTCCTTTTCATGTTTCCCAACGCAGGCAAGATTTTTACATCTAAAAAGGTTTGCTATGGAACCTTGCCTTCTAGTTGTGCAATCAGAGTCTTGAGATCTTTTCAGACACTGCTGACTGCTGAAAGTAACCCAGATTTTACATACTGTGTGGTGTCCATGTTGATTCTGGAGCGAGGCTTTTGGTGTCTTGTGTCCTCCAGTCAGACAAATGTTGCATCCTGCGTGGTGTCAATAAAGTCCTCTTCCAGCTTGACTGGCACGTACAGCTGGTAGGTGTACCCCTTCAAATTCAGGTGTTTCTGTAAGTTCACAAAAAGAGAGAAATGGAAACTGTCGGTAAGATAATGCTATCATCCACCTTGTACACGTGGGCCTCCATCTCACTACTTCAGATGAACAGATGTTGAGTTGATAAATGAATGGCCTTAGACACAATCATGACAATGGGCCTACTCAGTTGCCAATATGCCTGCATTCAAGTGTGCTACTGACATCAACAGTGGTGGCATGATTTTCAGAGTTAGGGGGTCAGTTGTGAGACCATCCACCATCAACCATTACTAGACTGCTATCCCTGCCCATTGTGTTCTGACCAAGAGTAGGGGTGGGGATTCCCTTTGTCAAAAGGTGTGTGAGGGGCCACTTGCCACCCTGGTTCCATCGCCAGTGACTCACTTTGACATGAGTACACTCCTAGCAAAAGTACTACTCGGTTTGGCACACTAACATGGACATTTTATGGGGGTGAAAACGCTCATTATTTCTGTTCAGCACAATTTTGACTCGAGCACAAATTTACCATACTCTTGAATGGATTATCCAATGAATGTATTTCATTCAAAGGCAAATCAACACAGGATTGAGTATAATAAATTTGGGCAAGTTTTGAGATTGCACTGAACAATCCTATCAAACTCTGTCAAGTTAGTAACTATTCATAGTTCATTCTATTCATTCTGCGAATGTTTTCAAAAATGTCACCTGTGGTGTTAGATTTTGCCTCAAAATGTATGTTTTTCCCATTCCTGTTAAGGAGGGTCATATTATCATGTATTTAGTAGTATTGTTTGGATGTTTTGGTAGTTGCATGAATTTTTTATTTCTTTGTACAGATGGCCATTCAAAGTTTACTCGCCATTGGTAGGCAAAAACATGACTGTGAGCTTCAAAAAAAGAGGTCCGTTGATTTTCATTTTCCAACATTCCTTTAAAAGGCCTGTAAATTCAGAAGTGTCTCTGGAGAGGGCAATGTTTTTATTAGGTTTAGTCACAAACGATGCTTTGAAGGGGCCTTATCTTTACCACTACATAGACAAAAATGAAAGTTTACAAAACATAAAAATGACTATATTAAATGTGTAGACTACCTTAGCCATTGGCTTCATCTTTTTGAGTTCAGTGCACAGCATGTCAAAGGAGGGCCTGCTCTCAGGCCGACGGTGCCAGCAGCGGAGCATCAGATCATACATCTCTGGCGAGCAGTGCTGCGGCCACTCCATGCGATTGTGATCTCGCAGCTCGCTGTACAGGTCGTGAGTCTTGATGTTGTGGTAAGGCATGCCACCTAAGGAGAAAAATATGACTCAAGCATTCCTTACTGATTCCATTTTGAAGCATGAAGCATTGTTTAAAATTTGTTTTTCTCAGGTGGTTTTTAACTGCTTTGGAAGATGCAGAAGTTGTGACATAATTAAGACCAGTTCATACTTTGGGTGAATGTACAAAGTGAATTTGACATTACAGAACATTTGCAGCCAAAGTTGAGAGAGTTGAAACATGTTCATTCTGTGTGAATTCGCAGCAAAGAAATTTAATATGACGTCGCCATTTAATTTGCATTTGTTCACTTTCATGCCAAGTATGTACTGGCCTTTGTTCAAGCTGGTAGGAATATTAGAAGCCATAATAAAGGGTGCAAGTTAAGGACTAGCTTACATGCAAATGCAACCAAATCATTCTCATCAATGGCCTGCCCTGGAAAATATTGAATAAATATAATGCTATGCATGTGATCAGTCCATCCTTTTAATAATGAACATAGCAGAGAACCAAAATAATGCAACTCACCTAAAGTTACGATCTCCCACAACACTACCCCAAAAGACCATCTGTACAGATAGAAAAAAGTGTATCCATGAAGTTTATAGCAACTAAGACACTTGCCTTTATCAACAGGGCACAGATCCAGCAACAACTTTTTTGGGGCCAAAATTGCTTTGGCAGACCCAAAAAATATTGAATTTTTTTTATTAAACGGTTTACAGTCTTTCTAAGGGGCGAGGCTACATTTCTGGACCCAAAAATCACTTTTCAAAATATTGAATTTTTTTTATTAAACGGTTTACAGTCTTTCTAAGGGGCGAGGCTACATTTCTGGACCCAAAATCACTTTTCATTTGGCTCTTTTTTGGGGGGTGGGGTGTGGATCCCGTTACCCACATCAATTTAAAGTGGCACGTCACACTTTTTGAAACTATCAAGAACATTACAGCAACTTTTTTTGCATGATTAGTATTCACCTTATCATCCCTTTAACATTTAGACATGAGCTACCTGTACTTACACATCACTTTTGATGCTGTACACATTCTCCAGTAGGGCTTCATAGGCCATCCATCGTTTAATATGTTTCTGCAATGAGAGGTTCAATACTTTACAAATAAGAAAGGTCTACACCTTAACTAGTTAGCGTCGGGTTTTCTTACCCATAAAGGTATATTCCCTGCTTTAATTCGTCAACCACAGAAACGAGAAAAGACATCTTAAACGAGTGTACCTGTCCCCCGTGGAAAAACCAAGGAAAATCATGTATGTTTACACGTTATCTGGCGTCAGGGGTTAAGACAAATTTAAACTGACCAATGACAAAATGGCAAGGTTTAGGATCCCTCCCAAAAAAATTTTAATGCCTCAGAACAAAGACCAAGCATTGTATTTTCAAACCATTATTCATTGTGGATTTTTCAGACGCAAGTGCTTTCAAGAATTATCAATTCAATGAAAATGAAAATCGGATATATATATCCAGATATATGACCATAGAAAAGAAAACTGCCTTGATCCTTTGCAGTAGTTTGCCTCAAGTGTACGATGGTCGGACTCTACTCTGATTATGAACTGTTTGTAACAAAGTCCAGGGCATGGCCACAGTACACGTTCTCAATAGCTTTATTTCATAACAAAATTCAGAGACAGCATCAAACCAAAATTTGGACAGTCAGTCTAAGTGAAAATGAAGGCTTCATTTTCTCAAATTAGTGGAAAAAAGGGGGGCTGCATCTTAAAAGACGGCCATACCCAAAATGAAGAACCTGAAGATAGGAGCAGGGCATATTGTTAGCAACACTTTCTTTAGTTATTCAACAACCAGTCGAGAAACATGGGAAAAAGGTACCTCCCACAAAGAAGAATGATTGAAAAAAGGGGAGCATCAGGACCCCCCAACACGATCCACTACTGCCAATGGTTTGGACCAGGATCATTTGATTAAAACTTTAATAAGCATTCACAGCACATTCATCCATCCTAACTCATCCATCCTAGAGTGGTTGATGCAGATGACTTACATTTCGGTGTTCCGTGTAGGGTACAAAGCACGAGGTTTCGGGCAGCCCCTTTGCCATGCCAAAGTCTGCAATCTTGGCCTTGTTGTTGAAGGTAATGAGGACATTCTTTGCACACAGGTTATGGTGTACGTACTGTGACATTATAGGGGGAAAGCAATAGAATGGTTGAGCACCAGTGTCAAAAGTGAAATCGCCAGTTGAATTTCAGATTTGGCAGACTCGACTGTGGGAAGGCGATTGATAGAAGCTGTCTTCTTCCTTTTTAAATTTGGATATTGGAATCCAAAGTACAGTAGTGAGATAAAGGTATGATAATCAAAAAAGTAGTGAGGGAGAATTCAGAAATGAGCCCAAACTTTTCCTTCTCCAATCCCCCTCCCCTAAAAAAGTTAAGAAAAAGAGGGGTTGGAATTTCAAAAACAACTCTTACTTTGAGAAGAGTGATGTGTCTCATGCCCTGGGCAATATCACAGGCAAAGCTCATTAGTTCATCCACTGGGGTAGGCGAGTAGGGAGGCTGATCCCTACGCCTGCATCGCCCGCGACGTAGGATGCGCAGCATGTCGCCACGAGCCACATATTCGTTGATTAGACATGTCTGAGCTGATGAAAAGAAAATAAATATATAAAGATGAGATTTATGGAACATGAACATTTTGTTTTAACCAGTGCAGTTATTTTTGTGAATTGCTGTTTTCTTGAAAACAGGTCTGTTATATTTATGGATTTTTGGAAACTACACCAGGCAACTAAAATTTTAACCCTTTTCCAGTCTTGATTTCTAGGGAACACAAGAAAACCCAAGGCTTATTAGAATTAAAATGCTGTATGTTTGCAGAAATTTGTAGTTGGTGACAGTGTGAAATAATTACTTGATTCTTCCAACACTCTGGTGCACATGCCCTGTAGCCAGACAACATTGGGATGACGACCCACGCAGGCAAGCACCTCAAACTCATTCTTCAGCTCATTTAGCGAGTCTTCATCATTCTCATCTGCACAATAGGCACACAAAAAATAAGATTTTTTAAAACATATCTTACTTCAACAATTCCAAGCCAAAACCTATTCTTACACCAGAAATCTTGCAGAGAATACTGTTCAGGAAATTGTTTAAATCACGAACAGGACCAGTCACAAGAAGTATGCAGGTACACTATGTGATTCTTTGGCTGGTAACCAGATATCTTCTGCGCTTAGCAACTGTCTGTGTACAGAAATGCCATGACACTAAGCCCCCCTCCCCCAGCACTTGAAAAAATAATTGTGAAACTGAATCTGTTTCACATTTTGTAACTAACTGGTCACAAGAGCCAAGTACAGCTAGGGTGCATCTACGTACATGTATCGCATGCACAAATGGTTTGTGCAGAATGGAGGTACATGTCTGCAACCAGTTTGTGATAGAATGTACACGAACTCTCTATTCAAAAGGGGAACCAGCTAAGTAATGGGTCCACAAGTTTGAAACTGAATCAAAGTATCCTCCAACACTACCGAAATTAATACGTAGTTTAATGCAGTTGTATATCTGTGTAGATCTCACACAGAGACGAAGTCATAAGCTCATTCAAAATTTCAGATTTCTTGTTCTGTTGTGACTGCATCAAAACACGTCAACACCAACCTCTCAGAAGTTTGACGACCACTTTCTGGGCAGCATCCCGCTCTTTGTCCTTGTACATGCCCTCGCAGATGTAGGCAAACTCCCCACTGTAGATGAGCTTGCCCAGCTCCACCTGTGACTCGTGGATCAGCCAGCGGTCACGCATCTTGTGAGCGCGCATGGAACTACGGCCGTCTGGGATCAGCCAAGACTTGGCATTGCCCATTTTGTACTGAATGTTAGAAAAAGAGATAACTCTATCATGCATGTGACGTTTACTTGGAACCCCAGACTACTAAAATCAAACACTATTCATTGGATGGGAAACTCATGCTGTATACATGTATATGGCATATTCTTTTAGCAAGAACAGCAGTTAATATCACTGTTGAAGCTACAGTATTTCAGGATAATTTTGAAACTTATTTGGGGAGCATGCATAAACCCCTACTAATAATTCTGGATTTCCTTTCTGCCATCAATCTATGCACTAAGTGAAAACCTGTTTGATGGTAGACTTCCTCTAACAAAAAGGATGTATATGTCAAAGTTGGGACAGCAGTTGACTTATGGAAATTGGAATGGTTATCCAATGGATCAAAACTATGAAATCCGACAAGAAATCATAGTGCATAAACAAACCGTTGTGTCCATAACTTAGCCACTGTGCACAAACTATACTTATCTCCATCCTCGGAATAGATACAGTACAAATGAAACTTTTGAATGTTCCAACAGCAAGTTAAAGAGAAAACCACTTGCCCCACCTTCAATATGACCAGTACTGAAGAATTGCAGTTAAAGAGAAAGCCACTGGCCCCACCTTCAAAATGACCAGTACTGAAGAATTGCAGTATTCTTTTCAGTCATACTCTCTCTGACTCTTGAAAATGCTGTTTGAAATACCTGCAAATTTAACAATATTGTGCTTCCCTTTATCTCAGCACGTACCTTTGGGCTGCTGTATTTACTGGCTGCCTCCTCGGCGTACTTGATGCTGTACTTCTTGTGATCGTCGGCGTGCAACTTGCGCCAAGTCGTCCACCAGACTATGAGGCAAATCCATAAACAGAAGAGTGGTGCTGCAAAACATAGGCCAATGATTATGCCTAGGGTTGGCCCAGTCAGCGAAGTATCCTGTTGACATGAAAAAAACACCATCTGTACATGTACGTTACATGTAGTAGGCCATAAACCACACTGTCCGTACAATTTTTAAATCAATATATGATGTATTCAAGTGCACATGCTGACACAAACTACATGTGTTGTATGCAACTCTGTCTGAACCAATACATCAACAACCTGTGTTGTTACCATCCAAAGTGGAATTGCCATAAATAGGTCTGAGGCCTGTTCCAGGAAAGTGTGACCCAAATATCGGGCAGGAAGCTTGGTTGTCATCTGCTCTTAAAGATGAACCTACATGTACATGTAGCCTTACTTGTATGTCTGTCTTGCCCCAACAAAATGCAGAGAGCTCTCTATGCAAGTTATCATGGTTATAAACTGTACAAACAACTATTACAGCTGCATGAAGGTAGCAAAAAAGGTCTTACATGTACGTTCTATGAAGGCCTTTTACTAACTGTCCACATGTATGTGTGCCTCACATACTGCACCCCTCCTAACAAATGCACTGCCTTGAATACCCCTCACAATACTGGGTAAATGGTAGCAATGTAAAGCTTGGCTTGAAGGAACCAATTGTTTGCCTTTTCAATAGCCCTATACCATTCCTTCTTCCTCCAAGGACAGCCTTTTTATGTGGGCATACAATCCTTGCAGAATACAACATTTACTATTCCTTTATCAAATACATTATTAACAGAATTTATATATAGATACCTAAAATAAAATATCACGGTGTCATTATTACCTTCGAATATGTGCTCTGCTAGTATACATGTAGCTACATGTAAATAGTACCATATTTTCTTTGTGTGGAATATGTTAACTGCGAAAATGCTGTGCAAGTTTGGGTGTATGCAGGAGTGTGAGTGGCAACTTAAAATTAAAGCTGAAAACAGCTAGCAAAAAGCTGAAATGTAAAAAAGTTTGCACACTTTTGTACAGACCAGGTGTACAAAAAAGTTGAAATTCAGGGTCAGCTTGTAAACAAAAAAGCTGAAATTACCTAAAAAGCTGAATTTTCACAATCCTGAGCACTGCAACAAGTCTCAGACCTTCTTGCATATATTCATTACTTACTGTGCTAAGTATTGGATCAATTGGCTGAGAGGAAGCCGTGTATGAATCAATTTTAAATGTGGCAGCTCGCTGGCAGTTTTCTGTACTGCACTTGGCTATATGAAGGTGTACAGGTACAGGTATACACACTTTGACATGCCAATGTGGCAGGAAATGGGATAGTTATACATGTATAGCTAGGTACATAATCAATCACCCCCTGTGATGGAGAACCTATGGAACAGGACCAGATTAAGCTTTCACCCCTATACCTGCTATACATCTATGTAGGACGTGGAGAAGACTTGTCTTCAAAAGTCCAACTTATGCAGTTACAGGATTAATTCTGAATCCATGAGGACCAAGTGCTTCATGTGCACACACTGTGTTAGCCAATCAGATACATGTACTAGACAGATTTGAACCACAGCTGTTTTTGTACTATTATAAGATGAAACTTTCAGTCAAGGGGATAATCCCTTAGTGCTGGATGGTTTGGTGAGAGTGGAGAGTGCAGATAAGTTCACTATGTCACGGCCCTTTGTGGGGAGTGAGCCTTATCTTTAGGAGTGATCTCCCAGAATTGCCTTGATTTTCCAATATGAATTATCCACTAACCAGGTGCAGATCTGGAGGGGGGGTAAAAAAAACCTGCTCTGAGATCACAGAAAAGGTAAAAATGGGGAAAATAATGAAAAATAACTACAAATTGTGCACCAATACCATTGTAAACAATACACATGTACAATGTATATGTCATGTGTAATGTTTCATCATCGTTTCCACTTGTCCACAAAATTGAGGCATTAAAAGAAAATCTTCAGTTTCACCGGCCCCCTCATCCCCCCAAAAAATTCCTTGATCCACCCCTGGTACCCTAATAAAATTCTGAATTAAATCTTATTAATGTTTTTACAGGCTTCAGTTTCTAAATGCACCACTGTAACGTGAAAGAAAGTTTCTCTATAAAAAATAAAGCAAAGAAGTGGAGGCATGCCAGTTTGGGGAGAGGGGGAAGGTTGTAAAGGATACACTAAATAAAGCCTCTCAGGATTGCCCTAATTAATTAAACCAATCTACACCCTCATGTATGTGAACAGGGTGTCGAACAGTCTGCCAAATCACATTTTATGCAATGCATGTAGGTCACCTTAAAACAGTAGGAACCAAGTAGGGCCATCCAGAGCAAATCTTTTTT
This sequence comes from Acanthaster planci, assembly GCF_054643075.1. Taxonomy (NCBI): domain Eukaryota; kingdom Metazoa; phylum Echinodermata; class Asteroidea; order Valvatida; family Acanthasteridae; genus Acanthaster; species Acanthaster planci. The sequence goes on from NC_141788.1 coordinate 15,217,328, forward strand.
TCAAGGGAATTTGGTAGTTTTTCTGTACAATTCTCTCCCTTGTTTTGGGGTGGTTTTTTTTTTGGGGGGGGGATAAAGGGGGAATAATGGGCTTTGCATAAATGAAACCGTCAACTTTTTGTCTCAACTGTGCAACTGGATTCTAAATATATGTAGCAGTGCTAAAAGCTAATCCAAAGCTATATACATGTACCACTCGAGCATTACAGGCCGGCTATTGACTCTCTGAAAACTCTGGTGTGAATACAAAGGTTCAAAAAATAAACATGAACACTTACCATGGGTACCGTAGTGCTAAGAATAGATGGTTTAGTGCCATTCACCTCGGACCATGGTGCACAACGATAGTGATTGTAGCGATCACTGATGCAGACCATCTCGACTTCATCACAAGGATTGCTCAGGCAAGGGTTCAGGTTAATCTCGCAGGCATATCCTGCAATAAAACCAACACATAAGTGTACAAGGTGGCTTACATGTGATCCATACAAATGCAAGTGTGACATGTCACAAGTTCATAGGAAAAAAACAATGACAGAAAATAAATGTGTTCCACTTTGGCGATTTTGCAGCATAACTTACATGTATAATTTGGCTGGAACGCCAAAAAATTGCATTTATCTTTTTGGTGATAAATACATGTAAGCTCTCTTTATGTTGACATAGCTGAAAAAAATTTAACTGGCTTATAGGTAAGAGTGGGTACAAAAAAGTATAAACTGATTGCTGAATATTAGATGTACATGTGGTATGTAATGAAAAATAGATACGTGTAGCTGATACTTTACACCAAGTACAATTTGGCAAAATATACACAAATGTTCTTGTGTGACTATAACAAACCCTACAACCTTCTATTTAATGAGTGCCTACCTGCAAACCCAACATAACAACTGCATCTGTAGCCAGATGCTGAATTCTCAAGCTTGCATTCCCCGTTTCCCTGGCATGGGTCAGGTATGCATGGTCTGGGATCCAGTGTTGGTCCCCTTGAGCTTGGTACTGGGTCTGTGCCGGCTTCTGTCACAGCAACTGTCCCTACCAGAGTCTCTGATTCTGTCACAGTGCTGTTCACTAGGTTTGTTGCTGTATCTGTGGCTGGGTCTGTCACCGAGGATTTTGCTGTGGTTAAGGGTTGGCCTGGAGTGTTGCTGGCCTCCTGAGTTAGCGTTAGAGATTCTGCAAAATAAAAAAAGGTTAACTGGCTACAATGCACATAATCTCCAAACACCTGTGTGTTTAATATCATTCACAGTACGGTGCCGGTGTTATGGGATTGACCAATCAGATGTGAGAGTTCAAATGTGGCATGATGTTTCTTTGTTAACTTTGGAATATAAATATGGGGGTGTGGTTGGGGGAATGTCATCAACTAGAGGATATCAAAAACCAATAGGACCAATTCAAGATGCGGTGCTCGATCCTCCAATCCTATCACCTACATGTAGAAGGCCTTGCAGGTTAACATCAATTTACAGGATGCTTAGCCTGTTGGTGTGCTTCATAATGGCAATTAACTTCCAGAAGGTGAAAAAAACAAGAGCTGATGAACTAAGGAAATATTTACAAGGATTTAGTTTAAGCATACACAAAATTACTTTGAATTTGACTAGGCATGATGACGATCCTAATGCCAACCTTTTCCAAAACTAGTAACTATACAGAGCTCGCCTAGTTGTGACAGTGTATCAAATCACTTCTTTCAAAGGCCTCCATCCGACATGTAAGTCTGTACACCCACAAAGATGTGCAATATTCTTGATACCTGCATGCACATGCACAAGATAATCACATCACAAAGTGTTTTTCACCCTGTCAAAGTAAATGGATAAAAATGCTGGTACAGCCTACAGGCCAGGAACTATTTTGGTTGAGTAGTGCTGTGAATATGCAGATTGCTCTGACAGACCCATGTACATGTATATACAACTGAACAGAACATAAACAAATTATTATAACTGCAGCTGGCAAACACAATATGCACTACACTTGGTTAATTAAAAGTTATCAATCAATTTGCTGAAAATATTCAAATAAGCTGGCATACATGTAGCAACAAAAAGGCACACAAAATGAAAATTGAAAGGGAAAAAGTATTCAGAAAAGCACTGTATGAAGAAAGCAGTGTTTTGCTTAGGCTTATATATTACAGATAAGATACCTGTGCACATTGTCTAATAGTACTAGTAGCTGATAAAGGAACATGAATCTTCACTGAAAGTACATGGCAATCAATTTTTAAGGGAAAAAAAGAAGTAACTGAGGTATTCATACATGTAGGTGCCAATATTTGCAGTTGAATGCACATCCCATTTACTAAATTAAAACTGCACACCTGTTAAATTGCCCTGCTGAGATAATTTCCTTGCTCATTATTTTACCCACACGGTAATTAAACAATGCATACAGTGTTGCATCCATGTACATGTACATGGATCAATAGATCTTCCGAAGGCTTCCGTGCACACTGCAGGCAGATACTAACACTGGATTCAGATTCTGAGGAAATAATACAATCTGAAAGAGTTGATTGAGATTCACTGGAAAGTGTAAAATATGCTGTGATGGCTTCCATGCATATATCTTTCAGTGGGCAATTCCTGCTGAATTTCATTAATCAGACGAAAAAAATACCTTTTTATGGGCACTTGTTGTACACTGTTAATTTTAGCTATTTATTTGTACAGTACCAACTGCATAATTTCATAAAAAAATATGCTCATTTAAAAATAAACGTGACTAGGAATAATGTACGTATTTTTACATACTGCTTCAGTGAATATTGGTTGTAGTAAATACTGATCAAAAAATAGTTCTCATACAGTATTTGTCTCTGGTGCCCTAACTTGTAAATTCCCAACTGAGGTACATGTACCAGCCCCAGTAATGTTTCCCAAGAATACTTCCTGAAATCTCAAAAACCACTGGTCGGAAAACCAATGGCATTGTTTTTGCACTTTTAAACTGCCAAGATTGAGGCATAAAGGCAGAATTTAATTAGACTCCTAATCTGTCCTCCTCCATCCAGTAGAATTTATCCTCAGAACCTTCTAATGGTTTGAAGGAGCTTGGAACAGTACTACATGTATATGTACATGTACATTCAGTTGGAAAAATGATCCAAAAAAGCACTTCTCTATGTTTTCCTGGATGCCTTCATGTGTATGTACATATGTAATCTGTTTTTTGCTGGATCCAGGCAGGTTACAACATATTCCCATTTCTTCGTTGTCTTTTTTACTCTGACTTCATCCTGTAATTGGCACGAAATGCACTGTTGGATGAACATTATATGAAATGCCGTAACCTTAAAGAGGGCTAAAAACCAAGATGAGCTTCATAAAAATTTTTGTTGGAGCATCAAGATCTCAAACAACTGCAGTCGACATGCAATCTCACCTACTGCCTACATGCACTCATCTATCGCCCACAGATCACCATGACCATGAGTACACGTGCAATATGCTCGCCCACGTACAAGTGAATGAATATGACTCAATCCATATACAGGTAAGTTCTTTTGCTAGTAGTGTATTTTGAAGTTTGTTTTCAACTTATTGTTTTAATCATTTATACTTCAACAGCCCAGGCTAAGAAAAGGCACTGCAATAGGAGACTTTGAGACGCTAGTGGCAGCAGACATACTGTTCCTTTTTCCAAAGTATTGCGCATGATCATATTGCTCATCCTCAGAACTAGGGCCAATATTTGCCACCACCAATCATCTCAAAGTCTCCCATTGTACATTCTTTTGGTTCATTACATGTTTGCTTCTGCAAAATGGATTAATAGGACATGTTGACATGTGAAATAAATTATCCATACATGTAGCATCAACATCTTGGGGATAATATTTTAAAGGTTCCATGCAATGCAGTTGTTTTTTGGTTTTTTTTTAATACAACCCTGGACTTGACTCAAGTCAGGATCCTCTGTGATGTTGTCCGTCTTTATGCTTTAAATTTGGATATGGCGGTGTCGCAGTAACTTGCTTTATGCCCTCGTCTTGTGTCCACCTATTACTGTGACTTTTACAGCACTGCAGGGGGATACATGTTGTACAGTCTTTGATGTTGACCCCGGATATTGCAGAAAGGTTATAAAATGAGGGTCCGCCTTGTAAGAAGTTGTACGAGCAGCCAAGTGCCACCGTGTGTACAGTGAAGGGATGGCTGACTGGGGCAGAGCAACGAAAGTCTACCTGCCTTGATCAAGTACATTACCCTAGAAAACTGAAAGTGCATGCATTTCAACTAACCTTATACATTCAATTTCTGTTTTGCTAATTTAAAAGTACATGCCCTTTTGCTGGTATTGTAAATTTCCATATTCATGAGCAAAACTATGACATTATTTCAGGGAGAAAAACAAAATATTCCATTGATTTGTGCACAAGAAATCAATGGAGTTATTGATTCATGCATGCGTACCCTAACCATCTTTTCTTTCATAATATTGTTGTGTTCATGTACATGTATGCATCCATATGGCAAAAATGCAAACATTTCTCAGAAATATTTTGGGTTCCCAATTTGAACAGAAAATCCTAAAACTGAAAAGTAGTACAAGCCCTCTTTGATTTTGAATGACATCTCACCAACAATACCTTCTGTTGTCCAGAAAAGCAGGAGCAAATTTCAGTGTTTAAAAAGAGCATCCTTTCTCAATTCATTTAAGCCTAAAAAGGTTATCAAATTGTTTTCATGCATTCAGTGAAGAGAATGGATTTCGGTACCATCATTTAAAAAGACCAAAACACAGCTATTGAACCCAATAATTAACCAAAAATCTGATTGTGATCATTAAGTTATGATGTGCAAGTTAAAGAAGTAGAAATGCTGACTACAGTAGATTACAGAAGAGAAAAGCCCACCTACTGTTTTGAAATTGTAGACTTTTTCATGAATGACAAAAATAATCTAAAAACCAAACAGGTTGTTAGTTTGCTGAAACATACTAGTGATGACTTCAGTTAATCATGTTGAGCTGTGAGAGTAATTGCGATCATTATAGTATTTTAATTAAAACTTGATCTTCATCAAGTCCCTTCTTGTTGGTCAGACCATCTAATTAGATAATGCTTATGCTGTAATATACTGTTAGCAGCTTACGTCATAATCAACACAAGCATGTAAATAACTTATGGCATTCAAACTGACTAGTGTCAGTTGCCCATTATGATATAACTAAAAAAATATTTATCACTCTATACATGTACATGTATATCTGTTAGTTTCACAGGAGAGTGAACAAGTACAAGTGAAATGTACATAAAATGATTTGCTCAATATGGAAACTATAATTGACCACAAAGTATAGGATCCCATAGAAATAAAAGGTCAGACATACACAAATAAAGGAAATAGATATGAATAAAGGACTTCAGGAGTTCAAAAGCGTCACCTAATTCACACTTCCAAATATGTTTATATAAAAATTACCTGTTGAGTTCTGAGGCTGAACCACCTGTGGAAGTCGCAAGAAAACTAAAACTATCATCAACACGACCAGGAAACCTACTCTGCCAAAAATCCTCCCTACTGCCATAGTGGTAAACTGAACAGGAATGAGTTCACAATCACAGCAGACACTGTCTCTACCATTCACAGAATACTTCACACAAACAAACTCCAGTCATCCATGGTGTAGCATTATAAACATAGTTCGAAGATGACAGGGAACTTCATAATCATCACTTGAGGCATCACTGAAAGTTGTTTTCAAGGAAGGCCAGACTAACACAGAGGAGTCTGAACAACTGCAGACACACTGACCACAAGCATAGGCTAATTACACCACCTGCTCTTCCAAGTACAAGTAGTCTATCCACTGTCAGTTATCAACAGCCATATTTTCGCCATGCCATTTCAACAGGTATCCTTAAGTAAACAAAGGTTGGCTCAGCCAGGAGGGAACCCAACAAAAAAGAATCCACCTGTGACATTCCTCTGCATACAGGCAAAGTGCACCCTATACACCATCATCCAGCGATCTAACAGGCTATTCATTCATCCCAACCAGCCCATTGCACACTAACAAAGGTGGGTTATTCTTATGCTAATCACTGTACTTTTTTTTTCTTTTTTATGAGGACAATCAGTATTATTTGCTGCCAACGCCTGGGGCAGTTCCATTTGTGACTTAGGGGTGTTTTGAGTTGACAGTCTTGGTTTTCTAGCACACAGAAATCAGTAATGCCCTCTTGTTTGCCTGCTGAGAATATCAATTTGATTTAGATTTGATCGAGCAGTTCAATACTGCTATTTCCTTTGAATTCTATGCATGTGTGTGTCCAGCCAATAAAACAGAAAAATAGGATAGAAAAAAGTTATACTGCTCTTCACATTACTCAGTGATGTACATGGGAAATTTCGGTATGAGTTTTCCGTAAGTTTTATAAACATCATGTTTATGATTCCTGCCTATACCTGCTTTCAGTCCCAAAGAAGCTCTGCTTTCAGAGCAGACAGTTTCAGCCTTATTGAAAATTGCTCTTACAATCTGTAATAAAACCATTTTAGGACCTTTTTAAATGAATTGCAATGTCATAAAAGAATCGTTGAAGGAGAAAGGACCATATGTAAAAATACTGTACCGGTAGGCCGCTTTTTGTATTTTTAGAAAACCAAAAGCAAGTTCGATCTGGGAACAAATGTCAGATATTGCAGTGTTGTAGTCAAGTACTTTTCAGTACTTAGTTCTCTACCAAAAATTTAACTAGTTAGGAGGGAACAAAGCTGTAGTCATTTAATTGATGGTACATGCACAAAGGTAAGATTACAAAGTAAAATGATGACAATAAGAATTAAGTTTTTTAGGACAACTGTACTCAAACAGTACTCAGCCAAGTACTTTCTGAGTACTTTTCTCCGTAAAACTTAAATGTTACAAACTGGGAGGGTCTGGTCTTACATTTAGTATGTAATTTACTTTTGTGCATCGGGTAATATTTGAAATGTGTAAACTTATTCCACCAGCTTTATTCACAACAGCTATATTCCCCATGCTAGAGTAAAAATGGATAGGCAGGGCTTTGTTTCCCATCGCAAAATGGAATTATTGTCCCATTTTCTATCGGCACTGAATTTTACTCTCAAAATTTCGAATCCCACTGCATCTGTTAATCTCCCTGGCTACGTTACTGAAACAGGCCTAAATTAAAGACTTATCCCCAAAAATCTAATTATCAAACAACAATATGCGAAGAATGCATACAAGTACATGTAAGTGTTACATATGAACCTGCATTTTCTTATTGGTCCAAAGCATGGGCATATGCAAATGGCTGAGAATATCCTCACCTTGGCACTCATTGGCTGTTCCCATGGGGAAGGGAAGATAAGACCCAGGTTGCCATCGCAATGCCTGGTACCCTGCCTGACACTGCTCACAGTTCAGTCCTTCAGTGTGGTGAAGACAGCTGCAATGGACTTGACTAGTTGAGTTGTCAAATTTGCAATACCTCCCATGCAGGTTGCAGTCACAACTAAATTATTGAAATGAAGAAGAGCAGGGAGAAACCACTTCAATGGAATTTTTCCTTAGGAAACATGGATTATATGCCAAATGCTGATCTTGTGCATCACTTACATGTATTTTTACAAAAAAAGAAAATGGTTTTCAAAGAAAACAAAGCCATACAACTTGAAGGTTCTGTACTAAAACTACATCTTAAAGGACCTTGAAAATCTGCAAATCAAGGGCAAGGCGGTTTCTTGCTCCAACCTCTTGGCAGCTAGTGCAGAAACTGGTTTATTTCAGAAGAAATCTAGCCCATATCTTAATCGATAGCAAGCATGACTACTTGAATTAAATTAATTAATAAACTAATTAAACTAACTGCATCCAAACTGATATGATGTACTAGTTTTGTCAAACTGAAGTTTAAAAGTTTAAACAATCTGAAATGACATTTTAAATGTAATGAGTGGAATTACAACCTATCAAAATTTAAATTGGTCCATTTATGTAAATCATATTACATACCTTAAATCAGCATCAAGACTATAAATCCCATAATGCAATTTGGGTCCATTACTAACTCCATCAATTGAAGAGCCTGCAGGTCGAATCAAGATCAATCTCAGGTCGGTCAGTGTCAGAAACTCCCAGAGAGGTCCACGCTTCTCAAACTCAGCAAAGAAGGACTCCTGATTCCCTGCCATGTTCCCTATCAGGCCGTTTACCCTTCCCATCAAGTCAAACTTGATTACAGACACCCCCGTTTCGGTCTCAGAGCTGATGTTGTGGTTCACACACGAGGGCTCTAAGATCTCCCCTGGGACTACAGAAATGGAGTTCGTCTCCTCCATCCCAAAATCACCCGTGCAGTTGGTGGAGAAGTACTGGTAAATTGCCCACGTTGTCCCTCCGTCTCGCGACTTCTGTAGCACCATGGCCTCAGGTGCCCTACTCCGGAACCTCATGGTGATGTCGCCCTGCAGGATGTGTATCTTGTTGCGCAGAGACACTGTAACGTAGATGATAAAAGGAGACGGGTAGGCATCCCCCCAGGGGACTGACTGCCAGTATGTGCCGTTGCGAGAGTCTAAGATAAATCCGGGTCGGTGAGCAATGACTGGGTCGGATGCTAGACAGTTCTCACACATCTGAGGGTCAGCCTATGCACAGGAAAATAAGATTCATTTTTTTCTCTCCAACTATAATCATAACAGAAGCATAATGTTAAGCTAATTATTCAGTTGGGAAATATATATGAACCTCTTTAAAAGCCAAAATAAAGAAGAAAAAACAACCAAAAAAACAGTAAACAGATGTAACAAAACAATCATTCCTATAATATTTTGTATTTCATCGTCCCAATACTGAGAATGGCTCATGTGAACGCAGTTAAATAAATACCAATACATTAATTATGCCTAATGTAAATTATCTTTACCAAATACCTGCCTTATATTTATCATACATGTAGTTCATATTTCAACATTTTATTCAAAAGTACACCGTACATTTCATTTTCTTCACATAGGTATTGGAACTTTAAGGGAAAACGAAATGAGTTGTAGAAAAGAAAGATGGTACACTGTAACATCCTAATGTTAAAGCCTATAAGCTTGCTTTAGGTTTACGCACCAAGGAGCAAATCTGTTGCATCCCCTGCATTCCACAGGTGGCATCCTCGGGCACCACGGAAACTGTTGCTATGTCTTGAGCATAAAGTGTCCGCAAAGTGACCGGCTGGGGTGACACATACATCTGCCGTGATTGCACACATTGCGTAAGAAGGGTTGCCAGACTTAAAGCTATGGCTGGTAAAATGTGCAACAGAAAAGGCATTCTGACCAAACACGCTGCACATTGACATGTAAAAAAGTTCAACACCATCCTCAGGGCGTAGAAGAACTCTTTTTAATTGTCCAAACAAACAAAATATAGAGCTTCTTCATTTTTGTCAAAGATTTCAAACCAATTATTCTTTTCTCCAGGATTTCAATGGTTCATGTGACTTAATTTATCGAAAATTCCAATGTTGAAAGTCCCCACAGCTCCAGCAATGCAGCTAGTGACAAAGTTCAGAGGCACACATCTAATCCTTCTCTGACGAAGACTTATAAAATGAAAGCAAGTTGACATCAACTGAGACACTGAACAGGTACAGCTTCAGTAGTCATCATGCAGTTCCACAGAATGCTCCAGACAAGATCATTCCATGTATCCAGTGAGCTTATGTAACCAATTCGTTTGCAGTAACCCAGTTTCCAGCACTTATCCACCAATTCCAGCAAAATACAACATACATGTACACTCTCCACATTATCACTCTCCTTTTTTGCTGTTCAACAATTACTTTATTCTGCATGCACACACCACCAATATCCCTAAAACCAACTGCAAAATCCTTTTTATTCACCACAGACAGCAACATGTGTTTACGATTAATTGTCCCTTTCAAAAGAATCATAATGGAAGGATGGAATTAATTATCTTCTCGAATAATTAGATTGATCCGTAAGCCAAAACAGAGTTTCTAATTCTGCTTCAAGCTCTAATTTCTTTATGAATATGTTGACTGATTTTATGTAATATCATGAGAAACATACAAAAGTGAGAGAAGAGCTTTTTTCCAAATCAGGGTCCCTTTTTTTTTGTAAAGATGGAATTTGATATTGCCATGACGTCATTATATCGACCTCACCAGCTCCACCAACTGGCATATTTCATTAAAGCCCTAAAATGTGGGAGTTTTGCTGTACCTACCAACACACATGGCACAGTGATAAAAATAGCATTGCAAGGCTGAGAAATAATCAAATAAAAGACACCTGTTGCAATAAGCAAACAATGCAGGGCAATTACACACAAAAGAGAGGAATATCTGGTAGTCACGCACACATCTATCTGTCAAAAAAAAGAAAATACTAAAGAGGGCATGATTTTACCTTTAAGGTCGGCAAACTGAAATTGAAATCTGTCTGATTATTAATTTAAACTTAACCATGCCAAATCAGACAAGATTTTACACTAAAACTTATTCTGCAATATACCATTTTGGGGGGGGTTGTTTTGTTTCCAACTGCTTACTTAATATTGTTCATACCATGGTTACAGAGTAGAACATGAAGTAAGTTTTACAATAGTTTGCCTTAGAATGTACAATGTCAAGCAGAGAGATAAAGCACACGTTAAAGAATAACATTTAGGTAAAGGGTGAAGCATAAATTTGCTTCATTCTGAAAAGAAATTGATTTAAGGAAAGTAAAACTTGCTCCTATGATTTCTTTTTCAGAAGAGTGTTTCACCTTTGAATTACAAGTCTGCATAACCATTAGCCTGTTAAAGTTAACCTGGATTCATAAATACCTCGGACACTTTCCCTGTGCAACTTGACCGTGTATTACATTTGATAATGCCCGCTGAGGAGTGTTAATGCCTGCTGCGTAAATCACGCACTGGCACCTGGATACGAAACAGTTTAATCAATTCTGATTTGTGAATATTCTTAGTGTACGCAGCTTGCCACGTGCACCAAGTCCATATAACGAGATTCTTTTGGACAACTATAAAATAAAATGGACGGGGGTGTTTTGGAAATAAAAGTAAAATCCTAGAACAAAATAGTTAGAAATCAGTCGTAGACTTGTTTTGACTCTCTGACTAAAAAAGATATTTATGAATGGGAATGATATGTGCTTGGCTTGTCTTAAAGTAACATTTTAAACAAAGGCTCATGAGACTGACTGCCGATAATGCCCTTGCATGTGGCTTGGGCATTAGTTGCGTCTATTCTCCTGAGCCAGTCTATGAATGTTTAAGACTGGCCAAGTACATATTTATTCCGTTATTAACCACAACATTGCTTGCTTTTAACAACAAAGTAGAAATACATTCCGCTGATGCAAACATAGCAGCAATATATTCACAATGTCTGCCTCAGTGGGAAGACATTCCTGTTTATTGTAGTAACGGCAAATAAACAATTCACACACTTCTTTAAACACAAGACTGTTGTGTTTCAAGCCTGCTCAACATATAATTGCTAAGCAACTTCACTTAGTTAGAATTAACACCATGAACTTGTTAAAGTTCTCAATCAATCAAATCGTATGAGTATTTAATAATCAAATAATTTTTATATATTGAAATATTTCTATTTTAATGATTCACAATACAATAAGAACATATCTTTAGACACTTTTTCTGTATTTGTCTCTGTCCGCACATTCATGTGTTCTGTGACCACCATCTTTCTAAGTTAATCTTGTCGTTGATTTGAAAATCTGCACCTGTTTTCCAATAAAGCAAAAAAAAATCAATGGCAATGCATATGTAGAATTATAAACAAAACATGTGCCTATGATAAATCATTGTGGCAAACAAATTTGTCTTTCTGTTTCTCATACAGTGCACATGGGATGTAAGGCAGTAATGGGGTCAAGCACCTCCACTGGCCAGGTCTTCTCTAATTTTCACCTTACAGTGACATCCCATTAGGTGGACACAATGCATGTGCACACTGATTCCAGTGCACGACAAAAAGTATGCCAAACTTATTTTTCACATTGCCTAAACCTGTAGATCAAACCTGTTTAAACAAAGTAAATACCCACCTACTTCCAGGTTTTGCACATGCAGTGTAAAATGCAGGAGAGTGCATCAAACTGTGGAAGCTCATATGACAAGGGAGGTCCCACATCCCATGTGAAAATTCCATTAGGCATCATACATTCTTATCAACAACAGCAAGATTTTTACAGTTTCCACCCAGTAAGACATGCCTTTAAAAATACACGTTGCTTGCTGTGAGGTCTTAATGTGGATAAGTGTTGTTTTTGGCTGATGCGAGTCAATCACAAGTCAATGCAAGTCCGTGATGGCTCATCCAGTCATAAGCTACCTGTACGGAAGCTACGTACTTGAAATCAAATGAACTGTGACAATTCATTTGTCATTGTTCACCCTATTACATGTTTATCCAGTCTTGTGACTGGAACTCTGAAAGACTTTTGACAGACTGACTACAAGACTGGTGTGGATTACTGACGAGACTGACGGCTGAACGCCACAAGGCACCATCTAAAAATACACTTCATAAAGTTGATCTCCTTAGGAAACTTTATGAAATCTTAGTCACAGTATGTTTATACATGTCAGAGGTATTAAAATCAAAATGTTCTATATTTCTAACCCACTAATGAGTTAGTTATCACTATGCTGCTCAAACACTTACGAAACACTACAAACATAAATTTTGCATCGTACGAATATACAGCACTGAATGTTGTGGCAGCCATCTTTGAGAGTTAAGAAACATATGAGCCACAAAGTGTTATTTGTTCACAGCAATATTGACACACGCTATTCCATCAGTGTACTGTGTATTGAGGTCAGCTAGTGGTGTGAATGCTGCTCACAAGGTGCCAACAGCATCCGGGGTCAACTCAGCCTCTCTCTCCATCAACTGCCAAGGGGGTGCTTGCGCACACACAACGCAAATACATTTGGTTCATTCAACAGCAGGAAGAGGACTCAGCAGTGTTGTAGTTGAGTCCCGAGTCACAAGTCCTGAATCAAGTTGTTCAGCCAATTCGGCTTAGACTTCAGTTTTGCTGGTTCCTGTCAGAGTTTGAACACTGCAGTTTCGAACGCAGCTTCAAAACGGATGGAACCAGCAAGACCAAAGTCTAAGTCGAATCCAGTCATTACGAAAATTCCCATACCAACACCACAACCACTTCACCCAGGCCCAAGCAAGTTCAAACACCCAGTACAGGCCATGCATTTTTTATTTTCATGCGAGCCTCGCCATTTCGCTAAAAGTGTTCATATTTGCGACTTGTGGACGCTGAATATGTACGTCTGTACTTGCGTGTAGATAACAAATGTGTGCCAAGCACTCAGTTTGTTTACCACCGCACAGTTTGTGGATACGGAATATGACATGTCTGGTTGACTCATCAGTGGATATTTAGCTGTACATAAATGGGCAAGGTGGAAAATGTGCGATGCGACGATACTCCATGCATGCAATCCAGTGTGATAGCACAGGTGCATTCAAATTAATTTTTGACGGCATATATGGTCATGAGTCACCAAGCTCAAGTCTGAGTCATCGTGGTCGAGTCTGAGTCATTATCCAATAAGACTCGAGTCGAGTCTGAGTCATGAAAAATGTGACTTGATCCGAGTCTGAGTCCTGGACTTGAGCCATACAACACTGGGACTCGGACATTTAAGGACTACACACACATACTTTCATACATTTATATCCATTTGAGACACTAATGTGTTATTGAACTTGTACATCTCTTCTGAAATTTTAAATATTAAATGTTTAATAGTCAAAGGCACTTTCAATTACCAATTAGTCGATTGATAATTTAGATATCAACATTCTTTATTAATTGCAGGTGTTTAATTTTATCATGTAGTATGTACACCAGCTATAATTATATAAAAACTCTTAGATGAAAGACACGCCAGCAGAACTGCATAAAAACTAAATGAAGAAAAATATTTCAATAGCAACAGCACGCAAGTCTGCAGAAACTAAACAATGGCACAAAAGGTAGAAGATTGTAGATTGGTAAGAAAAATAGAAAAGAAGAGACTACTCTAATGGCAAGGCACTGATGAAGGTATTTGGTTCAGGAAAACCAATTTTACGACAATACACGTACATGTTATGTGGAAAGAAGATGTATTGAAACTTCTAAATATGTACATATGTGAATTTCAGCTCTGCATAGAAGAAAAAATTGAAAAATGTCAGAAAAACTATCCTAATTACAATGTTGTAAGATGGTTCTGAATGGAATTTGTCCCATGTATGAAACTTCAACCAGATACTTAGAGCAAGTGGTTTGCTGGGGTATTATTTTACTCCATGCAAAAGACTGGAGCCACTGCCACAGTGCAAAGTGGCATCACTCCCCTGCGAGTTTTAGCCAATCAATATCATGGCACGCCAGTTGTGTCTTCTTTAAAAAAAATCCTCTTATTAAGAGAGATAGTGGCCACATGCACCACATCATTGGAATGGGGAGCAGGGTCAAAAAATCAAAGAGAGAGTTGAGAAAAGAGTACAATTGAAGAATATACAGGACAAGTGTGATGGGAAGAAAGGTGGAAAACAGAAGAATGTTAGATATCTGATTGTCAATCAATTACCACTGATTTGTCAACTGAAATTCTCTAAATCCAGATGGTGGATGAAACAACATAAGAATCTGAATAAGATTTCAAAAATAAATAAAGAAAGAAAGAAATAATGCTGTTATCAGATGGGAACTCATAATATTTTTTACACTTTGTGCGAAACAGATTATTATACAAGAGGAATGGACAAACAACAACATGAACAAAGGAAAGGCACTTCATTTTCAAAATTTGAAGACTGTGGATGTAAAATGGCCTAAACGGTAAGTGCAGTACTCAGGAGTCTTTTTAACATTATTATTCTACATCCTGCAAAAGTAATACTTTCTAGCACTGTGCTTGTTAGAAATTTCAAATTCTGGAAATTAACAGTTCACAGAATGCTCAGAAATGTGCATACATGAACATGTACTAGCACCTTAAGGCCAGTTCATACTGGAACTTCTGGTGAACAAAAAAGTGAAGCAAACTTGGCATTACAAACTATTTGAAGCAAAATGCATTGAGCTGAAATGTAGCACCTCCTCAAATTGTGTTGATCCACAGTGCAATTTTTGATCTGACATCACAATTCGCATTTGCTTTCAAGCCAAGTGTGAACTGGCCTTTAAAACAGCAAAAGCAAATGGGACTGAGATACTGATGAACAATAGTTAGCAATGCAAGATTAAACAAATTCCTAAGTGATATTGAGCAAATGTGACCCAATCTAACAATAGAGTTGCAAGTCCCCGGGCCATTCTTGAGTTAAAGGCATTTACTGGAATCTGAACAGCTATTTTCACCAGGATGCCAAACTGAGTGTCCCAACAAAAGGATTCAGCTTGCTCATGCATCGCAAACTAAAGTAAAATCACTGGGGGAAAATCCCATTTTGTGGGATTCAGTCACAAAATATGCTTAACTACTATATTGAAATTTCAGTCTTCAATTTGTCAAATTCTTTAACTACATCAAATAACTAAATCTTAGTTGTAATCAAGTCCATTCCATGTCACCTGTTGTCTAGT
This sequence comes from Acanthaster planci, assembly GCF_054643075.1. Taxonomy (NCBI): domain Eukaryota; kingdom Metazoa; phylum Echinodermata; class Asteroidea; order Valvatida; family Acanthasteridae; genus Acanthaster; species Acanthaster planci. The sequence continues at coordinate 15,232,954 of NC_141788.1, forward strand.
GACATCACAAGGTCCTGAAATTAAACAGTGACCAAGGTAAGGTCACCGTTCATCTCCTGTTTAATGCTTGTCAATTGACTTGTGACATATGCATGATTTGTCATGAACTATGAACTTCAAGGATATGAACTACAACAAGATCCCAGTAAAATTGTTAATAAATACCCAACTCTATACATACACACAGTGTTTGGAACAGGTATTCAATTCTATCTTGGTTCATGTAAAATCAGGTAAAGTTTTCATAAACACACTCAAGGAAATATCACAAAACAGCCTTGCAATGTACATTCAGTAAATTTTTTCTGCACTGGTAACTAAATTAAAAAAAAATGTACACACAAATAAAGCTTACACGTTCAATCTTATCTTTCACTAATAGACAATACATAAACAAATCTACAAGTAAAATGTGGAAAACTTGTATTATTGCTTTCGAATCTGGACAAAAGCTTCTCCAGAACAGATACATGTACATCAGCATAACAGACAGGACACCATTTGCTTACATTTCACTTTTGACCTAAATCAGTCAGTATAAACATGGGAGAAAAATGAATGTCATTTCCTGACCTATCAAATGGATCATTTTAGCAACATGCATACATGTTATGCACATACACACACACATGAATACCAGTCTGGGAATGTTGGCAGTGGTTACTGCCATATGGTTAATTTGTATGCAGTTTATTGCCGGGGAGTGCGAATTTACTGAATACGTACAAAAGCGTGTGCATGCATAAATCAATTTGAAAATATCTGTTATGATTTGTGTGGATTTGCTTCTTCGATAGACTGATGAGTAGACCAGTAACGAAATGTACATGTACCGGTACCTGAAGGTACAAGCAATGTTCACACATGGACAGTATGGACGGAGCTAATAAATTTCAACTAATGAACACAGGAATACCTCTTTTCAAATTAGTTATGACACAACTTATTTATTATGAAGCCTAATCTCTCAAAACAAGACTTTTTATGTGAAAGCCTCTCTACAATTCCAACGAAAACACTTCCTGTTAGATTTGGAGTAGCCCATTTATGCAGTTCACTCTCCAACTGGTCCACATTGGTATGCTTACCTGGAAACTGCAGTCATGCACTGCAGATGTGGGGGGTCCTTTGGAACACAAGAAGTTTCTTAAGAGGTGTGTTCTTTTGGCTGTTCCCATTCCAGCGGGTCCATTTTAATAACAGTCTCTGAATTCATAATTCCAGGGCTGATCGCCTCTCATTGGAGAAAACCAAGAGGCTACAGTACAGGTCAGAATTTCAGCCTACACACTAACACGATCAGTGGACCTGACACGCTGTTCAATACACGTTTCGCTGTTTTTACAGTGCATTGCTGGTCCAATGCACGATAAGCCAGATCCCGGACCTCATTATTTTGCCAGGGCTTGTGACCGCAGACCGCAAAGGTGACCGACAACATGTAGTGAACCTCTGCACACGCAGAGCCATCGCTCCAAGTTTGTGTATGTATTTATGGCAGTGCACTGAAAAAGTGAATAATGTAGAGTCTGGCCTTCATGAAGTATCGAAATCTGTACAGCCATTTTCCTAAGGTTTGGATTGCAAAAGTTATTCAGTTGGATTACATCTAAAAAATGTCAAATTTCAGTGAAACTGGCAAATAGTCCACTGTTTGTGTGCAGGCCCGACTTCCTGTCTTTCGATATCTTTGCCATTTAGTTTGGTCGTAACTTTGTCACAATCAGGGTGATTTCTTTTGGTAGATTTTCCTGCTCTAGGGTCAAAAACTGATGGGGAAAAATCGTCACCTCACATCGAATTTATATTCACGTGATTTTGAACACACTGAGCTCGAGTGAGGCAAGTACAGCAACAACTTTTTATATGTATGCTGGGATCGCCGCCGTGGGGACTATCTTAACTAAAATTTGGCTAGCTGACCAGAGAGGTCAAAGCCTGTGTATATTTTGTGGATTTCTTATAAAATAGTTTTCTCTAAGTTGGGAAATACTTTGTCATAAAAACTGCCAGTTATAGTTTTCTCAGTTGAAAAATTGATTCACGCTCGAATATTTTTTGTGCCTGATTCAGAAGTTTTTGGAGCAATTCAGACGTAAAACTAAAAATGTTGCCTGCTCCAGTAAACAACGGCCTGGCTGTTCTGGGGTTTGTGTGTAGCATGTATATGTTTATACTCAGCAGATTGGATTGCGGTGTCCGCATTCTCTGTTATGCAGGGGTCAGCGTGTTTCGTGTTTGCGGTTAACTCCTTTCATGTCTGCTGGACTCATTACACGCTGACATGCTAACCATGTTTGCATGTCTGCTAAAATTCTGAACTGTACTGTAGTCCCTCTCCAGATGGCATCTAGGTCACTTGGAGAGTGAGGGCCTCCAACAAATGCTCGATGGACACCCTTCCTTGGGAGAGGTAACAGCTATCAATGCATTTGTCGATGCGGGACTGTTCTAGTCCCAGACGGTAGATCAGGTTGTAGTTGTTGACAAGACTCCGCGTCTCATCCTTGCTCAGGTAACCTGGAAAACAGAGCAAGTCTTGTTGACAAATTAGGCAGCCGGGACATACATGTATCATATCACAAGTTCAGGCACAAATAAGACAATTATAGACAAATTTTCTGAGTCATGTATTCAATTTAGATCTTTTTTTTTAGGTTGGCTCTGTTATAGTCCAGGTTGGTTTTTTTTTTACCTTCATTTTTGTCACACTGGGTTGGATTTTGGGAGCTTTGATCGGTTTCAGGTCGGATTTAGCTCCTATCTACGTTACCGGTTAATATTGCCTGTTCCATTGACCCAGTGCACAACAATACCGCATAGGGGTTCAAACTGTAATGAATTTCACCAATAAGGGTTGCATTCACTGACCAGTATTGGTGCTGTCCAGGTTGTACAACCCTTGAGCCAGGTGCTTGAATCGTGCAAACCATGGCTCATCATCGTCCTTGGCCTTTGCAGCCATTTTGGCTTTTGGAGGCTCCCTTTTGGCCTTGTGTTCCCTGGCCATCGCGGCTAGCTCTGCCCGCTGTGCGTCACTGATGGAGTTGTCCTGCCCTTGGCCGATGGGCGCAGCTTGCAGGCTGGGTGGGGGCGAGTGAGTTGGTGATGGAGAGTCGTACAGTGTGATCTCTCGCTCCACAGCAGTTGGGGATCGGACTCCCAGCCTCTGCGTAACAGAGTGCAATCAAAGATAGGTGATTTAACAGTCTAATTTCTGAAATTTTTTAAAGCCAAATACTGTCACAGAAAAACTAACTATTGCACTATTTTTACTCAGTCAATGTCAATTTGTCACAGAAGAAATCACATAATGAGAAGTGTTCCAATTTACAAAGAGGCAAGAGTCACTTTCCTTTGCTAACACAAGTACAGACAAAATGTGGTTAGCAAACTCAGGTTATCAGCCATAGCTACGCAGACTGCTTGTTACTGGCTCCCTGTGAATTTTTGTTTGACATATACTTGAAAGTATTGAATTTTAATATTAGAGGCTGTCTTACCCCGAGTGGCTTCCTGGTTTCCCAGGGAGGCAGTCCAGGTTCCTGTGAGAGGCCTGTCAGCCCTGCCTTTGCATTGGTCTTGAGGAAAGCATCACCTCTCTGCTTGGGCCAGGTGCTGGGCCGTCCGGCTTCCTGCTTTGCCCCCAGCTCCAAGCCCGCGACAGCCAGGGGCTTGACCCGAGCTAGAAATTCCAGGAAAGCCATCCAACTACGTGCAGAGACAAGATGTGATGAATCACATCCAACAATTTTTTAAATAGTCACAAAACTTCTCGAGCATGATTTGTGGCTCTGAAATAGTTCAATGAGTTTCCCCCACATTAATAAGGTACTGTCATTCCACCAGATCCAGTATTTACTTAATGGCAAGGCACCCAGCATTTAGAAAATGGTGTTTCAACAATGGAAATTAAACCCATACATACTAGCAGGGTATACTTTGATCGCATTTGTGAACAATTCAGCTGTTTAGGTTATTGAGATAACCATTTTAAAAGCAGTAGAATAAACATTAAACAAAGGTAGCCCTTCAAAAAACTTGCCAGGCACCCAAACCCCAGCATTTGCTACTAAATTAAGAGATGTTCTAGTTTGTAGAGTTTTAAAATTGTGGGTTTAAAAGTTTTTTCTAAAAATTTGAATTTAGAGTCCAATATTAGTGGCTAGCAATATACATCTCTTTGAAGGACAAGTGACCCTGACATGATTTCTTGAAGCAGGTTCATGAGAGGAATAATGGTTTGTAGTTAGAGCTATCTTATGAAAAAAATAAAAAGCAGGTGTCAGTGTGATGTTAACAACAATTATCGCACTATGGTGGCTAAATCAATACATCGGACTTCAGCCAACTTACCTGTACTGGTTGTCAGTAGTGTGGCATCGGTTAAGCAGTTTCTCCATCAATGACCCCTGCACAGGGACCCTGTGCTTGAAACACACTTCTTGAACCTGCAAAAAAGACAACATTTTCTAGTTGAAGCTGTGTTCCACGAACAATTCATCATCTAGGCACTCAAAAACCGTTTAAACTCAAACATGGCCATTTTAATTCCTTTTGCTAACATCTCCAAAAAAGTTGAAAAGTATGTTAAGCTACAAGACACTTTTAAGTTTGTGTGCAGGACCCAAATTAACGTCCCTGAACAAAACAATGTTCACCTTGAGTACCAGACTTAGGCTTTCAGTTATCCATTACAGGCTTCAAGAATTACTGCTACAACTGCTGTCTACATGTGCTCACATAATGTAACCCAATGTACAGCCACTGATGTTATTCAGTAATTTTTATTTTTCAGTTTGCATAACAGCAAGCTCTCAGCTTTTTGTTTTGAAAGCTCACTCAGTTTGGCATCTAGACGAATAGGCATTGTGTGGGTAAAAAAAATAGATTCCACTGATTTTCAGTGTGTAAGATTCTTTCAAAGGCCTGTTAATACTCAAAAATTGGCTCTGGTGATCTGTGACTCATTTTCAAAGGGCTGGTCACAAAAAGGTAAGGTAACATGATCTTTGGAGGCAAGTAACCAATGTGGTCTGTAATTCCCTTACTACATGTGTAGGTGTGGAATATTCATGCAACTGTTACGCAGCTGCTTTGCAACCACCTCCGAAGACCAAAGGAAATATCCACCTGGCAAAGTCAGCCACCAAAACACAATGAAATGCACATTGCTTGTGACTGGTTTTAACTTTGTTGCTTATTTTCTTTTTGCACATCTATTCAAAAGGCAACAGTTTCTGCAGCAAGAGGAGTAATCCAGCTCATCTCAAACACGTACCTTTTCCTTGGTCAGCATCCCTTGATCATTGGGGTCTCTATCTATGAAGTCTTTCTTCATGGCGTGCAGGTCAGTTGGCTCCTGATTGCCTTGAATATACTGCTGCTCCACGAGCATGAGCAATTTGGCATCTTGCCGGTCTGAGAAAACCTGTTGTGGTGTCCTAGGCAGTGCGTTTGGAAATAAAAACAGTTTTAGTGCATGTATATAGTTTTCGTATAGGGAAACAAGGGTTGCATGTATGCTTTCCTATGGAGCTTTGAATCAGTTATCACCACCTGGCTCCAATAAGAAAGGAAAGAAAGCATGGCATTATCATTACACAGGCCAATCAAAGTGCATTCATATCTGAGGAGAAAAGTGGTCACGTGCAAGCCTTCTGCAAATGTTAACAAGTACACACACATCATGACCACCTACATTACCTGTACCAAAGGACTCTACCCCTTTGCATTTAACACACAAAATATTTTGACAATTAAAAAAATATGATTAAGCACAAAATATGAGTGACAAAGTTAATTTGGCAATTACTTTGTGAGATCTGCAGCCCCGTTTTCAACTCCAAAACTGAAAAAAGTTAAGAGAAAACTAATTCATATGACTAACATCTCCATGATACTGTAACTTCTAGGCTGTGAAATGCGGTCAGTATAAATGTTTCTGCTGCAGCAAGCACAACTTTTCTGCTGGTACTGACACAGCTTTTATACCGCAATAAGCACAGTTCTTTTGTGGCAGTTACCACAAGGTTTCTGTTTCAGTCAATTCCACTTTTACGCTGCAGTTGGAACAAGTTTCCTGCTGCATTAACAAACCTTTTTTGCTGCAGTTGACACAACTCCTAACTGATAAGCATCACACAATTCTCCTACTGTCATTTGCCCATAATAACCAAATCAAAGAAATCCATCTCACGTCTGGGTCTGGTCCTGCCTTGCAAGTTGCTCCTGTTCTGCTCTCTCCAAGACTGTTCCATTTGAATCGTGATGTTTTTTCCTCTGGCCGTGATGGTGCTGATGCTTCTCCTTGTGTGCATTCTTTGCCTCGGTCTCGTATCTGGCAATTTGTTCATCCAAGCCTTCCCCATCTGAAGGCAGCAAGTCAGGAGCATTCACAAACCTAGGATGGTCCAAAAATATACATGATTCCATTAAATTGTGATTCTGGCTTACTGAGTGCCCACAACAGGCATTTCAACTCCTTTTTGCCAACAAAACAAAATGAAAGAAAGGAATTTGAACCCGGGGCATTTTTACACAACAGTAACTGAGCCTCTAGCCCTTTGTTCCCGTTTTCCAATGTGTTGATGTCTTTGTTAAAGATCTCTCTCTTCAGATGTTATCTTTGTAGGAATATCACAACTGTGTATTCAATGTCATCAGGTGTGTCTGGGCAAAGTGTGCAAATATTCTGTAGAGATATGTGCGTGTTTATCCTTTGAAATCTTTGAAATACGGCATAGACAATGCGTGTCACAAAAATGCCAATGCACTTGGCAAATCTGTAGGAAGTGGTATTATTTGGCGAAATGTATAAGGGTGCTGGCTGGGGACCAAAAAACCAGTACATGCTATGCGTGGCTTAGGTCATGGCTCACACCTATAAGTCAATATGCAAGCAACTTCAACAACTTCAGATACTGTAACATCAGCGGGCATTTGATTTTGTGAAGATATAGCACAGGTAAAAGTAATTGGCTTTGGGGATTACCTGTTGACTGACTCCTGAAGCAATGTCTCAGCCTCGGCAGTGCCCACCTGGGCCCGCGCCAGGTACTGGATCAGCCTCTCGTAATTGACCAGATCAGGGTTGTCATCCTTGCCAAAGCTGGAGAAGAGCAGCCTCAGGGTGTTAGTGGGGAGGGGCAGGTGATGCCGGAGGGCAACCATGTTGGCCTGCGGCTGGCTCACATAGCCACACAGCTTGCGGTCATACTCAGCCAGGTCCTTGTACATGTCCTGGAACCTGTAGGCATCATAGTCCTGCAGGAGCTCACGCAGCTGATCTGTCAGGCTCGTTGCCTGGGCTGGCCGGAGTGTGGGAGATTGGGACGGGGAAAGGGAGAGGGAAGGGGAAGAGGACTTACGTTGGTGCCAGGAATGGCGAGTTGTGGGCGAAAGGGAATTAGGGCTCGGGATGGGGGGTAAGACCCTGTATAAAGATCAAGGATATTCTGTGAGAAACAAGTTCGCATCAAAGGTCGCAGCAGGTAAACTTACAGAACTTTCAATATTGTGTACTGACTGCATAGTTGTATAGTCCACCACAAGTATGTTCATGAGTCCACTCATGAGTAACGGCGAACTATTAAAAGGAATGCTGTTGTAACAATTCATTTGAATAGCACGTAAAAAACCTGTCCATGGGGCAACCCTGACCTGGAGATGGCTGTGTCTGCTGTGTCAAACAAAAAAGATGGTGGGGATTAATGGAAAATGAACAAAAGCACCCAGTATTGCACTTGTAAATGTGTCTACCTACATGTAAAAACACTGCCTCTTTTCAAATGCAGTCTAAAAAAGTGTACACTGCACTCAAAAATTCACAAGGTTATAAATTTTTTCAATCATAATTTTCCCAACATGCAATAACATTCTCAGTGTGAAAATGGAAATTTGTAAGCAAAATTGGTGGTTCTCACGTGAGCGATCCTGGCAAGCTGTTATAGCGCCCTCTTGTGCCATGGATGTGTGAGTTGCTTTTGTCGGCTGGAGCTGTCTGTGAATGGATAACCCCTTCCTATTGGTATTTATTAAACAATGACATTATACATTTTGGTATACAAATTGCACCAATAAGCTAAATTATAGGTTTATATTATTGTTCAAAGAACCCTGTTAACTTGGCAGTATGTGCAAAGTGGCAAAGAATAGCATGGACAGTGTACAAAATGAAAACAGAAATGCACATGTCATTATCCAATGTAAAACTGAGTTAAAAGTTGTTCCTTTATTTTCAAAGAATCCAAACACAATTCAGAAAGTACGCACAAAAAATTACCAACCATCTGTCATGTGAGTCCAAATACAAACTAGCATAAACCAAAAGTGCATTCTAACTTCTGCACATGCATCTCATCTTCCTTAATTAAATACATAGGCGGATTAAGAGCAAATCTTCAATAATTCTCCAAGCATTGTGGATTCATGATTCTATCTGTGTCATAAATGAATATCTTTGGCAATGAAAGCATTTTCCTGAAGTTTTTTATTTGAACCCTAAGGCATAGGTGCAACAGATCTGCTATGTACACTGATGAACTCCCCCTGGGAGGTTTGCATACAGTACTATAAAAATAAGGGGCCGTCCATAATTTTCATCATTTTCATGAATGTACAAACCGTAAAGGGGGAGGGGGTTGCAATCTCGTGGACGTTCTTTTTGAGTACGAAAAATGACGATCCGTCAACTTGCAAATCGGCGGTCACTTTCAAATTTCACGGGTGTTGCTACATATAGCTGGCTCTTGGCCGCAAGCTTCCTTTATGCCACTAAGTTCTGTTCTGTCCTCTACTAGTATCAGTATTCACTGCCTTTCAGGCCTTGACTTTTCAGGTGTTGTTTTAAACAATGTTTTATTTGAAATTGACATTTCTGTTAACCACAGTAGGCCTACTTACATGTATAAGTGCCTTGACTATAGGGGATTTGGCCAATGGTGCTCTCCATCCATCATCATTTTTTGCCCACTTTTGTTACACTTTGGAGGAGGGAGGGGGCAATGAAAAGTCTACTTTTTTTAGGCTCATGAAACGGATGAAAATTATGGACGGCCCCTAGAGATTAAGAACCAAAATACAAAATCCTGAACTCACCCTTTTTTCAGAAAATTCCAGTGGGCGTTTCTTGTTATTGTATTCCTGGAAGGGTGGCTGGATTTCCATGGGAGGGGTGCCATTTGGTCCTTGTTGGAGAGGGGGAAGGCTTCTCTGAGAACTGCCAGCACTGACAAGGGAACAAAAGTAGTGTGAAAGTTTTAGCAGAGCAAGGCCATATAAGTAATTTGGGGCACTAAAATCAGATGCTAATCATAACTGCACTAATTATAAGTGTGTTTTATTAGGCATGTGGCCTGATGGGACATGCGGCCTGATGGGACATGCATCCTAGTAGTTTAGGTCTATAACACCAGATCGCAGGGTTGGGATTCAAATCCAACTATGAGGTACATGTAGGTATGTGTTGTGTATGTGTCTTCACAGAATCATCTGTATACCATAACTGGGCAGGCCCAATTACAGCCTTACAGTTGGGACAGTCCCAATTATAGCTTGACAGATGTGACAGTTGGGACATCACATTACCACACCTGCTTGGGGGAGATTCCACTGCAATCTCGATCTGCTTTCCACCGACGATTTTGATGTTTCGCTTGGGTTGTATGTCTGTGCCAAAGGGGGCATTCCTGGCAGCGGAATCCACCTTGCCTCTGTGACTTGTCATGTTTGTCCTTACTGCTGCTTCCACTCATGAGGACTCTGATTAATTTTATTCCGATGGTGAAAATGAAACGAGTCAAGTTTAATGGCAGATTTAAAAATGCCTGTCTACTTCTAGGCTTCAAAGTGAAATCAGAGTGATTGCAGAATACCCCACCACTCAAAAATACACCTCTGAAATCATTGGTTAAGTGGGTACAAAGTGGAAATCCCCATGAGAACTAGGCCTATGTGACATTTTGACCTCATACTTTAGTCATAGTCAGCTACGAGGTGGATCATGCCGGGTAGTGGGCTATTCTGCAACTGAGCAATGAAATCACTTAGCTTGTGCAAAATGTTGTGCCTAGGGCTTAGCCTAGCTCTACTGAGTATGACCAGTCCCATCCGAAATTCAAAAAGAGGAATAGGCCTATTAACGCCCCACTCAGTAGAGCTAGGCCTAGCCTAAGGCTATGCTCTAAAACAATACTAGAGACCAGAACTTGGCAGGCATGGCATGATGGCAGGTTAACTATCGAAGACCTTGCTTTTGCCTCATTAAAATTGTGCATGTTGTTTCGAAGAATGAGAAAAGATGGCATTGCTTTGCATGTTTTCTGTACTCTCAGTTTCAATCTGTAGCAGCAGGCTTCCAATTACCGTCATCAATCGATGACAGCAGTATCAGCAGCACAGCGCAGTAATTTATTGAATGACAGTGGAAAAAATTAGCAGGCTTGCAAACTTACACTAGCACCCATAGCATCTGCTAGATAGAAATCCGTCATGACAACCAGAAGCTGTACTTAAGTCAATCACAAACAATTTTCCTCAAGTAACGGTCCAAATTAAACATATCGAATTGCCAAAAACTGAAAAACAATATAATGTTTGATTTCGCGACAAAAGTGTTCGCCTAGATCTTTGCTCGAATTCATTTGGCAACCATAAACAAACTACGTGTGGTCTGCACCCGGATATTACCGCCCCTTACTTTATGCACGCCGCAGTCCAATACTAGACCAAGATCAACTCAATTTGCATATCAAATTGATTACAGAGGGCGCACAACGATGTTCGTTAGCTGGATGTTAATCTGGCCAGAGGGTAATCGGAAAAGGAGGTTGCATAGAACAGCGTGCATCATTATGCATTGCGTATCAATGTTTAAACTTTTTAAAAGTCGTTTTAACTTTAATGAATCCACAATGCATGGGCTCAATAAATCAAAAATATTGGTTAGAAAATTTTCATATAATAAACATTTTGATTTGAAGGTAAATGGTCTCTTCGTTCTACGTGACCTTTTCCGACTACCTGATGGATTTGAGGGTTTACCAAGAGAAGAGCGTTAATATAAACAATTAAATTTATATTGTGCTTCCTCGAGGACACTCCTGTTCGTAAGCGCATTACACAGTTAAAATAGTAGCAAAAATTAATATAAAAGACCAACACGTACACAGACCAAAAATGAAGAAAATTACAACTAAAATGAAACAAATAAAGTATCATTAGTTGTTTATAAATATTCTAACTAAAAAGAACCCATGACTCAAGCTTGTAAATACATAGCAAAGAACCCACACAGTATAAATTAAAAACGCATACAAAATGAGCGAATCAAATTAAGGTACTATCCGCCACACAGCACTAGCTCATGAAAATGTGAAATGTAAACTATGGGCATGTATCACAGAACAGCAGAAAAAATGTAAAAACCTCACCGATAAAAAGCAAGACTTGAAAAATCAACTATAAAAGTGCATTAAAAAGAACAACAAAAAACTATTGATATGCCGCACGCAACAGAAACGAACCCTCCCCCATAAAAATGGTAACACAGGTAGTTAGGAAAAAAAGATCAATAACAATTAATTAAAACACGAGAAACAGAAAAACGTAAAAACCATTATTATAAAAAATGGCTGAAAAATATATATATACCAACGAGCAATGGTGAAAATCAGCCGGCTATAAATATACTCAATTCCCATCTTCCCTGATATTAATATTAAGCACAAATTCAAATATTCCAGTTTATTCCAGACAAACAAGCTGCAAAGAACAAAAGATCAAAACAAACAGGAAAACGTGAAAGAACAACGAAAATAGCTATTCATCATATGCCTCGTGAAACAGTTGTTTTTTCAAGCCTGCTTTAAATATACTCAACCTCTCGGCTTCCCTGATGTTAATATTGAGCTTATTCCAAAGCAATTGGCCAATAGCGGAAAACATCCACCAGCTGAGTTCAACTTAGTTCTTGGGCGCACCAGTCTGGATCACTAAGTAGACAAAAGTGTGTTCCTTACAGGTGTCTGAATTTGAAGTAGCTCGCAAAGGTAATCTGGCGCAAGACCACGCAGGCATTTGAAAACCAGCAGACAAACCTTGAAGTTAATCCTGTAACGTATAGGTAGCCAGTGGAACTGCATTAGCACCGGTGTAATGTGCTTATGTTTCTTTAGTTCCACCCAAGAGTCTGGCAGCAGGGTCGAGGCAGGTAGCCCAGCCAGCATTGCTGCGGAATCTTCAATCCTCTGTAACTTAGACAGTTGTCGAGCTGACAATCCATAGAGCAACCCATTAAAATGATCCAAAAATACTGGTATAAAGGCGTGAATTAAATTGTCAGTGGTCTCGGTGATTAAAACTTACTGATGCGTTTTATGTCATGAAGATAATAAATATCCAGCGGAACAAAGTTGGTGATGGATCCGCTAACAGAATTGTATCCAGCGGAACAAAGTTAGTGATGGATCCGCCAACAGAATTGCCAGCTTATAATTCTGAAAAGTTTGAACAGAACGTCCTAATAATTCTGTTTTACAACAAAGCAGCACAGATTTTTAAAATTGCAATGGGTTTCACGATAACGTTTATTCATAGCGCAGGCCCATTTGGATAGAAATTTATGCCAAACTTGATCTTCATTTTCATTTTATGTGTGCTAAACATTTCAAAAACTTGTATAATATGATTTTTAAAAGGGGGGATCATTGCAACCTACATACTGCATGGTCTGCAACCTGTAAAAAAAAAACAACTGATCATAACCATAATATGAGCTCAATGAACAATGCTGTTGTCCTAATCCTTTATTCTGCGATCTACCCACATGTGGTTGACTGCCATCTATGCCCGCATTATCAGCCTTACGGTCAGCCTGGATCCACTGTGCTTACGGGTACTAGACTAGTATAAGCTCTGAGGGAAAGAGACGATCGTTAGCCAGTCAGGCTGGTACAGCTCTAAAGTTTCCCTGTCGTCCCCACTTTGCATGTTGACGAGTCATATGGAGACAATTTTCGAGTTTCCTTTATGAAAAGAATTATGCCTGCGGGCCGTAGCCAATCTGTGGTCCATTCAACCATGGGCTATAAAAAAGGAGCACGTACCATAGCTTCCTTTAATTATTCTTTGAATTTGATGACATACACCAAAAGTGTGTGCTAGCTGCTATTGAAGCTTGAACTCATCCAATGGTAACCACGCAGGGAATGGCGTTACTCCAAAAGGAGAGGAAAAGAGAACGTTTTCAAATGTGATTTGCGTCAGTTTTATTTTCTCTTTCGCCCGAGATGAGCCTGAGAGCGGGTAATAAGTACTAAAATGTTGCCACAACCGTGATGGCCAGAAAAGGTTGTATAAACAAGTTTGCCCCACCCCTCCCCAAGATATAATCTCTCCCCCTTAAAAATTGGTTCATGTTCCCCTTTTGCAGCTGTTGTGGCCAAAGAGTCAAGCTGGCTGTTGTTGAAAGACGCGACGTTTGGGAGTTCGAATCCCCGTGCCGTCTGTTTTTTTATTTAGCGCATGCTACCACATCTACGGAGGCGTAGATAGACGACTTGCACTTAACTATCTCGCCGCGGCGAGTTATTATCGTTGAATGTCTATCTCGTCTGGGCGAGTTACATGATCTTGCTGCGGCGTCAAATTGACATCCCGCCGCGGCGAACTTAGTTTCATAAATCCTATGATGTATCATCAGGGTGGAATGCAGTGAGATAGGGTATCAGATTGCTTAAAACAAAAAGAGATGTGGTATTTCAACAAAGCTTGATTTCCAGCACAAAAAACAAAGGAAAAACAAAAGAAATCTCATTTGGGGGCATCATCTTTGCAAGTGGAGTAGACTACTTCCTTGGTAGACTGCCTGTTTTTATTTGTACTAAACAAATAATCATAAAGTTCACGTATGAAACAGCAGAGGGGGACCCTGAACGAATGATTGAAAAGAAAAACTGCCAAAGATATGACAAATAGATATGAAATACTATCAAAATCATTAATTGGCGGCGCGGCGCATATTATTGTTTTAGCTAAACGGTTTGCCTCTCCCCCGCCGAAAAAAAAATCCTTCATATTTTTAGCCAATGTATACCCGCCGGTAATTTATTTACACGTTTTAGTCTTTCCCGCATTGATGTTCTATGTAACTTCATCGTAAGTAAAATGGGTTTTTTTTGTGCTTTTTAAATATAATGGTTTTTATAATGATTTCAATTTTTAATGATTGTATTTTAATTGAGGGCTCTATGGAAAGCAGAGCTGTGCACTGATAGAGCTTACCCTCATGAAAAAAGACTTAAATAAATAGCTTTGTTTTGAGACTTAATTCTTCTGGACTGTCTTCTGATTTGTTTTAAGGTACGTGGCAAAAACCCTTCCGAAGCCTCCGTCGCGTAGGTATACAATGATTACTATGTATAAAATTTTTAACCCTTGCGAACTAAGCAAACTTATCATGCAGAGCAGATTAGATAACAGCTGAATCGGAATTCTTTTGTCATATAATGTAATTCTTTCTATCATCTGTTTTCATCATCCCTCTTTATATAGTCCGTTTTGCCGTCCCAGTTTGCCAGAGTTGTAATGACAGAGTTGTGAATGACTCGACTCTAGTCGCATTTTTGAGTGACTCGACTCGACTCGAGTCTCTGCTGTGAAATGACTCGACTCGAGTCACAAAAATCAGTGACTCGTTACAACTCTGGTACACATGTACATGTACATACATCAGCATATGTTTGCATGGATACATGGTTTGAACATTGTGGCTATTGTAACCAAGTGTTGGAAACCGTTACTCAATAAAGTAAGGTTGCTGGCCTAAACTCCATCTAATGTATGTTGGTTTTGAATGGTCTTTAGTCGTACATTTTGGTTAGCAAGACAAATACAGAGAGCTTGGGCCGGTGACCTTATTTACTGAGCCACGGTTTTTTGCACTAAAGCAAATGTTTTGCTTTGGCATCTCTATGAAATTGACACCTGGTGAGGCAAATCTCCAGGGCTTTCTCTTAGGATAAGCAAGACTACTGAAACCTGCAGAGTGATTTTATTGAGTGCAGTTTTTTCACACTTAGCAAATGTTGTGCTATGCTCCTCATTAATAAATGCAAAACAGCAAACAAATTCCTGCCTCTTGATGTTTATTTATTATGTGTCCAAATGTTTGTGACTCGAATTGACTCGGGCAAAATAAATGACTCGACTCGACTTCTCAGTGTGATGACTCGACTCGAGTCTCTGCTGTAAAATGACTCGACTCGAGTCACAAAAATCAGTGACTCGTTACAACTCTGCAGTTTCCTTCTTAATCATACTTATCGTACCCTTTGCTGTGGTAATGAAATAGAACAATGAAGAAAAAGGGAAGTATTTTGGTTTTTAGTTTAGTTTTTAAACTTGAAAGATTTATACTTCTCCCAGTACCGTAGTTGAAATTTTACAATCTTTTTGCTAGAAGTTTCTAATCAGGACCTTAGGAACTAAGAAAAGGTAATATGTCTGGGGAGTTACCCTCACCCCCCCATATCATGGTTTGCAAATAAGCGCCCCTCCCTCGCGCTCCCTGACCACAATCAAGGGTTGCAAACAAGTTAACCTGAAGTATTCGACCAAAATGGGTATCGCTATTGAATAAAAACGTGCATTCGGTGTAAATACTTTTAACCGGTACCCGGTAGCTTGATGTACTACATAGACTGAATTTCGTGCTAAAGGGACCAGTGAAACATGTTCTGTATACACGTTTCGCGGGATATTGATGTGAAATGCTTGATGAATGGTGGATCTCGTCGATCGATCAGCGACTTAAATGACAGCAATCTTTCCGCGGAGTGAACTTTGATTCGCCCCGCAGGCACACTATGCATGAGCCATAGGGCTGTTTGTGAGTATTTGTGCCGATTAAGAACGATATTATTGCTGGTATGCGATAGATAACTCATGATATCGGCCGGTCAAGTGGGCTTAATAACACTGAACATGGTGTACAGTTGTCAAGTAATAAAAAAACAGTGGAGGCCACATGTCATGCATTGCATGTGTAGGATGTGTGTTTTTACAGTGCACATACACATGTACATGTTGCCCAGGAAGGCTGTCGAGGTCTCAAGAGTGAGCTAAGTCTGCTTTGAGTTGCAGGCTCAGACAAATCACGGACAAGAGTTACAAACTCAGTCTGTCAATGTCTGTTGTCGTGGTGGTGTCATTCTATAGAATTTGTCAATGCAGCCCTTCCAAATTCCAGTTTTGATTCTAGTGGGAAAAATGCTCGTGACAAAAATCCCACCCTTGGGCAACACAATTTACAAGAATGATGTGGGAGAAACGGTTGATACAACCATAGAGGAATAAAAACACATTCCTCCATGACACACCTGTGTCTTTAAGCAGCATTTTTGTCACTGAAAATTGGGTAGGATGGCAACAGTTAAAGTTTTAGTATCATAGCCTGTAGGTCGCACAGTGTCATGGTTTGTTTGACCAGTGAGCAATTGTAAACCCCAAATCTCAGAGGTTGTACTTTAAACTCATCCAGATCTGCCTTTCGGAGCACTCGGCTAAACAGCTTCATCAGAGTGGCCCTGCATTGCCCAGTATTTTTCTATTGAACTGTTACTGTTGGAGGAACGTATACTGGAGGCCCTACCCGTTGTGTACTGTGTTGGTTGCGTGGGAAGTGTGAAGTTTAAGTAAATCCTTCATAATTGTCAGCTCTTGAGTACCTCCATGTGTTTGTGTATTTTCAGGACCTGGTTGAATGACTTGATGTCATTTTTTTTTTTTTAGATGGTTATCTACCGGCACACGCGTATGGCTTGATCCAGTATCCAGTCTTCTGATTTGCTGGAGAAGATGTCTGCTGTCAGTCGGAGGCTGTTTTCGGGATCCAAGAAGGGGCGGAAGCCTGGGGGGACTGCCAAGACTGGTGCTGAGATGGAACCAGAGGGGGCGGGCTCACTGGATTCTGGCACACGGAATCGAAGAGCTGTGACAATTGCCGGCACGGTGAGTACCGTTACCATAAAGGCTGTGTAAAAATTAAAAAACTGATTATTCAACTATTTGACTGGATGTTCAATTGAATACTCAGCTGTATGGCACATTTTCAGTCAGCCAAGCTTCCAGAGAAGGATTTTTATTGAAATGACACATTATAATCATTACATGTAATTAAGGATTAGTTGGTAACTGGAAGCAGAACTACAATGTTTGTTTTTAAATTTCTGGAATAAGCTGGCAATTTGGTGGCAAAGAACTTTTTCCCCTTTGTTATTTTATTGTATTGCACCCACAGATACTTGGATTGAAAATTAAAAAATGATATTCAATCAAAGATTGAATATTCATGTTTATTTAGCATGCATGTACCGTACATGCAGGCCTACATGCAAGTACTATAAATATCCAATGACAGCACTTTCCTGTCTGAATTTGGCAAAGGATATTTTCCCTTGCAGAAATCTGTCCCAGTGTTTACTAGGCTACAAATGTAATTGGATGAGGGATGTGTGGTCATACCTTCTAGAAAGTTTGACAAAAATGTTCTTTAAGTTAATTCAAAGTGACCAATGTGTCCTAAAGGTATCAACCATATTATGGTTGTACATACTGTACTTGTAGTTCAAGTGTGCTCGAAAATTCAGTAATCTGGTTTTGCCAAAAATGTCTTTTGAAGATTGAGGTTTGTTCAAACAGAGTCCCCATTGCTTTGTACAGTTTCGCTTGATGAGTACATGTCAATACCCCACTTTTGTTGAGTGTACTCTTGCAAAGAAATTAAGATCCACAAAATAAGGGATTTTTGAGGTGTGGAATTCAGAAAGATGGGTCTGCTCTCTCAGTTTGAGGATTTCTATCAATGTTCAAATCAACAAAGAAACCTGGTGAATTTCTGTGCGGAAATGGACCTACATGTAGAGCTGGTAAAACCAATCTGATCTGCATTCGTGTGTTGCATTTGGAATATTTGCAAAAGCAATATTTTTTCGTAATGCCTAGAAATTTGATTTGAGATTTTGCAAAATACGTTTCCAACTCCAGAATACATGTACATGTACCATACCTGTATTTGTTACTGCATTTTCCCCTTTATTTCTGTCCACCATTCAGATGATCATAACACTGCTGTACCAGTAATATACATGTGGCCCTGACCCTCTTGTTGCAGTGTACATGTATGCTTACATGTACATGTAATTTTTTTTATATCGAATGTAACCATTTGAAGTGTCAATGTAATCTACATGTAGGCACTTTACGCTTAAGGGCTCAACCAAAGTCTCCGATCAATTTGTTGTGTCTAGGGTTAGCCAGGCGCCCAACAATTTGTTCCATGTTTGGGAAATTTGACCTTACGCTGGTGATTTGTTGAAGGCAAAAGGTCCACTTTTGTCTTGTTTATAATTCCACTGTTAACTTTTTGAGTGCGACACTCAGTGTGTGTATTGGATCAAGGCTACAAATTGTAGCCCAGTATAGTATCGTACTAGTTTTTGACTATTTAAGTTTTTAAAAACTATACATGTATTAGTACAGTATTGAGATAAACAAGACAGGATGATTGTCTTGGTATAAAAGCTACGTGTACAGTGTACAAGGTATTTTGTTCAAGGTGGGTTGATTGGCTGCTCGTTTCATCTTTGTGCTTTTAAATGTGAGAATACTGAGGCTGACAGTACATGTACATCATACATACACACTGTATGGTTGATCAACCAAGTACACTTAATGATGTTTGTATTCAGTCTGACAGTAGGGAAGAGGGGTCAGATGTGCCCCAAACTCCAAAGCACAGAGTTAAGGTTGTAGATTCCTTTAACATTGCCAAAATCATTTCTCAGGTAGTTTTGAGGACATCTGAACAACATTTCTACAGATACATGTACCGGTAGCATTCATTGATAAAAGGATGGCCATATTTGTGTACATTTGACAATTCATAAATTGAGTCCCATTATCTCTCACTTGGTTGTTAACCCTCATTTTTGTCCAATCTTTCACAGTCAAATGCCCACAATATTCTAAGCAAAAATGCCGTTGTTCGCAGGCAGGGAAATTTTCTTTTGATCAGCCATTTAAAAAGTTCTGATTACATACATGTATTGAAAACCACTTACATGTAACAAAGTCCTGAGCAGTTAACAATTTCCTCTTCCCCAAAATTCTAAGTTGTGTGCCTGGACAAGGTTCAATCTGGCAAATGGTGAAATTAAATTACTGGTAATAGCCAAAGTATTGTCCGAATCACTAGCGCACAATTTTGCAGCCAGACACTTCCTGCTTTTAGAACAAGTTTCCTCTCAGGATTGTGACTAAAACTGTAAAAAGAACCCTTCCTGGATTAAGCTAGAACCTTTGAACAAGATCGAAATAGGTCTGGGAATTAATACATTTACAGACTGGTTCAAGTCTACCGCATTCAGGAAATGAATATTAGAATTTTCCTTAAAACTGTACACATATTACTGGGTGTTTCATATTGTATTCGTACATAGTTTGAAGGTTGCTCAAACATTTTGTTTCATGCTGATATTCTGAGTGATCAAAGCTTTGTTGATAAAGTGTGAGGCTACAGGTGAGTTTATCTCTTTCTAAAATGCTTGATACACATTTACATGTACATAATATATGTACATGTATGTGAACATGAGACATGACTAAACATTTGAAGATTATGTACTCCTTACTGCTAGTTGAAAACCTATCATAGTTTATTCATGAGCCTTTGTGCTTTTGTGAATTATTACATTGTACTTCCTCATTGGTGTGTCACAAGTTTATACTATTTGGAAGCTTGGTGTAAACATTCTTTTTAAATTTGAAACATTGTTGATACATGTACCTTAATAAAAACATTGGAGGGTGCGTACTACCAGTAACTACCGGAACATTTTGTACTCAGTATAAAAACAGGGTTTCCAAATGCATGCCAAAACAAAAGTAAAACAAAGTATTTAATTGACATCTACAAGTACATTTTTTGGTGCAGTTTTGACAATCTACATGTAGTCAACGTACCTGGACATGTACAGTGATGTATGTATCTTGTCTAAAATAGGAGCTGGTTACACAGTTTCACTGACTGAACTGGTTTACAGAGCTTATTGCTAAGATAAAAAGACATGTATATATGTGTATATCAGCACTTACTTATGTGCTCTGGACAGTCAAGGACACACCTCTGGCCTTGCCCTTGTTAAAACATTGGTCTAGAGTATTGTTATGTTAATTGCTGACAGCAGAAAAGGTCTGGCCTGCTGACCGAGGTAATACAGGCAAGGCTGCCTCATCTGAGGCACAGGTAAAAGTTGTTAGATACATGCATATCCACCCACCTACATTGTACATGGTATTGAAATAATATTGAGTGCTTGGGGAATGATTAAATTATTTTGTTTATTATTGTATGTTGTACTCTTAAATGTCACACAGTTGTGGCCTAGAGGGGTCATTTCATCGGGTTGGGGAAAAAAGTGTGAAATTATAGTGAAATTTTAGAAGTATTCAAAAAGTTCATCTACATGTATCATAGCATTCAGATAGGGAATATACTTGTAAATGCAGAAACAATTATATGTTGATAGTGTAAGTAACAATTACTCAATGCACCATATATTGAGGGCTGTTACTTAACATGTAGGAAAAGTTGACACCAAATTTGATACTCTAACAGTATGCAGCTATTCAGTTGAACAATTTTGGAACGTACTGTGAAGTGTTCCCTTTAGGAGAACCTTTACAAGAAATTAATTTTTTTATGGATTGAAAAAGACTTGACAGAAAAATTAGACAAGACAAATGTACTTGTTCAATACAACTTGAACAAGAGTGTTATATTTATTTTTAAAAGTTGTCTTACAAATGCAGCAATCTCAAAGAATGCAGCTGACGAGCTGTAACTTACAGACCATAGTCATCCATCGTCTAAAGGATTGATAATCTCTAAAGACTTAGAGACTTCTGGAAGAAAAAAGGTATTGATAAACTGTTGCAGATGTAACATGGACACCATGTGTATGTTACATCCAAATCTTCTCACCACAAAGGCCAAGTGGTCAAAATGAATGCAAATACAAGACAATAAATACTTTGCAAATTTGTAATCGACTACAGTATATCATTTAATATTGAGATGAACAGATGGAATGTTTTTATATTAAAAAGTTAATATCATGGTGCACAAAATGGGTTCCAACCCAGTCCTAGCTGATTATTGAAAATGCCACATAATGTTCGTACATGTACATGTACCGGTATTACATGTAATTAGCTGTTTCGGGCACGGGCTGAAACAGATACTGTTTTTGTAAATTATTTTTTATTTTGTTTTTGTTTTTTTTGTTTTTTTTTTATTTCTTCTTTCACATCAGATCCCATTCCATAACATGGGTTTTGGTTCTGAGCACGACTTCTACCCTTTTCCAATTTTCGATTGACTTCAAACTTGGCAGGTCTTTCAACCATCATCCAAAGATGGTCCTAGAAGAAATTCACAATGATAACTTAATTACATGTAGTTTAATTATTATTGATTGTTGAATAATTAACTTTTCGGACTGTCTTAAATCAGGCTATGAGGGCGCTATTGCAGAATTATGGTTACACCTGCCTGGTGGGGCTTCAATTTTCAACAAACTGTCCTATATTGAACCATAGATGGTATTGTTGCACAAAGAATGTAAATTCTACCTGAGCTTTGATTTTTGTCGATCGTGTGTGAGCAGTCCTCAACTTCAACTGAGAATTACTACCAGAACGAAAAAGAAATCAGACTAAATTTTCCCTTCCGTTCGATTGCATCTATACCCAAGACTCAGATTATCAAATAATATTTCATAATTTTTTTCCAGTTTAGACAAAAATCAGGTGACAAAATTAAAGGAGCAGTTTTCCTGCATACGTGTTTCTAGCCCGTTGACTTTGTACACGTTTTCGAGCCAGAATTTTGGTGATGTAACTTTACAATGTTTGATCGTTTCCAAAGTGATAGTCCACAAAGACCCTGATGCAAGATTTATTGCAAAGGGATGACATCATGATGACGTCAGCACCTTATTTTATATTGATTTTTGAATATTTTATTTTTCCCCATAGGTTTTGTACACGTTTTTCTAATTACCATGAGTGAACAGGTAGTCCTTTACTACCCGTTCACGATTACTATAAGAATGTGCACTGTAGGAATAAGAACGAAAGAGAAATCGGGTACTTTACGCTCTTGTTATTTGATTTGAAATATGCCTTAGAGTCTGAATACAAAGTAATATTTCATAAAAATTGTTCAGTTTAAGCGCAAATCACGTGACATCAAGTGTTTCTGCAAACGAGTGTACAACCCATTGACTTTTTACACGTTCTCCAGCGACAATTTTGGTAACTTGAAGATGTTTGATTGTTGGCAAACAAAGACCCTGATGCAAGATTTATTGGAAAGGACTGACGTCATGATGACGTCATCACCTTATTTTTTATTGATTTTTTAATGATTTAATTTCCCCGTATGTTTTGTACACGTTTTTCTAATTTACCCAAGTGAACGAGTAGTCTTTTACTTCAGCTGAAGATTACTATACGCTGTTTTCGTGATGTTTTGCCGTTGCATTCATGTTTGAGGTTTCTACATGTAGAAATATATCTGTTGGTTATTTTTGTTTTTCATCAAATCTTGAGTTACAAAATTGGTATTTAGTTTACCCTAAAAGTCGTGAAGCTACTGCTCAGGATCAATCTCTGATGCATGCTGTGGCGAATCTTGGTTGATTTGCAACTATGTACATGTACTTAACCCTAACCCTCCTCAATCCTCCAACAGGTGAAGGATTGAGCAGGGTTAGGGTTAATGTTCGGTAGGTTTTGTGCACAAAATATTGGGAGCCAAGGACGATGTTTGGTACAGCCGAATGTTCGGTATAGCAACGTTCCACTGCACTACAAGTATGTCGTTCCTTGTAAAACATTAACCCTAACAGTCCTAAATCCTCCGAATTTAATATGATTTTGCACACACCCTAGGGAGTTGGGGTTAATGAAGTGATCTTGTTTGCCCTTGAGAACAATGTTGCAGATGTAACATGATGATGATCATGATGATGAAACATTTATTTCAATGCTGTCATTGTTTACAGTGTAACCAAACATGTTCACATTACTTAAGTACTGAATATATCTGGCCATTAAATTGAGTAACATTACATAAAATAGGATTATACATTTGATAAATTAGGCAATAACATTATATGTTTAAGGTTAAGTAGAGAGGCTTTTGTAGCCCAACCTATAAACAGACGACAACCATACAATCATAACATACATGTACACTGTAGGACAGACAAATGACAAGACAAAACAAGTGTGAAACAATGCTGCATTAATAGAGCACAAATCAATAACATTGACACCACACTCATGTAATGCCTGCTTAGTCCATCTTTGGAAAAAAAGGATTATTTAAAGAGTCAACAATGATGTATTTCATACATAATATATTAAAATCCCATTTACAAGCACTAAATAAAGCTATGCAGTCCAGTTGAGGGATGCACTTTCGCATGTCGTTGAGGTACCGGTACCGGTACATAAACATAGTACTGTTGGATCCCCAGGTGATGAATCAATTCCATCAGTAGTAGCCTCGCGATGACACGAAACACAAGAAACAGTGTGGGCATCACTGCAACAGAATTATACACAGCACATAGAAAGAGAATCAATGGTCAATTTTTGTAAAAATGATAAGATAATGAAAAAATAAAATGTAGAAACGATTTCCAGATGGCCCTTGCTCTTTTTCAGATTTCCAACAACCGTTGGTTTTGCACTGTTTAAAGACACAATAATGAAACAGACAAGCTGGATAAGAGTATGCTAAATATTTATGGTGAATTTGTCTCGCAAAGTTTGCAAAAAACTTAAAAAGACTGAGCTGGCATTCTTGTCCATGTGACCTGCATACTTATACCATTACCACTTCACATTTTTTCACAAAATTTTTTATTTTTTTTTACATAAGCTTATCAGTAGGATCAACATGAAGATGTGGATAGTGACTGATAGTCTAATTGTGCAAATAAAGAAGTTCCAATTTGTAAGAATTTTATCAGGCTTATTTTCTGACTGATCAGTCTGCATTTTTGCTTTGTTTCTAAAAAGCAACGAACAAAAAATCCATGTGGCTGCCAATACTAAATGTGTAATATCAAGAGGACAATTCATGTTATATTTTCGAAGTGGTCAGTAGAATGTTCTAGTGCAAACACCAATAACTGAGCAAGATCATGACTTTGCTGGTTCAACCACATACCCCCATAACTGTGGGGTCTGTTGTCCACAGCGGCCACAGCACTCCCACGGCAGATGACCGACCCCACAGTTCTGGGGCTAACTTCGATGAACATTGACACCAAATAAGAAATCCACATAAACAACACTTGGGCTGCCCGTGGAAGGATACATAAATATTTTGAAGGCTACTTTGTGGTGATGCAAACCTACCACATCCTCAGTGAAAACTTCATGTACAAAAAAAATCCTACCTTTGAAGCTTTCCAAGGTACATGTAAATATCACACATTCCGATGTATCGGTAACAAACAGCATTCGATGTAACTTTTATGCCACAACTTTCAACACCATACAAGGAAACAAAATGGAGACCCCTGTGATCGACTGATCCTTAAAGGTACCCTCAACTGAACATAAATGGGGAAAAAATAACTGAAGCTGCATTTCAGGTGAGAAAAACCCCATGACCTCATTATAAATCCTGTCATACATTTAGTAAGGAAAACGGCTCTTGACACCATTAATTGCCAGTAACTTTTTAACATGTTTTTTCAATTCAGTCAAGTTTGGTCTCATTTTAAAGCTTAGGTTTGCCTCCTTTAGATATGCTATAGTTGATTGAGCAGATGCTCGCCAGTGATTTTTAAAGGCAGTTTCAAAGGTTAGCTTGCCCTTCAAACACTGCTTCCCAACCAAAGAGAATGACCTGGAGCCAAATTAAAAGTGTAACACGAACAGAAATTAAAGTACATGTAAACTTAAAATTGAAATTAATTATAAAACAGACCAAAATTTGAAATTTGAATTTGAACCTGTTAAACACATTGTAGGCTTTGTACAAATTTATGGCAGGAGTTGTTTTGAAACGGACCATAAGTCACATCAGAATAAAAATAAAACAGGAAAAAGATAAAAACAATTCTGCTGCTACTAGATTTCCATGCATGTTAGTGATGGTGAATGACCCTGTCATACAAACAGGTTTCCCAGGAACCTTAGTGAAACTGCTACTTTTTCCCCATTTTTGGGGAGGTGAGGGGGAAGAGGGAGTTTCCTGGTACTTGTAAAACAAAGATGGAACAGTATACATGTACATGTACCTCTTTTACCGGTACTTTAGTTTACACATAATGGGTACAAGTACTCATAGAGTACATTGTACAGCATAGCAATGTGGTCTTACAAGGTCCACTGCAAGGGTTTATAAGTCCAGCAAAAAAATGCACAGTACAGGTGCAATTTATTCCACTACATATTGAACTGCAAGTTATCTTGCAATATTTGAACAACTACTGTCAAAATAACCACTAATGTGCTTTTCTGTGGTATAAAACCAACTCCGATAGCAACAGGGGTTTTGATATTCAGACTTTGGAATAATTAATTTCTCTGCTCGGGTAAAGATGAAAACTTGTGCAAGGGCTAGAGTGTTTATTTTGAGGCTAAATAAGCCGGTCAAGTGGAGAATGATAACCCATGCAGTTGTGGTTTCTGTGTATTCATCAGCAAAGTTTTTATGCTCAGCCACAACTACGGTACAATTACATGAACCGGTACATGTACATGATGTACATGTAAATCCTTCCTCATCAGTTTATCTTGCACAACTAAGTTGTGTGCTGGATTTATTTGAAGAGCGCCCTCACTTGCCAATGTAGGATTATTCACAATGCTAGTGAAATGCTTGTGTGTCAACTTTTAACACACTTTGTATTCTTTGAAAGTGAAATTGACACTGAAAACATACCCACTCCAGGAAAAGATGATATAAGCTGCAAAAAGAATCAAATTATACACATGACTGGAAAGCCCAAATTGTAAACTTTCATTTGGTATATGATAGAGCTCCGTAGCCTTTCCCGTGTCGGAGTTATGACACATTTGCATATTAATTAGTTCCACGCAATTGAAATTGCAAAACCTAGAAAACAGGCTTCGAGTTATCTGGCTCTGATGTGGGTTGTTGGCATTTAAATCTTACTTAACAACCAACATGTTCTTGTGTTACAACCACCTTCAAAATTCACACAAGGACTAAGGAATTAGTATTTGCAATGATTTTGTCGGGAAAAAAGAAATTTTCAAATCCAACTTTGAGCGGGTCATTGCTCGTAAATGCATGGTGCGACTTACATCACCTTTCTGGAGCGGGTCACATACATGTATGTAATGCTACACTTGTACATGAAGGAACATCCCACATGAAATAGGTTTTAGAAACAAGGGTTTCATTAATCTCTACTGTAACTTGTGACCTGTGTGTACACATAGAACTCGCATTTTTGTGATTCGCATTGTATGATGGCAAATGCATTAACTTATACTTGATCTTGGAAAGAAAATAATAAAAATAGGTGACAGTCAGGAATTTGTAAATATTAAACAGTTACACATACGTAATTACTGATTATCAAATTAATTCAAATCAACAATTTAAACTTAAAACATGGAACAGTAATCGGTATCATTTAATTTTGAACTGGGTGTTATGGTGGACATCTCTTGCCTGTTAACAATCATGGAACAGCCCCTGAGTCATTCACTCTTCAAGATAAGATTTTGGAATGTTCACCTTCACCAAGACAAGAATCCATCCACTAATAATGAGCCTTCATAATCCAAAATACATGTATATTATTTACATGTATTAGTGGAGGTTTTCAGTAGGAGGCAAAAGGTTATGTTAAATTACATGTAGTTAATTGAAGGTGGTATTTCATGAGCTTTGCTTTACATGTAGGGGTAAGTTCCATTTTTGACTGTCTGTGATGTCCTCAATCCATCTTTTGTTTCCAGCTGTCACTTACACATATCCAGAACCTTTCAACTCCCCTCCCTCATTAATTGTCCCTTACCCTCCATTGATTTTTAAGTTCCTCCCCTGCACAGAGGTGTCAGTTTTTCCAGCTTCTTTGTGACAGGTGTGAGCCTAGATCCCATTTAAGAGGAATTACATCGCTCAAGGTTGTGCCTTTGTGGGTTTTGCAGTTGTGACACATCAGGGACAAAATGCCAATATCTGGTATTGTGCTATGAATCAGAGACTGATGCTGGCTGTTGAGGTTTGTATTGGTCTTTGAATGTGGATGGATGAAAAAGTCTCTTTTTCCTCAGAAAGGGTTTGTTTACTAACCTGTGTTTTGAAACTAGTTCTGAAAATCCTTCTATTCCCTGCTAATGTGGAAAACATTCCATAACAATGCTGTGTTAAAGTAAGTTGAGATCAAACATGCTACACAGCAGAAAAGGTTGTCTGCCCAAGAAAAAGTAGTGTCTGTTACATGTACAAGTTAATGTACATTCAGCATCTCTTTCTCTTGAGAAAAACCAATCACTAAGCAGCAGTAGGATTTGTTTCTTGAATTTGACACCCTGGGGTCATGCTTATGAGAAGAATTGGGTTTTTTTGTGCTTTGTACCAAACCCAGTATACTACAAGCAAGTTGAGGAATGAAAATATAAATGACTGTACCTGACAGGAATGCAACTTAGAAACATTCAAATTCATTTGTCACCCCTCTGATGAGAGGTTGTGATAGAAACATTCCACAGGTGAGAAAATCTGTATTTTGAAAACCGCATGTACCGGAACTTGTCCCTTTTTGCATGGCTGTCATTATTTTGTTCTTGGCAAGAATCTATTGTGGCCAGTTACCAAGCAACATGAAGGGATTGAGCCCCCATGGTCCAACTCATTTTCATCACTGAAAAGGTGTCATGTTTCTTTTCATAACAGTTCTATTCCCAGCCGTTTTTTATTCCAGTGGTCACCAGGGAATTTTATTGCTAATTTAAAAAGTATTTGGAATTGGGTTTTTTCATCTTGTTTTTTAAAAACATTTCAGAGAGTAATAGTCTTAACAGCCAGTCCATTAATCCCATGTTTCCAACATTTTTGGTAAGGTCTGTTGCATTGGTACATAGCAGGAGTTGTTCTTGCCGTTTGACAAAACTGTCATCTTTAAAGTTGGATTGTTTATGAAATTTATATCAAACAAAGGCTCCCTGGTTACTTCCTGTAATTGATCATTTCATTTCCACCAGGAAAGACACCAAATGCAATTCTTTTTTGTTCATAACATGGTAAATGCCGTGAATACAATTTTGAAAAAGGATACTAGCAATGCTATGTAAATTACTTTTTCTATCATATCAGCAGGTTTTGTGAGCACGCAATTTTCAAATTATTTGTGTCAATTTTGTATTCAAACTTGACTTTTCAGTCAGGTTTTTCCCATCTCCTCTAAATTAATGTTTTGGCCAAATTAAAAAGGAATTACTGTTGGCACATGGAACATTACCGATTAAGGTTACCCAGAGTTGCATTTATAGAAACAGTTCTCTGGGAAATCTATTCCACTCTGTAATGAGGAAGTAACTTCAAAGTATTCTAAGGGCTCCAGGGAATGTGGAAGGATGTACATGTGTAATGGTCGGAAGTATTTGTTTGTTGAAAATAGGTTTTTGTCTGATTGCAATTGTCTCTCTGGGAAAATTCTAAGGAAAAAAATGACAACAACAAAACAAAAACAACAATCAACACAATGCAACTCAGCTCTGCTTAGTAAAAAGGAAATGGAACAACTGTTTGCATGTGTGCTGTTATACAACATGTACATTACATCACAGTCTAATGCTGGGATGATTTGACTCTCCACCCCTGCTGAAGTTGCCAGCAAAGGTGTTCAAGCCGTAAATGGTGAAATACATGTACAGTACATGTACCACAAACGATGCAAATTCCACAGCTCTGATCATCCAAACTTTCCTTTAAGTTTTTAGCTTCATGACTGACTTTGAAGTTGTACCTGTACTTTTGAAACCTGGCCATCGAGGAGGTGCCAAGGGGACAAATACCTGGGATATGCCAGTACCCATCCCCAATTCCAGATTC
Source organism: Acanthaster planci (assembly GCF_054643075.1). NCBI lineage: Eukaryota > Metazoa > Echinodermata > Asteroidea > Valvatida > Acanthasteridae > Acanthaster > Acanthaster planci. The sequence continues at coordinate 15,262,133 of NC_141788.1, forward strand.
TCTCGGGAACCCAGATGAACTGGACTTGTGTGGTTTCCCCAAATAATAGTCTCAAGAATTCACCTTGCATCAGAACCCAGCCACTTCCCTGTGGGGGATTTGAGCTAATATCCTGTATTCAAAAAAGCTTTTGTTTGTATTTATTCAAAAAGAAGTAGCAGCATGTATATATGAGACCTGCTTAAAGTCAGATTTTTTTAAATTTGAGCTTTTGGTGTTTTTGAAATTTGAAATAAAACAGCTTTCTAATGATGAATAATTCATCGGGGTACGACCCCAACGTCTCTCATTTGAGCCTTGGAAATGTGTTAAGTCTGCATACGTTTTACAGAATAGTTTCCTAGAAAAGAGGCTTCAAAGATGTGTATTAAGAAATCACACAGAATAATGCACATTGAACAACATTTCCCAAAAACATGTGCTAAAAATAAATAAAGCAGGCCGTACTGTAAGCTTTCAGACGATACCAAAATTGTGTGTGTTGGTGTGGGTGAACGGGGTGAAAGTGCCAATCTAATACCTTTTTTTTTCATTGTCTGTGTTTGTGTTTCAAGATTTCTGAAGATAATGAGAATGGTCACCACGATAAAAATGGGCCGAAAGTATACTTTTCTAATTGCAGAATTGTCTCAAAACTATGGAATGGGTAAAAAGTGATGTGTAGATTCAAAAAAATCATAAAAAGCAAAAATTCACCAACCCTTCGATTTTGACTTTGGTCCCCCGTAGAGCGAAACGGTACTGTGTGACTTTACACTCATTTTGGTCACATACATGTGCATGTATGTACATGTACAGGTACATATCGGTACATGTACATGTATGTAGTATACTACCAATTCGGTAAGTGTGGTGAGCAGTATTTTTTCCAGCCTTGGTCTAGTTCTGTCATGTGCATGTATGTGCTTTCCATGACAGCATTTTCTCTAGAGTTTTGCCAAGACCAGCTTGAGAAAATGAATTCTCTGAGGTTGTGATTCAGTAGTAACAGTTTATTTCAGAATATCAAATTGGCCAAGTTCCTTTTGTGAACACTGTTACCTCTTCTACTGTTACACAGTACACACATGTACATGTACATGGAGGTTGTTGATCGCTAAATAAAAATATACTTTTCCCAGCGTTTAAAATTTTCTGTGCTTTTCTAAAGAACAAAAGGCAGGCTGCTTTAATGTCTTTCCGGAAAGATATTGCTACTGTTATAAGTTTCTCTGCTTCAATTGTCAACCCAAGGCTTGCTCATTGGAAGCATTTCTGATGAAGGGATGCTCAGTGGCTTATTGTCATGTACTTGAACAATAAATCTCCAAAGGAAAGGAAACTTGGAATCAGACAAAATCAGAAATTCCAACTATTTCTGTGCACAAATGAAATCAATTAAACATTGAGCTGAAGTTTTTTTTTTCGTTGAATGACTTCACAGACTTTTTGCTCATGAATGAGGAAAATTGTATCAATCAGAATAAAAACCAAAAAGGCACCAAGACACCTTTTGAAAGAAGAAAACAAAAATTGAAAACAAGGTTGTTTGAAACACAAAGGTGCATTTTCGACGATTGCATTAAAAATTGCATTGCATAGACCCTTGTGCATTGCATGGATACCATGATGGGCCTAATTCTCTGAATGTTGAGGTAAGAGATACCAGGTGTTCAGCCTTAGTTTACATGGGACATATTGATCTTTCCAAGAAGCCTGAATGCACAAGGGGGATATGAGACAGCGGTAACATTCCCTGGTATTGTGTAGATAAACAAAAGGTACAGATGCAGGAAAGATAATTCAGGATCATTGTTGTGAGTAAATTATGCAGATTCAGGTCTTTGAATTCAATTACAAAAGAGCTGTGTTTGGCTTTCATAGACCGAATTGCATGCATTTGTAATTCTTATGACTTTGTCAGAAAACAACTTCTTAACAACTTGGAGTGCACCGACTTTACTTTGGGCCCTCCCAAAAGTCTCTGGTTTCTGGTCAACGTGCGCGTCACTGTAGACCTGCGTGTCGGCAATATAAAAAGTTTTTTATTTGATGTACATGTAATACTATGTCCAAAAGCTGCCAAACTTGCTTGATTAACTGGAATCCTGCTACTTCGTAATTTAACGTGTTTTAGATGGGGTAAGGTTGAATAATATGTACAGTAAAGGAGTTGCTCTAGGCCCGCGTACATTTAGTCTGGCACTCTTTTTCATACACTTGTACATATACAGTACATGTAGATGATGCACATTTGAATGTGCTCATAGGCCAACACAAACACTTGGTTTTGAAATGTGTGTGTAAGCTACATGTAACTTGTCACAGTGCAGATTTCACCTGCTGGTCAACAATGCATTATTATTCGTTCAACCATGACATTGGGCACGTGATCAAGGTTTCATTGGAAAGATGACATTCAGGCCTTTCTGGAGATATACTGGGTGTAATGCTTAATCAAGAAATCTGCATTTTTCCTATAAATCATGGTTGTATATTTGAGTTTCCTTTACTTTGGTACACCCTGTATTGTTCTTTTGGAGCACAGACTAATGGATCATTTGTCATGTTTGTGACAAAACATAATATAAAAATGGAAATCAGTATTCAAATTGTGATTCTGACTCTCCAGTTAACACTATTCAGAGTGGTTTGGAATTCTCTGTTTTGAAGAGAACCACTGCTGATCATGGCAGTCTTGATCTGCCTACTGTCACTGATGTGGTTTGTAACGTGACTTTTGTAATGCACTGGTAAGGTTTTCCATTTGTACAAGCACTTTTTAACATAAGTCCACTCGTACCGATAGCTCACCATGACTGGGTACATACCCGTACATGTAATTCAGATGCACTGTATTTTGAGTTGTACCGGTATATCTACATGTACATATACTGTAGATTACAAATTCAAAATTCTTTCGAAGGTATTACTGAGATAGAGGATGGTAAAGGGTGAAAAGCACTGCACAGAACTGCCATGTTGTTCAGCGTGTGGGAGGAAAAACTGGGATTAGAGATATTAGTCACAGTGAATAAGAGACCTGTGCATTTGACATCTTCCAAGGCCTTTCTTGCTCATTCTAAATATAACATAGGACAGTTTTCACCAAACCCTGAAGGCACGTCTTAATTACAACAAGTTATTTGATGCCTCTATATTGATCACCCCCCCATCCAGTGCTATGATCCCTTTTGTTGCCCCAATCCCCTCTAATACCCCCCCCCTTGTTTCCGCCTGGGTGAGGAGTAATCACTCGGTCAGTGAACCGTTTGTTGCTCAAATCCCCTCTCACTGGTATTAATGATTTCTGTCCTTTTACAACAAATGCAGGCCATGGTGTCAGGTGACTGCCACCAGCTAAATATTTAATGAGGTGGCTTTTGTCGCGAGACCCGTCTGGCCATCAGTGTTTTTTCAGCGTGATTCACTGTTGCCGTGTTGCAGTTAGTAATCCAATAATTACTCACAACATATTATTTTTGGGTGACCTTGGGTGGGGAACTTGTTTGGTGGGGGATTTGCAAAGTGCCTGAGGCTAGTGAAGTTGGTAGATTGCGTTAGCTTGCTTAACTTATGTTCTTTTCTTTGGCTCAAATTTTGTGGGAATTGATTATGCAGATATAGTAGGGGGATGCATTGGTCCTTTTCTTCCCAAGGATTCGGTCTTCAAATATTTTTTCCGTGACTTTTTGGACTGTATCAGTTTTATTTGTATTATCTCTGAGTGCCCAAACATGAATGGAGAATGGTGTTGGGAATCAAGTATAGCACCAAGACGGTCGTTTTTATGTTTCAGTACATCATATACAAAACTTCACATTTGCATTTTCAACTCTTCAAAAACTTTGTGTGTCAGCAAACTAATAAAAAGTAAGAAAAAGCAGTGCTTGGTGGTACAGTACATGTAAATCAGGAAATTACTGAAGTTACTTTAATACTTTTACTTTAAGTCCTTAAGAATTTGTAACCAATGTGTTTTCCCGTTTTGCCTGGTATTTTTTGCTTTGATGAAAATTGTGTGCACTCTGCAAGATTAGCTTTAACAGCTGAATTCTGGTCCAAAGTATTTCCATTGTAAAAAAAATACAATCATACATGTATCAAAAAGTGCAAAAGACAGGAGTAGTTTTTACTTTAATAGATCCCAACAAACAACTTGAGGAACACCAAATCATATTGCAGTAATGCGTGCTCCATCAGTCATATATACAAGCATCTTCTTACACACAATACATGCACCAGTACATGTACATATCTAACGATAAGCAGTGTTGATTAAGCAATTAAGATTGTGTTCAGAAGTGTTTGTTTATTCCCAAGGTTATCTGGCACAAAGCTCATATTTGGGTCAAGAACAGGGTTGTAGACATAACATGAAAACCTTGGGGGTTTTTTGCAAGACATACATGTACATGTACACTGTAGATATCCATGAGTAGTTGTATTCAGCGTTATACACATTCACTGAATACAACTTTACATGTCTGTTCTGGAGAAATTGCTTTGAAAGACATGAGGAGACTTGTTACATGTACCGGTAAGTGGAAACTTCCTCATAAGTAATAGTATTTATTTAAAAGACACAACTAACTGAAATAAAACAAACGTAACAGGAATGTAAACAGTGTTGTAACATGTAAAACAAAAGAGGAAGTTGTTATTAAGTATGTTTTAGATCTGTACACCACTGTAAATTCCTTTGCCAAAACTACAGCCTTTTCTTACACAACAACTTACCCTTGAACTTTGCCGTGTTTTTTTCGCCCAGCAATGTTATTTTCAGTCCATCTGACCTTTCCCCAAATTCCACAGATGTGTGGACAGTGTTTAAAACAAGCTACCCCTGGAAAAAAATTGACCGAAAGAAATATCCATGACATAATTAGATTTATAAATAATCTCCTTAATCCTTTGACAGGCTACAGACCAGCTCTCCTTCTTGTAAAATGCCAATGCTAATTGCAGGGCATTCGTTGGTAAGGGGCCGCTGTTAGAAACAGACCCAGGGAAAATTCCAAAAGAGTTGACCACAATAGGGAAGAGTTGCTGTGTACAGCTCTTAGGCAGTTCCCCCCTCCCCTTCCTGACACACTCACACACAAACACACCCAGGAGAGCTTATCCCTTTGGTTCATACCATGCTTGACTAAGTCTTGCGTTGGCGTTGGGGTTCAAAATCAATAGCCCATTACTGTGGCAGGGGCCCCACACCAAGTCCTCACATTGGGGCTGTTGTCAGTCAGGTTCATCAGAAATGTGAAGGACAGACTGGTGTCTGTCTCCCCTCTGGGATTGCACAGCGCTCATGGTCCTCTGCACACACAGGCATACCTACCGGTACCTGCACACTGCTATGAGGTATTTTGGAGTACATGTAGCTGCACGTTAATTCCCAACTAAGGCAGGGAGGTGTTTTGGACAGCTAGTGAACCGGGACGAGAAGTTGTTCGGCAGGGTTCAGTCATGTCGGGGCGGCCGGTGATAGTGTTGGAGTCTATGGGCCCTGAAAGAGCCAGAGTAAGTACATGTACATGTGCAGCATGGAAAAGTTTTCTTATTATTTGTAGCCCCTGCACATGTACATTTACATAACATGTACAATGTACAGTGCATTTATGGTTACAGTACTTCTCACAGTCACAGCCTTGAACATGCTTTCTCCTTTTTATAACATTAATCATTGCATTCACCATGTACGGTAACAATTATCCAAGTTTTTATTACATGTATGTACATTAAACTATTTTGAACAATGTGCCAATTGTAAGTCTTTAGTTTTGCATGCAACTCTAGTCTTCTGCTTCTCCAGTAAAACATACCAGTAGTTAATGTTTGAACATAGTTTGGTATCATTGGATTTGATTTGTAAATGGGGAGAACCTCGGAAGTGTTGCAGACTTGAAAAATATTGGGGCGTTGGCAGTAGGAAATCATTTTATATACAATGTATCATGTGTCCAGGGTAAAGGTGCAGGTGATACCTGTGCTTCTTTAAGCTTCACATAAATGTTGAAAATTCAAAGCTGATTTATTATGGTGTTATCATTTGCAGATGTAATTGGATACAGGTATTTGCCTTGCACATGTTAATTTGTATTGCACTTTATTTTGTGTCCTGTCATCTGATTGGTGGATCGTAATTTTGTTTTTGAGTGCAAACTGCGAAATAATCCCTTGATTCTGGGTACCAGTACCATGCATTGAAGTAGTTGATGTTTTACCCATAATGCATGAATGACCAGCCTAAGCTCGGGCCATAATTCAGTTTGCCAGAATAGTGCATGGTACATGTACCCTTAATCACACAATTCGCTTTTAAGCTTGTGCAGAAAGGGGCCCTGTTTTTCTTTTCTTTTACCTCATGATGTGCTTGGGATTGTTAGGATTAAAGCAATTTTTTAAAGCCTAGCTTGTACCAAAAAGTCTGCTCAGATTAGAAAGTACAGGTAATAGAGCTATACTGATTAAAAGGATTTCTGAAAAAAAAATCTCAAGAATTTAAGAGTAAATGAATTGGGGTTCCTACCATTTCCTTACCATTACTTGCATACAAACATTTATGTTTTTGTACAATTGCAAGAGAATTCCTCCACATACTAGACGATTAAATCTTAATTTATGGGGCACTTTTCATGAAACCTTTGAAAATTGTTTAGAGTTTGAAGCTCAAAAGTTTGCCATAACATTTTGTTCTACCCGAGGTGAATATGGATAAGGAATTAATGGAATTGAAAACCTGTTGTGGAGAGTCTTACCCCTATCAGTACATGAATTTGCTCTTGAGAAAGGTTTAATGTCCTAGCAAATATTTTTTTAAATTTTACTGGGTTGTTTATGTATATTTTTGTGAGCTGAATCTGTATACACATGCATGACCATGACCAACTGACCAAAGACTAACTTGGCCAAGCTGTACAAATAGCCAAGCTCTACATGTACGCATCATGTACATGTTCAGTTTATACATGTACATGTACATGTATGTATACGTGTCTACATGTACATTGCAGTTGAAGAATGTATTCAGGCATGGTTGAGTTTGTGTGCCCTTTTTTGTTCATGTACAGTGTAATGTGGGTGTGAAACGTCTGGTGAGTATTGTTGGAAAGGAAATGTCACTATGCAGTTGTGGAGTTGCCAAGTCAGACAATTTTGTGAGGTTCTCCCCCCCCCCCACCTTCCCCTCTGCAAACAATCAACATTGGTGATTGTAAATACAGGTGGGCTGCCCTGCAGTGGTTCTGGCACCTTTCTACATGTACATGTCTGGAAAATCTATTTACTGACGGGCCCTCTAAATAGGAAAACACCTGATTGTAAAGAAAGACGCATGTTTCAGATCAGGCAGAGAGCGCCATCAGTTGATGCCAAGAGATCTATGATTAAGCATGTACCATATGTGCACATGTATTATTGTAAAGTGCATGTCATTGTGCCAGCTTGATAGCTCCTCTATCTATGCTCATGACCTCAAAATCAATGTGTGGCACCAAACAGTTTGCTGTGTATTCCTTAAAGTTGTTTCACTCTCCCGTCTTAATTTCTGCAAAAATGAAACAAAAACGAGCAAAGAATACCCCTCCAAAAAGTGTGTGACATGAATATTCTCTTTTGGGGTTGGGGATCTTTCTTGTCACCAACTGACAATCAAAAATATTTATTGACTCGGAAAAAACATATTTTGTCTGGTAATTTCTTACCGATACATGTACATGTAATAAGTGTGTTGTTGAATCATTTCATAAAGAAACTCTCATCTGAATTTTTGGGCATGTTGGCCAATTTCAAAAAAGGAAAAACAGTACCGAGATACTTGTTAAATGCCAATTTTACCGGCAGAGTTGGAACAAAGTTGTCAATATTAATTTCTGATATTACAACTGTATGCAAAAACAAAAGGGCCAGCCTACATGTACATCATGTATGTAATTACCATACCCGTTAAAGCGTGTGGATGGAATATTTCATTCTGTTTGGAAGGGGTGATCAGGTTCTCAAGTGAGTAGGTGAGTGGAATAGACTACTAGTAGATGTTCCCATATGGTAACATGGGACATTTTTAAGACAGCATTCCAAGTTTGATTAAATGTGTTTTTAGATATTTAGACAGGTACATGTACATGAAGTGTTCCTGGACTTTGTGAATTTTGATGTATTGCCTAATCTGTTGTTTTGATTCAGGCACTGTCTGGACACAGAGGCGGACATGTTTGGCTTAGATAAAGACTTTGCTCATCACAATAGGGAATATCAGTTACATAGAAGGCCCACTGAAATAACAGCCATGCTAACAGAAAAATGTAATGTAAATATTTTGTCTAGTAACTTCTTACTGATAAGTGTGTTTTTGAATCGGTTTTTAACTAAGCCAAATTTAATTTATGTCTTGTTTGCCTTTGTCATACATACTTACTCTTTGAAAAGTTCAGATGTTTGTTGGAGAAGTATTGCTTAAGTTTGGGGACTTGGACTTTTTGATTAACTCTGATCTATAAAAGAAATGAACTCTTTTGAAAAAAAATAACTTTATAAATCAGGCAGAAATACTGGTACCAGTACATGTACAGTAGTTTATGCTTGTGAGATAGTACTGTACAGGTGTATTTACATTTTTTTGCACATGTTTAATCATAATTATGTACCTGTGCATGTACATGTGCCTTTTGTACATGTGGGTCCACGTACTCTAATGAACTGTACATGTAACTGTGCCTTACTATATGTTTACTTGCGGTAACTTTGCTTGTAAAATACATGTATGTGTACTTAATTGAAAATGTCGTTTTCAGGATTGCATGGAGTGTTGGTACAGTGACAAACTTGGCTTTAACTGTCTTTTATGCATACATACTGGTATTAAAAGATGACTGCTTTTTGATCACTTTTTTGCTGATGAAAGTTTTTTAAAAATTGATAGCTGGTTTTTAAAAAAAATCCAAACAGGTCAAGTCCTTGAAATCCAAGGACTTTGTAATGTACATGTACATTTAGAATCATTCATGCATGAGTCATACTTAGTTGAATCCCAGCCAGATAGTGAAATACCGGTACAGGTACATGTAAACCCAGTGCATTTATGAGGAGACATGTATTGTGGTTCAGTGTGACTACCGCTACATGTCAAGTGTGTATTGTGTGTGTGTGTCACAAATGGAAACACCGTATGGTGTAACTGAATTGACGGCTCAACCATCTGATTATGAATTCTAATGCGTGCACTTTGATATTTAACCACAATCCCCCTCAAAGTAGAGCTCTTTTTTTGTCCCCCTCGTTCGTGCTCGTCCTTTTTTTGTCTTCTTTCCTTCTCTCGGAGCATTCGCACAATGCAGTCACGACTACCGAAGCCAGCCTAGATTTGGATTGAATGATGAATACTAATGAGCCGAGGCACCATCAAGCAGTTTGGGATTCATCCATAAAGGATTTGCTTGTACCCGCAGATGCCAAGTAGAAAAGCCATAAATGTTTCATCTACCGTTTGGCAGACAAACCTGGGATGGTTAGTCAGGGTATTTGAACAGTTTGTAGTAAATGTCTCTAGATGGATATTAAAACAGCGGACAGGAGAAGGACACTGCAGATATTTTAATTGGGCAGTAAGACACTTGCAGGCTGTGGGGGTTGGAAGGTGGAGAGACTGTTGGAGGCAGTGTTGACATAGCCTTCTGACGACTTCTGCTCTTGATTCTCATAATTTGTGCGACTGACAGACAGCCTGAGCTGTACGTTGTTGTTTTACTGCCGCCCAGCTTAATGGCCCCTGGACCTGTTGCTCTGTAAGGTAGTCTGTGCATTGCCCTTCAAGGAGAAATGATTCAAGCGGTGGAGCTTGCTGTTTATTGGGGTGTCACACGGTGACCCATGGATGTTGATTTTTTTCTCTCTCTCCACAATTTACGTGAGGTGTGATGCTCTCGCTTCACCACTTGTTGGACCAGCTGGTGATGAATGGACATGAACAGGCGGTGATGTAAGTTAGCGATTAATGGGGAAAAAATCGGTCAGAATTGTGTACTGATACCACGGCGTTGTACATTTCCAACAGTTGCAAAAGAAAGTGATGTCTGAATTAAAGCATTTTTTCTAAATGTGGAAATGAACATAAACTTGCTTTAAGGCAAAATGGTCACATTCATAGTGGCAGCAGCCAGGCTGACATTACTCTTGTAACATAATAAACCGGAAAGGAAAAAACAAGCTTCAACAATCTGTGATAACCTCATGGGTCAAAACATTGTTTACCTACGCAGCAGAGTGGGACTGATGAACCATATCATCAGCCAAGATAACATGTCCTTGCTTGACAAAATTGATGTTCTGGATCACTGGAATTGTGTGCACTCCCAATCTGGATATTGACGAAAGGACAGACTTTATGTTGCTGATGAACTTCAAGTTTGACCTGTGTAGGGCAGAATTCTTCATCGGAGAGTGAAGAGGTCCATCGGCGGTTGACCAGGCCAGCAGCAACCATACAATACGGCATTGGACACGCAGAAAATTTCATACAGTCTCACGGTACAGGGGCATATGTTTTGATGTTGTAAGGGGACAGGAACTCTGGGAAACCCTGAAAGATGCTGCGATTGTGCTAGAGCATTTTGAGAGCAGTGCGTCTGCACATAATGAGCGGAATTTGCACAGGGCTTAGTGGACTATGACATGGAACTGTCATTGATCTAGGTGATGCGTGTACGTGATATCGACTGGAACATATGGTATACATTGCACATTGATGTGTATGCACACACATATGCGAGAGCAGTGCACAGGCAAGTACATGCACATGCTGAGATAAAGCCAGCGATATATTTTTCTATTCTCTTTGTGGATTGGGCCTGTCTTCGGACATCATCGAGTCGAAAACTGAAGGGCGCAGAGAGGACAACTTCTCAACTCTTTTTTTTCCTTCACAGCCACTATGCGTGACATTGGATTAATGCTAACAATGGGAGGAATACAGCGCTGCAATATTTTATCAGCATCCCAGTTGGAGTATCATCTTCAAATGAGTCCCATGTCAGAAAGACATTGAGTACACGCTGGTACACTTATTCTGAAGTTTGACTTTGTTGATGGAAAAAACATACTTGTACCTGTACAGTAGCTCCAGATTGATAAATATCCAGTATTTCCACAGAAATTGATGCTTTAGTTTCCACCACCTTCTCTGGTTGCAGATCCTTTTGTTGTGATGCAAACATCTACCGCCATTGTCTATTTCAGGATAAACATGACAGTTAGAAATTTGGATGTGCATTATGAAAATGTTTGTTGATGACTTCATCACATGAAAGTTTCCATTTTCCCCCGCCACTTGTGTGGATGTTTTCAAAGCTGCAGCTGTGTGCACTTGATGTCAGGCTCTTTTTACAGTACCCATTCAAGTCATGGCCTGTGCTGTTTGAAAAGCCAAATGAGGTGCGCTGAAAGAAAAGCAGCAAAAACGGCTGTCAACTTTCCATACCAGTGTATACAGGTACATGCTTCTCATCATTGACGTTTCTTGTGTTGGTTTGAATCATCAAAGTGCCGTGACCTTCTGTGGCATTTGATACCCATCAAGTGACTTATTTACATTTTCTATCGTCAACTTGAGCGCTGTCACTTTATTACTGATGCACATATGAAATTGAATCCAGTGCTTTTCTGAATTGTGCAGAAGTTGCAGATTATTTTTATCCCAAACGGATGCTATTTTCTGAATATGCAATCAGACCAAGATGTCAAAATTTGCACATTTCAGGCTTGAAAAAAATCAAAGAGCTAAAATATAATTTGTGATGAAATTGCATTTTCAGAGAACAGTTGTATTGCATTTGAATTTTGAAAGAACAGTTATATTGCAGAAAAGAAGGGAGAAGTGATATTTTGCGACCCCAGTGTCAAATTGTCACCAAATACAAACATCTTTGAAACACTATAAGTGATGACCAAGCAATTCTGAAACAGGCAGCCCACAGTGACAGGAAGGAAGTTGTCGATGGCTAGTGGCAAATCTCTGAAAGGAAGAATGATGAGTGAATTAATTGGCCTGTGATAAAGCTGATACAGATAACCTGGAATTGTTTATGCGGAATTTGTTTTTGCATCAATGTGTTTACAATCGCATTTTTTTTAAAAACAAGAGTCAGTTTCCAGGAAATGTTTTCTCCCGAAACTTGTGAAACATGGAGGAATTGCTTTCAAGTTATCGTGCGCCAATGCTATAGATTGTTTTTGATTTATTTCACCTTCAAATGCGTGGTTGAAGAGAATTTCTGCCCATCTGATGGAAAGTTTTATATTGAACTCACATGCTTGGCCTATGAAACTTTTAGACACAACACAAACTACTCAAAATCAGTGGCTGCAAAGACGCAACTGGTGTGAAGTTTATTCCTCGCTGCCAGCCTATGTTTTTGTCCTTACATTCCTACGCATACTCCGCACCTTCATTTGATACTTCGGTTGAAACGATTGTTGTCAAATCTTCTAATCTATGATAAGAACATGCACCATACTGCAGTGGGTCTGCGGCTTCCACAGCATAACTGTTGAGACACGTTGCTGCTCCCACTTCGTTCTACTGTTACCACTGCTGTTCTTTAGAGGCTGGACATTTCCCGTCAGACAGCAGCAATGGAAAATAGCAGTAGCGCATCCAACATGAAGCTGCACATGAAGGCTTTGATCACCTCGCCGCGTTTCATCCGCAAGCGCTTTGCCAGCTTGCCGTACATCACCGTGCAGCCGGTGAGTTACTCTCCCACTTTACTGGTCACATTGCATGCAGGCTGTTCTTTGAGTCGATATTGGAAGAAAGAGTGATTTCTGACATGAAGTCAGGGATGATCCACTGAAGTCATTTTTGAGTAGAAGTGCAGATATGTATTTAATCCTAATCGTGGAAGTTTGCATAAAGAATGTTTAAACTAAAACCTCTTGAAGGGTCCATGTGATGAATTTTTCGTATTTTCTTAGGCATGCTTTCTTGCATCCTAAAACTCTTCTTAAATGTATGAAAACTATTTGAAGTACTTTTCAAGTCAAATGTACCGTATTAAAAAGTTTGTGTTTTTATTTTAAGTTTTTCTGGACAACAGAGGGCACTTTTGCCTTTATGTTTTACATCGGTTTTTACAGTTCAATATCTGAACTCAAAGTTTGCTCTTTTACAACATTTCTCATGTGAAAATTAGCATCAGCATAATAGCAACATATGCCCCCAAATACCTTAAAAATGACGTAAACTTTAAGATGCATTATCCAAGGGTGTATTGAACAAAATTAATTGCATGGGCCCTTGATATTTTCTGAATAATATTCACACACCCCCCCAAAAAAGTCAATGCTTGTAGACAGCTACAACGTACTGGTAATTATCAGTATGTAGTTTTCATTTTTGTACTCTAAAAAATATTAAGAAAACGAGAGCACCTTCACAAAATTCCTGTTAAGGGTGGGGGTCAAATAGCCTTCAAATACAGTACAGTTATCTCAACGGTCATGTCTCTGCGAATATGTACTGTACGTTGTACATGTTTAATTACTTTTCTGCTTTTTGTACACAAATTTGCTTTTGAATTTGGAATGAGTGTCTCCTCTTCCCCACGGACCTTTGTACAGTACGTGCACGCACACGCCTAGTGTATGTATACTCGTGCAGCGTGTGCCTGCAGAAATGCCACAACAAATTAAATTTAATTGAATTGGCTGCAAAACCAGGTACATTGAAGCTTTGGGGGAAAATGCCATTGCTGCATTCATGAGTAAATGATGTCTAATGGAGACTGAAACCAATTTGCCATGAATAAATTATTACATCGGCCTTTCTAAGGTTTCACATTATATGTACATGTACTTATTGTAGGCGATTGGCGTGAGATCTACCGGTGCCTGCAAAACCACAGACCTGTAGTTTTCTTGCAGAAAGTGTTTTTCTTAATTTCATGGTCTGCATGCTCCCTTTCTGAATCTCATGGCCTCTTCGTACATGTGCAGTAAATGTATTTGGTGGTTGTGCTGTTTCTGTAGTTTTCTTTTAACGCAGATGTTAATTACCGGTAGCTCTCTACCTGTGTGTGACATACATGTAAGAGAGGCTGATATATGAAGATATAAAAACATGAATAAATTTTATTGGCTGTGGTTAATCCGAGCAAAACAAAAAGACACTTGTTTTTCTATGGAATTCTGATGGGTTTACTAGAGTAGGATTTATTTTTTTCCTGTTCGATAATTTCTTTTTAGTTCAGCAGGGTTAAGGTTAGCGCTAGTTACCTGTACCGGTACATGGAACAAAATCAAAATCAATTGGATTTTGTGATGTCAACAAGCAGGGATTCTCCTGGTGAAGTGGGTCGTCTTACATGTAATTTGAAAAGGAAACCCTGTCACCAAGTATAATCAGTGTACTGTTTTTGTGTTAATCATAATGAACCTAGTTTTCATTTCAAATAGAATTTTCTTAGCTTTGTGTTGGCTACCGGTAGATGTTACTTTAATAATGTTGATCCCCTTTTAGGATTTGGAAGCCAATTTTGTGAGTAAGAACACACATGGATGTACATATTATACATGTACATGTACAGTACATGTGAGCTTCACAGAAACTTCCCTGGTAGGAATATCTGTTACATGCAGTATTGAGCCAACAGTTGGGTAACTGTTTTGTTTCACATATGCCCGAAAACTGCTCAAATACCATCACACACCAGTTTTGCCTCTTGTGTTTACTTTCCACTGGGAAAAAGATTAATCAGTTAAAAACAGGTGTGCAGTAATGTCCCTTGTGACATAGAATGATTGCACATGATGCAATGACTGTCACAGAGCTGGGTCAAAACCACTCCAGAGCTGTGACCTCTGTCCTCGTTTCAACTTGGTTAGGGGAATCAATTTGTCACGGGAACTCTGTTTCCAGCTAATCTTTCCCATTGACCTCTGACTTTTGTGTTTGGAAGTGATACCTTGCTCTTTCTTTTATTGAAAGAGGACGAAAACAAAAGAGGCAGGGCAGATGTGGGCTTTGTCGTAAAAAAGATTGCCGAGAAGGGTGAGATACATGTAAATGTAGTATACCCCAGTATCAGTTGCAGATTTACTATGGAAAATCTGACAGTGTGTACAGTGACTAGAGGGTTGGATAATTGTTCATTGAAGTGTGTGAGTAACTCTTGTGTGAGCCCTGATTATCTGTCACTGCTGTTGTTTGTTAATGTTATCGGTTTATATGATCAAGATGTGGGCCATAAATAAAACCACATCAGAAAAAGCTGGGGTGGACTCACAAGGGTCATCTGTGACTGTGTAGGAGTAAATGTTTCTGCTGTGACAGTTGGTTGTCATTAAAAAAGAAAAAAATCCGAAGACTCTGACGTCAGTGGTACCGGTAGCTTCAAAAGAACTTTCCAGCTTTGCGGTCACATGCCGGTGAAGTGGGCACTTCCGTCAGTGACCACGCTCACTCTTGGAAGGAAGCACATGGGTTTTTTATTTGGTGGCAGGTTTCTAGATTATTTGACAAGTCAACAGTGATCAGTCAACACTGGTATTTTTTGTTGGAATACAGAGGCTCTTAAGTATACATGTACATGTACTTTGCAGTGTGTAGCTTAAATGTTTGAACTGTTACTGCAAGTGAATAATCGTGACTGCTATAAGTTTGCTCTAATGCATAGTCAACATTACTGGGACAAAAGATAAACTCCACAGACAAGTGTAGTGCAGATAGCTTATAGAGTGTAGGTTACAGAAACTGGCTGCACTTGTGAAAACTTGATGAAGCTCAAGACAGCCAAACTGCGCTCTAGGAATTCTGGGTCTCCATCCACCAACAGAAAGGTAAGAGGACCTGCCAGCAGATGGCCAAAAATTTCAAGATCTCTTGCACCGCGTTTACACTTGATCCTGCAAACAAGGATCAGATCCGGTGAGACCAATCAAGCGAGGGGGATCAGATCTGTGCCGTGGTTACACTGGATCCTGATCCCGCTTGGCGTCGATGAAGCCCTGCAACTTCAGGGTAATGGTTACACAAACAGTACACTGATTATGCGCACTGGAGCAAAACGGCAGCCAGTATTACGTGTACTTAAGTGCTGTGTATACGTCTCGTTGTCTTATCTCATGTTGTTAAAGATGAAAAATGGGGAAATGGAAGGTTTGGGATGAGCATTATGCATCGGTAACGAAAGCCACGAAGGTGACGTGGAAAAAGCATGGGAATGTGCAAGTACCAGTTTACTACCAACTCACAGTATGAAAGCACATGGGCTTAATTGGGAACAAGCGTAATGCTGGTTATGTACGTGCCGGCCCGGCCAACAGCATATGTATGGTACGTGTACATTGTCATTTAAGTATACATGTACATGACGTGTAGGTCTTCACGATGACACAGACTTGTTTTTCGCTCGCTTCAAAACTTGCACCGGATGTAGTTACGTCAAATTCTGGGATCTAATCCGGATCTGATCTCGTGTTGTGTTTACTCTGATCATGCACACGGGATCTGAACCGGATCTGTTCCTGCATTGCATCTACAAACGTTTTGATCCGGATCTGATCCCCCCGCCGGATCTGATCCTCCTCACTGGATCAAGTGTAAACGCAGCGTTGGAGTTCCAAGGACAACATTCAGCTGATACTACGAGAGTTGGGAACATACTTTTAGTGTGCTTCAATATCTTCAAGGAGTCGCTTTTATAATTAGATAACCGCTTTACCTGTAAGATTGCAAATATATTCACATTGCGTTATCGTGTAAAATTGCTTCATGCACATCATAACATGTACATGTATTCATATGATACATTTCCATGCAGTGCATCCTTCCAGTGCATTAGCAGCGTGGAAGTTTGTCAATTTTCTTTTGACATTTGTCACATTCCGTGTGTTTTACAGCTGTACATGTGCCGATACATTGTAATTCTTACCAGTACTAGCACGTGTCTTAAGGTACAGTAGAATACTACGATGGTGCCCAAGTTCATGTTTATGAACTGCACTTACATGTACTGCACCGACATGTAGATTTGACTCCACAGATGTAGGGAAAACCTTGTCAATGGAACAGTTATGTATATATCACATGTATCAAGGATGATAACTAATGTACATTTAAATATGCATGGGGTGTACATGTATTTGTACCGGTATATTGATATTTGTTGTATCATTTTCAAAGTCGTGCCAAGTGAAGTTCTTTAGCATCTTTGTGGAATCCATAATATGTCCCAAAAAGCAAGGCATTTCTTACAGTGTATCTTTGTTTACGTATCTCACAGGATGCTAGCGGCATGGATCGGCTGAGTCCTGAGGTGTCGTCATTGGACCATGTGCCCCACCAGCTATCCCATCATTCCTCACTCACCGGAAAGGACACTCTCCCACTGCCCGATTCGGATGTGGTCATGCGCTCCCGTGGCCTAAAAGGCGGCAAGCGGGGGTCGGAGTCCAGCGACAGTGGTGGTGGGGGCAGCAGTCAGCGGCCGGCTAGTGTGGCTGTTGTGACAGGATCACCCAAGCTGGGCCGGCGGTCCTCCAAGACGGGCTCGTCCACCAGCCTCAACTCTGACTGCATGGACACGCCTCTTGTCAACCACGAGGAAATACTCCAGCTGACCAAGGACGTCAGGACGTTCTCGGAATCCCTTAGCCGACTGAAGTTCATCTTCAATCCTGAAGTCGGTGAGTTTTTATTACGTCAGCTCATTGTGGTTAGATTGAATTACATTTTGATGTCTCATCGCTCAGAGTTAAATGTATTTCGAAATTTGATTTAAAGTTTAACATATGACTCATGAGTTTAGCCTGATCAAATATTTCTAAAAATTCATATTATCAAATTTTATGAAGCCAGCTTTTCCATCTGGCATATCTTGGAGTTGGTGTACAAGTTTCTAATCAGGATGTTAGTCTTGGTCTCGAAATCATTTTAAAATTTTGAACTTTTACTGGCACCCATCAATTCCATTTACCCGAGCTGCAACGTCAACACGACACATCTGAGCTTGTGCCCTCATACACTATACATGTACACATAATATGAACCTTGTTCCCTGTAACCCCTGCTGTTCAAGCTGTTGACGTGAATACAGATGATGTCTTTTAAGCACTGGCATATGGGAGGGAAATTGCTTGCCTTGCTGGGTCGCGGAATGCTGTGCGACTGTCCCAATAATAAACAGGGAGAGCCCTTGGCAAATGTCATCTTGCCATCATCACTCCTAAGAAGTTGTGTCCGGGTCACAAGCCCTCCACATGTACAACCATGCAGGGTCAAGTACTTGCTGTAAACGATGGTCTGCACATTGTAGGACCATTTTTGTCCTGTATGTCATAAACCACTGATATTTTTTCTTCAAGGCATGCATGAATCAGTGCTGACTGGTCATGCTCAAAGTAACGTATCCCAATCAATTGTTTTTGTAGAATTTAACTGTAGAACATACAAGTGCTGGTGCATGTTCAGGTAATCTGTAATACATGTACCGATATGTAGAATTTGCTGCCACATGTATGGTACGTATCAGTAATTCACTGAGCCCCACATACATAGATAGTACCTACATGTACATGGGCATCAGTACATTCACTGAGCTGTGAAAAAGTAGTCAATTTGTCTGTGCTTCAATGTATTAGTTACACATACATGTACATGTACGTAATACTTGTACATGTACGAGTATGCAACTTGAAACATGAAATTTTCCAACTCCAGGCAACCCTATCCTTCACTACAAAATATGGTATGTGGCGATTGTGGCGCGAGATTAAAAAAAACAACATTGAAGTTAATTACACACAGGTGTATGTGTACCTGTTGTACACACCGGAAGTACCTGCGCCACTCAGTGTAAATGCAACATTTCAGGATCTCAATGGAATACCATTTGAGTTGATGCAATACATCGTGTGGAGACACAGATGCACTATTGTAAATTTGTCAGTTTGTTGGGCAATTTACAAACCAAAATATTTGGATGCAGATGTGATTAGCAAGTGTTGGGGATTTCCGTTTTGTTTTGAGCAGAACATACCAGAAGCAAACTGACATGTACACCTGCCCTGTTCCATGATGACATCACAGCATGAGGTCAAATGTGGGTCAAACAAGAGATGTGCACCCACAGTATACATGTACATGTAGGTGTCCACATGCAATTCTGCAAACACATACTGTAACATCATGTATGTGGTACGTGTACAGTACTTGCCTAGGGCAGGTTTTGCCGTGGTGGACTTCATCATAGTTGTGTGTTGCACTACGGGTACCTGCCCAGGCAAGATCCAGCTCAGTCCTCAAAATAGTATGAGTATGAGTCAGTGAGGAACAATGCCGTCAATTACATGTATGTCCCCAGTGATCCACATGATTTGAGCTACATGTACGTACTATATGAAAAAAAAGGCCTGGGATATCAGTATCATTTCTGAAGGTGTACAGATCATGTCCTATTTTTCAGTCAGTTCATATGTTCTGTAGGTATAATTAGTTTTTGAGCTGTGACCTTGCAAGCCAGTGGTGATCCTTGTCATTGGATGTCATTCATCAATGTCTCCCTCAACAGCATTCCTATCAATTTCTGTCACAAATGCCTTCTACATGTATTTGAGAAGCCACTCCATCACATTGAGATTACAAAAATAACCAAGAATGCTCTTACCATCAAAGTAGTATTAAAAAAAATACCATTGTGAATGGTCATTTAGATGTATGATGAAAATTTTCAAACTGAAACAAAAGTGACATGCTTCTACAGTGTATGTCTTGTACATGTAGGTCAAGAATGATATCAATAATCAAATCAATAATTGCAACAATATCCAGAGAAAACCTTCCTAATTGATCAATTGGAATTGCCCTGTTGTCCCTCCCCTACTCTTGTGAAAAGTCCCACATGTATGTACCGGTACTGGTACCCTTTGGGCCTCATAAGATCACTATCACGCCCCAGTGGTCCTGCCGCGATTCAGACCTTTTTGACAGAGGGGTGTGTTGCTATTCAAAGGCTTTAGAAGCGACCGAGCCCCTGAGGATGAATCCTTATACGATCGATGCTTCGGATCAATGTTTATTGATTAGGAATGGGGAGAGAGAGGAAGGGAAGGGTTATCGGGTTAATGGATGGTGGTTTGGATTTTTGTGGTTTGTGAAGAATGCTCAGAGGTCTGACTCCATGCTAATAAAAACAACTGTTAATCTTGAATCTCATGGAGCTACCCAAAAGCAGTATGTACGTGTACAAGTCCACCATCAACTTTTACTCCCCTTGATTAAGCCCGGAATTTTCTTTGGATGTGCTGTTTCCTTCCCATTGTAAAACTTCCGTTGTCAGTGCCGTGACTTTGGCCAGTTGGTCAAATGATTTTGTGTCATTGAACCTGTTTCACCCACGTGCTGTTTACTACGTACAATGTACATGCAGCATTTTTCCTTAAGCCCCTATGCCTATTGGTAGTGCATCCTGAATCTATCAGAATTCCACAGGCATGTGAAGTTGGCATTTTATAGGGGAAAAAGACCCTTTGCCTTTTATCTTCATGCATTGACAAATGTCTGAAACATTTGTCTCTTGTCAAAGATGGTTTACTCCATGCTGTTTGATGGGGGTATATTGTACAAGGTATCAGTTGAAAATTCCTCACAAAAGTGTCCATTATGGATTCAGATCAAGTTGGATGATTAACATCTTAACAGTGCTTGTTCTAAAGAAATGATTAATTCAAGAATGAATAATCATACTGAAGTTGAGAATAAATCCGTAATTCAGTTCGCACTATTTTTTTCTATTAAACATTGTGCAAAGTGCCAAAATACAGGTTTGCCTAAGAAAACAAACTTGTGTGTTTATACATCCATGTACATGTATGAATGCTTTTATCATGGTATTACAGTGATAAACATTTTCCATTCTGTGAACTTGCAAAATGCTTGTCAATTACGTGCTTTTTTCAGTACCAGGTTGTTGGGTATACAGTTCTGAGATGGAACCACTCTCACTGCCCTGTGTTGTCTACACATAGGCCCCTATATGTTTATCAAAGCCCAAGTCAATTCCAAATTTAGCTGGCATGCCCTCTGCAGTATTTTAGCTACTGGTAATTTTAAACACACAGTCCTGCACTGATTGAGTTTACAGTGCCCAAGTTAATGTGAAAAGTCTTACATGTATATGTACCAGTAGCATCAAATCGAATAAGGATCTGCTTTGATTTCATACTTGTATACTGTACATTGTCACCCATATGCTTGTTTGTCTCATAAATGTTGTAATTTTGTCATTTTGACTTGTGTGCATTTTTCTTTGGGAAATTTGAAGTTTGTGTCATATCCTTATTGTTTAGTGAAAATGTACATGTACATGTAGGGTACTTACTGAAGTGAAGAATGTGCAAAACCTTCTATTTAAAACACATGCATGTACCTGTACATGTAGAACATGTGTTGGATGTTGGATTGTAACAGATTAAGGAAACCTCAAGCCCAAATCCAGGGAGTTTTAGACAAAAATATCCAGTTACATACCAGTACCACAGCCATTTTCTTATTATTCTCATGATTTTTTTAAAAATTCCTTGTCATTGTGACTTAACTGCATTTTTCTGTGGAAAATTTGAATTTTATAAGATACATATTTTTGGGTTTTTATCCAAAATGTACAAGTACATGCTATAACGCTACAGTGACCAATGCCTATTTTAATGCATGTACTAGAACATGTACATGTACATACTGGAACATGTACATATTTGTTGGATTTTCACAGATTAAAGAAACGGCTAGCCCCAAATCCATGGAGTTTCGGACAAACATACATGTACATTGTATCTGGTTATACCAATATATACATGTACATGTAGCTAAGCAACACTTGAAGCCATACAGATGTATTTTTTTTTTAGTGAGCACATACATGTAGATGCATTCTTTACAGTCGGTACCGATATGCTAATGGTTATATTAAAGCTCATTAACACTTATCTCATCAACAGCAGGTGAAAAATATTCGGCATCCAGCAATGCATTTGTTTGGAAAATCCTACTTTAATTAATTTCAGACACACCCTGCCCTCAGACGGAAGGTAAAAAATTGTTATGCTTCCTGTTTCTCAGTCTACATGTAACTCATTTTGACAGTGCAGCCCTAATGTTTTTATGGGGGAAACTTTAGGGAAAATGCAAAATTGAAAAAAGGAAGAAGAAATGAAAATATTATTCATTTTATTTAAAACATTTAAACAAACATGTGCAATTTGTACATGTACATATATGTTACGAGTACCAGTACCGGTCAACAGCCATGTCATGGTGATTGAATAAGCCTTTTGTGAGTGAAGTTTGAATAAAATCTGGTACACCGAGTTCTTTAAATTCAAGTGAACAATTCGAATTGTCCATACTAAAGACACTGCTGCTACTGGTATGTCATGTAGTAGTGACTGTAGTAGTACCCCCTTACCTGATGATTCATGGCAAGCTTTTACGTTGCTCCATTACACTGGAACCTGTCCATTCCAGGGATGGTCGCTATGCCAAAGCTTATATCATAAGATACATGTGCATGTATATACCTGTAGCAACAGTGTCTTTTGTCTAGGGAATTCAAATTGTTAGTTTACAATGTGTGTTCACTTAGCTACATTGTAACTACCAGCAAGTGTACCAGATTTTATTCAAATTTAATCCGTAAAAGGCTGATTGCATTTGGTTTTGTGTCGCAAATCAGACACATGTACCATTACAAAGTACATGTACATGTACATGTAGTTTTTTATCTAAGCAGAAGCACTGCAGTTTTCCCCTCACTTAAATTCCAGTGCACAAATATTTTGATTCTTTTTAAATAGGTTTTTACAAGTAAATATAAACATGTACATGTACTTTTGAGGATAATGGAACCAAATGAAAATAGGCCTACAAGTACATGTACTCAACATTAATGGCTTAATTGGTTGGTAATGAATTGAGAAAACCTCACAAAAGAGACTTCCTCATTTCAGCGAAGAGCTGAAACTGGATATGTTATCTTACACACATACCAGTACATGTATATGTTATGCTGTACTTGCTTGGTACATGTACAAATAGTGTGAGTTGTCATGGTTGTTGAAATTAGCCTTCAAAGTACCGAAATAACGAAAAACAAAACAAAATACTTCTCTCCCTTTAGAAGTTGATGCGTCATTGACTTTGTGTAAACCGAGATTCTTGGGAACAGATATATCCCCGGTCCTGGTTACATGCATGTATACATGTATACACGTTGTTTATAACATTTCCTGGCTTTAGTCAGTATCCCGTATACATGTAGCCACTGCATTGCTGAAGCTCCGGGAATCATGTTACACCAATGTGGTTGACCAACCAGTTCCCGGATTTTCTTCCACAAACCCGTTTTGTGTCAAATGTGACGCATGCATACCAGCACACGTGCTCAGTCTCTGCATATGCGCGGTTACATTTTACGTAAATTTAACAAATGAAGTCATCGAGTACTGCACGTGACACTTACATGTATACACAGTTTCCACTACTGGTACACTTTGTGTAGAACAAAATTCTTGTCTCCTCTTGTTTATTTTGGGCAGCCTGCCAGCTCTTGGCAATATTTGTGTATGAGCAATATTTGATATTTTCTCAACCAGTCTAAGGTTTCTATTTTGTTCTTGGTGCTGTGCTGAGTGCAGGGATCGCAGGGCACGTGGAAAGCATGCCTGAAGTATAGTGATCAGTTGAATGATGGAATGTCTAGCTTTAAGCACTCATTGCAAGGTGTTAGAAGCCAGGAGCATATTCTTTAGCATAGCAGGCATGAAGCCTCATGCAGTGCACGCAAGCTCCATACTATGGTACTGTATTAATACGCTCCTTGACAAATTCTGCCACAGCTTCCTTCTTCTACATGTACATGTACTTGTACCGGTACAGTACATGCATATGTACATGTATGTTCTTAACAAACTCCCAACGGTGATTTGCTAACAGTTGCAGCTGGGTCTGGGTCTGTCAGATTTGGGTGAATAGTGATGAGAATCTCTTTGCTCCTATACATACTGTACTGTACGTGTGCAGCTGTGAAATCTTGTTCTTTGTGCACTATGTACTAGTAGTCAGAGAATGCTTTCCACCATCCTGTCATATTCTGTTTGGGTCCTTGCTTGATTCTGATATTGTGCTCATGTCAAATTTTGATTCAGTTGGGCATCCAGTAAAAATCCATAGGGGTCATACATGTATGCAAAATATTATGTATATGTACAATTGTACAGTATGCTAATTGGCTTCAGTGTAACCTGGGCAACCAGATTGAATGAAGGGCACATTTGTTGTTCTGCGGTTGTACTATTCCAGGCATGTTGTTAGGAGCGTTTTTGAAACGAGGGAATTCGGCTTAGACTTTTGGTTTTGCTGGATCCAGCCATTTTGAAGCAGTATTAGAAACTACATTTTCAAGCTCTGACAGGAAAAGTGAAACTGAAGTCTAAGCTGAATCCACTCACTTTGAAAATGCTCTAAAAATCAGTGTAGAAGGAAGGAGGAGTTTGGATGACTGGGTGGGTGGGTTGGGAACCAGTCCAGAAGTGACTGGACATTGTTGTTACAGACGTTTCATCTACCAGTAGGCTAGCATGATCAGCCTTTGTCATACCTCCTGACTTTTAAAGCTTCTTAGATGTCACACCCAGAGTAAAAGGCCTAGTAAACAGGACCCATCTATAAATAGAATGATGGACATCTACTCAAAAGCTTGCATTCTGACTTCTTGTTCGGTCTTTCAAACTCAAAATCCAGAGACAAAAGCCAGCTAAGTGACCAGTTGGTGTTGGGCATTGTCACCTGTGTCCACTTGTTCAATACTTAAAACAAACAGTGGATTGAGTTCACACCTTGTGAATACCAGCCAATATCTTGTGGTAGAGCCAGTACTGAAAACTAGCCCCCCCCCCTCTGGTTAAGCAGCAGCCTGTTTATTTTACTGGCTTCTGAGCAGAATTGGCTTGAAAGGATAGACCAGGGGGATTACGAGTGTTTGAGCTTGTTATTCCAATCTTTGCAAGCATGGTCGTCTCAATCTATAGAAAGATAATTCTTAGTGCTGGCTTTGGAAGTGGTGGTCTTGGAACATTTACTGGTATATGTATGATGTACATGTAGTTTGCTAATGTTCTGAGACCATTTTTGCGTATGAAACTTCCGCCCTTGAAGCAGACTTTTGGAACATGGACATACATGTAGTTTCTATCGTCGAGATTTCTTTATTCTGTAAGTACATGCTTTGAAATTGTTGAATGTCGAGAAAATTTGGGGCTTCCATTTTAGGCCGATCCCTACTGGTTCTGTTTATTTTCAAGGATGCAGTTTGTATATTCAACTGTACATGTACATATACATTGTACAGTTACTGAGTACAGTATGTACGTATGTATGTAATAACATGAAGCACTTGTGTTCCTGGACATGTACATATACAATATTTGTATAAGTACTGTACATGTACATGTACATTGTGTACATGTACATGTGTAAGTCTGTGCATATATATGTATGTAGGGTACACATGCACACATTTTAAAAGTTAGGTTATGCAGTGCCCCGGTCTTAAGCCTACCTTAAAAAACCCAATGTCTGTCACATATTTTACATCATGTGTATAAGTATAGTGTGACCTGTACACACAAGAATGATAGATAGGACTGACAACCAAACCCTAACCCCGTAGGGTGTACATGTAAAATCATGTTGAAATCAGAGAAGTTGGAACTGTGTTATTAATGTACATGTATTAACGCACAAGTTATGTACAAATTTCCAAGCCTTGTATTGATGCAAGCAGTAATTGGCTACATGTACTACATGTACATGTATATATGGATATGTTGGCCAAAATAAGATTTTAGTAAATTCTGTGTATTATCAGAAAACATCAAAACCCAAAGAATTTTGTATTAGAGTACTGAAATATTGGATAATATACATTGAAACCTTTTTGCTGTATACCATCTTATTTATTCGTTTTCATCCCTTGTGTCAAGTGAAAGCAGTGAGACAGCATGGCATACAGACTGCACTATTAAGAGGAGCGTAAAAAGTAGAAGATGTTGGGAGTTCATACTGTATAGGCCTACCAACTATTCAGTGATTCAAACTATACTTACTCGTACAGTAGTTGCACCTCAGAGGTTGCAGGTTCCCCACCCTTCATGAAGATAAGCAATTATCCTAACCTAGCTTGCGAACAGCATGGAGGAATAAAAATGCAGTGAGGAATCTCTTCAGTCCCAAGCTTGTTGCATTTTTCAATGTTATGGGAAAACTCATGGCCTCACATCACCAAATTTGTCACAGTGTGGTTTATATGTACCTACTTTTCTCAGTTAAGTACAGGTCTGATTCGAAAGTCCACTAAAAGGCCCCCTTTTTATAAGATCTGTTATGCCACTTGTTTTAAAATTTACACGATCATCACGAAGACTAATAATGTAAAAATTCTTGTGGGTATTCTCCATCAAGATGCTGAGCCAAAACTAAAAAATATTAAGATCCGTGAACGTCTCTTCAGGGTAAACCTTCGGTTGTGTACTGTACCCTGTGCGGGTGAAACTGGAAACTTTCCCCAAAAATGAAACAGTGAAATTGTAAAGCTTGGAAAATTGCATTTGAATAACTGAATGTAAGTGTCTAGTGGGAACTCTGTAGTTTGTTAATTGGTTTGAGGAATCTTGCTTGAACAGAAAGCCCAGATTCAATATTAAGGATTACTACGGAGATTGTCTTTGATATTAAAAGTGTACATTATCCAAATGCCCTGGACCTGACTACTTTTATGCAAAAAAAAGAAAAAGAAGAGCTACATGTACCCACTAAGCGATGTGTTTGATATGTGCCATAGACGTGCGTGGGCGTGAAACAAATGGAACAGCCCCTGAAGCATTATGGGATGTTTTTAATTGAAGCTGCACCTTTGCTAGGGAAGAGAACTGGGTCAACAAATTTCCCCACTGTGGTCTGGCTGTTTCATGTTCAACTGGACAGTGTTTGCATATTTTTTCAGCGCAAACAGGGGCCTCCCAATATGGGTTAGGCTGTGTAATTTGTAATCACCCAACATCTGAGAGGGTTTGTCAAGTTGTATAAACATTGTCCCAACCAAATTAGTAACCTCGTTAATTATCAGTTCCTTATGAAAAGCTGTCAGCATGGTTTGTAAAAATAGTTGTAAAGAATGACTCTCAAGTTTACCCAGCTCATCATGAGTTTGTTTATTTTATCGGATTATTTTTTAAGCCAATTATCTCCTCAACCTAATTAGACTTAACACAGCTTTGCAGCAAACTGACAGAGCATAAATTCTTGTGGATTGAGCTCACAGATAGGTTTGATGTGTAGGCCCTACATGATGTACTTACATTGTACATTAACATGCATGCTTGTGTACATTCTGCAGTTTATTGAAGGGATTGTATCACAGTAAGGTTACCTTGTGCTGGGTATTTGAGTCAGGTCAGATTGCAGTTTGAACATGTACAGTGCATGCATGAACCACAAGCTTGAAGCATAACAGAAATACCTCCCTATCACCAAGTGAATGCCAAACCTAGCAGGGGAACCACAGAGCAAGAAACAACTTGTACCTTAATGTACTGGTACAATGCAGTCAGATAGTTTTTACAGCGCTGTACATGCATGTACGGTACATGTTATGGCATGAGCACATTTTTAATCTTTGGTTTGATTGCACATGTACGAGTACTGTGGTTGAATGTCAGTTAACTGGCTACTGAAAGCACAATAGTTTGAAACATACGGTAGGAGTATGTTTGTAGTGCAGGCAGCTTTCTGTGTCAGTTGGAAATGATCAGAATTGGTGGAATTTTCTTGACATAACGAAATTCTGCTATTAAGGCAAACTGGAAGTGTGCTCCAGAGAGAGGCAAACCATTGTAGAAATATTGAATGCCGTCTCAAATGTAATTGTAGGACTTACAGATATTCAAACTCGGGACTAATATTTAGACTGGATGGCCTTTTCAGTTGGCACTGACCACACAGCATGTGCACATGATGAAACCCCAAACATCTCAACTCTATTTAATAAGGGATAACTTGGAGCAAGGATTGTTGTTATTCTTATTTTTCTAATTTGGAGATGGAAATATCAGTTGCATTTGACCTTTAAAAGTATATACATGTTGATGTACATGGCACGTATGTGTGAAAAGCTTTACAAAAAATGGAGACAAAGCTTGAAATGTCAGCGTGTGCATCCATAGGTCAGTCAAGTGATCTCATACTACTGTAGTACTGGTACATGAGCCGATTGAGTTGTAACAATTCTACTTGATAAACAATATGCTCTTTGTAATTTGTGAATTCCTGAAGTTTGCTCAGAGTTACATGTACATCTACATGTAGTTCATTAGCACTCAAGTTGATCTTTGGAAATGTGGTTTGAAAGAACTAATTTTGTTGGGGGGGAAGTATTGTGTTATAAACGTAATTGATCACAAGTGCCTTTTTACAGGAAAACTGTCAAAATACCCTGTATTTTGAAAACTTAAAATCCAGTGTGAATGGGACCAGTCACGTGCAGGTGATTATGTGCGAGTTCTCTATTGTACAGGCATAATTTGTACAGTACTCATATGTGCTACAACATGTACTGTAGGCCTACATGTATTTCAAGTCTAACTGCAGATACAGTCAATTTTATTAGTCTGGAACTGTCACTTGTCAAGAACATTTACTGGGAATATTATTTATAGTACATAAGTATTTCATGTCACATCACTGGGACTGGAAAAGCATCACACAGGCTTTGCACATGCATGCGGGTACACTGGCAGAACTACCGGTACATGTACGTGTATGTACATGTAATACTCTACACGTACATGTACATGTATGTTACTTTTTTACACAGAAAAGCATGGCTTGACATGAAGGGCATTAGATTCATTGAACATCATGGTGAGAATTCAGCTTTTTAGTTGATTTAAGCTTTTTCTGTTTAGATGTTGACCCTGAATTTCAGCTTTTGTCTACAACTGGTCTGCACAAGAGCATTGGAACTTTTAACATTTCAGCTTTTTGCTAACTGTCTTCAGCTTTGATTTCAATTGCCACTCACACTCCTGTACACTTTTCATCCACAGCTGTCAAACCTGTAGTTCATTCAGTGATTGAGTATATTCATTTTTCGTGAATTTGATGTACACATGTAATACATGTAATTGTTGACCTTAGTAATGTGTGGCATTGGTTTTGTTACCCCCAAGGATCCATGGCACCCTGCTAAACAAACATGTACACCTCAGGTTCAATACTTTCCATAGATGTTAAAAAAATATACCAAGCGCAGCATCAGTCAACAACAATCTTCATATGCATGTAAATGTGATTGAAAATGGAAGCTCCGTGTCTTTGTTTCATTTCTTTCAGAGAGAACAGAATCCCTGCGAGTGCTCGCCCACGACAAATTGCGGGATGTGCTCAACATTCTGCGCAACCTGCTGGATAAGTACAGTGCCCTCCGGTCCACGGACATCCACACGGCAGCTGTGTTGCTCATCACTCAGATCAAAAGTAAGTCGCTGGGGTGCTGCGGGTGTACTGAGTAATCATCACTGGCCTGGACCCAGTTTTTCAGAGTCGCTTAGCAGAAATGTATACTCAGCAAATTTGTGTACTCAGAAAGAATCAGGCAAGAGTCACTATCGAAAAGTGTACAGTGTGATACATGTACATTTTTGCAGTGCTGTAACCAAAAGTCATTTTTCTACAAGTCAACTCAAGACACTTGTCATTTTTCATGAGTGAAGTCATAGTCACAAATGTCTTCTTTTTTTTCGTGAGTGGAGTCAACTCACAAGACAATTTTCCTTAGTAAGGTCAACCCACAAGTCATTTTTCCACAAGTCAAGCGCCAAGCTATTTTTTTGCCAAGTCAGTCACGGGTCAATTTTTCCCAAGTCAAGTCTGGAGACCCTAGTCATTTTAAAGTGATCTGCATGTAGTTTATTGTACACATTTTCTGACATCCTTTATTGATGATGTGAGCTTTGATGGTTTGACCTCTCTGCTGAATTTTTACCCCCTTATACAGTGTATTTGACTCACATGCTGTGCTCATATACCGGTATCTAGTGACACAACATCAGTAGAATGAAAACAGACAATTCTGGTTTTTCACATGGAAAGTCATAGAAACATGTACATGCATATGAACATTTTTCCTTTACAGTAATTGTTTCATCAAAAGTTGGCAATATGAACAAGTTAAATTTGTTCATGTTACATTGTACATCATGAGTTATTTTTTCCATGTTACATCAAGTCTCAATACAAAGAAAATTGTGAATGTGACTTGAATCCAAGTCGGCAATTCCACCAAACAAGTGTGTATAAATGTTGCCTTGTAACCCACTCACTAAGCAAGTACCCATAGTTTCTTTCCTTGACAACATTCTGTGTCATGAATGCCATGAAATTGGGCCCTGTTATTTGTGAACATTTGACTGGGGTCATCACATGACATCAACAGGGTGACAGAATCACATTCATGTATCATTTGACCAACCTGTTTTGAAAGGGGCACTTGTAGGAACAAAGGGACAATTTTGTGTACAAAGCGTCAAAATTCTCAGAGGTTTTTGTCAGATTCATGTCAGTATAGACCAGTCACTGTTGCGTATTATATGCATACATGCAGGTACATGTATGCCACATGGTGGTCGACATTCCAGTTTTGTTTCAACCAGTGTTTAGGGAAATTCAGGAAGGTTTCTTGGGAAAAATGACCGAGAGATAAGGATTACAGAATACTGAGTGCCAGTATATCGTACTAATATGAGATGTGTCAAAATTTTGGACAGAATTTTCCATTGCCACGTACATGTATACCGATGTTCAACAGTTTTGGTACGAGTGCAACTTAAAAACTGAATATGAAAGGATTAATTTTATCATGGATTTTTTTCCAAGTAGAGTCTTGTATGCCTACCGGTATTTGTTCATGAATAAGGCCTGAACTTGCCAGCATCTGTGGTGCTGGTATGACCAGTGCCTACATGTACATGTAGCGTACACACAGCTACAAGCATTGATTACAAGTGTCACATTATGTGTCATGAACATCCGTAATCAGCAAATTGTGCCGAGTGTGCAAAATGGCCCATCCCAAAGGGGAAATGCTGCAGTTTTTCTTGAGAGATGCAAAGTGCATGTATATGTATCTGTCAGGTTTTTTGCAGAGCGACATGTACATGTACATGTATGTGGGAAGAGTTGATGTACCCAATAGATCTCAGCAGAAGTGCCTAGGGAGATCATGGTGAAGCATCTCATTGTGTGTTTGTTCAATATTTATCGATTCTCTTGTTTCTCAGATTTGAAGGATGAGACTGAGGAGGAGCGAGTCAAGCTATTTGATGCTATAGATCAGCTGGCGCTTGCTTTCAGCAGCAGGTACAGTTGATACCTTTCATTTTTAAAAGGTTATGTATTTACTCTTTAAATATCATTCTGTTGGATTGAGAAAAATTAAATGGATGTGTAGTTATTTGGACTCATTTTACCAGTATTAGTTGATGATGTTTTTCAATTTCAATTGCATGATTTCATTTTTTTTTAATTATAATAATTGATTTGGCGGTCATAAGTCTGGAGTTATAAACATGACTGATTGATTGTCGGATGGCTCAATCAGCAATAGATAAATTGATTAATCTGTTGATTGATGTATTGACTGAGTTTTTATTCTCATATTGAACCATTTACTGATTGATGATGATTTGCCCAAAAGGTGACCTGGTTGAATTTAAATCCTGTTATAACCAATTGGTCAGTGTTAAGATTATGATAGCAGCATTTTGACGATGAGCTTGCTGTTTTGTCTCTAAGTGCCCTGTTGATTTCTGACTGGTGGTCTTTTTCCCTGTCTCATCTAGTGTGACAGAATTTCTAATGGGCGATGTGGAGCAGGCTAACATGGGGTTTCCCTCCTCAAAGGTAAGGGCTGACTTCACTCTGCATCGTTCATGAGTTTTTGTTTCTCATTATTTTTTGCAATTGCAGGCCACTGTCAAAAACGTTTTCCATGTTTTTCCTCCCAAACGGGATGCATTATATAGAGATATCCAGTATTTGTGGAGACTTCCAAACCCAGTGGTCCAAAATGTTGTTGTGGGTGTTCTTTTTTTTTTGTCTGCCTTATGGATACTTTAGGGAAGACTTGAAACATGTAAAGAGCAGTTCAAAGCATGTTGAATAGTTCCTGGTTTTGCCCATGGCAGTTAACAACATTTACTTCCTCATTTTGGGTAAATGATTGAAATGGTAAATGGTTTTTGAGCCTAAACATGTTGGATACACTGTCACACATTATAGTTGGTATGTAGCTTCTTTCTATTGTTTGATGTACACGTATGTAAGTGATATTTTGGGATGTTGTGTCCAACATTTCCTTTCCAAGTTAGCTTGAGGTTCAGGCTCATATTTTGCACTTCAACAGAGTGTCTGTCAGCAAAATGAATCCTGGCTGCTTGCCATCTTTAAAAAATAGTTTGCAGTGATCACATCTCAGTTACACCTGGAAGCCATTTTTAATTTTCCAGTCATATGAAAGCATATCGTCGATGACGACGAGTTCAGAGGGTGGCAATGCCTACAGTCGGCAGACATCACAAGATGGCAGGGAACCAGGTGAGGTGTTTACCTGTATTCAGGCGAACAATTTGCATATTCTTAATGGGCTTCTTAATTTAGTAATTTCTGAAGTTTGACCTGAAAGTTTGTCACATCAATTCAGTTTGACTTTTCTAAACTCTTTTCTTCTCCCAGGGAGTTTGTCAGCCTCTGAAGTAGATGAAAGCTTGATGCAGTCTGATTGTGGCCTGGAAATGGCACTGGAGCGGGCCAAAGTCTGGTCCAAATATGCCAAAGATGTCATCAGCTACGTGGAGAAGAGGATACACTTAGGTAGGACTTGGTCAAATCAATAAAAGTCAGTTTGCATGCAGAATGAGTGCTGGTTGTGGAGTGACTTTGATGATGCAAAATCTTGTTTGGAAAATGTTGCACCTGTGTAATACTTATTCAACTTCTATGAGCTAGAAGTGGCTCCATATCACAAGCTGCTGTTTGTTGTAATTGAGTGGTTTTATTGTCTAATGTCTTTGCAGAGACTGATTTTGCACGAAGTCTTGCCAAACTAGCGGTCGCAACTCGTACCACACTCAAAGAAGAGGTATGTACCACATTTGTCATTAAAACAGTTGCCCACATGTTCACATGTGCTAGAAATTGGATGGCGGTTATTTTCTTTCAGTTCATTTTGTCTTCTTCTCTATATATGTGTAAAATTTGTCCAGATTTTCCTGGATTTCTAGATTTTTTGGTAAATTTTTCAACTTGAATAACAACTTTTCAGATTTAATATTAAGCTACACATCTGAGTAGGATATTTCATTCTCTTCTCCCATGTTAGACGTTCAAACAATCCATGGTATGTGTGTTCATGTTTGATACAGCTCCAAGCTCGGTTTAATCACAGTTTAATACCTACACACCTCACACTTATGTGCCATTATTGCTTTCATGAAAGACACTTCAGGAAAGATCAGTATTAATCATGCATGCAGTTTGCATAGTTTTACCGATGTCATGTCCAGCTTCTTGCATTAAATCTTTTCAGAAAGTGTAAGTAATGTGCATTGTAGTTTGCAACATCCTAAGTTTTTTTGGGCTACAGTCTTCTTAAGTTGATGTGGTTTGTATAGGGAGTGTTGCCACATTTATGAATCAGACAGACATAAATCTCTCTTGTTTTGTTTTGTTTCTAGTATCTAAATTTTCAGTTACTGCTGTTTTGAGTTTCTGCAGCAGTGTAAATGGAGATAACACTGTCAGGAAATTATTTCAGTTTAAAGTTTCCATATCTTGAATTTTCAGCTTTTGTTTTTCCATATGTCTTTGCAGACGTACCTGCCCTTTCAATCAACGTACCTAACAGCATTGGAACATGTAAGTTGCACAAATTGTTGATCGATTACACACATTTTTGTCTGAATCGACTTCTCTGAATCGACTTGTCTGAATCGATATTTCAAAGTGAGCTATACTTTGTTCTCCTTAATCGTTTACTAGAAAACACGAGTCACCATTTAAACCTTTTGTGGTTTGTTTATTTGCAGGATGTAAACTATGCCCAAAACTGTGATGCCACTCATTTGCACATCCAAGGGCAAAAATTTGTCCAGGTGAGAAGAATACCTGTTTCAATTGCATTGACTGCTATTGACGGTTTGAAAACAAGTGGAAAATGTCCAATACAAAATGGACTGCCTTATGCATATGCATATTGCTTCATGCATATGTACATTTTTCAGTTGAATGTCCAATTTTCTGTTAGAGTTCTAATTGATCAAAGTTGCAAGTGGAATAATGCAAAGGTTGAGAGGCCATTGGGTCTCATGGAAACAAATCAGGGCACATTATCCCTTTACAGTTACATGACATCTTGATTAGGAAAGCAGCTATTGTTTAGAATAACCACCTCAAACTGTGAACCGTACCCAAGATGTCCTCTTTGTGTGAGAAGAATGCACTACATGCAGTCAAGCACTCATCCATTTAGTAACAGTCAAGGTTGACATTGTTTACAAAAGTTGCATTAGAAAATTTTCTTGTGTTCATCATTATCATTGTGGTTTTTGTAAATTCTAAATTCCCTTCTTTTTATCAGCAACTTGAAGCAAGACGGGTAGAGCATGACAAGAGGAGAAAGCAAATACGTCAAACCTGGACCATCATGAAGAAAGAAATGGTATGGTTCTTAGATCTGTGTCATACAGCTGGGCAAATAAATCAGTTCTGGTAATTGTATTAACTCTGGCAGCTTTAACACTGGAGTGTTTGCGTGACTGATCATGAATAGTGTAAAGCCAAGAACATTACAAAATGGTCATGAAGAGGTAATGAAGCATCCTCTGACTAGAAATGAAGAGCTTGTCAGTGGTTGTTATTTGGATTAAATATTAAAGCAAAAGATTTGCAGCAAAATATTTTTCATAGTTTCGGACAATGAAAGTGGCGAGTTACATCTTCTTCCTGTGGCTCTGTACATTCATCGTATTTCATTTTTGTCTTTGGTCTTGCCTCCCTGCAGCAAGACCGCAAGAGCAACCTGGAGAAGTGCCGCCAGCAGTACATGAACCGTTGCCAGGAGTATGAGAAGATCAGCGAGTCAGCAGCCAAGATGGAGACAGAGGTCCTGAACACCAGTGGTGGGTCCAACGCTGGCAAGTTAGAGAAGAAAAAGAAGGCAGAGGAGGAAGCTCTCATGAAGGTACGGCCACCCTGACGAATCTCACGCCTCCTTCGACTTTCTTACTGGTCTCTTTCATTCATTCCAGTCCTGCGTCAAGTTTGTTTTGTTTTGGGACCATCAGCAGAACCTGGTCGATTTTGTAATATCTAGGAAAACCAGGGTTATGGAGGTTCTTGGTCAGACAGGGGAGTCAGGTTGACCAGGGGAGCCAGCAGATTGACAGCAGATTGGCATGAGGATTTGAAACATTTTCAGATCTCTTACAAGAGATTTATCATCTGGACATTAAGGGACATTTAGGCTAGCTGTAGAGTGGGAAATTTCAGCTATACCGTCTTCAAAAGAATAGCCTTGTTAAACAGTATCCCCAGAAAGTTCCTTTCCAAGATGTTCACATTTAAAAGTCTTGATGTTTGTTTCATGTTCAGGCCAAGGAGTCTGAGACGACATACAAGGCGTGCATTGTGGAGGCCAATGCTAAGCGACTAGAAATGGGGACAGCTAAGGTAATAAAAAAGTCTGGATTTGTTACTGGCTTCTTTGACAACTTTGTTTTGAGGGAATCCTAGTTAACAATGAGTTGTACCGCTTTTATTTTGCTGATTGTCTCCACATCTCCATTTGTCACCTCTTCGTGTAAACATTTTTAGAATTACTCCTCTTTTGTTTCATTTTACAGAGAGACCTTTTGGTCAAAGTCCGGGAACTCATCTACCAGTGTGACCAAACGATGAAAGCAGTAGGTTTCTTCAAATTATTATTCTATATGTAATTGTTTAGAGTAGAGTGCAGATTGCAAATGTCACTATGACACTTGCATAACGTTGTATTATTTGCAACCTTTTCAATCCGCATTCTATTTGAGATGGTAATATTAACAAAATAGATGTACAATAATTTTTTTGTTCATTCTTTCATTTATTTTTAGAAAAAAAGAAATACAGTTGATGGTAAACATGGGAAGTTTTGTTGTCAAGGAAACCAAGCCTGGCTCCTTGCCTGCTGATAAGCACACTACTGATACCTTGTGTGGGGTAGGAGTCAAGAAACCCAACAACACTTTTTTTTTTCTTCCTTGCATCTCAGGCAACAGTTAGTTACTTCCAGTTGCAGCATTCACTGTCGGCACCAGCTCCCGTCCAGTTTCAGACCTTGTGTGAGCAGAGCAGGTGCTATGAGCCTGGTGTCCAGTATGCCGAGTTTGTCAAACACAAGTCAAGGGTCAAGGGTCGTGCCGCCAAACATGAGGAAGCCTTTGTGTTTGAGCCTTTTATGTAAGTTTTCATGCATCAGATGGGGTTTGTTGGGACAGGTATGATTGTTTGGTGTTCATTGTTTTTGCCATCGTCTGAAAATGTGCACATTCTTGATGCTTAAATGCAGTGACATGCTTACAGTTGATACAGGCTCTGTCCAGATTGTTTTGCTGTGGCTGGAAAAACATGCAAATGAAAAGAAATGGCCAGTGGCTACTGCCTTTTGCCTATAGATACATATACTACTAGCTACAGCCAGTTCATTCTGACATGGCCTTACGCTTAGATGTCTGTTGGTGCTGCACCAGAACCGAGAAGACCGCCGTGCATAGCGCTTGCTTACCTGCCTTTTACTGGTTCAGGACTGCGGACTGTGACATCACAAAGCACAGGCATCTTTTTACCATTACTCTCGTAGATCCTGCAAAAAAGCATTAGGAAAATTTGTTGCATTTTGTAGGTTTAAGGAGGGTAGAGAACAGAGAATGCACCATTGTGTTTAGTGTAATGGAAAATATTGGAGAGTTGAGGAATATTCTCAGGAAATATTTCTGGGGGAGTCAGAGTTAATAAGTGCATTTTGTGAATGACAGGTCATCAGAGAAACCTCGCAAGCCCAGCTCTCACTCGCTGGACAGCACCGAGGACGAGAGGGTAGGTGCTCCCAACAAGCCCAGCCATGGATCTAGAAGTGGCACCTCACCAGAAAGAACAGGTAAGAACCATCGTCCACCACTGACCATCTTTCACCTGCTTCAGGGCTTGGAGTGTACATGTGAGGGAGATTTTTAGAACACCCTCCTCCTGTCACCAAACCCACCATAGGGAACAATGCAAGAACCAGGAGGAAAAAAGCAGCAAAACTGTACTTTGAAATCACATTCATTAGTCTGGCTATGCACCTGTTATGGCTATAGTTTGACCAAAATTCTCACTTTAAATGGTGTAAATCTCTGTGAACTTGAATATAATTGAATTCGGCTTTGCTTTGTGAACCCTGTACGATCTCCTCTTATCATCTATGACTAAAGCAGTCCTGTGAAACTCCATTTCCTCTTTCTTGGTTTAGTGAGTTGTGATAAACTTGACCGAAACTGTGGTAAATGAGTGTGGGTTTTTAGTGTTCATTTGTAATAACTTGTAATTTGTATTAACTTTGATCAATTCTTCCTGCAGACAAGTCCAAGCCTGTCCACGCCTGGATGGGCACAGCACCTGCCACAACACAGGCCAGCGACTCGGACAGCATGAGCGGCAGCTCCACCAAGTCTGTGGATGCCTCGCCCTCGGCCAGCCCCATGAACGGACACCGAAACCTGATCCGGGAGGCCTCGACAGGGACCATGTCCTCGGGTGATGAACTGGCTGAGACCGACGACAGCAGGCCTGTCCCAACTGGCACAAGTAAGTCCAACGGAAGATTTGATTCTCTGCAGGTGAAAAAATGGATTGTTTGTTGTAACATTAGGGAGAGATGTTGCATTTCTTTTGGCTTGTTAGAACATGTTTTGAAGAAGAGATTTGCGTGCAACATTTAAAGTCATACATTCTAATTGTGTTCCTAAAAATGTTTTGTTACTGTCATGGACAGATGATCAAAATATACAGACTGAAATGTTAAGTCTTTTTTTTTCGCTGTCCTGTTCGTAAAAGCATCTTTTTGATATTCCCAAAGACTTTTCAGTGAGGTGAAAGAAAACACAAGCAATATCAAAGGAATTATTTTCAAAGAGGAATTGTCCTCTTTGGGAAGTGTTACAGGTGGCTGTGAAGAAGTTTTGATGTAATGTGCTTTGTTTCATGTCATTTCTACATGTAATTCTTGCAGAAAATAGTAATTCAGTCTCCCATTCCTGGACAAAATGCCAGAAAATTGTAGGGTCATAATGCATTTTACAGTTAACAGACTGAACTGCACAAGTTGGTGTCATTTTTCTTTTATGGTGTCATTTTTCTTGAATGTAGGAAACAACATTGTTACTTGTACTGAAGCTTTTTTTAAAATGCATTCCCATTGGAGCATTGGTGTTACTTGAGTTCTTTCTCATTGAGTGTCTATTCTGGACTCCACTAGAACTCATTGAGCCCGTGCCCAGCTCCTTCCGCAACCTCTCCTTCACCAAAGCGGCCCAGACCCACCTGATCCGCAAGCTGCGCACCCCGTCCAAGTGCCGGGAGTGCGACAGCTACGTCTACTTCAATGGCGCTGAGTGCGAGCGCTGTGGCCTGGCCTGCCACAAGAAGTGCCTGGAGTCGCTGGCCATCCAGTGCGGTGGCAAGCGGCTGCTGGGCCGCATGAACGTCTTTGGGGTGCAGCTGCGGGACCACCTACGGCTGACAGCGCGGGAGGCGCCTTTCCTGGTCACCAAGTGCTGCTCGGAGATAGACCGTCGGGCACTGCACATCAAGGTGGATCAATTTATTTTGTCTTTTCCCTTCCAAAGGCATGTAAGAGCCACAAAATGTAATTTCAGACCTCAGAGGCCAAAAAAACATTTAAACATGAACATTTCAAAAATATATGGCCCTCTTCTCCCCTGACAATTTTGTTCTGGATCCACCCTTGTGCCCCTATCACACCCTGTTTCCATGCTGGACTATGGTGTGCACACTCTAGTGTGATCGGACAATTCACAATATTATCCTGTATGCACAACCCCAAGATTGCCTCATCACTGTCGGAGAAGTTCCAGACCTTGTGGTTGTCCGCTGCCTGAACAAGGGATTTATGTTCCATCTTTTTACCATTTTTGCCCTCTTAGAGTTGCCATGCACATGCCCTCCAAATTATGCGAAAAGAGTGAAACGTTTGCTACAAAATAAGTGGATAAAATGCCTAAAAATTCACTTTTGTGAGTTACTTTTCCTAGTTCATATTCCCAGTTTTTCTTATTATGTTCTAACACGTTAGCAATCTCAAATTCAATATTAGATAGTCATTATCAGAAACAACAATTTTGTCTACATTTATCTTTTTTGCTCTCCAATTTCAGGGTATTTACAGGGTGGCCGGGCTAAAGGTCAAAGTTGAGAAGCTGTGTCAGACATTTGAGAATGGTCTTGACCTGGTTGACCTTTCAGAGACTCCACCCCATCTCATTACCAGCGTGCTCAAGCTGTACTTAAGACAAGTTAGTACTGTGTACACAGCCCAAATTCTACATGAAATTTTACACCTTTCAGATGTATTGTAATCTGTTTACTGTGTGTGTTATGTTGCAACTCTTGCACCTCTGGGTGATATCATAGTGTTATGCAGTTTCATATCACACAGCATTATATCACATGGTGGCATATTATAAAGTGTTCTTTTGTGGTTTGATATTCTTGATATTGGTCACAGCTCCCTGAGCCTTTGCTGACGTTTAAGCACTACTCAGAGTTCATCAATGTCGCCAAGGAGTTCCCTCGGAGTGTGCTGGAGAGCACTGAGGAGGAGGAGCGATTAATTAGCAAGTTGAAGGGCATTGTGACCAGTCTTCCCGAGGAAAACTTCAAGACGCTGGGGGTTCTCATGCACCACCTCAAAAGGTGAGGCATTAGAGGTGTGGAACTGTTTTTTTCCCTCGGGGATGAGGTGATCAAGTTTTCACAGAGGTTGTTGTCATGGGGATATCTCACAATTCCCTTGGACCACTTCTGCCGGGGATTCCGCATCCAGACACGTATGCTTAATATGTGTGGCCGGGGTCTCCGAACTCGGACAAAGGGAACAGGGGCTTGTAACAAAGACCATACTCCGAACAAAAGACCAAGCTGCTGGAAATTACCAACATTTTTTCACTCTCAAAAGTGGAGAGAAGCCAGCCTTGTTTTGAAACAGTATACCACGGTTTGGGGCATTTAGAGTGAGCAGATTACCACCGGGACAAAAGCGCTCCACCACCGCAGCGATGAGCCACACAGCACCGCTGCCTGCTAATCTGGCCCCTATTGAAAAGAGATCAGCAGCGCACAGAGCGAGGTTTGTGAACAAAAGAAAGTTATATAACACTGCACAATCTGGGCTCTTTTTACAAGGCTGCAAGCCTGGATGAAATACTCAGGCATCAATTGATTTTGTCTGTCAGGCTTGAGTAGACACCAGACAGTCCTTCACGTGTTTGTAAGTGTCCAATAAATGAAGATAGGAATATTTAAAGAATTTTGAAAACAGAAAAAAAAGATAAATAGCCCGCCCCAGCATCATCAACATTGATAACTGGCCCGACAGGAAGTGGTTAACTTTACTTCATGTAGCAGGGAGTTCCAAAAGGAATAGTTTTAAAAGCATAGGGGTCACCTCGAGGGTCTATTGAAGCAAGAATGGGGAGGGGCAAGGCTTGCAGTTTTCTTGGGGTAGGGGAAGTGGTTGAGATCTGTGGATATTGCATGACCGGGAGTTTCCATAGGTCTATTGGACTGTTTGCAGCTCTGGATTTGTTAGACTTCCAAATGCTACTGGCTTTTTATCATTTCTGTAGTTTTGTCTGTGTAGGTTGGGGCTTTTATTCAAAATATTGAATTTGAAGTCACGCCTGTTACAGTTGAGGGAAGCTAGAGCAAATTTTCTGGGGCAACCAGAATACCTTACGATTCCTTGCATTCTCTTAAGATTAATTTGCACCATTTCAGACATTTCAGTTTTCCCAGGCAAAAATGATTACACCAACAGTGAATATTCTCTTAGCATTTCCAGAAACCTGCAGAATGAATCCCTGAATCTCACTTGTCACACTGAAAATCCTTGATCTTGGAACTGCTTTCTTTGTTTTGTTTTTTTCTCTCCAGAGTATCTGAGAATGAAGACTACAATCAGATGTCTGCCAGCAACTTGGGCATTGTGTTTGGGCCCACCCTTCTTAAGCCAAAGTAAATTTCAGCAAGAACTGCTCTTTTTTCTTCTGTTAATGCGGGCCATTGGTTTTAAAGAACAAAGAATGGCAAAAGAAAGCTTGAACATATGGTAGCACTTGCCTGAATTTTTCTGCCAATTTTTAGCCGAGTCAGTTGTTGGTCGTGCATCTTTTTAACCAAGGCTGCATATTTGTAGGTGAGTCAAATCACGAAAGTCTTTGTAATTTATACAGTCAATATTTTCTGTCTTTTTACCAGTGACAATACTGCGTCCCTCTCTGCCTTGGTGGACATGCCCTTCCAGACGAGAGCCATTGAGATGTTGGTTACCTATTCACAGGTGAGGGCACAGAAGTAATAGATTGCATTTCCTGTGTTGTCTCCTGCAATTTTTGTCTTGCTGCTGAGAGTTACTGCAGCAGTATCTCATGACTCATTTCAGTATTTAGTAGTTCAGTTAGCTGTGTAGATTTGTGTGAGGATTACATTTTAATCACTTGCTGCCAGGTGGTTTGAGAAATGCAGCATGGACATACAGGACAGTTTCAAGATTTTCAGTTTTCAAAATTCTTCAAAAATTCATCATTTCAATTAACCTATGCTAAGATACATTGTTGACACAGTTGTCATATCAGTCAAAATCAGTCAAATTCCCCATAGTTGTCTGTGTACTGGGGGAAATCAAGTGAAAGGCATTTTTTACTGTTTTTGACGGTTAAAACAGAAGGAGGGTTAATGGATGTTTACACCCACACAAATGACTGTCTGGAGGCTACTCTAATCTGACAGACAAAATCTATAGACACCCAAGTATTTCAGCCAGGCCTGCTGCCTTGTGAAAAGAGCCCAGATTGTGTGGTGTTATGTAATTTTCTTTTGTTCGCGAACCTGGCACAGTGTGCTACTGACCTCTTTTCAATAGGGGTCAGATCAGCATGCAGCGGTGCTGTGTGGCTCAACTCTGCGGTGGTGGAGCACTTATGCCCCTGGTGGTAATCCGCTCACACTAAATGCCCCAAACCGTGGTATACTGTTTCAAAACAAGGCTGGATTATCTCCACTGTTGAGAGTGAAAAAATGTTGGTAATGCCGAGCAGCCTGGTCTTTTGTTACGAGTACGGTCTTTTGTTACAAGGCCCAGTTCCCTTTGTCCGATTTCGGAGACCCTGGCCTCGCGTATGAAGAGTATGTGTCCGGTACCGGAAACCCCGGTGGCAAGTGGTTAACAACATGAATCAGTAAAAATGAGAGTGCAGACTTCATTGTGAGCTCAGCAGATGAATCAGGTTTTGCCTAGACTGTGTATCATGTAAAAAGTAATTTTTTTTTGCTTTCTCTTCAGGTGTTTGGAAGCAGCGAGACACCAGTGGAACAGTTCCAACCCGAGCCACGGGAACTTTCCCCAGTGCTCCCGGAACTCAACCAAGGTAGGGAAAATAACTGGAAATGAAAAAGAGCAATAGTAAATCAGCGTTGTTCAGCTTTCAAGCATGACAAGGCAGTTGTTTTTCTTAAGTTTCTATCAAAAGGAGTCTTCAAAAGGAGTCTTTTGAAGAAGTCTGCTCACCTCTTTACCCTGAAACAAGTTTGACCTCCCCATTGAACGTGTATGCCACATGAGTTTAAAAAAGTTGGCAGGTCCAATAGACGAATCCAGTGACCAGGGTTAGTGCTTGGTCCAGCCATTTTCAGTGGCCGTCTGCCAGTGGTTGTCAGCAATCTGATACTTTTTTATGGAGCCACTGTTCTGTGACAGACACTCTATAGAAAATCCAACACAATGCTTTCTGCCATTGAAGGGGACCATGGGGAATGCCCAGTGAAATATTGCTGTGTTCGTCTATTGGTTCCCATTGCTCAAGGGTCTGTGACCAAGACAGCGAACTGTGACAACTTCAGACTTATTCTCTACTTATGTACTTTCAGCGATATTGACTGTCTTTTTGTTTGTGGCTGTGTCTTTCAAAGGACCAGTGAGTTACTCTCCCAACAAGAGCACCAACAACTCAACCCACATGACTTCGTCAGGCGTGGGTGCATCACAAGGTCATCGCCAGGGGCCCAGTTTTGCATTGCCAGGCAGCAGTGAGGACAGCGAGGACATCTTGCCATGTCTGGCCCCAGATGTGGGTTCTGGGGAGGAGGGTGATGGGGACAGCTCTGGGAATGAGGGTGAGGCAGGTACGGACAAAACAAGAACTGAACGGTCATTTGCAGTTG
Source organism: Acanthaster planci (assembly GCF_054643075.1). Classification (NCBI taxonomy): domain Eukaryota; kingdom Metazoa; phylum Echinodermata; class Asteroidea; order Valvatida; family Acanthasteridae; genus Acanthaster; species Acanthaster planci. The sequence continues at coordinate 15,305,745 of NC_141788.1, forward strand.
CTTGATAAACATACCAAGCCAAAAAAATTATGAAGAACTTCACTTGGAGTAAAACTCACAACATTTCAGTGAAATGACTGTCTTGGATGTTAGCCATCTGAAGAAAACTGTAGTCGCGTGACTGAATCCTAAGAAATGAGTCCAAATCAATTTTAATGTCTTACAAGTTGTGTATGTGTGAGAAAGCATGTACACAACTCCTCACTTTGGTTTCTCAGTCAGTTTGACAACCTGATGGAAAATAGGAGAAATGTTTGTATTTCTTATTAATTCTCAGTAGTGTTGTGTTGGTATTAAACTCACTCGTGGCTGTTGTAACTTCAGACCCTGTTTGCTGTAAAGCCCATCAGGAACAACATTATTGACTGAGAGCCAAGCCTAGTACTGCCTTCAAGTGATCAAGGCTATGTGGTATCTATTTTACCTTGTTGGGGTCATAATTCATATACCAGCTTTGTTGACTCATGTCTCAGTTTTGTAAGATTGGTTCAAGTATCAAGTTTTTCATTTTGCGGTTTGTTTTAGAAGAGGCATCTGCCAGTGAAGACCAACCAGACTCTGATCAAGACACTTCACCATCGGTTGTCCGTCGTTCGGATGTGCCACAGCATCCCCCAGACTCCTCCCCTCAGCCAATCAAACAGACCCTCCTCTCAGTTGCCAACGAGTACCGCAAATCCCAGTCACCGGACACATCTGGACAGACCTTGACCGGCCCGGACTCACCGCTTGCCCAAGAGGGGTACGTCCCCAGCGCGTTCTCGCGCCACTCCCCGCACCGCCAAGTCCTGATGACCGAGGGGGCAGAGGTCATTAAAGCAGCCGGTGGCTCGGTGAAGACGACCGGGAGTGCAAGTTCAAACCAACCCGCTGCCTCATCTGTGCCCACCGATACCGGGGAGCAAAGTAAACCAAGGGAGTCACGCTCAGCTAAGTCACGGCAGCCGCAGTTTGTCTGAACCCACCGATCTGCCTGGAGCATGATCAGTTAATTTTTTTTTTTTATTTATTTAACGGACTGTGGATTTGACTTTCACATCTAGTGCATGGATTTCAACAAGTCTACAATCGTGGTTTGGGCATCTTATACAGTTTATTGCAGAGCCAAACCCTGTTTGTTTGATATCTCGACAATTTTTATTCATCCTTACTGGACCGGAGTGCTTTATAGAATCACACATTGCACCGTTACAAAATTTGTAGTTGCACTTATGTCCAGGCTAGTGCAGGCAGCCGGTTTGTCCTTTTTAGTGAAAGCCCAGGACTGTCTTTGAGTTTGTACATTTGAGCAAAGGGAAGAGTGAAGAATCTATGCAAAGTGTTAAATTTATCATCTTGACGCACACAAACAAAGTATGTAGGCACTGTTGCATGTTGTGGAGTGAACAAATTTCTTGAACAAACACCGCAAAGTTAGTTAAAGTACAGCATTTAAAAGAGGGTAATGAGCACATACTGAATAGTTCATAAAAGAAACACTTATTGTATTTTTGTATTTATACAAATCAATAAATTATATTTATTTCCCATTGTAACGATTGCCATCTTATGATGTATCTAGAAGCAGAATTATTTATCAATGCCTTAACAAAACTTTGTGTATTTTTAAATGATACACTTGCCATGTTGGCACGCGTAATATAAGGTGGAGCATCCTAAAATACATTGCAGTCTTGTATAGCCAGGAGTGATTACTTTTTTCCCCACTACTAAGGCCTGCCTGAACGTGGGAGAATGAACTAAATTTTTTGTTCCCTTAACTATCTACAGACCAAGTTTTGTGGCCGGGGTGATTCCCAACTGTTTCTTTTTTGGGGGGTTAGTATTGTGAATAGGCAGTAGTCCAGGTACCAGTGTGCTTAGCGCTCAAAGCCATTATCTAGAGGTGCATTCAGTTGTGCATTGCATACACCAGCATTGGTGATCCTTGTACTCCTCCATTGTTGAAACTACGTATGTGGGAATGTGTTGCACTCACTAAACTCACCCTGGGTTACTTCAAACATGCTTTGTTAAATAAGAAACATGTTTAAAAACTTTGTAGGGAGTTCCACCGTTGGTGAAAGTTGCAACTTATATACAGAATTTAGAAGAGAAAGTAGAAGTACTTGCAAAATAAAGTAAGCCATAGATGTGGGTTATACATGTTACAGTGACCTGAATACTTGAGGTTTCAGCAAATATTAGACCAAATGTATTGGCATTTTTCTCGAATTACAGTGTCTGATAATTTTAGATGGCACCTATCTGGGCAAGTGCGAGCAACAACAATCTTTTGTCTAGTACCCTGAATATATTTTGTCCACACATGTAGGTTACCAGAGAAATCAACAGTAAATAAATGGTTTAAAAATGAGATTGAACATTGTAGTTCAGCGGCTGTCACTCAAATTGCTAGCATTGAACTAGATATCAAAAAAATGAGGTATCAAACAGATGTGGAAACAAAGCCTCACTGTTGCTTTGTTGACTTTTGGCTCCTGTTTGGTCATTGTAGTGATTTGGAACATAACAGCCTGGGATTATAAAACAGTCAAGACAGACTCAGTTTCATGCACTTCAAAAAGCATTGCGTGCAAATGGCTGATGATTGCGCAGGAAGACATTACTCTCGACTGCTCAGAGGCGAATCTTTGACGTGACCACTACTCTCGTCTGTCCACAAATGGGTTTTCTGTTTTTCCATAAAACTATTTTACACTCTACCTCATGAAGTCTTAGATCAGAAGTTGTTTCAGTGCTTGAAACCTGCTGAAAAAGCCACACAACAATTGCAATAACAGTGGCTGTTTATAAAGTGTGGACACTCAAGACACAGCTTCGTTACCAGCCCTGCTCACCAACCTGCAAAAAGTGGATTCATCTGCCGGTTTTAGGGGTTTCAAAGTCATTTTTGAGCCACGAAAGACTGGAACATATTTCAGAATACACTGGAAGGCAAAAGAAACTTGCCACTTCTGTCAAAGGCCACACATAAAAATTCACTCCATAGATATAAACAATTTTTGTACACAGGTATGCTGCAAATACCCCTTACTAATCACATGCCCAAAAGCAAGTGATTATCTTTTAATATAACAAAGAAGAAATTGACATACACAGCAACTTGGTTACTGAATCAAAAGTCACACACAAAAGCACTCCCCACCAAGCAAAAATGACCCATGAGCGGGCAATATCTTAAACAACCAGTGACAAAGTGAACACCTGTTTTGTCAAAGTGATGTGCATGAGTGGTTTCTGTATAGGGATGCCATCCTTACTGACTAGGCATACACATTATTGAAACTAATGATTGTGACTTCTTTATTTTGTCCTGTGACATTGATTTCTGCGTAAAACTTACAGCTCATTCTGTTACATTCTGTGACTTTTGATTCAGTAACCAAGTTGCTGTACATGTCAATTTCTTCTTTGTTATAAACATATTGCTTTTGGACAAAGGGGTATTGCAGCATACCTGTATACAAAAATTGCTTATTTCTATGGAGTGAATTTTTATGTGTGGCCTTAAACAGAAGTGGCAAGTTTCTTTTGCTGTCTAGTTTAGTTTGAATGTTTAACAAGATGTCCTGAAATCCACTTTTAAGTAGGTGTCTACTTTCCCTTTCACCTGCTCTCTGGCTATTATATGTTTTATCATTGGACAGTATCATCCTACATGTAGCTGCTATATGTGTTAACACTTATTTATAATTACTAGTACCAGTGCTGTTTAATATTGTACGCATCTATCCGAAAAACTGCTGAACTGTCTCTTTATGCGGGCACTTTTTTCCAACCGAAAAATTTATTACAACTCACTTGTGATTTGCTGTGTGCTGTGTACCAAGTCTTCACTTTTGTACAAATTAAGGGGCCATGAGGCTCTGAATTTTTTTATGAAAACATTAATCTTCACTGTTTTTGGTGAATTTCATATTGTGAATGCTTTCCAGTTGTGACTTGTTTTCACTAACAAAAAGTGATGATTTAGGAACCCTAAGACAAACTTTCTTTAGAGGGTAGGTTAATCAACCTTGCCCTTCTTCATTCTGAAAAAAAGATGAAAAATAAAATTATAGAGCTGCAAAGCAAAACATAGTGCTGAGAAAATTAAATTGCTTGAGTATCTAATCGTCAGGCAGAGTACCAGTCAGTTGCCATATACATTACATTATAAAACCCAGGCTACGGGCTAACTTGTCATGTGAACGATATTGCTTTCAACTGGTCCCCTGCTGTTTTTCACTGAAGGTAAATTTGCTAACCAGATACTTCAGTTCACCAACTCCAAATTTTGACATTGGCAGGGGTGGTTTAGGCGGGAAAAAATTTCATAGGCTGGTCAGTACCATTTATGTAACCTGCTGTTTGATCGATACAATAATTGCTCATTTCTAATATCCATGACTTGCTCTCTAGTTCAAACCTCTATGTTTTTAGCCTACCATGGGTTAATATTGTATTGAACAAATATGTAGTGTGTACGGACACATTTACCATTATTTATGTAAAAAAAAATTCATAGAAATATATTGTGAAATAGATGATAACAATAATACAATATTAATTATTCATTTAAATAAAACTAATATTAAGAGATGTAATATGTCCAAAAATAATCATTTCTGAGATGGTGGGTTTTTTGTTTTGTTTTTAAGCCACTGAATGCGTTTTCAGTTTTGTAGCAAGCTGTGTGAACTCAGTCTGACCTTTCTGTTGTGTAGGACTTTCTTACCCGCCAATTTAAGAAACAAACAGTATTTTTCCTGCCACACTCAGTGAGATGTTTATGGGGGGGGTGGTGGTTTGGGGAAATTTGGATTCATGAAATTGTCTACCAGCTGTTCCGCTGTTCCATCATGTATCCACTGAGCTGGGCAAATGAAAAGCTGAGGCTTTTTTAGGTCTTTGATCATTCCCAATTTATTGCCTCTTTAGTTGAGTAAGTTACAATTCATCTGTTCACTGAGGCACACAGTCCCCCCGCACCCCATCCCCAGCTCCGTGAAACCGCACCCATATAATACCTGCACCTGAAGCCCAGCTGGCAACTGAGGGCGCTATGCCAACTTCTTGACTTTCCAACATTAAAAAAATTACAGATTTCAGAAAGATGGAAAAATGGCGGGTGGCACAAGTTGTTTTCCCTGCCTGGCGCCCACAAAGAAGGCCGTTTCCCCGTCTTTTAACATCGTTCATCGGTTGCATATGAGACAGGTAAGGACTTTTTTTCTCTCAGGATACGTTTCACAGATTTTTTAGCTAAATGTTAATTTCTGCAGAAGTTTATGTCCAACAGTTGGATGGGCGCCCGGGCACGTCTGGTTAGCTGGTTCCGGGCTAGCGCTGGAATGTTGTCCATGATGTTGTCGCTCGGCAGTGTACTAGGGCCTATTTTAGCATTACTATTACACTCTGTCATGAAAGCAAAACAGTGCAACTATGTTTATTGAAGCTGATGAGAGTGACGTTGCACAGATATGAAGGGACAGAAGGATCTGCACACTACCAGTACTGCCATTGTGCCAAATGTTTTCTGAATTCTTCGAGTGCAAAGTTAATTTTCGCTTTCCTTCTGTCCTTTAGGGTAAGCCAAACCCCAGAACTGTGGGGTCTGCTCTGCTCCCACAAACCCCGCAGAAAATGAGCCTTTTTCACCATAGGCTCCAGGGCCTGCATGACCATGACCAGACTACCGCTGTGATCAATGCACAAGACACGGAAATCGGCTGCTGCCGCTTTCCGTACATGTGTGTAATTCTTAGCCGCACTGGTTGAATTGACAGTTGGCTGCAGTGCGCTGGGGCGTGGGTCACACTGACCAATCACAGGGCTCCTCATTATTTATGCCTGAATGGTAGGAACGACAAGCAACAGTCGTTGGGTGCCAGTGCATGTGAGCGCCCTGTTGCACTGTGAATACTTTTCTGTTGAGGCCGCATGTGGATGCAAACAAAGATCGCTGCATGTCCGCATCCACATGCAGCCTCTACAGAAAGTGTTCAATGTGCGACAGCTCACTTATTTGCACTGGTACCCAATGGCTGTTGCTTGTCGTTCCTGCAATTCGGGCATAAATAATGAGCCATGTGATTGGTCAGTGTGACCCCCAGCGTGCTGCAGCCAACTGCCATTTCAACCGTTCAGTCCAGTCGCGGCTAAGAATTACACACACTCTTATGGAAAGCGGCTGGATGCAGCTTATTTCCATGTCCTGCGTAGCGGTTGCAGCCGTAGTACACATGTGAACCGCATGACTCTCAGACGTTGATCGGGAAATATTTGCACCTTTTTTTTTTTTTTAATGCATGGTTTTGGCCCATTTTTTTAAAGTGTTGAGGGTCAAAATGAATATGTTTTTACGCGAAGTTATTTTCTTATTATCCCTTTTTCTTTGCGTAAAATATGCCAATGCACACCCTAACGGAAGCCCTGTACTGATTGAGCAATTGCAATGGCAATGCCTCAATGACAAAATGCAAATTGAAACCTGATACAGATTGGCAATGAAAATTGTGCAGTGCCATAACTACAGTATAGAAATTGGAAGTTGCGTTACAGTTACCACAGCTATGGGGCAGTGGGGACATCTGGGATTCTTGCATTAGTTGCAAAGTGGCAGATACCACACTGGCGACATACGCATGCTCCAGCCAGTCCAAGGATCGTGTTACACAGTCTTTTCTTTGATCAGTACGTATGCGCGTGCTCGTTGCAGATTGGTTTCATTGGCGTGGTGTGGTTTGTGAAACTCCCAGATGTCCACGCTGCCCCGCGGCCACTTTGTTAATGAAATATCAGAACATGTATTTATAAGCCTACATGTAGGAAGTAGGCCTAGGCCCAATATAAAAACACGTTAGGCCTACAACAAACATGGAGACCTGTCATTGCTTGGCACAACTTGAGTAATTGCAGAATACCCTGTCGCTGGAACTGTACCCCTTGCAGTCCCTGGCCACAAGGTGGAATTGAGTATGCTTGTACATGTATTTCATAGGGGGTTACATGGGTTGCACTGCATGACTTTGGACATGGCACGTCAGAGTTTTGGATACTTTTGAGAATGAAGCATTGCACAACAAATGCAAGTTATTGAGGAAAAGTATTCCAAGTCCAAATGAACTGTATCCAGCTTAATGGATATGAAGTCAGAGCATATTGAGAATGGCATAGTTACTTTGGGTAGGCAGTCAACCATGACTCCGTAGCCAGCTATGAGATGGGATACTCTGGTGATGGGGTATTCTACATTTGTGCCTTAATTTCTTTGGCTATTTTGTGCAAGTTTTGCTTGCGTAAGGAGCCCAGACAGCCCTAATGCTTACATTGGGAATTTTCATTCGGGTATGTCCAAGGACATTCTTTCCAAGATGTCACTTAGCGTGTCTGCTTACAACTAAGTCTCTTTTTTGTGCCAGTTATTCCATTGCCCAATTCAAAGATTCACTCTGTCCAGAGAAAATTTTCATAGGCATTTATTTCTGTACCCTGAACATCTTCCTTAACAGTTGAGAGGCAGTTTACGTCCAACAGCCTGTACTTATCCGGTCTGCCGCTCATTATTTGGCAAGATTCCAGGCCGCCTTGGCATTCCGCTCAAGAACATCGTGGACACAACCTCGCTTCTTGAGGAAGGGTAATGTAACAACTGAGGAAGGGTGCAATTGTGATGGAACACTGTCCAGCCATTTTCCTTTGATACAAGTCCCAAAAATAGCTGATGACACTCCCCAGTTGACAGCTCATCCGACCTTGATAAATGGCAGACTGAAATGATGTCTGGTTTCATGGTCTGCATTTTCCGTGCAAGGTCATTGCTGTCTCTGAGCCTTAGTTGGCCATTAATGTGCTTGATTATCTCTTTCCTGCAATCTGATTGGTCAGGCTTATAAGTAACCACAGACAATGCCATGCACAACTATGCCAACATATAGCAACATTTGGCAACACAACCTCACACAATGTCGTCATGACCCCATAATCTCTCCCTCCCCCCCCCCAAAAAAAGATTGTGCTACCCAATCTCTTTTTCCAACCATCTGTCCTTGCAACTAGTAAATAGAAGCAGCAAAAATTTTTTAAAAATCAATGCATGAGTTATGTTTCTGACAAATGTCTGTGATGATATTTTCTCTCTCATATTTTTCCTTTTCCTCCTTTTCAGCCATGTGTTTTTAGGCTTCAGCAAAGACGGCCAGTTTGTGCTTTCCTACACGCTCAACGTGGATGCCGATGATGAGTCCTCATTCCCAGTCTATGTCTACCAGCTATACTGGTGGAAGTTTAGAGACAACCAACCAATGTACAAGGTGAGGGGGGACGTTGGGAGAGCCGGGGTTGAAGATGGAGGGAAATTGTGCTAGGAGGGGGAAGGGAAAGTCCCAGTAAACCTTGGCTGTCCACAGTGCCTGCCATATTGGGCTTATCAAAGACATCTACATGGAGAACCCCTGTTCTAAATGGACACATACAGTATCATTCCCACTCTCAATATGTTCCGTCCTGGTCGGCATACATCAAATGTTTTAAGTTACCTTCACCAGAATGTCTAATAGAGCCTGAAAGTTGACCCCTGATGGCGCGTTTCCGGAACCCTTGGATAGGAAAAAATATGTGCAAAGGTTTTAGAACTTGTACTATTTTTTTGTTCAGTGACTTCTCTAAAAATCCTTGGCCTTCTGTTTTTCCTCCAACTTTCTGCAGGTGTCTGAGGTTCGTCTGTTCAATGAGGAGGAGATCCAACAGGATCTGTACATTGCTGTTTGCAGCTGGCCTACGGATAGCTCCAAGGTCCTGGTCTATGGCTGGTTAGTATCATTCAGTCTGTCCATTTGTCCATATACATGCAGCATTCAAGACAAAGACAATTTACACACAGAAGCCCTGTGTAAGTTAATAACAGAAAGATTTGCTAGCTGTTATTTATGAAATTCCTCAAAGTCTAGTTATTTTGTACAATGTCTAGCACAATACTAATGCCATTCCTCCAGGTACATGCCAAGATTCATTGTCATGCTAATCGATGTAGAAACTTAAATGATCTTTCTTCACGGCAGCTGTACGTCTTCCAAGCCACGCACTGAGGAGAAGCTGATGTGCTATGTGACCATCACAGCTGTGCCTTCCCTGACACCTTGTCCAAAGTGCCTTCACCTCAAGTACAGTACTGATAGCGACTACACCATCCACACAGGTGAATCCCATGGTCAGGATGGACTGTGCGTGCCCAGGAGAGCCCAACAGTATTGTTATTTAAGATCCCTCTATCAGCATTGTCGTGGGCACGTTTATGATGTGTTCTACTCATGCGCAACAGCATATATTTGTGCACATTCCATTGAAATTAGTCACACATGTGCCATTTGTACATGTTAACCAGTACACACACATGATGGCCCCCCTTGCTTAACCCTTATGAGTAAGCCAATCTATGCAGTCCACAGTGCCTGCCATATTGGGCTTATCAAAGACATCTACATGGAGAAACCCTGTTCTAAATGGACACATACAGTATCATTCCCACTCTCAATATGTTCCGTCCTGGTCGGCATACATCAAATGTTTTAAGTTACCTTCACCAGAATGTCTAATAGAGCCTGAAAGTTGACCCCTGATGGCACGTTTCCAGAACCCTTGGATAGGAAAAAATATGTGCAAAGGTTTTAGAACTTGTACTATTTTTTTGTTCAGTGACTTCTCTAAAAATCCAACTCAGAAAAGGGGCTTTGGAAAATATTTGCTAGTATTCAATTTATAGAAATTGAAAAATTACCTGACCTAAAAGAGAAATATCCTTCCAAAAATTTACAGAGAACTGTTCAGTGCGGCAGTCTCATACGCATTGACGGTTTGACATTTTATGGCCTTAGGTACATTTTCCCCAGACATGAAAGGTCGAATAATGAAATTAATTTTTTAACCGGGTGACTCAGGTGACTTTTCTAAATATTACTGGAAGACAAAGGTAAAATTCCAACATGAGTTTTTTCATGGGGTGGTTTCAGTTAGGAATTATTCTTCCAAAAATTATTGAAGGTGATATGATGACCCAATGTAAAATCCCCATAGGCTGACCACACAAAGGTTCTGGAAGCTCGCTGCATGACCTTTTTCTTTCAGGGTCTATTGAATTGGACAAGAGACCTCAATCTTTTATCTCTTCAAACTCAATTTGCAGATCCAGGGGTACCTGCAGAACTCCTGGATGAGTTATCGGCCACCTCAGGGGCTGCTGCTCCGCCCTGCTGCCTACAGCACAGTTTTGCCGTCCACACCAAGTACGAGCTGTCGCCCCCCTTTCCTTCCTTCTCCCCTAAGCACAGCCTGGCCAAGGACGGTGTGGTGGTCCTAAACACAGGGGACTCCATTGTAGCCTTGGCAGTGAATGTCGGGGACCAGGACCTGCCCTCAGGGAGCCTGTACTCCCCTCTCCTCACCCCTTCCCGGGGGTCCAGCACCCATCGGTCTAGCTCCTATGGGGTCAGCACACCTCGCCCTGGTGCTGGGGTAGAGCCAGACGAGGACCTGGAGGACAGTGCAGCATACCCCCAGCAGATTGAGAGACACAGCCGGGCCCTGGCTGCCATGGAGCTAGACAGCTACCAGCTCTGCGACGAATGGGACTATCCTGAAAGCTCCCCAGCCATGTTCCTGCAGGACTCGGATTTGGACGACGAGGCTGACAGGGACACAGAAGAGGACAAGCTCATACCCAGGGAACAGACACTGACATTCGGCACGGCCGGCGGTGCTGAGAATTGGAGCAATGTCAACAGCGGTTACCTGAGCAGTTCGCTAGGCCATCAGTCACAAAACCACCAGCATCTTGCAGAACCGGGCCTGCCCTGGTGCACCTCGGAAGATACCGGAGTGTCTTCCTCGGACCCTACATCCTCAGCTGCTCTGCCTGAAATACAAGTCACCGCTCACTCTCCCGAGGCTGCTGACCTGAAAATCTCAGGTGCCACCGGAGACAGCTCTGAAAGTAGTGTCATTAATACTGACAGTTCGGAGGAACGTAACTCCAGAAGACATTCGAGAGGCAAAAGCCATTGCAGAGATGCCGGCCCGTGCAATCAGGCAGAAATTCTGCCCCAGGTGGCAAGCCAAGAACAGGTGCACACCGGAGGAAACGTGGCACCGAAAACAAACCCCATCAGCGGAGACAAGGGCACCCCCACGAACCATTGCCTGGTGGGGCCCTACATGAGCTGGAGTAGTCCACTACGGAGCGGGGGCTACACCGTGTCGGACCGAGGGAGCACTTGCGGGGAGGATGGGGAACTGGGCAGCGAGATTGAGCAGCATTGCCCTTACCACCACCGAATCACGGAAGGCAGCATGCAGGGCAGCCAGCACACCATGCAGGAGTGCACTTGCAGGCTGCAAGGTTTCACTTATTCGGTTCGACGATACGTGGAAAGAGCCCCCTACCATGACTACCTGCAGGCCTTGGAGCAAGACAGTGAGTACCCTCATGTATCATAAAATTAGCAAAGAATGCAGTACGTGAGTGGAATTCGTTGATGAAGAACCCTAGACATTCTTACATTTTTTATAAATAGAATCGAGAAGGGCAATGACAAAAGGTGTTATCTTATGGGACTATGTTCCAATCTGTGCTATTGGCACTTTAAAGACTGTTGTGATTTTAACAATTCTTGTTATCTTAACCCTCAGACATTTGGAGGTTTGTTTTCCAACTTGTACGCATTCTACTTGCAGCTGTGTGTAAATTTCATGTACAAATAGCATCAGTGTATAATGACTTTTGTCTTTCCAGCCTTCGACTACCACAGTATGGTCCCACTGGTTGTGTGTGGTACCAAGAAGTCCCCGATGGTGATAACCAACAGGTGTCTAATCAACGAGGTAACCTGTCTTTTCTAATATCTCCTGTTCTACCTTGTCTGATATGCAGCTGCAGATTTTCAGTGCCAAAACCAAAGTTGCAGTGATAAATTTTCAAGAAAATCTAAGAGAAAAGAGAAAGTGTTTGACAGGAAATGGCCCAAATCAATCCAACACAATTTGATTTACCATCTGTAACAGGCTCAGTTCCCGCCTAATGCCATGTGTCAACTTGTTACAAGGAAGAAGTTGATGTAAAGCAGGTGTGATGTGTAATAATATGTTTTTCTCACCTACAAGGAGTAAGAGTTTGTACTGGCACAGCTGATGCTTTTCTTACAGGGCTACCATGTAGAAGTGAAGCAGCTGACAATGGATGCCGAACACTACCTCTGTGTCACCATACGCACCTACGCCCCCTGGGCCAAGCGTTACATCTCCTTCACAGACTATGATATGCAAATATTGGATGTAAGTCAGGGCTTCATTGGAATAAAGTTCTTATTGTCCCAAATTGCCCTTTGTAGACTGCTGAAAACACTATATTGTGAGTGTACCCGAAATTGAGAAATATCAATTGTTGGCGTATACCCAGTGTTTGAGTTTTGGCCTATTTGCATTGATCTTGATGTCAGAAGTATCTCTCTAATGTGGAATATGTTTTTAAAAAGGATGAACTCCAAATACAACGACGTGTTCTTTATTAGCAACACGGCAGTTTTGGTGATTCATAGTTAGTTGTATGTTTGATTATGACTACACAGCAAACAGCACATCTATAGATGTAAACGAGAAATGTAAAGCAGTGGTCATACAAGCTGGACTTTTGTAATGATGTATTGGACTTGCGATGTTTTGATTGAGTTGGTGTAAAAGAGTTTTGTTTTGCAAACTGGGGAAGTTGATGCTTGCATTATTAAATGGCCAATTATTTATTTGTATTCATGATTTCTGTTTGGTTGACAGGTGTGTGGAGATTCGTGCAGTGTGGTTGTCATGGTGATTGCCCTCATCCGGGCGTGGCCAGAACCAACAGTGCCCCGGGATGTCTTTGAGTTTGATGACGACCCGACAAAGTCAGTCACAACTTCTAATCAACAGCATTTCAGCATTTCAGTTATTCCTAATCCGTCAGGAATGTGTACATGTTTACTCTTCCTGAAATCTACTAATGTGTGTGACAAACCAGTTATATACTCCTGTAAAAGATGGTATTTAAGCCTCATTTTAAAAAAAAGTTGCTGTGCCAAGTTTGTTAAATGCAATGCCAAAATTAATCCTGGCGAATGTTTGCAACCTTTGTGTGGTTTTTCTCAACAGTCATCATTTTTGTAATTTCACAGTGAGACGCCCAAACTTTACGAGACAAGATTCAAGTTCTCCTGGAATCTGAAAACGGGTGAGAAATTTTTATGCAATCTGAGAAAACCCCCTCACACTGTCATTTTGAAAATTTGTGCACAAGATCCCTTACTCTACATGGTTCATTTCAATGGCACAGAATCTTGCTGGATTGAGCTTTTTTGGAGTCAAAACACTGATATAATACACTCCTTTCAAAACAAGAGTTAATCTTTTTACAGTTTTTACAACTTTTTAACTGACCTGTGAACAGGTTTCGCTCAGATGTAAGCACCTTGCTCCTTGGAGCAAAACAGAAAGTAAAATTTCTTGGCACAGGGACAATTTTGAAGGCATTGTCTCTACCAAAGTATTGTCCTGAAAATCCATAACATCGTAAGGCTCTGACCCCTTCTCCTTTGTACTTAGGACCCTTTCTAAATTAAAAAAAATGACCCAGTCTTATTTGGATAGTGACCACTCATTTGTTCCAGGTCAGTACCAGACTATTGAGGTGGGGGAGTTGAAAGAATTCAACCAAGCTGCTCTATGGTAAGGATGCTGTAAAGACTTCAATGCAGATGTTGAGGACGGCAGTGTAAATGCATAGGTCTTGAATTTGTTTCAAGCTAATTGCACTCGTGCCTTTTCTGGCATGTTTCACTTTTCACTTTGTTTTTTTGCTGTGCAGCAAAATGTGGAATCCAGGTCGTGTGCTATGCCAACGGATGCAGCGTGAGTGGGCGGTTCCTCAGGCCCACGCTAGGGGGGTGCATGTTCTTACCAATGAGGCAGTATTTAAAAGTGAGTATTTTTAAGTTCAAACCATGATTTGTGGTGTCCCTGCATGTAGCTGGAATTTTTTGTCGGTCCATAATGGAATATTGAAAACAAACAACTTGTTACAGCCAGCGGCAAAATTTATTTACTTTATATGTACATGAGACTTGTATCATGTTACAATAGGATGAAAGTCCAGTGTCCCCTAACAAGATATTTTGCTATAATAGTCAAAAGTTTTTGAACAATTGAAAGATAATCTTCAATACTGTATACGGAGGAAGTCATTACACAAACCCCAGCTTCGTCTCTGGGTTCAGCTACAGGTTTTATAGTAGCCAACTCCAGAGTCTTGGCCAGTGTGTGAGAAATACATGTAGCTATAAGGAGAAGAAGCCGAGAGATGTAATGTTTTTTTAACCACACAGACAAATCTCTGAGGAAGCTGTTGGACCCTGTACACTACGTAGCCATCGTGCTGACATGATCCATTATGGGACCCACAGACCCAACCTCTGTACCTGCTATGCACAGTCCATGGTGCTGACATGATCCCATGGAGGGACCCACAGACCCAACCTCTGTACCTGCTATGCACAGTCCATGGTGCTGACATGATCCCATGGAGGGACCCACAGACCCAACCTCTGTACCTGCTATGCCCAGTGCATGGAGCTGACATGATCCCATGGAGGGACTCATAGACCCAACCTCTGTACCTGCTATGCCCAGTGCATGGTGCTGACATGATCTACAGAAATTGAAAAGAACTGCTCCCGACACTCGGTATGTAGAAGACACATACACGTCAGGTCACAGCAGTTAACACATACTCCTGTACAGAGCTGAACGTAAATCATAAATAACATTATAACATTATAAACTTTTTGCGTGATCACAACAGTTCAGTTCAGTCCCCACGAAGCTCTCAGAATAAAGTGTACTATTCACAGCATGATACATGTCAGGAGTATGTAGGTCCACATTTTTGTTCAGTTTCTGCATTTTCAGATTGGTTCCTGTTTAACATTGTTAACAACTTGTTCAGTTTCTTGGAGTTTTCCACACTTCCATTTCTTGCTTTTGTGTACACATTCAGTGTATTTTTTCTGAATACAGGCGTCCAGATTTATTTAGGCTGCAGTGCTGTTTTTTGGGTGTTTTTAGTTCCAAAGATTTTTGGAAGTGTATTTGGTTGCTTCACCCATGCTTGTCCCCTTCATTAACCCTAACCCCTAGGGTGTATGTAAAATCATAGTGAAATCGGAGGATTTGGGACTGTTAAACTCTACAATACGTGAAGATGTTACTAAAATTCATTGAAAACTGCAAACAGTACTAAAAGTCTCTTTCAGTGGAAGGCCGAGATCCACTTTTAGCCATTAAAACCAAGCCCATTGTGTGTTCAAATCTGCCTTCGTTTTGAACAGCAGTGTTATCTCCAGTCCATGTTTTTTTTTTACAACAGCCCAACCCTCTTGCTTTCAAATTATCTTCCTGACTAAACTTTTCTGCTGGTTTGTGTCATATCATGTAAATTCCCCCTCACATAAATTTAACATCCTCTCATGTGATAGAAAAGATTTTAACCACTTCGATATATATTGTGCGCCCATGCATTTTTGGTTTAAAACAAATTATGCACGCGAGTTTCTGCTAGAATAACGCATATACTGAAGATCTTAAAAGTAACCAACACAATGTCGTATTTTCGTTGTAAACAACATACGATGGTACCGGTGTTAAGATAAATGGCTTGTGTGTGTGTATATATTATGCAAACTTTCATGTTGCAGGTGTGTGTAATAAATTTATACAGCTTTGCAGTATTTTCATTCATCATTTAAGGCTGTTTATCTGTGGTTTCTGGTTTCCAGTTGGAAGAAAAACCAACGCTATAAAGGTGCATCCTTGAGAGAAAAATGAATTGATGTACATGTACACATCATCGCATTGAACTGATGAGTTCTCAAGATATTCCTCTATCATTGTCATAATTTTCAGTAAATTTTCCAATTTTTTTTTTCAATTAGCCTAAATGTAATGGTAGAGACAGAGGAGATTCAGGTTTGGAAACATTACTCAGGAATTGCCTTTACAGAATGAGAAAATCATTTTTGAATCTGCACACAGAAAAAAAAAATCAAAATTGCAAGGGGGCTGCCTTGCAATTCACCTATGACTGGGCCAGTATATGAATTGTTTCAAAATCAAATGTTTTCAAGCACTTTCAAATGTACTTGTCAACATGGTAAAATTTATTGAAATTTTGAATTTTAACTGGGCCCAAATTCATTTCCTTTGAATCTCTCAAAAGTTTAATTCTAGACAAGACCAGTCATAATTATAGATATTTTCTGGCGGATAAATCACAAAGCTTAACTGTGACATTAGGCTTATTACTGAGGAGATTAACTTGGTCAATATTTTCAAAAAAGGGGAGAATGTAATAATGCAACATTAATTTTTTTAAAATTAAAATTGGGTCAAAAGAAATTTGCCAAATTACCACACCTACATATCTCAATATCACATTGATATTCACTATTAAAACCAGAGGACAATGGAAATTGTACAATCATATGTAATTTTTATTACAGATCTCAAAATGTTTGGTTATTCACAATGGAACAACTGGTTTCATAAACTAGCACAGTGTACAAATAGTGCATGGACGATCACATACAACAGTATTTTTAGGAATGTATTCATTTATACCAACCTGTTCAAATCCAACCTTTAAAAACCTGACTGCAGCTAAATTTCCACCTTGATTTTAATGATTTCAGAATGTGAACTTCTCAACAAAAAATCACCCCAAACGGAAGTTCTGACAGAGAACCAAACTTGATCCAGAATGTTCCAAATTTCAGCAAAAGGAATACTTGTGTCCCTGGGCTCCCTGTGATTCTTGTACTACTCTAGAGCAAAATCAGCCGACATGACTGTAAATTCCACTGTGTGACGGTGTCACACAGCAAAAGTGACCTGTCATAATGTGGGCATCATCTCCAATGTAAACTTCAACAGGATGTGAAAATAAATTGGCTGAAATCACACTGAGTGATCAACAATACTTTCGTGCACAAAAATCAACCATTTGGGGTTGAACAATTTTTGAAACACTTCAGCATTTTTCATGTTTGTGATATTCAAATCTATTTTTTTCTTTAATTAAAACAAGCAATTTGCTAGCGCGGCATTTTTATCAATGAGTTACACAATGGTGCTTATTTGTAAAGCAAATGACAACTATGAACATTAAAAAAAGAATATTAGTCGCAGGCAATAAATGCAATTTTAAGCATGACTACCAGCTACACGCATTGCAGTGGTTACCGGTACATAAAATAACTTTATATAAATATAAATATTCAATTTGGTGGTTGATCAATATATACTTTCTAGTGTTTTTTTTTTGTTTAATGTGGTCAGCACAAATCAAGATACAAACCCCTCTTCAAACACAGTTCCCTTTCTAAACGATTAGTGAGCACCACTTCACTGCAGAGATTTTTTTCTTCATAGTTGGCTAATGCATATGGTTATCTCCCGTTACGAAGAGCGCCACAACTTCAAGTTGATGCACAATCCTTCTGGCATTAAAAGATCAGAACCTTGAGTGTTAGAATACACACTTGATCTTCAAAAAACCCCATTTCCTCACATTTAAAAAAAAACACAAGAAAGAAGGGCAGCTCTTCCCACGGTGTTACCTTCCACATACCTTCTACAACCTTTTCTCTATGCGAGGCGTCATACATTTGTACACCGTACCTACGACTACAATAAATACAGTCATACAGCAAGGGATACCGGTAACTTGATAAATGTAACTTAGAAAAACCGGCTGAACGGGTAACTTCAACAATGTCTCCAAAGGCTTCAAGAGTTGTGTGTAAACAGCACGGGGTGTGCTTTGCACACGTCAATCTAAACAAAAATAGACTGTCCTGTGGTCCACTGATAAGCTGAGTGAACCTAAAAATGAAAAACTCCATAAATTTTTATACAAATCTTATAAGAGATGAGTCAGTAAGGATCTCTAAACTTTGGAGATTCCTATTTCATTTGCAAAAGGAACATGGTGGAGAATTCATGCTGCTTTGTTGAAGTTTTCAAAGTATACACCGACAGAGACTAGTGTTGAGACTTGACAGCGAGTTGCTTTAAGGGAGAGAACAGGAAACATGGAAAATGTGTGCACAGTTTGAACAAAAATGAAACAAAAAAGACACTAGGAAGCAGGAATACTGCAATCAAAATACAAAACAGGTCTACAAAGGAAAACTTATGAGGAATAAGACTTTTGAAACGGAACAAAAACAGGAAAAAACCAAAGAAGAATTTGGTTTTACTTGATATAAGTTTCTGTTGTATAAATAACAGTTTTCAATCACTGTTAGTCTCGAATTGATTTTGAACAATAAAAACGAGTGAAATGCTAATGAAAGATCTGTTTATCAGAAATAAACTATTTAGGACATTCTATATTTAACTATACAGTTACTGAATAGTACAACATTTAACATTAAAGTAACCAGAGGCTGTCTTTTTAGAGTGATAAGGCTCTCTTCATGTGCATGGTATTATTGCAATTACCTTGCTGAACAGAAAAGCCTGTCCTAGTAATTTCCTGTACATTAACATGACTTTTGGAAAATGTAACAAAAAATCTTGCATTGTAATTTTTCTGACAACTGTTCCCCGCTGTAGGTTTTTAACACGGACAGTCATCGCAAGGTCATCGCAACCCTCAAGTTTTTAATGAGCCCAGCCGAGTATGCCTGTCTGAAGAAATTCAAATCACTGCAGGTTTTTCAGTTACAAAAAATTACTCATAAAGGCAGTGGTAGCCTTGACTGCCTACTGGCAAGGGGTTCAACCCAGTCGGAGAAAAAAACACCACAATGGTTTGATGTAACAAATGGGCATGGTAGTAATGGTCAACTTTTACCTCTGAACTTTGCAATCACCCATAATGCACTGCATTATGAAAAACCACATCATTTCTCAAGGCATTTTCCATCTCCATCTTCGGCTCACAAATCATTTTAAAGCCTACAACGTGTCAAACAGAGTCCAAGTTTTATGGGATTTGATGTTCCTGTGAAAGGCACAAGTAATGAGCTGAAGCCCTCCCAATCACTGGCCTGTAAATCTAAAGCCTGAAACCAAAATCAGAGAAAAGCTGAGGTTTGGGAAAAAGCCCCTCATACTGTAGACAGACAGGCAGACGAAGCGGAAATCACAGAGTCTGATTGGGAACTACTTGTATATCATTTTAACAATATTTGGTATTCAATTCTTTTTACTCATACAAATATCCTACTTTCACAATATGAAGGCCTCGTCATTCACCGACTTCACTCCTTTACTTCCTCCTCCCTGCTATTCTGTTCCGAGTCTCCGTCCCCCACAGGGTGGATGGACGGCTCACTGGTCTGGAACAGTGAGTTGCCCACTTCATCTGAATACCTCTTCTCAGATTTCAAAACCCCAATGACCCTCTCCCAGGCGTCCAGACACTGTGGAGAAAAAGCAGACAGGTGAGGCAGAGTGAGTAGGTCTCACACAAGCATGTGGGCAAAGACAAAAACTCCTTGCAAACCCAGCTCTCCCAGGAACTCTGCCCATGAGGGAATGCATTCAATCTTGGCAAAGATTGAAGTCCAACAATCTACATCTTGCATTCACACCAAGCACAAACAACCCTGTACAAGTTTGCACAGTTTATTATGATTACAAAGACTGCTCTATTATCAATGATCAGAACATGTGAAAAACCTACTCTTTTTAGCACCAGCTGCACTTTTTCCAAAATTATGAACAACTCCTGACTTTAGCATTAGACATTTTCATCATTTTTCTTCTCAACACAAATTGACAAGAAAGGACACAAAAGTAGTCCGAGTACAATAAAGCTCTACAACTCTGTGAACGTGGCATACAGATGTAAAAATTAACCAATGACCACCGCTACGCCTGACTGCCAAGACTTTGAGCAAGTTGTGCTTTGTATGTTTTTTGCAACCTAGCAATGAAGTTCCACTGAACCAGGTCTGGGGCTAATTTTGCAAAACTGCTATGCTGGAAAAAAATGCTAAGCAAATTCACGTTCCAAGCAAAAATCAGCAAGGGTACTGGTCTGTTACAATAACAATATACATAACATGTTGGCCGCTAACCTGACTGTAGTTGGCAAAAAGTTCCTTAGTTGCCTAGCACAATTCCATGCTTGAGAGCTATTTGCCCGGTTCCCTTTTTTACCTGCTTGTAGCTCTCCATTTGTCCCTCTGCCAGCCCAACAAACATCGCTTTGATGTCTTTCCTCTTGTTACGATGCCATCGCTCCATGTCTGCCTTCATGTCGGCATTGGCCACCTCGGTCCTATCGCTAAGGAAGTCCACCTGCTTCTGCAGCTGTAAAGGGATTTTTCAAAAATGCCACGGCAGAGAGAATAGACTGCATTCTTGTCATAGGTTAAAAGAAATATTAATGTCAGACTTGGTTAACTGACCTTTATACTGAAAAAATCCCAATTTTTGTGACAATTTTTGTCTCAGCACTGTGCTACATTGTAAACAGTAAATGTTGAAAATTAATGCATGTTTAAGAGAATATCAAAATATTGCATTTGGCTTTTTGAGTATGCTATACCCATAACAAAGGCACAAAATTCTAACAATTTGATAACAAATATGGTGGGATTTCAATCTAAACACTAACCCCAAACACTTGTGCCTTCGTTTCAATTATCAGCTTTATCTGATTAATTAAATTCAATCAAGATACACTGCAACAGCTGCTCTGAAAGTTGACATTTTGTTAATTAAAGCTGTCAGTTCGGTTTGAGGATAGAACAGACTTTGACCAAATGTTACAGTTGTTGAACTGTTTATAATGACACACAGGGATCATCTGCAAAAACTTCTGCTTCTTGTTGGAAAGCAAACAACATCGGTTTGGCTTCTGAGGTCCACTACATCGCTACATCAAACTGCATTAGGTATGGTTTCGTGCAATCTACAAATGTGAGTACTGCATGCAGGGGTGATAGCCAGCACTATGGTTGGGGGAGGGGGGAAGGGATTTAAGGTGGGAGGGCCAAAAACACAACAAAGCTTTGATAGGCACTTCAAAAAGCAGGATTTTAAACCTAGAGCCAAAAACAATTACAGCCACAAAAATGCTTAAAAGGAATAACAACCACTCCACAACAGCCAAAAATTCTATTGAATCTACGGTATTATTTGTGAGTTTATTTCAATGAACAGCTTTGATGAATTACAGTGCAATACTGAGTACTAGTTTAGAAACAACCTGTCTGATCACACAAAGGGGAATTTCAGAAACTACAACAGACTTTGGAATTACACATGGGATTTTAACACTGGGATAGTTGGCCAATTTCCACTAGCTCTTCTGTGAAAAAAATCCCACAGTTTTGGAGACAAACTAAACCAAACCCTCCTGGATCAGGTATCAGGGATACAGTAACAATTAGCAACTCTGCCTCGGCTATCAATTTAAAAAAAGCACTATAAATTATGGGCTGAACAGAAAATTTTCCAAACTAACAAAATACACACGGTCATGCCAAGTTCAAGACAAATGCCACAGCATTCCAAGCACCGAGCGGTTTTTCAAGGGACCCGAGGTGTAAGGCCCAGGATTAGTACCAGTACTTTTTTTGGAATTTGCCAGCTGCTCAAAACAGCAAAATAATTCAGCACATTGTTTTCAACACCTTCAAGACCGGGGCACAGTCTAACCTTTGACCCCATGGACCTTTGACTTTGTGACTAATTGGACATTCCATGAGAACTAAAGTAGGTTCTTTTTTGGTTTATGTACAGCCAAGGGGACGTGCGGTAAGCAAATCAAGCAAGTGCTTGTTATAAACATTTAAAAAATGGAAAAAAAGACCACATGCCCTCTTTTCATGTCTAAGAATGTAGGCAACAGCATATTTCCCATTTAGTATCCATTCTTTATTCCCAAAAGTGAAGGGATGTCAACAGACTGTTTCTTACACATTTGCACACGTTAACGTGCTCTCACCAGAAAGCTGTGTATTTAAGAATCTCAGAAATGAAAACTATAGCCCATGCAAAATACATGGGTTACAAATAGTCTCTTAATGATTTGCAATCTACCAATCCTGGACCCCGGTCACGCTAACAAAATTAAATTAAAAAAAAGATTGGCCAAAAAAAAAAAAAAGGTGGGTACCTTGTCAATTTGGCTTTCTAGCTTGGTACTCTTGGCGTCTTTCACATCTTTGGGGTCTTTGCCCATTATAGCCCCCAGGGAGTAGTTCTGGTCCGAAATTTTCACCTAGGCAGAGAACAACGCCAGGTGGAGCACTATTACAACCACGACAGCGGGAGGAGGGGGTGAGGTGAGAGTGAGATGGGGGTGCGTGTACGTAAGCTTTGACTAGTCCTCTGTGCGTGTTTGCAAAGGGTGCTGTAGACCTTGATTTGTGCTTGCCAAAGTTGTACCTCGTCAGCCAACAGCTCGCGATGTGCCTGACTGATTCCCAACTAGATATGCATGTCATGCATAAATGTAATGGACAGCTAAAATAAAGCACACTACAAAACACCTGCTCGTTTGGAAAAAAAAATTCTCGGTGCGAGATCACGTTTGACAATTCATTTACATGAACGGGACAGGACTGAGGCCTCACTGGTAGGGAAATGAGAGATGAGCAACTCTACATGCGAGAGGCACATGTATGCAACAGTACATGCATGGCACACAAAGAAGTGGGCTTATATTTCACAGCAATCTTGTCAATGTCAGTACTGAGGTCTGATTGTTCTGGTGACTTTTAATAACCAAAGACTACTGCACTAAACAGTGTCTTGTTCAAACTCTCTGTTTCCGTGTACTGTACATGTAACTTGACAGCAATCATCAAATCCCATATACCGTACTTTACCTCTACACCAAACTCGATATAATGGTGTTGGATCTAAAGGTATGTACTAAACCCAGGGATAGAACTCACACAAGGCTGTAGAGGTTGGTCAAGACAGGGAGACTTTCTACCAAGCAGTATACATGTACATGTAGGTGAATACTTGTTTACGTAAGTCTAGCACAAAGTATACACAGACAATCGAGCATATCTGAAGCGGCACCTACGGGATCTGATTATTGTATGTTCTCAATACTTGAGTATGGAGCATACAGCAGTGTTCCCATTGAAGTGCAAGTAACTCATCAGCAACCCAGGTAAATTTAGGTCAACTTTGACATTTAAACTACATGTAGGTGCTACCATGTGACAAGTGTGGTGAGCCCATTGGCTGTGATTGCCATCTGAACTGACTTCAAACTGAGGAAAGGGAAAACACGTAGCAAACGCAAACACAGGTGGCAAGCCAACAGGAATTTGTTGAGCAACCGCAGAGAGCAGAGAGAGGTTTGGTGCAAAAAAAAAGGCAAAAAAAAAAACCTGGTAGCCAGCCAAAATGTCATAGGGTGTACAATGCCTGAGATTAGTTTGCACCCGAGTTTGGCTTGGCTCACATTTTGGCTAAGCAATTTTGATCTGCAGCCAATTTTAAGCCACAGAATTAGCACTCCCCCAGGGACAACCTGAAATATTCACACTTGTCAAAACACTTCAAAATAACATCCGCATGAAGGACTGTCCAAACACAAGCAAACTTTTGAAAATCCATGTGGACAAAACTTAAGAAAAAACAGGATTAATAAAAACCGACTCCCTGACAGAAACTATGGCACGTTACATGTAGCTTACTGCTCACTGCATATTCAGCTCAAGAGAGTCAAAGCAGAATCACGGCTGTTACTAAACATTTTTGCTGGCCAAGCGATAGACAAAATTGACGTGGTAAGCAGACAAAAACAGTGCAAAGCAGACAGGTGACAAAAATAATGACAGAGGTAACGCTATAGACACAATGAAAAAACGTTATAGCTCTCCTAGCATAAAACCCACTAGCCCAAAGTAATCTAGTGATAGCAGCAGTTAACTAATCTTTCCTATGTTTTTGGAAATTGCAAATGGTACTTAGAGCTTTACAGCGTCAAGTCAATTAACAAGGTCTGACCCAAGAAGTTAGTTTTTTGTTTTCATTTAAATTTTTATACAGGTTTTGGGGTAAACTCAGGGGTGTGGATACATACCTGTTCCCTCTCGTTCTTTCTACGTGTGAGTTCCTCGCACGCCAATTCATACTCCATCTGAATAAAGTCTCGTTTTCTGAGCGTGCCCTAAAGACCAGAGTAACAACAGTGGAAATGGTGGCAGAGTAATTCATATCTAGACTGTGATGCTCTTGAAAAACATGCAACTGACACTTAACATGATTCTTTTGAGGCAAAGTTGGCTGTTCGAGTTCACTTTACGAGTGGAAAGGGCATACCAGGAGGTTGAAATCCAAGCTGCATATTCACTTACACTGGCGAGCGAAAGTTTGCCCGCACCCATAAAAAACGTTATGTGCTGTCAGTTTTCAAATAAAACATACTGATTAAATCAAGCAAACAACTCCAGTGTTTACAATAATATGTATTACTTTATATAAATTCACTTACGCTAGAAAAATTAGGTGTTTGGGGTCCCCTGGGTAATTAAAATGACGTTTAATCTTCTGTAACTACACAAAGTAAATGTAAAAATCCAATATGGCGGCGCCCATGCAACGGAAAAGACACGATGAGTGAATCAATGACTCAGTATCGCGTATAAGCCCCACCAGCATCAATGACCACTTGGCATCGTCGGCCCATGGAACCCAATAAATTTGCCAGGATCTGAGGATCCAAGCCGTTCCAAATCCGCTGGAGAATTTCGAAGAGCTGGTCTTGATTTCGAGGGCGAACTTCACGATGGAGTTGCCGCTCGAGCTCGTTCCACAAATTCTCTAGCGGATTCAGATCTGGGCTCTGGGCCGGCCATTCCATCAACTGGAAGTCCCAACTACCCCCCATCTCTCGGACGAAATCTGGGGTTTGATTGGCAAGATATTCCCGTGTAATTCTAGCGGTGTGCGGTGGGGCATTATCCTGCTGAAACAGGAATTCCGTGCCAATCAAACGGTGGGCAGAAGGGAGCAGATGGTTGTCGAGCACGTTGATGTAGCCCGCCGCGTCCATGTTCCCGACGACCCGCACCAGGTCACCGACACCGGCAGAGCTCATGCAACCCCAAACCATGATTCCCGTGCCTCCGTGTTTAACCGATGGGACAACGCAGTTCTCTGCGAATTCTTCATTCGTGCAGCGTCGAACATAGACACGCCCATCAGACTGGAAGAGCTGGAATCGGCTTTCATCAGACCAGAGAACCTTCGACCAGTCGTCAGGGCTCCAGGCGAGGTGCTCACATGCCCAGCGCAGCCTTCGGGCCTTGTGGTCTGCAGTGAGGCGTGGCTTATGCCTTGCAACTCGCCCGTGAAACCCGGCTGCTGCTAGGTGACGAGAAACAGTTGTCCGATGAACTGTAACTCCTGTGGCATTGGCCACTTCCACCGCGAGCTCGGGGGCCGTCATAAATCTGTTTTGGCGGCATGTCCTGATGAGATGCCGTTCAGCCCGTTCACTCAGAGCCTTTGGCCGGCCAGAACGTGGAAGAGTATCCATTGAATTATTCTCTTCCAACTTACGAAGATTATACCTCACCGTCTTTTCATTGATCTCCAACCTTCGGGCAATTTCTCGATTAGAAATTCCTTCCCCATGGAGGGCTTCGATCATCCCTTTTTGGACGTCTGTGAGATGTGATTTTCGTGGCATTGTTGATCGTTAGATTGACAGCAATAGAGTGATTCACATGCAGATATTTTAGCTGAGTAAGCGTATTTACCATATTTATGAATGACGGTGCCATACGATCTGATAAATATTCATTTAGGGCACTGAAAAACTTGTTTGCCACAGCGCGCTGTGAATTTAAATACCCAGATAATGTATTCATGAGCTCATTAATATATTATGACGTCATCCAAAATGGCGTTTCAATACAGCGTTCGGGCTGTTCGTGGATTCTGCGTGTTCTCTGTTAGAATTTGTTCCCATAGACAAGCAAAAATATGGCTAAAACTGAATAAAACAACCATGAAGGACACAGGGAGGGAAAAAAGTTATGTTGGAGGAATTTTTATTAAAAAATGAACTCGAGAAAATTTTCACGGAGGGTGCGGGCAAACTTTCGCTCGCCAGTGTATATTAACTACAAAAAAGAATTGACTTTTCCTTTTTTCAAATGTCATAAGTTTCATGCTTTCAAATTTTAGGAAGTCTTTCCTCAGTTTCCTTTTTCCATATATGCATGATTCTTCATCTTCAGATGCTGAGTACATGTGTGAGTACCATCGGGACAATAAGAGCAAGGATGGCTAAGGCTATGAGCACTGTTAGGACAATAAGAGCAAGGATGGCTAAGATTCTGAGTATCATTAGGACAATAAGAGCAAGGATGGCTAAGATTATGAGTACCATTAGGACAATAAGAGCAAGGATGGCTAAGATTATGAGCACCGTTGAGACAATAAGAGCAAGAATGGCTAAGATTATGAGTACCGTTAGGACAATAAGAGCAAGGATGGCTAAGATTATGAGTACCATTAGGACAATAAGAGCAAGGATGGCTAAGGTTATGAGCACCGTTAGGACAATAAGAGCAAGGATGGCTAAGATTATGAGTACTGTAAGGACAATAAGAGCAAGGATGGCTAAGATTATGAGTACTGTTAGGACAATAAGAGCAAGGATGGCTAAGATTATGAGTACCGTTAGGACAATAAGAGCAAGGATGGCAAGATTATGAGTACCATTAGGACAATAAGAGCAAGGATGGCTAAGATTATGAGTACCGTTAGGACAATAAGAGCAAGGATGGCTAAGATTATGAGTACCGTTAGGACAATAAGAGCAAGGATGGCTAAGATTATGAGTACCGTTAGAACAATAAGAGCAAGGACGGCTAAGATTATGAATACCATTCGGACAATAAGAGCAAGGACAGCTAAGATTATGAGCACCGTTAGGACAATAAGAGCAAGGATGGCTAAGATTATGAGCACCGTTAGGACAATAAGAGCAAGGATGGCTAAGATTATGAGCACCGTTAGGACAATAAGAGCAAGGATGGCTAAGATTATGAGTACCATTAGGACAATAAGAGCAAGGATGGCTAAGATTATGAGCACCGTTAGGACAAAAAGAGCAAGGATGGCTAAGATTCTGAGTACCATTAGAACAATAAGAGCAAGGATGGCTAAGATTATGAGTACCATTAGGACAATAAGAGCAAGGATGGCTAAGATTATGAGCACCGTTAGGACAAAAAGAGCAAGGATGGCTAAGATTATGAGTACCATTAGAACAATAAGAGCAAGGATGGCTAAGATTATGAGTACCATTAGAACAATATTAGCAAGGATGGCTAAGATCATGAGTACCGTTCGGGCAATAAGAGCAAGGATGGCTAAGATTATGAATACCGTTAGGACAATAAGAGCAAGGATAGCTAAGATTATGAGTACCGTTAGTACAATAAGAGCAAGGATGGCTAAGATTATGAGTACTGTTAGAACAATAAGATCAGTAGGCCTATTTGCTTGTCTGTCAGTCTGTCCGTTTTCAGCCTGCCTGCCTGTCAACTTCTGCAATTTCAAGAGAACAAACTGGCTATGTCACTGGCATTACGACCCACAAAATTCAAATAACCAGAGTGCTTTCTTCAAGGTTACCTACCTTGACCGCATCTGCATACAGCATGTACTCTTTGATAGCTGGGAGGAAATTTGTCTCTGTGGATACCGTCTAAAAAACCAAACAATAAATGTCATAAGATTCTAGGTTCGACATGCTCCTCTAGTCATAACAATTGAAGTAAAAGTTCCATTCACTTTCCACCGCTACACTTTATTCACGGGCTAGTCACAGCGGTCAGATCATAATTCTGACTGATCCTGTGATCAGTCAAATTTCATCAAAAGACAAAGCAGGCAACTGCTTGCTTATTGATCATCGAAAGTCGTAGCACAAATACATCACGTTATATTAACAGTCATAGTCAGGCAATTCTCAATGTGTGGAAAGGAGAATCTAAGCTCTACCCAACATTGTACTGACTCCGAGTGGGAAACTTTGTACAGAATGGATGCTTGCATAGGAGGGTTATATCTGCAAATGCAGGATTAAGGATCAGAAAGTGGGCTATGGAAACATCATATTTTATTTTCAATACAAAAATAAGAGAACTAAACCCTACACACGCCCCAGATCCAACAGGGTTTCAATGTGATTTACACTGAACCTTGAGGGTTAGGGCTACTAGTGGCTGAACCCATTGCAGAATTTCTGGTAAGTGGTTTGACCACTTTGAGGATTCCAGTGTAGGGAGCACACCACATACGGGCACCATCACTGCACATGCGTGATCAATTTTCATCTGAATGTGTACAAATGTAGCTTGCTTTACTCTTGTAAAAGAGAAACAGAAGTCATTGCGGCCACAAAAAGTGTGAACGATGCAAATCAGTATGAACCCTTAACCTTATTTGCCCACAAAATGTCCATATTCAGTAGGATCTCAAACTGAATGATAGATTAGAACTAACAACCAAGTTTGTTCTTTCCCGTGCAACCTTAGACCTCAAAAGTGGCTCTGGCACATTCTGACTCATTTTCAAAGAGAGGGTCACAAATTGGCAACAACAGGGTGGCAGTGCATTCACCCATCTGCCTTTATCTTACACTGTCGCAACAAGGGGCTCAACAATCAAAAATACTTGGTCATGCATGGTGTAGAAAGTCTCCCAATTTTCAGTCCAGGCTAAGAAGTCGGTGCACCTTTTGTCCCCGGTCTATTTCCAAACGCACAGCATATGAACCTTTCTACAGTTAGTCACTCACCATGTCTTTGACGGCTTTGGCACACTTGTCTAGACAGTCGCTGAGGCTGCCGAGCGTGTCATCCAGCTCAGCCTCTGAGTTGGCCCATAGTCTGTAGGTCGGCCCATAGGATTCATACTCAGTCCCCAGATCTGAAGATATTATGAGCGTAACAATTGGCAGGTGGTTGATAAAAATATGCACGATGACATAATGTTCCCCATCTGAAAACTGGCTGTCAACTTTTAAACTTTTTCCCAGTAACCTAGCACTGTTTAGCATCATCATCAGTCAATTGATACTGTTGTAAATTCTTGCTCAAAACTTCAAAACAGTTCATTATAAACAGACTCTTCAAAGCTCATACTTGGTCAAACTGTGTTACCCTTTGTCAATCTATACCACCCTCGTACCTGTATTTTAAGTAACTTCCTAGCTAACGCTCCACACTGTTTCGCGAGTCTTATACTTTTTCCCTCTTACTGACATGATTTTCATGAAACAGTTACCAGGATCCCTTTTTTATGGACTATAACGGCATGTAGGGGTAGCTGTGGGATTGCATGGAGATGCCAAAAGATAGAATGCTCAAAGCAATGGCTCTCACCCATCTGCTCCTTGAGAATCCGCTGGGAGATCCTGTCAACCGACGACATCTTATCACCGAAGGTGTTGATGTACTCACTCATGATGGTGAACTCGGGGCTCCTATTCTTCAGCATCAGTGCCGAGGTGGTGGTCTTGATGCTGGAGCCAATGCGACTGACAATGCCTGCGCTGGCCTTACGGTGAGATGTCAGCTCCTGGAGGTGAAAAACAGGTTGAAAAAAAAAAAATTCACATAGTAAGTCGGAAAACTATCCCAGACTCTACAACACCTGTGCAACTTTTGGGGTGAAAAGTGACTTTTGTACGAATGGCTTTGAAAGCTTTTCTGTGCAAAATAATCTGTTTTGGTGCTACTTTCCTACTTGAAAACACAAATTGTCAACCACAAGAAAAAATGAATCTCTGATAATAAGAAGTCAACTTGGCGCTAAAAATATGACATGTGCAGAACTAAAGGCAACTTTCCATGTGTACGTCAACACTTGCGCCAAGCACTACGTATCCGTTAAAACTGCTCTGGGAGTGATTTTTACAGCCAAACACAATGCACATGTATGTTATGTTAATGAAGTCGATTTTTGTGTCCATGAAAGTGAAACGCATGAACGCATCGTATACGCAGCGCACACAAAAAATTTACACATGGAAAGGCGCCTTAATACTGCACTTACCATTTCAAGCTAAAATTGAAGAAACTATGAGAGTAAGATGGGAAAAGAAGTAAAATAGACGAGGGTATGACAATGAAAGAAGCATGTTGGTAAATGATAAAACAAGAAGTACATATATACACTCAAGGCAATAGATTCTGACACAGTGACTCTCACTGTGAGAGTAACTGTGTCAGATGTAATGTGGATCTCTCAAAAGATCCACATAACGGTTATGGAGGTGCACGAAAGACATATATAAACTCATTTAGTGTTTCTGTATGCCATAATAACAGCAAAATTGCAGTACTTGTGTGGAGACACAGACTTTTCAATGAGCTATTGTGAGCAATCACATGACATGACCAGATGACAGATCAGCCACTAGGAATGCAGGGTTAGATATTTTAAATTAAAGAAAGGACAAGAAGAAGATCAAGCTTCATCTCTCGGTTATTGACCAATCAAATATCATAATGATTGCACCAAATGCTTGGGCAATCGTAATACCAGATAGGATAGGACTATGACAACCACTTGTGAAAAAGCGGAACATTAGAGTGACATGTTGAACAAAGGCATGGCATGGTGGTATCTAACAATGACAGCAATAAATGGCATTTGTTTTGCAGGGCAAGTACAGACAAAGAAGTGACAAATTTCCAAAACGTGCCAAATGAGGGGTTACCTTTCCCTAACCGTGACATATGAGAGCACGACAATGGTTAGCAGCACTGCACATCCCACATGATTTAAGAAACACCGAGTTTTACCCATGCCTTGGCTGTTAGGAAGACCTTGAGGTACTCGTTGAAGGAGATGACCGGGTGTTCGGAGATCCGCTGCATGAACTTGTGCAGGGCAGCCTGCCGCGTGATGGCGAACTCTTTGCTCAGCCTGTCCAGCCTCATGCTGTGCTTCTCTGGCAAAGGCTGAAAACAAAAGCAAAACAGGACCTCTCCATGTGAACTGTTACCATAATGTTGGTTCTGCTTGCATGGAACCTTCCTGAATGCTCTAAAATCCATTCCACTGTTCACTGAACCATTGGTAAACTCTTTTTACTTCCGTGAAATCAAGCCCTGTGTAAAGTTATATTGGAAGGGCTATACATCTGTTAGTCCTTCAAATTCTGAGGTTGAGGTTTAAACTTGAAACCCTGCAAGATCTTCAGATCAACAAAATCCAACAGACAGTGCCCACTGAGCACCGAGTTTGGGCTCAAGGTTTCAAAAGTGATTTTAAAAAAGGAAAAAAATCTTTTAAGGGCAGGTTACTTGACAGATGAAGTCACTCTTTTCTTACTGGTATTATGTGCGTTTCTTCTGTTTCTACAAGTTTCTGTCTTAACCAGAGGAAATCTTGGTAACGTCGTCTTACGCTGTACTCAGGCTCATCAAATGCACTTCTTGTGGTCTATAAGATTTTTTAAAAAGAAGGAAAAGAAGGCCAAAATTAAGAAGAACACATCACAAATCTACCTTTACACTATCTATGCACTAAGTATAAAGTTCACTCTTTGAAACATGTAAATACACAATGTATTCAGCCAGACAGCTGAATACATTCTTTTCATATCATGGCTAATTCTACAGGTTGTTGCTTTTCAGGCCATTTGTACAGAAATTTTGTTTTAGTTTGCATAAGACAGAGTAACATGAGCTCTCCATTTTATGTATTACCAAGTTTGGCATCCTGATGTAAAATGGGCATTGTGTTCTTGAGAAATTAGGAGATTTCCTGCGGATCTACTGCCCAAGGTTCTTCCAGACTTTATTAACTAAAAAGTAAGATCTAGTCATACTTTTAGCTTTTATTTCTTACCCTAGTGAATACTCTATAAGTGATGTACGTATCTATTGTAAAGACATGCTTTTGGAAATCATCTACTGTGATGAAGAGGTCTTTGATGTCTGGCTCTTCCTCCAGCTTCATGGATCCTGCGTTGGCAGTGGGCGGGGCTTCAGGACTGGCACCTGGAGCTGGTGCACGGATAACCTATTGAACATGTACACATGTAGGCACACACAAAAAAGGTCAAATTGAAGAATACAATTTTTAAAAAATCAAGTGAACCATAACTGACTCCTAGTCTTTACTGGTAGCTAACCCCTAGGATAGAATAACCTCTGCAAGTTCGTTCCAACCAATTTTAAACTTCTCACAAGGTGTGCATGCCATCAGCCCTTTGCAGTCTTGGAAGTCTTCCTTCTCCACAACTGAAGGATTGAGGAGTTAATATACCGTTAGGGAGACTGTTGCTAGTATAATGAAATCCTTACTAACTTTGCCAAATAAAAACACACACATGTTGTATAGTACCGGGCAGGGTGCTAAACTACATGTAAATGGGCCTAACGTTAGGACTGAGGATTGCTTTAGGATGTGTTTTTAAAAAATGCAGTGGCTATTGTAACGTGAGTTTAGACAGGGTTTTTATCTACTTTCTTGCACCAGACAGGTGCATTGGAAACAGGAACCAGACCAGCTTAAATTAAATGGATCTCAGATTTTGTTTTCCCTTTAAATAAAATCCTGCAGGAGTATGAAGCTTCCAAATGGGAAGAGAAAACTTTCATAAAAAGTAAACATGAAATCTGAGAAAATGAAGAAATAATGAGGGAAATAAAAAGGGAAAAAATTTTGTTGGGAGTGGAGATCAAACCCAGTACATGTGCACCACACAGTGACCTGCGTACTGATCATGCTACTGCAGCCATCTTTAAAGTAAGATCGTTGAACATTACGTCACTTGACCCTTCATCGTCTCAGCGGCTGTTCCATGTCAAGACATATGTAATAAACCGACTGAGCGATAAAATACTACATGTACCAATGGGCTCTTCCAAAACTTTGGCAGCAGTTTAGATGTCTTGACATGGAACAGCCGTCGAGACGATGAAGGGTCAAGTGACGTAATATTCAACGATCTTACTTTAAAGATGGCGACTGAGAGAGCGAGCCCATTAGATTGAATGGATAAAGGCAAAAAGACTGGAAAATACCTGAATAATGTGAGTGAAATCATTCAATAAATGGTTTTTAGAAAGCGGAAAGGTCAAGAATCATGTTCGTGTGCAAAAGAAATTGCGCCCACGATGATAAGTGGGTGCGCCAAAATGTTCAATATGCCGACACAAAATTGCACATACGGATGTGTGGCTAAGGATGGATCGGGAGTGAGAGTCCGTGCCACACTAGTGGGGCTAAGCATGACCACCATGTGACAAGAGCTATGAACAAAATATAGATTAAAACGTTCATATGGATATTTGGCAAGGTATGGGACAGGTGGGCACTGTCCCTAGCCGGCACCGTGCCCGCCATCATGATCTTGACCACATCCCTAGCTACACCTTCAACCTTGTACATATGTACTTTGTTGGTAGGCCAAGGTTCATTTTTAAGTAACTTAAGGAAAACAAAATGGTTCTCTTCAACACATCTGAAATATCAAAATAATTTCAGTAACAGTCGCAAGATACTGCATGTCCGAATTCCTCCCCGGCCTGTTAGTGTTACAACCAGACAACAGATGTCGGAAATACGCCTCTCAAGCCATTCACGTCAGACTGACACAACCGATGGTCCCCTTGTTTTGCTCATTGCCAGTGGCAGGGCACGCATGTGTAGGCTAACTCCCCCAGCATTAAAAACACTTCATTTTAAACCCACCAAATCAGTTTTCCCCAAAATGAAAACATCTACAAAATACAAACAGTCATTCCTCACAGCAATAATGTCTTCTTCATCGTCTGTTCCAGACGAAAGGGGGTTTTGTAATGGATCTTTCTCAGTTCCTCGTAAGTCCGATTTATCAGTTTCGTCCGCCATGTTTGCTGACAAATAGAGAAACTTTAGCCTCTAACAGAAGAATTAATTTTTCGATTTGATTTGATTTGCTTTTAAATGCTATTTCATTAAATACTTTGTTGTACGTAAAAATTCTTCAGATGTTTTAAAGAAACCTTTTTAGCTCCGTTTGTATTTAAATATAATAATAACTCTTCTTGACAATTTGATATTGATTGATAGAGGACAGTTTAGTTTCAGCAAATATGGAGCTGGAAAGTTCTGTATTTCACATTTTTGACTTGGTGGTTTGAACATTTCATTAAAATTGACCTTATCATCAAAGAATTGATATGTCTGGCCCAGGTCCAAGTAGCGGTCAAGGTAAATATGTGATTGTTTGACACATTTTTTTTTTTGCAGCAACTGCCCACTACAATCAGGTGACATTTAAGTTTCCCTGTACTGTAGTGTCAAAAACATCATTGAATGGGAGAAATGGAAAGATTCTATATACGGATGCCGCTTGACACCCTGTGCACAAACCTAGTAAGAGACTGGAACTGGTCTGAAAAATACTTTGTGTATTCTAACAATCTAAGAAAACGACTTGGTTTTCCCTCCTAAATTAAACTTTCTGGACATGTTTTTGTTTTCTGACAGCTAATACATGTAGGTCACTGTATGGAATAATTTCTGGTGCCTGTTAACTCTTCCCGCAGAAATATTGAAAAGCTACATAGGCCCCTATAAAACATAAATAAGCCAGTTCGATGTTTCGGGCGCACAAGGAATTCTGGGATTGAATTTGGATAAACAAAACCCACATGGCATAGGCAGCTGGCGTTTTGAGCATGGGGAGTTGTGCAGAAGCCTGCGCCGAGATCCGTCGATCAGCTGTGCAAAGTAGTTGAACTAGTACCTAATTAAACCAAATTTTCAACTTTTTGAGCTGATCTTTGTCTTACCTTTGATAAAATTTTTTAACAACCCACAAAGTCAGTTTTGCTTGGATCATGGCTTGGACAAAAATACTTTTGTGAGATATTTACAAATGGATCGGCGTGCGTGTTCTGGTCCACGATGTACATGTATGTTACTAGACTGCTGTTGAAATTTTCTCGCGCGTATTTTGTTACGCATTTTACCCGTAAACAGGGCCCAAAGAATACTCTTTATGGGACGAAGGATCTTAATTATGCGCCAATGTACATAGGCCTACAGTGCAGTGTTACGGTATGACATGGGTGTAGGCCTACGAGTACTACGAACGATGTACGAGTTTTAAATTGAGTTATTTTGAACTTTCTGCAGTGATATGAATTTACAAAAAAAATGAGGAGATTATGAGGTCGCTTGTTGTATATATTCAAGGCACACAGTAGCGCGTCCTTTTTCTTTCGCAATTCGATGTGAATGGGAACGGGAATCCGAAAAACTTACTTACTACCCACTGCAGAACGTGCGTTGCTATGGAAGGGTGCGGTTTATTTATCCAAAAAAAGGGTTGTCAAGGCCGGTTGGCACGTGTGCGATCGAAACTTCGAAATGGCTTATATGATGTTTTGATACTATACTGTTTGTTTGTTGTTTCTTCTCATGCACAGGTGGGTGTAGCCTGTTTGTTAGGTTTGCTGTATTATGCTAAACGAAATTATGAAAGTACAAGTACATGTAACTTAATTTGACCTCAGGATCGTATGATGATTTGCTGATCATGGCATGTGGATCTTGATGAATCAAAACATCATGACTTTACTGTGTACCAAGCATGGCACGTGTGCGTGTAGATGTAATCATGTACTGTACATGTACGTGAGCGCATGCAAAGCAGACACAGTGACCATGTTTGACCTGAGTAGCCTCATCATACAGAGAAATAAGTTACTTTACACAAAACTCTTTGCATGCATGTAGTGTATGTTTGTATAGTTGGCCTTATTTTTAAAGGCTTGTGCATGTTATATTCACCACTTTTTAAAAATATGTTTTTAAATTGTTCAGAGCAACAAAATCGTCTAAAAATCCTGGAGGATTTGCAACAGCAGAAGAAGAGACTGCAGATGCAGACAGGTGCACCAGGGTGAGTCACACGAAATCCCCCCTACCAAAGAGTCCAAAATCCATATCAGCCTGCGTCATCTTCGACTGCCCAAATTGGCAAGAATGTCACATTTTCAAGCAACGTCTTCCCCAAAACACTCCCTAATCTTTAAGACTTCTGGAAGCTGCAAAAGTAATTTGGAGCTGATGCATACCTTGTAAGAAGTTAGAAAAGGAAGTGAAAGAGAGATGTGGAGATGTCCTTAAAAGTAAGATTGCAGAAGTTGAGCCTGTGGCAAAGGTAGAAGAAGGCAAAAAAATCACCCATCTGCATTTCTTTGAACTGTGGATGACTTTTTCTTTGTAGGGGGGTGGGGAAACGCACAAT
This sequence comes from Acanthaster planci, assembly GCF_054643075.1. Taxonomy (NCBI): domain Eukaryota; kingdom Metazoa; phylum Echinodermata; class Asteroidea; order Valvatida; family Acanthasteridae; genus Acanthaster; species Acanthaster planci. The sequence continues at coordinate 15,342,070 of NC_141788.1, forward strand.
TCAAATTTACATGTAAAAAGGGCATTATAAGTTCCCTCTTTCTTCACTTCTGTGTCCATAACATGGCACAATTTTGCAAGGTTTGGCTTCATTAATGGTTGAAGTCCCCAATTTTGCAAATTGTGCTCAGTGTCGGCGGAAGTTTTTTAAGTTTTGTTGAAAGCCTCAAAAACAGAACCAAGGTGTTGGAAATTTATTTGTCATGATGAGAAGTCCTCTGTTTTATATTACTTACATTTACTCATTTGTTACAGAGCACCTTTGCCAACGCAAGCAAGGCCTAAGGAAATGCCTGGTGCACCAGTGAGTATATGCCAGCTACATGTCGCATTTGTGAAATGTTTAAATCTTCATAGCTGTCTGACACAAAGCACATTTCCTTTAAAATATTAAGTAATACCTTTTTTTTGCATCACAGTGTCTTGTCCTGTTCTTACAAAGCATGTATTCTCTTTGCAGTTTCCCAAAATGGTTCATTATGTTATGCCATGCATTTTCTCTGTTATTTCACTTTTTTACTGAAGAATTTTGATGCCTTAACCATTTCCTGCCTGGGACACCAGATCGGGACACGTATGCTTTATATGCGTGGCCGGGGTCTCCGAACTCGGACAAAGGAAACAGGGCCTTGTAACAAAAGACCGTATTCCGAACAAAAGACCAAGCTGCTGGGTATTACCGACATTTTTTCACTCTCAAAATGCGAGATAATCCTGCCGTGTTTTGAAACAGTATACCATGGTTTGGGGCATTTAGAGCGAGCGGATTACCAGTGGGGACTAAAGCGATCCACCACCGCAGCGATGATCTACACAGCACCGCTGCCTGCTAATCTGGCCCCTATTGAAAAGAGGTCAGCAGTGCACTGAGCCAGGTTCGTGAACAAAAGAATATTACGTAACACCACAAAATCTGGGCTCTTTTTACAAGGTTGCAGGCCTGGCTGAAATACTCAGGCGTCTATAGAGTTTATCTGTCTGGCTAGAGTGGACACCAGACATGCCTTCACGTGTTTGTAAGTGTCCAGTAAATGAAGATAGGAATTTTTAAAGAATTTTAAAAACAGAAAAAAAATGATAAATATCCCGCCCTAGCATCATCGACATTGATAAATGCCCCGGTAGGAAGTGGTTAACCCTAACCCCCCAAGTGTTGCTGGCCCTAACCTTCCCCATTCACACAAAGTTAAACAACCATACGGGACTTTGTGCACAGATGCTGTTGGACTTTGTTTTTCTGAGGTATGCCAAACCCAATGTAAAAGCCAGCTGTTATGGGCCTACCAGACCTATCCCCACAGAATTAAACACTTTACTACTGTTTAATTCTGTGTGGTTTGGGAAGGTTAGGGTTAAAAGAAGTTTATGGTCTTACAAAAAAAAGCTGCAATACCATTGCATGGAGAAATGACATCATAGAAGAAAGTCACACAAAATTCACAATCAGAGTAAATTTGCTTTTAAGTTGACTTGATACTGAGGCTAAGAATACTTTGTGTGCGGAAATTGTATCGGTTCTCATTACATTCTGTTGCATATGTTCACTTTAATTTCAGAACAGGGGACCAACAGAGGCAAGAAATTTGGATCAGCGACAAAGACAAGCATTACAGGCAAGCAGAGACTGAACTGGGAACAGTTCTGTATAAAATTTGTTGTACATGTATGTCTGTAACAGAAATAACAGATTGTAACTCACTACAGCACAATGAGGAATGTTCCACAAATTGCATGACTTGTGGGTTTGAATTAAAGATCACATAAAGATGGGTATATTGTTACTGCTGACATAAGTGGTTTGATTTTTCAAAGAAAAGAGAAATAAATTTTACAATAAAACATTCTTATGTCTGCGGGGTCTGGTTTTAATTGTCCTTGACTGATCCATTTGGCCAGGTGTTTTCACTTCTTATGTATTCATACTTACTTGCATGTTCTTATGCTGCAGTTACTTATCAAAATTAGTGTGTGGTATCCGCACTTATCCCCAGTTGTGCGTTCACTTTGAGATAAGCTACTCGCGCAAAAACTCAACTGAAATACACAGAGCTTGCACATATTATTAAAATGGGGCCTTTTGATTGGACAGCGGTGTTGTCAATTGTCAGACAATTGTTTGTCACAAATGCTGGTGTTAAAGAACAGCGTATTTTGTCGGTTGATGCTTGACACGCGTGTACATTCGGATAAGCAGCATTGTGACATGAGATGGAAGCGTTATCACTACTTGCAGAGCTGCTCTGCAAATAGTGTGTGTGGCAGTCGCGGACTTCCTTGAGACATGAAGGAAAGAGGAAGAAGACAAGCTTTTTCCTTGCAGATGGCAAGAACGACAGCAGAGCCAGCACCAGGCGACGGCGGTGAGGAATCGGAAGGCGGAGCTGTGACCGATGACCCCGACCTCGAGCTGCAGAAAGCGCGTAATTTTGACTGCGGCTGCCAGTCCGTCAACAAAGTGGCTTGCATTCGTCAGTTTGCCCCTGAGGAGATTGTCCGCATCAGGTTAGACTTGCGGGAACTGACATCAGGTAACATCAAAAATGTAGTCAGCAAGTATAACTGTGTATTTGTGAAGCTACCTTAAATCGACTTTTTTTACAAAATGTTCTCTGAAATGTTCATTTTTTTCTAGTAATCCTTCCTCAGACCGCTTTCATTAGTATTTAATAACATATATTGTCTGTCAAAATGCTCATCATTTGAAGTGCCTTTCTTAGGTCTTACATCTCCAGTGTCTTACCCTCAGCTAAGAAGAAAATAACTCTTGAAACAGATACAGCATTGCAAAATGAAGCTTTTGTCCCAGACTTACCAATTTTATGAATTTTCACTCAGGCCTATTTATTGTGAGCAAAGTTGAATGAAATCTGTCTCAATGACTGTCTGACATTGACTTAATGTCAACTTCAAGTTCTCAGTTGTAGTGCATATGGATGAGCTCAAAAGGTCACATATAAGTGGTCACGGAAATGAACATTTCCTTCTGCACAGGGGAGAAAGACCTGATCCTTCTAGGAATACTTCACACGTCGATGAACACCAGTAAGACCATCCAGCCCAAAGGCCCCAAAAGGAAGGAGTTGAAAGAGCGCACTCGCGCAAGAAGTACTTACAGCATCCACTCCAAGCGAGTGTGCACCGCCGCCTTTAGATATATCCATGCGTGAGTGCCTGTTGGCAGACTTTTCAAAAATTGTAGGCGAGGGGCTGGGGATACAGTTTGTTTCAGTTTAATGGTAGACACTATGGGGAAGACTGAAGAACATTTAAGTCTCTCACAAACCCGTAGGTGTGCAGCATACCCATGTGTAGATCTGGTAAAGTAGTTCTTTCATGGAGTCCATACCACGTCTGAGTAATTTCCAAAATGTAGAAGCTTCGTGTGTGGAGTGACTAGAATCTGTAAAGAAAAAAATTAGTCAGCGTCAGTTATATTGGGATAAATGGTTTAGTCCTGCCTGTCTGATTTTTTGTTCCACCTTGCATTTTTCACCTTATACTGTATCCATTAGCTTTTAAAACAGTGCACAAATGCACAGGTGGTGTATTTGAGGATAGTGAAATACTTGTTTGGCTCTAAATATTATAAAAGAGCGGCTGTTGTAAAAGTTGTGATCATCTTCATCCAAGATGTGTATTAGAATTTAGATGCTGTGCAGCCAAGCAACCGTAAAAGAAATTAGGCAGTTACACTACATATTATTGGTTTTAGGCTTAAGCATGGTGTAGAGTTATACCAAGTTTCGTGAAATTGGCTGCTGCAGTTCTAAAGACAATGTTGAAACTGCTATTTGTCTTGATGCTCAATTGCTTATCTGTTGATTTTTCTGTTTCCACAGAGTCAGCAGGAACAAACTGAGTGCCGTGCAACAGTGGTACAGGGAGCAGGGTCTGACGCCACGTCGGAAAAAATCCGGCGGCCGGGTGGAGAGTAAACGCACCCTCAAGTTTGAGGACACCAGCCGGACGGTTCATTTCATCCGCAACTTTGCAGAGGAGCACGCACTGGCCTTCCCGGGGCGGGTCCAGGGTGCCAAGAAGGCCGCTGACCGTCGCGTGTTGCCCCCGACGTTCACCAAGTCGGGCATCTGGCGGAACTACTACAAACCGAGTATGAGTGCCCAAGGTGCGATTCACGAGTAAAGCTGTGGAGTTGTCAAGTCTCTGCATCTTGTAAAACAAAAGCACAATCATAAATACTTCTGTTATTAATATGGAAGTATTGATCAAAAGGGCAAGTGTATAATGGGAGAGTTTTCACCATATGAAAAGAGTGAAATATGTTTAACACAAAAAAATTGCCAAGGGAAATGGGTTACCCGGTAAAAAATCATGCAGTGCCTTGTTCTCAGGTACTTTTGTTTAGCACTTTATTTTACCTGAAAGAACAAACACAAGAATTTAGTTGAAATGACTGTGAAGAGATGAGATATGGCAAAAACACAGGGTTCAGTTTTTGAAGTGGTAAGAAAATCCATTGCAATCACATCTGTGCTGTTCGGACTGACACCCCAATCGATATGAGCGACCTGGGTGGGATTCGAACCCAGAGTCACAGAGGTGGAAGGCGAGGAGAGCATCATTTCATCAGTCTGGCTGGATTGTCATTGTCTGATTTATTCCACCTTCGGAGCTCAGTCAAACTTGCGGATATATCGCCTGTTTTTGTGTGTTGCAGGCTACAGGGTGGCCCAGCTCAGCACCTTCAGGAAGCTGTGGCAACAGCTCTGTCCCAACATCGTCTTCAAGAAGGCAGCCAAGAAAGAGAAGCCTGTCCTCCTAACCACTTCGCAAAACTGACGTGTCATACGAGCCAGCAGGGTGCAATGTCTAACTTGGTTGCGACCTCGGACTTCATCAGTTGCTGAAAAAAAGGAGACCCCGAGTTGCTTTTTTTTGTAACAATTGACTGTTGGTTGTGGTTACAAAGTAAAGCTGATGTCTTGCTGTTAGCCCAGTGGGAGATGTTCTTGGATTGTTACCATTCTGCGATGAAATTGGCTCTCAGGCTGTGTCAGAATTACTCGGCTGCAGCTTAATACTACACAACTTTATGGGAAGTGGCTCTCAGCCACAACCATACACTCATGCATAATTTCAACCAAGTAGTTCAGACATGGCCTGGCATTTGCAGTCGGTTGTCTCCTGGTCAACATTTAACATGTACAGGGTGGAGTGTAAATAATTGGAGTTGAGTTCGATAAGGTCCAATCAGTAGGCATTGATTTAGCTCATGACCAGACGAAGTGAAAGTAGGCAAGTGTTTGGTTACCAATCATATGCCTGACATTGTAAACTAGACAGTCGAGGCTTATTTTCACGCAAGGTAATCATGAATTTTTTGTCTGAGGTATGATGCTAATGACCTATGTCATTTATGGTTTTTATTGTACGATGTGTTTCCCCATGTTTTTCTCAGACTTGTTGCCCTTTATCAAAAAGTTTGCCAATGGTGGACGTACGTCAGGTCACATGGGGCAGTGAGAACGCCTTGTCTGCGAGATAGCAGACACTGCCAATAGCTCAACTCTCAAAAGTGCTTTTAGTTGTCAGTCATCTACTTTATTGCTTAAAGCTACCACTTTCTTTGGTGATTCACACAGAAATATGGTAGCCATAAGCAATTTGAAAATGTTTAAAAATCTAAACAGGAAAGGAAGTATTATTTAATCCATTTGAGGTCTGTACATGTATATGCATTTCCTTTGTGTTTGTCAATGTTGCCATTTGCCCTTTTTCTCATCAAGAGTTGCCAAAATTAAATCAGTGTTGGATTTCGTTTACAAGAAAATTGTGCGGTGTCCTTGTAAGTTTCTTGATAAGCTCTTTCCTGCGGAGTTGTTCTGCAGTTGTCATAGGAAAGGGACTGTGAATGAGGTGCCATGTGATGCATCGGCATGTGTTGATTCTTTCCCAGAAGCAGCTCAGAAATACTTCTCTGTGGTCTGTTTCCCCTACTGTGACATTTAACAGGAACAGATGCCCCACAAATGTGGCGGTAGTGTGAATAAATACATCCGTATTTATGAGCTGTGTGGTTGGTTTATCCATCATGGGAAGGCTTGTGGTTGTGTAATTACTGTGTAGAACTCTTCAGCAGAACAAGGGTTTGGACCCTGTCTGGGTGTCAGAGTGCTGGTGTCCCTGAGCAAGGTACTTGACCACAACTATTTTGCTCAATCTAGGGATGTAGATGTGGAACATTTCAGATAATAGGCACTGTGTTGCACTCTAAATATAAAGTGGAGGCCCTTATTAAAACTTTTTCCTCATTGTGCTGTTGTGAGTCACAATTCTGCTTGTATTCTTTTTGAAATTGCATGGTTGTACTCAATGACTCACCAACTTGACTAAATACTAACCTGTTTCTGTGTGTTCTTAACCCAACAATCACAAGAACTCTGACGGTGGAAAGGTTCTTTCCTCATAGTGAATTCAGAGCTTACCACTGTGAACACATTGATTCTGAAATGATCAATGATATTCTAGCGCTTAAATTAATTAGTTTGTTTTTATCTTTCAGCATGCACACTCCACGTCCTCTGCCTACTTCATCACTCAGGATTCCTCCTTTGGAAATCTCATTCTGCCGGTGTTTCCCAGGGTTCCTGCAGACTGAGAGAGACTGACACTTAGCAACTCAGATCAGACAAGAACCTATTACGTGAAAAGTCACTAGCATTCATTGAAATGAATATGGGACGGTTTGAGCCGGTCAGGTAGAACTTTGGAAGTGTGCGAAAGTGCAAAGCAGGAGGTTCAAACTTGCCTGAGAAAAGACTTAACAGTTTGTTTTCAAAACCTGCAATACCAGGATTTAGAACGGCTTGCTGAAATTCAGTTTTGTAAGGTTGACAAGTGGTTTTCCAACAGTGAACTGGAAACATTCTTTTGTAACACGTTACGCCTCACTGTGGAGGATATTCAGCTGTCATTTCCATCGCAAATGTTTATATATTTTTCAACTTCAGTGCTGCTTATCTCAGAACTTGATTTCCAGAATTTACTTGAACCAGTATGCTTTTGCATGAGCACGTAGGGTGCTGTTAACCCTGTAGAGACTACTGAATCAAATGTGTACTGACCCTCTTTTAAACTGGAAGATTTCTAACTGAATTCTGGGTCATTCAAGGCTCCCCCCAACACACGTGTAAGTGGTACTGGTGAAGCACTGGGCAGTTTTGCAGCTATTGCATAGACAAAAATCAGATTTTGAATTTGTGGAGTACCAAAGCTGGTGGAATGCTTGCACTATTGCTGTGGATCTTTTCAGAATGATTACTTGCCAAGATTTGTTTCTGTATGAAGTTGCTTTAGGACACCATTGCCTGCTGGTTTATTTTTAGGGGATTGGGTGGCGAGTGAAAGATTAGTGAGGGATTTGGAAAGGCATGGTACACAAGCGGCAATAAAGATAGAGTGGCTCCATCATTGTTTTGTGGTTGCTGTTTAGTACAGTCTGTCATCTTGTACATTTCGCTCTTTTGAAGCAACGAACACGCTCCAAATTTAAAGAAAGGTGCTTTACAATAACCTTGTGATGTCAGAGGTCAGAGAATGCTCTGTATGCTGAGAAAAGCAATATTTTAGCATCTCAATTTCAAATGCAAAAGTTGCACATAAAGCACCAGCTGGCTGTGCGCTACCGCAAGCTATACGGGCCGCATGGGTGCACTAATGTTCATCCACTGAGAATGTTTACGACTACTCTTGAGAGGAACACAACATGGATTAAGGGGTGTTTGAAACAAATTAAGTGAAACGTTTCAAGAAAAACTTTGGAAATTCATAATTTTTAAACTTGTTTTGACTGTAGTGTGTGACTTGAAGGGTATTTACGAAGGGGAAGAAATGTGCTTGGCCGGTAACATTTAAGACTTTCAGGGGAATGGACACTAATAATGTAACTTGCCTTCGCCTTCGGCATTAACAGCGTCCATTCTTCTGAGCTGGTCATAAATGAACAACTGGCCAAGCACTTTTTTCTCCCCATATAAATAAGGGGGATTGTGTAAAATGCACTTGTAATATTTGGGCTGAAAGTCATGACAAACAACAAGAGACCAAGTTGGGTGGTTCATGCTGTGTGAATATATTTTTTTTTTCTTTCCAATTTTTTTTTTCTTTCTTCTGAGTGAATCAGTGTGACAGGAACACCATATTAACAGGTCACACAATGCTACACCGTAAGGATACACACTTGATGCTTTGCATCACCCACCAATATTTTCTTGACTGCTCCAACTGTACAGATACCTTCGCTTCACTTTCAACCAGTCTTGTTTCAGTACAATGCCAAGACAAGGCAGCTATACATGCTGCATATACGTGGGTACTGCATTTGACGCACAGGTTACTTTGAATGTGTATATGCTCTGGGATTTTAAAGAACAAATCACTTGGGTTCCTGTTAAAATATTTGGGAATGTGGTGTGTTTTGGTTAGTGAACAAGCGCCTACCATTACCTACACATTACACAATACATGTATTCTACCGTAACTTGTTAGTGTACAACTGTAGCCACGGGTCTTTCAACAAACCTAAATCTGCCATTTCGAACATGTTGGATGACCACATTGCTATTTACACAGAAAATTAAGAATTGCATGGACCAACCAGGGCACGGCACCAAGCCATCCCCCAGCATGGAACCACCAAAACCGAGTGATTTTTGTACAATACACAGCACAAAGCTTGAGCCATTACCAAAGGCTGCTGGAGTGTTATGTACAGTGTTTTTATCCAAAGTTTGGTCTAGATTGTCTCATTTTGGTTTTGTTGGCCAGATTACGGCTGGATGAATGTCCGTGCTTACGATTTCAGCCTGGAGTCCAGTCTCAGGCCAAGGCTGGATCCAAAGGCACTGCTTACAGGCCAGTTCATACTTTGCACGCGAGTGAACACAAATGCCGATTTGTGACGTCTTATCAACTATTCGCTCTGTCAATTTGCAAACCTTGAACACATTTCAACTCAAGCAAAATTTTGCTACAAATCTTTCATTACATCAAATTTGCTTTGATTTCACATTCACCCTTAGTGAGAACTGGCCTTGAGTCTGGTCTTGTGGCTCATTTTTCTAAGTTGCGGATCTCCATGAGCATCAGAGCTGTTTTCTGAATGCGATTCCTGGGACTTGGACCGAAACTTGACAACAGCACTACTTCCAAGCACTTTTCTCCCCAGTGGAGTTTATGACACCAAATAGGTGGCAGGCTCTGAACTTACGATAATTGACTGATTCCGCCCCTTAAGTCACGTGACCTATAGCGGGTATAAAATATCAACCAACGTGGCATCCTCCCATCGCAGTGTGTGTTTTAAGTGTTGTTTACCAAAAATAAAGCCGATTACTCAGCACATCAGTAGTCTGAGTACTTAACCGACTGTTGCGGGGGGGTTAAATGACACTCATGACAAACTTTGCTATAGGAGACACCCATATTTGTTGATGTTTGACACCCATTATAGATCAAATGACTTTCTGGACGCAATCGATCTATTAAAATTCTTTCCGCATCCTCAATGAAGATTGTTTCGACTAAGTCTAAGCCCAAATTCCCTTGGTTAAGTCGGAATTGATTCAGAACCACCATGTTACAAAAAAAAAAAATGTAAATTCTACACAGCTGCTTGTGAACAGTAAATAAAGTTTCTCTAGTATGCAAAACCAAAGAAAATATCCGACACAATATGAGCACTTCAGACCCTTTTTACACGTACGTACATGTACCCCCATATTTACACACACACACACACTAATGCCTTTGGCCAAGTCTTTAATTCTAAATGCTGTAGTCTGCCCGGGACTGTCCAAAAAAGCCCGGTGCCAACATTTGTGATTCTTTCCAGTATGAGCTTCAACATGGGTGTATCAGGGAACTGGAGAAAATATTTCCCAAGAAGCAACGCAAAGTAATATAAAGAAGGAAATCTTTTGTAACATGAATTCTACTACTTTCTTAACTGTAGTAATTGCATTCAAAATAGTTTTCGTATTTTTTCCCTTTCATGTTTAGCAACCCCGCCACAAAAAAAACTTTTTCCCTTTCAAAAATGGGAATAACAGGGTTGACTTTCTGAAATAGATATTTACACTGTGTGCATTTTGATATACAAGATCTCTCAACCTCTAAAAAATGTCCTTTCATTTTTGTAAAATTGCAATCAAGTACTCTCTGAACTTCCAACAAAATATGCATTATTTCAAAGCAAAAAAAATGAAACAAAAATTCTGAATTTTCTGATCAAAGTTTGACATTAAGTTAAAAAAAATAAGTACCGTTGAAATAGAAACATTTACACATAAGCACTTCTTCGAAAAAAATTCCTTGTATTTAAACTCGCAATGGTGGAGATTATATTGAAGTGGACCTACAACAGGCTCAGTGACCAGGCACCTCTCCAAAGTGAGAAAAAGACAACAGGCAACCGAGTGGCATTGGTGCCAAGTGCCCGGCACCCATGCGACGATGTTTTGTTTACATTCTGACGAAAAAGTAGTTGTGTGTGCTTCTGCACGATATGCGCATACATCTAGTCTGTTGCACAAAGTGGTGCTCTTACTGCCATTTGCCGTGTTAAAAAGGCCTACTGATTCTTTCGTTCTGTTGAAAGTTTTCCCGTCAGCATAACAAAATGTTTTGCAATATTTCCCACTTGGCAGCTAGGGTATTTTGAAGCTTCCATGTGCAATCATCCTTGGTGCATTTACAATTTTCATATAGCTCTAAATTGGTCTCTATAAAATATTAAATTAAAAACAGATAATTTTTTTCAGCAACTGTTCGACAGTCTTGAGAAATCTTTTAGTGTGAAATTCATGGGTGAACTGTGCACCACACAGAGCAATTTCATTAACAGGCTGAGCACACAAAGAAATTGCTTAACACGAGTGGGTTACCAACCAAAATGGCACACAGTGTATCTTGCTCATGGCTGGTTCCACCAAATACGCATATATGCTTGCTTGACAGCTTTGGGAAGTAAATTTTATCAGTCATTGACTTCTGCTAGCCAGCAGCTTTGCAAAGTGTTGGGCATGATGGCACATCATCTTCGTGTCAAGCCACCTTGACACCAAAACCCTGGTTCACACCAAGCAGGGGACTTTTAAAAGACAGTCTGTTCCCCCTCCCCCCCCCTCCACAAATAGCACATGTGCAAGGCAGCCCTTCCAAAAGACTCCAGAGATTCTCAGATCCCCACTTTCTTTGAATGGTAGTGTCTATGTTTGGGTAGATGCATATACTTGGACAACAAGTTTGGTACAGCCAACTGCTTTGAAACAATTTCTAAACTCCAGAAGGTTAAACACTACAACATACTCAAATATCCAGCTTAACATTTCATATATAAAAACACAAAAATAGTCAAATCCTTTCTTTTGTAAACCTATCATATATAATATAAAGGGTGGTACCAATCTGCAATGGTTTTTGTACAACAGGGCTAAATTCTCAAACATAGAACAGCAACATTTTTCTTATTTTTTGTCTTACCGTATTATATACACACACCAAATACATTGCTCTTGAAAATGCACACGTACATATACCACTCAAATGAACAACAAAAGAGAAGAAAAAACCTATACAATCACATATCTTTACACAAATTTCCATCAATGGAAATGCACACAACTCATTAGTTAACAAACGGTATTACATCGGGTAAAAATCAAAACAGCAACTTTCTTTACCTTTTTATATGTATTTACAGTTTTCATTTGTACAATTATACAGTCATGTTCCATCTTTACAACTATCAGACAAAGTATTCTCATGCATAATAATGTACAAAATGTATATCAACACTAGACAGGATTTTTCTTCACTGAACATTAAACGTGCTCAACAAACAAGCAAGGGATCTTTGTAGTGATAAAGCCACTAACGGAAGGGGGTGAAAACGTCCTTTCCAGCATTTTTAAAGTACAAACACGTTTTGGATAAACAGGACCTCTGTAACTGATTTATTCAGAACATCTGCAGAGAGAACAGGAAAAGACTTGATTTCTTCTCGGAAGAGAGACAAACACAAATTTCTTATGAATTCATAGGATATTTCATGTGTTCTCCCTTCACAATCATGAACAAAACTGAACCCTCCTTTCTCTACGGCACCACCTCTAAAGTAGTCTCGCTACCTCCACCTTAAGCAAATTTGAATCCTCAATGGTGATTGGTCAAACCACATAGCAACAGCCACTTGATACCAGCCCATCAGAATTACTCCGAATAATCCGGATCCAAGATGTCACCTGCGGGTACTGAAATGTCTCTCCATTTTCCGTAAAGAATGACATATCTTCTCTTCTTCTTGAACGCACTGTTCTCTCAAAAAGGTTCTCTTTTCATTAAAAGGCAATGCAACACAGTTCTGAGACCATTGTTACAAATACAATGAACCAGCATGAAACTTACTGCTTGCAATCTTGGCAGACTGGAAATACATGTACATTTTTGAATGACAGACACAGCTAAGCTCGTGAAAACAAGTACCCATTTGCTTGCAAATTTTCATTGCTTGCCATACATGTACATTAGTACTTTGCCAACCCAGTCAAAAAAAGAGAGTCCATTCAGTTCTGAGATAAGGCAAATGGTCATTCCTCGTGACAGTGTTTCCTGATAGGAGACAGAACAGAAATGAAACAGCACATTTCTTTTCGACGTGTGCTTCAGCATCCAACAACGGGACAAGCTGGTACTTTTGTTTTGGTGACAACCACAGGCTCAATGTACCCTTTGTTGAAAAACATTCTCTAAAAATTCTACTGATCAAAGCCATGTAAATTTACCACAGATTTTTTTTTCGTTGTTGCAAAAAAAAGATGCCAACCTTCCCAAGCATTTTTGATGGTTCAAAAATTCACTCCAAGTCAAAAGACTTTATTCTCATACCAGAGTAGAAATCGCAAGCATTGTGGACTCTACACGTAAAATACCGGTGCAGGGCTTGTCCTCGAACAGTCCTAGTTTTAATGAAGATGAAAACTTGGCACACAAAAGGCATATTGTATTCACAATTTGTGTGAGGGTTTTGTGACCTTGTGTTTATTTTTCACTCCTTGTTGCAAGTTTATATTGCAACAGTATTTACATTGCATATTGATGAATTTATGGCTTAAACCAGCATGCCATCTTGAGCCTGGTGCAGGCTTGAGAATGTGAAACTAAGCTGTCACGCAAAAAGCACCTACATGTATTTGCACTTAGAACTTTCAAAAGCTGTGACCCCAAAAAGGAAAAGAGAAATCTTTTCCCACAAATATCAAATTCCCCTTTGCATACCCCTTATGTTTAAAAGTACCACTTTTTAAAACGGACCAATATACCTCTTAAATAGCCATTTTTCTTTGGAAATTCCCAAGCAAGGAATTCCTAGTAAGAAAAGCATGTAACGTTTTTGGTTTCCGAGTCAAGCAAATTTTCATCAGTATGGGTACAAAAATTGCACTCAAACATCGAGTACCAGTACTGCAACACTGACTGTAATGGCTTTTGTCAGCCATAATAAAATCTATGCGTAGCCCAGCAACTGTTAAAAATGTATTTCATGAATGTTTAGACTTCAGTCAAGTTCGTTCAGAACGGGACACAAGGTGTTTGGCGACCACCTCTTCATCCGAAGACAGCAGATATCCCGAAGTGGCCAGAGGATGCCTCCTCTTGAAAAAGTTGGTTGTAAAACAAGGGGAAGTGGAAAACACCCTCCCCTCCTCCCTTGTTCTCTCGGTGGTCTCCCGACCCGGCTACATCTGCTTGCAGGAGGCACTCAGCTTCCTTGGTTTCCGTGACGATTTCTTCTTCTTCTCCTCCACCTCTGGCATGATGGGTTCTGGCGCTGAAATTCTGGTGGCCTGTTCCTCGGGCAACTCTGTTCCAATGGAAAAGATGAAGATTAAAAAGTGAATGGTCCAGTATGAAAAACAAAAAAACAGGATATTTTGACGATTCTTAGTCGTTTAAATGACACAAGGATCAAAATCCCAGGGATCGAATGGTTTACTACATCAGTTATCACTGGATTCAAATATGGCTGGATCAACTTTAAAAAAACACAGAGCCAGAACTTTTTTTGTTGTGTACCATAGTCTCTCCACATTACATTCAAATCACACACTCATCACTAGTCAGTCACAAGTCAACCAACCGCAAGTCAAATCACATGTCAATCACAAGGTAGTCACAAGACCATCACAGGCCCATCACAAGTCCATTACAAATCATCCAAAGTCAATCATAAGCCAATCAACAGTATGGGACTGGTCATAATCACAAATCTGTTACAAGAACATCAAAATCAAACTACAAGTCTATCAAAATCCAATCACAATTTCATCACAAGTCAAAATAAGGTCAATACAAGTCAATTACAAGTCTATCATGAGCCAGTCAAATCATAAGTTAATCACAATCCAATCCCAATTTAATCACAAGCCAATCACAAGCTAATCAAAAGTTAATCACAAGCCAATCACAAGCTAATCACAAGTTAATTGCAAGCCGATCAAGTTAATCACAAGCCAATCACAAGTTAATCACAAGTCAATCACAAGCCACAGGTAAATTACTAGTCAACCAAAATTCACAAAATTAAATCACAGGCCAATTACAAGCTAATCACAAGTTCAGAAGTCAATCATAAGCTAAATACAACCCAATTCCAATCAGTCACAAGGCCAAAATAAGCCAATCACCTGTGCTGTGCGGCCGACTGGTATCTTCAATGTATTGCTGGTAGTCATCGTGGTATTCGTCCTCCACGTAACTTACATCTTCCGATATCGTCGGGTCAAACATCTCAACCAGGTAAGGTAGGCAGGTCATCCGGCGAACATGGTCATTGCTGTCAGGGAGAGGGGGCAGGGGCACACCCTCTCCTTCCCTGGGATACGTTTTTTGTACCCATCTGTGTGAAAAAAAGGAACAAATCCTTCCATTTAAATCAGGGGTTTAGATAACATGCATATTGGCGTATGAACGCTTCCAAACTTGGAAATTTAGTAAAAATACGCAACATAAAACCTCACGCAGAATGTAAAATACAGTGATTTCTACTGTAGAAATAGTACCATAAGTTTCTGTATTTTTTGTGTTTCGTCAATTACGCCCAACCCAACAGCGTAACATTCGTAGCAGACGCTACAGAAACTTATTTGTTCATGTTTGTCTGCGTACAACTTTTCCCACTGCTCCATGCATAACCATGATAAATTATTCAGAAAATTCTGAAATGACGGGAAAGACCCAGCCCGAAGCGAAACGTATTGTAGACTGAAATGGGTTACTGTGCGGGTATTGTGTGCATGGATGTCACCAGGCTCCCCGAAGATACGATGCTGTAAGATTTATTTGTAGCCTGCGGGGACCACACTATTTTCATTGACTTTTGCACAAATGGATAGGGTTTGAGTCGCCTAAATTCCTCATTGAAAGTTCGGCGAAAAAATGTGAAGTTTTCTACTAGTTCTGATCCGCTAAACACGGGCATTTTTTCAAGTGGCATTTTAGAGGCTTTCTGGTATATCTGCAAGAAACCAGGAATCATTTTTGGAAAATTTGTGTCTGAAGAGGTTTAGATCATGAGTGTGGGCGCATTTCACCGCCGAGCGATGAAGTGCACCGTGATTTTCTGAGTGGGTATCGCCGGGCGTGTGCGCACAGCGGCCGGTCAACATGGCATCCTTGCCCGGTAGCCTCGCACATGCCGCCATACACGGGTGGATACGGATATGGTGTCATGAGTTCATGGTTATCACTAAGTGCTATTTTTTTACTGTGTTTTTCAAAAGAAAAACAAGTTTTATTATATTTACTAAGGCAAAAAGACTATAAACTTGCATAATATTGGTAATCAGTTCCTCCACCTTTTAGGGAGTACAGTACTCTCCCTCTCAGGAAGAAGAGTACAATACCAAACAATACTCAAGGCAAAAGAGTACTGTTCTCTACTCTAAGCAAGGAAGTGGATATTTTACTCATGACTTGAAGAAAATTATCTAAACCCCTGTTAAATACAACACTTGCTCACTTTTAAAAAATCAACATAAACAGGAGACAATTATTAACCCCTTCGCACGAGGAGGCAGCTGTAGCTGCCGTAAAAAGTGAGATCCTCAGCCCGCTTTTCAGCTATTATTCTGGGCCCAGCCTCAAGCGAACATGGTGAAAGAAGGCAGACCCCGGCTGTTGTATATATCGTAATTGGTCTTTGTGCGTAGCCCAGAAATGAAAAGACCGATTTTGCATCATAATCACCAGCTTCACAATAGTCCCCACTTTGAAAAGAGGGAACGGGAAGGTGGAAGGGTGAGTGGAGCCCCATGCCACTGAACAATCAGCCTTTTCACCGTGTAATTCAAAGTGTGCAGAGCACGCAGGGCCACAAACCGAGAATTTGCGGTTTGGCAGGTGGCCTTCGTGGCCAAGTGAGGCTGGAATTCTTGGAGTCGGCTTTCAGGAAGAAATTCCCGTCGTCAAGGGGTTAACAACAGAACACTTTAATTCTATTTCATCTTATATATTAAAGGGAACAGGGCCTTCATTTACTTGTTCTAGAGTTCACTGAAACATTCAAATGGCACCTTCCTCCTTGAGTTTACACCCTGTTTAACTTAATGATCTATTTTTCCACAACTATTTGCACAAACATACATGTACATGTAGATACATCCCTCTCATGTTGATGTGTCAAGCAAAAACACGTATCAGCATCTGCATTAACTATCACATGACGTACAACAAACTGGCCTCAACAGGGGATTCCGAACATACATGTATTTATGAGGAGGTGATTTTTTTTTACACTGAAAGCTTTGTCCTTACAACACTGAGTGCACAGTGTTATAAATTTACATGTACACCTTGGCGAAGGGCAGCACTCCCAATGTAAAACTTCATTTATCTCCCTGATGCAAAAATCACATCTCAAAAATGTCTGGTGCACTACCTGCTGCTCACTGAAACTCACACTGAGCAGCCAACCCCTGTGGCAAGCTCAGTTGTCGAGTGGTAAGACATCACCACTAATAAGCAGAAGGTCGTAGTTATGGTAAATGTACGAGTCCCAGCCGAGTAAGCTTGCGAATTTTTTAACAAGCCCTAGGACAACACCAAGTATAGTGTATTGTAAGTGAAACTTGCAATACAAAAAACATACATGCTTCCACAGTTGCATCTTGTTGGCACTTTCTCACATACTCGCAACCAACCAAAACCAAGACCAAGCCCTGAGCACAAGATCTGGAGGCAGTTTCATACTCACTTGTGATCTCTAACTCCTTGCGTATTGAGCCTCTCCTCAGGGTCTTTCTTCAGCATGCCTATTATTTACAAGAACACAAACATGAAATGTGCCACTATGCCGAATCTCATTTAAGGTTCCAAGGGTTCCCAGAATGTCCAGCCAACGTTGTGACCCCTCCAAAATAGTGACAGATTGTTAACCAATGAAACCAAGGATTCCCTCCAAAGTGCCCTAGTCACTTTAACTTCCGAGCCTGGAAAAATCTGCCTAAACAAGAACATGGGGAGTTGTTTTAGAGTTGAGAGGAAAACCCCAGACAAACTGTCTAGGTATTAAATCCCATGGAATCAGGTAGGGACTAAAAACCCAATTCTACATACATGTACATGTATGGACCTGTGTGGGAATTGTACCTGAACACCAGAGGTCAAAAGCAAAGCTAGAACCAATGTGCACACCTCGACCCCTTTGATGACTTGCCTACAAGGCCAGTGAGGACTGTTTGTAAGGGAACTACTGGTAGACTAACTTGAATGTGTGTATGCTACATCAGGAATTCAACTTTTCCTGGGGTTGCAAGAGGAAGTTATTTTTGCTTTCCTTTACGTGTTAGACAGTCAACCAGTGAAATCAGTGTACTGACTAAAAATCTTTGTTACACACAGCACTGCTATAACATAGTTTGAGGAGTAGTTAGTGGTCCAAAGAAACTGCTAAGTGAACTTTCACGTTGACCAATTTGACTAAGCAGTTTGAACCATCAAATCTGGAGGGACTATTGTGTAAATTTCTGCTCATTTTTTTAATTTTTTTCTCCGATAACTGTCAAAGTTTCAAGGTTTCTCAGCCAAGCCTTACCCTGTTGCTACCATTTTGTATGTACACCAATGCATGCCTTGCAGCTAGGCAAGATGTCTGGGATTCAAGCACTCAATCTTTTCTTATAACAAGTAAATGGATCACCGTACAGGCAAACAAGGAGTTTGACATCTGTTGACTTCTCAGCAGAAGGGAACTTCGATGGCCAATGAAACGAACAGACAGGCTCATCAATATGCAAAATGGCTACATACCACTGAGCAGATCGGCAAGAAGCGGCGAGATGTCTTCAGGCATCTTGAAGTGGCCCTTCCCAATGTTCTCAAACAGTCGGTAGATGTTGTCGCCTTCAAAAGGGAATGTACCAGTGATGATATTGAACCTGTAGGAGAAATAAGAAAAAAGTTGTTTAAAATCAACATGGCTTTGTCTGAACTATCTTGAATCCATCAGGCTCCAGTTTTAGATCGTGTCTGATATTGATGGATGTACACCAAAGGCTCTGATTTTTTCAATCGACATGACTTCCAAATTTTGTCAAAGAATAAAGAATGTACCCAAGTTTTGTGAGTTGGTCCCTTGAAAAGGTGTCCCAGTAGCAAGATTTAGGCATCTAGTGAAAATATGGTGCTGTCTCAGATTACAGTAGATGTTTCGCTTGCTATCTTTGCATCCAGTGCACGCAAGCACCTACTTCAGCCTCGCGGGAGCAGCGTCAGAGCAAAGCCTGGCCGCCACAACTGCAGGATCAACTACAGTAGGCTGGCAGTCTGGGAACCAAACCAGAAAGTTTTTATACACAACTAAAAAGTACTGACTTGTGAAATGCCGACCAATACCTGGGATGTACTTGCTCATAAATACGTATGAGATGGACCAAATCTCCAAAGAACCTTCAACATTAACCAGGAGGTTTGGCGGAATTTTGCAAGACTGAGGAGGGCAGAGTTTGACCATTCACTCATACTGCATAAAACTTCAACTGCAATGAACTTCCCCTTGGGTTCCTGCATGGTGGTGATGCTGATTGGAACATGCTGGAAACCTCAGGAAGATTGCTGGCAAAAATGCCTCTCAATTAAAGGTTTAAAAACTTGAGAGTAGTTTTTAGGCAAGGCCTACTCACAGTGTTATACCCGACGACCAGACATCCACCTTGAACCCTGAGAATGATTCCAGTCCATTAGCAATCTCCGGGGGTTGGAAGGCTGGTGAACCCTGGCTCGTCCGACATGTGTCATCTTCGGAGTACAGGTCAAGCAGCTGGGGAAATAACATGGGAAAAGACGGAGAAGTGAAGCGACACGTAGACTCAATAACAAATTGTGGCCAATGCCAATTGAAAACATATTCAAGTAAAATGACAAGCCTGACATTGTGTTTTTCTTTTACCGAATAAATTTGTCTAAACCTCTCTGCCATTTGAGGGCACTGTAATACATTCAATGCATTTTGTTTCGTTAGCCAGTCTCCTACTGACAAGTGTTGCCCCTTCCCAACTTGGAAGGTGCCGTGGCCCCTTCCTGGTAACAGGATGAAATCGCCGTCAGCGTTTACGAATGATCTCCCCATGGACAGGTAGTGAAATGACTGCTGATGCTGCCTAAGTGCTGTGCCCCGCGTCAGAGTAACTCACCTCAGCCACACCCAGATCTGAGATCTTGAGGGTCCCCGAGGTGGTGAGGAGCAGGTTGCTGGGTTTGATGTCTTTGTGTACGATGCCCTGGCTGTGGATGTATTCAAGGCCATTGGCGAGCTGCACAAAATATCTGCACCAGATAGCGGCAAAGAATTGAGAGACAAAGCACAAGAAATTAGGACTTGGGATTTACAAACTTGCAGTTCGTTCTACATTGAGATCAGCTTTCGATTGGTCACATACATGTACCAAGGTCACATGACAACACACTATCTTGGTTTAAATGTCACAAGCATAAAGCTCAGAGGACAAACATCAACAGGATCCTGCTTCAGGGACTTTGTCTTTACATTTACATGTACATTTCCTTTGGAATTTTGTTCGACCTCATCTGCTTTCCGTCGGACAAATAGCAAAAGTGGTCAGTAATCTGCCCTGTCCAACTGAAATTTGATAATCTGGACTTGGGCCAGTAAACCAGTAAAAGTGACTTAAAAACTACATGTACAAGTTAATCCTTATGCCTTTGGGTGTGTGACAAAAATTACACTGAAACTGGAGGGTTGAGGAATGTTGTGGTACTAATATCATGTTCAGCTGTACAATGTACAGCAGTGAAATTTCTGGTTAAATCTAACCATCTTAAATCTACTCCTCCAAATTTTCCAATCATCACCAGATGCTGTATGTACGGTAAATTAAACAAGTCAGGGCAAGCTCTTAATGGTTACGTAAGTAATGCTTGGCACCCATTCAGTATTCAGAATGGATGAGAATGGCACCAAGACATCAGACTATTTCAGCCCTGAAGCCTGTTTCTGGTGTAGAGTTTGCCCCCAATCACAAGATGTATCACACAAATATATGGCAAGTTAAACTTTGATACAGGTTGAATGTTTTCGAAGCTCTCAAGAACCCCATCTGCTGTGCAAGACTCATTTCATGTTCCGAGCATAAAAAAAATCACTTTGCAGAAACACATTTTATTCACAACAACAGGTTACCAGCCAAAATATCATGTGGTATCAACTCCTTGGCCAAAAAATATTGTGCTTCCCACTAGATGGCATCTTGAAACAGGACAGGTACAATGTAGTACAATTCTTTGTGTTTGATTTCATATTCATTCAGAGTGCTAACTGGTTCAAAATACCAGCATGAAAGGTCACATGGCATTTGCTTTAAATGAAATGAATAACACGTTAAAGGGTACGGTACTACTGTAACTGTGAGCAATTGTTGAATGTTTCTGCACCACATTCAAACTACAATAGACACATTTGTTTTCTTTATTTCCAATGTTACATTTTCCCAAAATCCCTCCCCCCCAAAAAAAAAAAAAATTAGAAATTTGGGGTTGTGCTGTAACAGTGGGGAAGGTAGTGAAACAGGAAGCATAACTATTTTTTGTTGGCCTAATTACACAAAAGTTGTAAAAAAATACTTTTGGCTCATGAGTGCCATTAAAGGCATACTCTTTCTAAAATAGCCGAGTTCCCAAGACCCAGCTGATGTAACACGGCACTTGTTTTTGTGCTGACCCCTGGTGACACCACCTGAACCATGCAATCTTATCTGCCATGTGCACATGTTGGCATTTTGTGCAGGCAGAGACATTATATTCAAATCCATGTTCCATCTACAGGTGACGGAGAGAGATCACCATAAACTGAGGATAAAAAAACAGCATGCACGCATGTGTGTATGATATTTACCATCACTTTCAACATCTGTTTAATTGCCCTTTTAACAAATATACAGCAAGGCTCTTCAAAGTAATCCCCACAGTAAAAACTGATATTTTAAAACTGAGATACCGGTAGATGTAGTTACATGTACATTGCTGTTTTTATGATTAACTGACAAAATGAGTATGTTAAGGGATAACTAGAAAAAAGAAAATGGCGTTGGTGGGGCAGAGCACAGGGATGATACATGTATGTACATGTACATGTGCAGTGTACATGTATGCTTAGCCAAATCTAATTTCTACCCAAAATGTCAGGTGATGCGTACCGTGTACTGCTACAGTCTGATTCTCCAGTTTTAGCCCAGCTACATTTTCAGTTAGGCAATTTTAAGGCATTGGGCCTGAGGCAAAGGGCACAGATTTGTTTACTGACTTGGGGGATCATGATACAATAAATTAACAGTGACATGAGTGTTCTTTTATTTTGATCAGACAACCTTTAAAGTCAACCTCCTGGGCACTTTTGCCGGTGAACCTTGTTGAATCTTTCAAAACCTTTATTGTGCAAGAAACCAATGGCACATTCCTTGCCCTTAAACTGTCAAGGGACAGTAAGCCCTCATCTTCATGTGCAAGTAATATCAGAGATCAGGATCAGCATACACATACACATGTACATGTACATTTCTCAATTTAAAAAAAAAATTTCCAAAACCTCCTGGTGGATTATGAAGTGTCTGGGAAAGTTATGGTTATACATGTACATGTGTACTGCAAAAAGTTTCCCTGTTCATTTATCATTGCCTCCCCCCCTTGGAATAATAAGCCCTAGCTGAGCAGACACTTTCATTACCACAAGATTGACTGTTTCCCTTACACGGGGGCAAACAAAGAAAGTGATTAAGCTTGCCATCAGTGAGGACTGGCAAACAGAAATACAAATTGATAAGATCTGATGCACCTTAATAATATACAACTTAATATACAAGTCCAAAATGCTCCTGCTTATTACATAACAATTGCCAATCTCATGCCGATGGACTTGTGCACAGCAGAAGAACGAGACAGAGGCATCTTGTTTAGTTCCCACGGAAACACGAGGACAGGAGGTAATGGAAATTGGTGTCAAGTTGCATGCTTATGTTCCATTTCCGGAGTACTTTTGTCCAATACTTTGTCCGATGTGCAGGTCATAGAATTTAAGGCAATTGTCTAGATTTACTAAAAATCATCGCCTGATTCTTCCTTTTTTTCACCTGACTATACATGAAGTTTAGTTCTAGTGGCATATTTTAGAGATCATTAATTCAGGTTTTAGTAATATTTTTCTTTCCTTTCCTCAGGATCGTTTTTGAAATTCAGTCATAACCAGATGCTACTTTAAGCAGTTGTTACCCATTTTAAATGTCAAAATATATTACCACCTGCATTGTATACTGGTACACAATTCCTTTCTACATCCTCCTTTTTGATTTTCCTAAAAAGCCAGTTTTATGATAAAAAAGCTTTATCAATGCAATATATCAGTATGACTATTTAAAGTATGTGGATCTCCCTAAAAGCAAAATGATTGTATGCCTATACATGTATACGGTAAGTGTTTTTTAAAGAGTGAAGTGCCAATTTTTCAGGAAGCAGCTTAACAGTCGGCACAGAAATTAAAATGGCCCTGTTAGGCCTTGGGTGAGTTAATGAATATCACAGATAATGGACCACATTCCATATAATGAACCTAAACGTACATACATGTACGAATACATATACATGTACATAGAAAAGAGTACCTTGCCCCATGACATACTGTAATTGCATCCACACTCTTGTTGTCGTTTAGTGCTGCATAAAAGGCCCACGTAAGGAAAATAAATTATGGTCTCCAACTTGTCAGCATGTATCTCAATACCACTATGCCCCCCTCCCATGGCACTAATATCCTACAGGTACATGTAGCACTGCACATCTTTTTACCGAGCAAGGAGTATCATTATTTAAATACCTGATTCAATTAGCCTTATTTATTTTCAACAAAAGTATTTAGGATGATCTAAATAGCAGACAACAATTTTTGAAACCAAAGCCATGAAAACTGCCATTTTTGAAAGAAACTCAGGGTCAAAATGGAAAACTGGTTATTGTCCATATTAACAGAACAGTTGCTCCTCTGTAATGAGGGTCATTAAGAAGCATGTAAAAATTTGTCTCAATGTGGCTTCTTAATCAATTCCCTAGCACATATGAAACACTGTAACTTGGTTTGATGTAACTGTCAGCAACAAAATGATACAAGGCATTTGTGCTCTGTGAGGCCTCAATCACTAATCCATGACTGAACATCTAATGAACTTACATGTAACTGGATTTAACACCCATCAGTACAGTACAGTACAGTACAGGTAGAAGATTGACAAGAGCAATAAAAGTGGGACAATCATTGGAGAGTATTTACAGGAACTAATCTGAGTAGCTTTGTGTAATTTTCTTTTCTTGAGTTTTGGCAGAATGGCTCAAGGGATAAAACAGTGCTGATTCCTTCAATTTTTGTAAACCGAAATGTTTTTTCAAAATTGTAATGATCACCACCCTTTTGATGCCTCATAATAATGACATTATTATGCACTGAGACAGGTGAGCCAGACAGTCTCAAACCAAGTCATCAGACACATGTACATCATGTACATGTACCTTTCTCTTTTCCTCTGAGTGGCTGATGAAGTCTATTTAATTCAGTGCTCTAGCGACAGGCTCAAAGAGGAATCTTACCGTATCTCAAGTAGACACTGATAATATTTGCCCAGACTCTTTCTCCCCTTTTCTTAAAGGGAAGGCGTGAGGATAAATGAATGAATTTCCACAAAATGTTGAAATCTACACCTGCATGCAACGTACGTACATGTATGCAAGGACCAGTGCTCACTATACCTGAGTTGTGAGAATTTCAAGTAGGACTTTACCTCCTTCAGAACAGTGCAAGAAAAAAAGATTGCCTCAATTGGATAATAATAACAAGGAACATTTATATTGTGCAGATACTATATAAATATACTCAACTGCGCATAACAATACCCATCACTAGTAGAAATGAAAATCAGGTGTTGGAAAAAGCTTCATGAAAGAGATGAGGTTTTAGAACAATCTTGAATGTGTCGACAGATTTAGCATTTCTTACATGAAAGGGCAGGTTGTTCCAAAGCCTAGGAGCAGCACAAATATGCACGGTCTCCAAAAGTTGCTTTAGTTCTGCGATAGGAATGACTAAGGATTAAACGAAATGAAATGAAAACAAAACAAAAATAGGGCGTCCTCAGATTTGTTGCTGTACATGTAGGTCAATGTCACTTTCTGGTGCTGATCAGCAAACCTACCGGTACAAGTACCACATTCACTGGGATAATATCTAGAAGAGGCTTAAGTTATGCATCCACACTGCAAGTCTACTGCAAGAAAAGCCAGTCAGACTACCTTGGCTGAATGGCAAGCAGTCAAACCAAAGCAACCTAGATACTGTACCTGTGCAAGCTGTGAACTCTATGCAAGCAGTGTTGGAGCATTTTAAGTTACATGTACAAACAGATCTTGGCGTGTACCTGAATGATACCCAGTCGACCAGGCACAAGCAGAACATCTTGTTCACCACTTGCATATTGATTCTTTCCCTAACTGATGTCTTCTACCCTACTGCCTCCCCCTCCCCCCTTTTCAGGGAACAACTCTGGCACGAAGGCAGGCAATAGAGACACGGAGACGTTAGCATCGAATCCCTTTAAAGGGAGAAGAAACGCGCAGGTGGCCCTCAAACAAACAAACAAAAGTGCAGGTGGGGACTTTTGTGGCACTCCCTCAATCAGAATTTTCACTTTCAAAACAACAAAACAGACAGACATTCAACAGAGCAGGGGATGATGGGAATGTGGACTTGGCTAATACTAGAAATCGCACACCAAAAAAAACATGATCGATAGTTACCCGTGGAAATGTGAAATGCGACTCTTTCTCAATCCTCAATGCTACTATGAGAAGTACGGTAACTGTGCAATGTAACATGCCACAAGTCTTCAAAATTCACCTTATTGGTTGTTTCACATTAACCATGTGGCACATACATGGTATATGTGTACTGTACTGTACCCCGTCATTAATCTTCATATATGAAAGGGGCATTACAGAAGGGTAAAAAAAAATCACTTCCCATGCTTGTACACACTGGTATATGCACGTACATGTATATACATAGTGTAGCATTTGTCTAAAAACATAACACGTACATGTAAAACTGCATGCTGCAACTCGGAAGCACGTTCAAAACCGAAAGTAAATATCACACAGTTGGTGTCAAGGACTTTCAAGGTGCATCATACCAGTACATGTGCATTGTAAAACACTTTTTATTTCCGCATGCATGTACATGCAGATGTGGCCCGTTTAATATCAATGTACATACATGTGTACATGTGAAAAAATTGCATGTTGCCACTAGCTCATTCTTTCCGAACCAATACATGACAAAAATAATCCACTATGTATTGTATAACCTATAGACAATGTGCCCGGAGAGCTTAATTTGTCAACTGTCATACATACATGTATGCACCCCTCCAAGCCGAAACTGCACGTGTTAAGATCTGGTCACTTTTTGGGCATCCGGCTGATCCGAATTCCTGTTGTTCCATCGGACCTTATCCAAGAGGAAGCCAATTTCGATCATGTCCCTGAATCCCTTTCAGGTATTTAATGGAATGGTTCCAGATTCTATTTTGAATAGAACGCCTTCCAAGTGAGCCTCCCACTCCTTTTTTTTTTAAATTTGTGGCTTAAGGTCATCACAAATCTTCAAATACTCATCACCGGAGGAAGGAATGAATGTACATGTACATGTATGGATAATTCAAGAAATTAGGGATCCGAAAGTGTGACATTTTTGTGTCCCTGTTACATCTGACCTTTGGTATTTGACATGGAAATATCACCAGAATTGATTTCAAACTATTACTGTTTGTTTGGCAGGTAAATTGCATTAATTCACCACTCTTAGAAATCAGAAGATGTGTTCTGAACTTACAAAATCATATATGTCAGATCTAATGTAACAGGGACACGGAATTACCCATATGTAAACTGAAATTTTATTTCATTGCTGTCATTTCTTATCTGTTCCAAAAACGACCAGTTTTATTCTCTCAGTTTAAAAGTACCATGAAAATCGGCAAAGCAACAAGTGCAATGGGAAAACTACATGCATGTACTAGAAGCATGCCCTTGACAAGCTCCCCATTGTATTAAATCAGTGAATCTTGCTTAACAAGAGATTCAACAATTGACTGCTGTGATGTGGGACGTTACGCATCCTCAAGGATGTCAGAACACCATATCCCTTGTTCAAAGCAGTCACTGTTTTGTTATACCTCTGTCTTGCAATATTTTCCCCTCCCAAAGTGTTATGAATCTAATCGAAACAATGAGTGTCTTGGTCTGTTCATGCACAGTAAGTTGTATGACACATGGCCAGATCAGTATGACTGTGTTGGTTGACATGGCAGCATGTGTCTTGCCCAGAAGCAGTATCTGTACCGGTAGGCCTACATCTTGAAAACCCATCTTGAAGCTCAGCAAACATTATGTTCAGGAACAAAGAGCCAAAATTCCAAATTTACAGTGCTTCAACAGCTGACTGTATTGTCATGCCAGTTTGCAGCTGCTCGATCCCACTACAATGTACCATCGTTAAAGATGACTCACATTAGTAATTCACAATTTCACCTTTTAAGAAATTTAGTTACATGTACATATAAAACAATCTATCATGTAAAAAACTAAATTAAGATGCTACTGAAGTCAAAAGCACACATTGAAGTTCTCCTTCATATCAGGCAAAATGAAAACAAAAGTCATCAGGAGCATCCAAAGGAAGCCTGTTGATGACGTCACACTACGGCTCTGCAATTATATGACTGTTTATAATTTTGCAGCAAACGCACCAGCGTGCATGAGCGCTATGATTGCTCAAACTTAACTGTGAATTAAAAGAGGTCGGACAAAGAGAGCGACTTGGAATTGCGTTTACATTGACAATGTTGATCAGGCAAGTCAAGGTGATGTCAACACTGGATTGTACCCGGTATGATACAGTTGAATCATCCCAATTTAAACCGGAGTAAGGTCCCCATGAAATTCAGGCAGATGGCCGAAGTCATTTGCCGAAAATGACCAGCAAGGAAACAGACATCCTATTATGGCCGCAGGGTCAAGAAACTCGAAGGGATCGAGAGCCGTATTATGGCATCATTTAATTGCTAGATTTGTTTGCCAGCCCCACTGATGCATTTTTTACTCTTGAGTATTCTCGCAGTGGAACTGAACTGCCAAAAGATGACTTTTTCATATGTGAGACAAGAAACTGCCACGTTAGTCATTACCATAGGGGTAATAATGACCACTTCCCTGTTTAATAAACTTTTTGCATAAAAGCAATGTGACTGATCTATAACTGTATATACAGTACATGTATCATGTAGTATGTCCCCATGAATAGACTGGTTATCCTTGCAATAAAGTTTGTAACTGTGAGAGGCTAGGGCTTGTCTATAATAACATGATGGTATATCACTGATGTGTAATATCCAACAGTGATGGTAAAAGTAAGTTTAACTGCCTATTCACATGATCGTTTTGCGCCAATGAAAATACAGTATTCAAGATAGAAATACTGGTACACTGTACATCAAATGTAAGGTGTACATGTTTTTTGCCTTGATCTGAAGATTTAACTTCAGATTGATCAGAGTCAACAGGTACTCTGCAATGGAAATTCTGTTGTGGAATACTCCAGGAATGGTACGTACATGTAGATGCTGTGAACAAGGAAGAATAACTTTTGAGGAAATTGGGGAAAAGCATTTTGTTCTTGTGCTTCGGGCACACTTCAGAAGAAACATCTTGTGGCACAAAATTAGCCAGATAAAAAATAACAGTGTAGTACATGACACTGACACAATGTTTACATCCTCATTTGCAGTAAGCCAATAAACAGCAATAGAAAAGCAAACACACACAAGCTTTCACAACAACTCTCCAAGTCGCAGCTTGTGAAAAACGCAATGCCCCACATTACTGGGTTTTTTTTTTGTCTTTGACCCATGAGATGCCTCAAAGAGACACTGTGTGCCTGGTAAAGTGAAGCACACTGCAAGAGAGCTCTGCTTCCAGAAAAAGTGGACTTGGCAGAATTCCAGGAATCCATGGCTACTACCAGGAGCTAGCAAAGTGCAGATCCTGCTCACCAAAACATTGGTTTTTGCGGTTGCAGCTCTCTGTGGAATCACCCATTAAATTAACACAGAAGCCAACTGGTGTACACATGCTAGGGCAAGGGCAACAACCATTCTTCATTGATCAATAAAAATTGGAACTTGCAACATTTACTGTAAAAACAGGTACATGTGGATTCAATACTAAAATAAAAGACTCTACTAATTGCTCAAGGAAGATAACACAGGATCGTTGCCAGTTTACAGTGTACATGTACCGGTACCTTGACTCTAACACTGCAGCCTTCCAATTTACTTAAACATGGACTATTACAAACACAAAGACAGTAACCATTGAGAAAGGACACAGAAATAACAGAGCCATTGTTCCTTTCTAAAGTTAACAGTCTATGATAAAACTAACTTCCACTCAAACTACATGTATTCAAATGATGTGCCTTGGTATGGTGTAGACCATATACATGTATATCGATGTCTTGTCTTGGTTTATTGTAATTATGCTGGAGGCCTCTTTCCGTTCTACAAAATGTTGACAAAAGACAATTTTGGATGCATTCATGTACATTCTGCCTAACCTTTCTAGAAGATGAGAGTGTTTAAGAGATCTATTTGCAGTGGATGAAACAACAAAATAATTAGTCATGTCTTTGCCTGTGTTGGACTACTGTGAAAAAAAGCAATTTACCAGCATCTGCATTTGCCCCCCCCAAGTACATGTACATGTAGTTACACTTCCTGTTTCACTACCGGGTACCTACAATAGCCTACTTTGATGTTGGGAGCCTACTTTGATGTTTGGACCCTACCATGTTTTTTTTGGGGGGGTATGAAATTGGAAATGAAGAAATGAATAGAAAAAAAGGTTGCCTCTTTCAGTTTGAATGTGATGCAAAAAGGATCCAGGAACGTTTTATGCAAAACCCACCTGACCTCCCTAACTATTGTTGCTTTTAACCAGTTCGCCCTTACATGTAGCTGCACACTGACTGAACCAGTATTTACAAAAAGGTGCCCCCCCACAAATTTCTACCTTCCGTTTATCCATCCAGTTTTCAGACACCATGTACATGTAACTGGAAGCACAACAATCAGTTAACTTTGCTTTTGGGGAGGGCCTTATACCGGTACATGTACATGTAGTTATACATGTACTGTCACTTCTAAATAACACCTTAATGGCTAGCAGCATCATCTGCATGCTGTGACATTTCTCTAATAGCGAGAAAAACTACTGGCACTGCAGCTGCACTTCATCTCCATGTACTGCACTAGAACAACGGTTTTTCACAGAACACATTACAAATGTGCGCTGTGAACATTGAGAATCGAGCCTGTACTTTTTGGAGTGAAATCCATGATTTGGCGGGTACAAAAAAGTGATAGCAAACTGACTTCACCCTGGATGCAGTACTGGACTGTAATGTACATGTACAGTACATGTACATGTACACCAGCAGTGCCAACTTCAGATCCACATTTATCGGGGAGGGGGGGCCAACTGGGCTTCAATAACTTGAGTGTTGAATATGGGGCAAAGGGTAACAGGCATTGATCCTGAGGCATTGAGCATTACCCACAGTTAGCATTAGCTTTATACCCACTCTTGCCACAAGTAAAGAGCAAATCAAACCCTAATCATTCCTACAAAAGTACATGGAGGCTGACAAAACCTACACCAAATGTCAACTCCACATAGAAATCAGGGATGGCCACATTTTCAAAGCATCAAGTAGGCCAATTTTAATACAACACTGTACCAAAAAGGGACCCAAAAAGTGAAGAAACAACTGTTGTGGCTGTTTTGGGAAGTACTGATGAGTTACATGTGGGAAACATTGACTGCATTAAAGTCACTTTAAACTGCATAATTTTATTTGCTATGGAGGTCTTCCAAAGCCAATGCTACAAGTGAATAGGCAACATATCAAAGACACAAAAATGAGTATTCTAAGTACATGTATTTTCTCTGGCGTGATGTTGTGAGAAAACTATCACAGACTACCGGTAGATGACAGTGGATTTCACTGGATTGGCCTCAAGGTGGAAAAACATTTTTATGGAAAGTCTATCTGTTGAATACTGAAGGCAAGACTTGATGTCTCCATGAATTCTGACAACCAAACAGATAATATTATACTTTACCTGTAATAACATGATTCATTTCTAAAGTGGCCTTTGTGCAAGACACAAGATCTCTCAGCTACACAAAAGCCCTAGTCTTGCATAATGTTTTCATTTCTGTGAGACACTGCCAATGAATCAATTCAGAGCACAAAACACCACTGTCAGGGTTTGGCTAAAAATAGGCACGGAGCCAACGTTTCAGTTGTCATGTTGTTCCAGTTTTTGTTATTGTTGTTCCCTTTCTGTGTGTGGTGAGACTTGACTGAGGCGTGTACAGTACAAATGCCTGCACAACCGCTAGATGTAGCAAAGGAGAAGGCCAAAGCAAAACTACATTGTATACAGTGCATTTTTCATTTAATTTGCAGTTAAATCATGAAGCCATCAAGGCAGGCAGGCAAGTTGGAGCTGTTCCATTTCGTGAACTTAATTTGATCACGGTGTTTATCACCAAAGATGCGTGCTCTTCCTTCAGTAGTTCCACATTGCATGATTGTCAATTATCAGAAGGGGATGGAAGCACTGTTGATGGTACCCGGTAGAATGACAGAGACAAATGGTAGATATATGCAAGACAGTGCTTGCGTTTAGCACAGAGGTCCTAAGCCACGCCCCCTCTGAACAACTCCCACTGCTTTATAATACATTGTACTTCAGCTTATCTCTGCCTCCTACACTGTCCTTTTTGTTTACGATGTCTCCACTGCTTACGCTCTCTCTTTGGCCAGCAACACTCTTTTGCTTGCTCGCTTTCTTTATATGTATACATGATTATTAAACACTCCACACTGAAATAAGGAAGCATGCAAGCAAGGAAATGAGGTATCACACAGGCCTCTTGCCAATCAGGTGAGCTTGAGTAATATCTGACTGCAATCAAACCAATAACAAGCCAAGCAAGGAAGGAGGAGCACAGAAAAGCAGTCAGATGCAAGCGAGTGGGCAAAATCCATGACATGGAAAAAATGTGAACAATAATTTGATGGAAGTTCTGGAGAGCACTTACCCATGAGACTGCCAGAGAGGAAACTTCTTTTCTGGTGAGTTCTCCAGCATCTCTTGTAAACCTCCCACACAGTACTCCATAATTATATACGTATTATTCAGTCAAGGAATGTTCACCCCACGGTTCTCAATTTTGGTAAGCATTTAAGTTCCGATGAAAATGAAACAAGTGCTTAAAATGTCGAGGGTTCTGATTACAAATTTGCAGTAATACTCTTGCTGTGTCCAGTATGAGGGAAATGAAGATCTGTCTTTCACAGTACATGTACCCAATTGTAGTTGTTGATGTGAATAAAACATTTTCACTGAAATGGACGTTGTTTAAATTCTAAATCACCAATTGACTTTCACATCTGAGACTCTTGTTCACATGCAGCACACTGATATCCCCACTGCAAAGCCGTCCAATTCAAAAAGAGTCCTTTTATTAAACAGAGCATTAAAAAGTTCATTCCGGTTAGTGCAATATGCAGTGAACTAGCTGGGCAGGCCAGCAGGGGAAATATTTTTCACCCTGAAGTCAAACAAGAACAAGCCCGCCGGTTGATAAGGATTGTCACATCCAATATCACTAGAGGGGTGGTAACAGGGGAGTGGCTGCACGGCTACAAGTCAGTGTAATAGGTGGATGTTTCCTGGGGTAATGCATATAATTTTCCAATCTACACTTGTGCTGTTGATACGAATCGTGTGAAGAAAATTCCCAGTGAAACTTCTACAGATCATGACCGATACTTTGACACATGGAACAAACTGAGTTTATTGATGATTCCAAAAATTATTTCTGAGTTGAAGAATAATTGCAATTACTTCTTTCAAAGGCAAAATATAAACTCCCCTTCTTTTACAGGTTTTGAAGGCCTACATGTAATTGTGTCGGGGGGAGGAGGAATGCTTCCCCCCTTCCTTCCGCCAAAAAAATGTGAAAAATGAAAAAGAGGGAGAGGAGGGATGAGTGAAAGAAATGAAAATCAAGAGATGACAAGGGATGAAAATCCCAATTCACTTGAAATAAAAACACTCAAAAACTGACCCCTCCAGCCATTTATTGGTTATCTTTTCTTAGCCAATGAATGCTTTGCCTCTCCCCCAAAAAAACCCCAAATCTTTTTGTACGTGTGCTGCATAACTGTTTGCACCACATAAGTCTTTTACAAGTTAAATTTGAATAGAATTTGGTACACCGAGTTATCCGATTGCACATAAACATGACAATTTAAATTCCCCAGACTAAAGACACTGTTGCTATACCATGTGATTCGGGGCAAGCTTTTGCATAGCGACCACAATCTCTGGAATGGACTGGTTCCTTTGCGCCCTTCTTATCCATTGAGAACTGTGTATTGTTACAAGGGGTCACTCATGTAATTAAGCAAAAACTTGCCCGAGTCACAAAGAGAATTCAAATTGTTATGTTCACCAAACCAGTTCGATTCAAATTTAACTTGCGAAAGGCTTATTGGGCAACCGAATGATCCTCCTTGCAATCACTTGCCAATCAGATGAATGTCAAAGGATATATCTTCTGCTTCTCCTCACAATGTAGGACATCCACCAGCTCAATCACATTCTTGTGCTTTAATCTCTTAAGTAGCCTAATCTCCCTGCAAATGGAGGGGATGGAAAAAACAAACAGCTTAATACAACAGCCCAGGACACCACAAATACAGTAGGGTCTCAAAACCAGAGCAAAAAAAGTCTTACGGGCAATTACATCTTCAAGGGTTGGGGTTATTTCATCCAACTGCAGTGCAAGACAAAACTGGAATACATGTAGTTGGAATAGATTTTTTTCAAAGACCTCTCCAAACAAATAACCCAACAAATATATATTCATACTTCCGTGATACTGTGACATCCAATTTTCAATTTCTTGTGTGCAACCTTAATTTTTTTTATTCTGTATTTTCTGTACGCACATTAATACCAATCAAAAATCGAACATACATGTACATGTACTGTACATACACTCTGGTGAAATATAAATTTTCATTTTTCAAAAAATTGGAACTTGTTCCATGTGAACAGCAAAAGGATGAAAGGACCATTGTGAGTGAACAAGCCTCATTTCTTGTAAAAAGTTTATGCAATTAAACTCTGCAGCAGGTGTCTTGTTATGCATGTCAAATTAAAAAAAAACAACCATTTTGACAACTGAGGAGGGATGCTACCGTGCATGTAACCCCCAGCTGTGAAAAGAGAAAGTATTAAATTCCAAACATACATATTTCCTGCTGAAGATGCATGTATGTTTGTTCACTCAAGTAGCAAAAAAAGGATTCAACACATCCTCAAAAACCGCAACACATTTTTAAAAAAAAATGGACAAGAAACCAATCAAAGTCAGGCCACTTTCAAGGGATCCAGGGTGTCCAGGTGCCGGTATCAACCATTTGTGTTAGATTATGAATTACTTTTTCATGGCTCTCCTGTTTTAACATAGTGTGCCTTTATATATACATGTACATATAAGGCTGAATTTTCTTTTCCACCACCCTGGGAGTGGGAAGCTTATTACATGAGTACACCAAACACCTTAGATAAACAAACCTTCCCCCCTCTCAGGATCAAACTAGCAACCCTGTGATTGTGGGAGTCGGTGATTGTGGGGCGACTCCTCCAGTGTTTCATCTGAGGCACTGGGTGTCAATTACACAAATCTATCCAGGCTGGCATTCCACTTAGCATTTGTGAGAAACTTGACTTTGGATTTGGAAACAATGACAGTGTGCCTTCAGCTTTGCGACCCAGGGGGTCAAATGGGGGGGGGGACAAAATCTGGCAAATTCACAGGCAAATTCTGAAGTGTCAAGTTCTTAATCTCAATTCAGCATATTGCAGACCCAGACTCTTTTGTTAGAAATCTTCCTGAATCTTCCTAAATCCTTCCCTCTAAACAGGAAATGCCAACTTCTGTGCCCTAAAACATGCATGGGTTACCATCGTGCATGGTTCCTCAATTCTCCAAAACCCCCTGCTGGATTTTGAAGGATCTGGATTGGTAAGGTTTAAGAACTACTCTACACTGTCATTTAAACTCAGAGCCAGCAATACCAGTAAATTACTCCCTTCAAAGAATTTACTTCATCACCGTGTGCCACACACACTGTACATGTACTTCACCTTGCCTGAAATGCATCTTTCTTTGTCATGAACAAATCTGAGACAGAACTTGCATTCAGAAGTAAACCATGAGAAGGTTTGGAACATGTTTTGTCTGGAAGTACAATGTAACCAAAAACTTAAGTTGATGTAATTATCAAACAAGGCAAGATTATAATTTCAGGTTTTTCGGTGAATTCCGTTCATTTCTGCTTGAGCTTAATTAAAAGTTACTGTCTCTTAAAAAAAAAATAAATAAAAAAACAGTTTTGATGTTTGCTTGCATGTTTGCATTTGAAATTTTTAGGGGGGGGTTAAGTAGTATATAAGAAGGCCAAAATTCATTCCCCATCTAAAACAGATTTGCCACTTCAATATCAATCAAAATGTTCAACAATTTACAGAATTCTGGTACAAGTGAGTACCGGTATATAAGTAGCCTAAACCGGATAAAAAACGCAGAATAAAAATGGTGACTGTAAATAATTTTGGTGTTTCTCGGGCTTCAATCTCGCCAACTAAAACTCTGCAACTGCCTCTGATCAACGGCTGACGCACAGAATTACTAATCAGTTTTGGTTCTTTTGGGTCAAGCTGGTAATTCACACTTTACTGACGTCACCAGCAGTGTAGCACATATGAGCATAGCAACTGTTATCCGGGTAAATGTGCATGTATCTAACTGCCAAGCAGATTTATTATCACTGCCACAGTACCGGTAAAATGCCATTACTCAAAACTGTTTTCAGGAGTGTACATTCCGCAGGTTTATGATACAAGTTCACAGTAATTTACTAATTCCAACAAAAATTAATAATAGAAAAGGTAACACTGATTACCGCTGGACTACTGTAAATACAATGTAGATTGCTTTATTCATTTGAAATACATGCACACATGTAGGTTAATAATGCGATAAATAAAGGTGCATACACTGCACATGTACCGATACAACGAATCCTATGGCATAAAGACCAACAATGTACATGTACATGTATATGTATGCAAACATAAAATGTCCACAAAGTTTAGGCTGGAAACGGAGACACCATCAGGATTGGATTTTTTGTGTTATCTCAGTTTCTTGGACCGGCACAAATACATGTACTACTGACAAAACCTTCCACTTAACT
Source organism: Acanthaster planci (assembly GCF_054643075.1). Classification (NCBI taxonomy): domain Eukaryota; kingdom Metazoa; phylum Echinodermata; class Asteroidea; order Valvatida; family Acanthasteridae; genus Acanthaster; species Acanthaster planci. Next base: position 15,378,097 of record NC_141788.1, read on the forward strand.
TGATAACAAATTTCACATTAATTAACCTGCAATTATTCATATCAACTCATGTACATGTACTGCTGATAATATAACACAAAAGGAATGTCAGGACAGCCCCTAGCTTTACTTATGGTGTAAACAAAAATACTGGATTGAAGAAACATCTTGCAAAGTGTTTCCCCCAAGGTTAACAAACATGACAAAAGTACAAGGGAATCATGTCAGATGGGAGGGTTGGTTAGCATGTGTGGAGAAAAAAATGGTCAGTATTCACACAAACCTTACTATTGTCACATCTGATAACATTTTACAAGCGATGGCCGACAAATTCATGTAATTTACACAAGTTGAAAACAAATCAGGTTTCGTCAGATTACTGAAAAGATGGTCAATCCACTCTGATCTGACATTTTAAGTATCGATCGTGAATCTGACCCAAATCCAAATGAACCATGCTAAATTCGATCCAATCTGTCAGTTTAAGATTGGACTGGATTGGGATGTATACATCTCTAAGAGATGGTGCGTTTCTTAACTCAGCACAGAATGTTTCAATGCAAAAGTGTTACCTGGACATGGAAACTGACATATCGTATTAAGTGTCTCAAATCTTGCTTTCATTGACACTTTTTCTTTGAATTCATTTAACCCTCGTCTCTCTGCGAGGTTGGCCAATTTAAGTCACCTTCATTTACATCACTGATTTAAATCAAATTAATGTTTTTAAATCACTGATTTGATATATCAGTTTGAAAATGTACCAGTATACATATATTGTATAGTACATAGCACACTTGTCAAAGGTAAAAAATAATTTTAAGTATACCCAGTAGGTGCTGTTTATGCACAAAGCACTCCCTTCATTTTTAGCTCTCAGTTTACACTGAAATTGTATTAACGAAACTGCTTTTTACAGACACACAGCCTGGTAAATACCAGCTACATGTACTTGTGTAAATTTCGCACATAAGTGTACAATATGTACAAAATGTACAGTGTTCAATAGGTACATGTACATGTACATGCAGTGGAAAGCATTTTTTCACTCACTGGTCCTTCCGTTTTGTAGCCCTACCCCCATGCCTGTGACTTCTACATTTGCACTGATGTATGTACATGTATACACTGGACTGGCATGTATCTGGGTACAAGTACACACTGTACATGTACATATATACATGTACATGTAGGTGCTACACTATCCCTACCCTGTAGAATCATTGTAAATCTCTTCAATCACATGTCATTTATTTGATTTTTGTTACAAACGAAATAAAAAATTGAAACAAATACATGTACAGCTAAATTTGCTCACTTTGAAACAGACAGTAGGCTGACTAGTGACTTATTTCTAATTAAAGAAACTTACCTAAATCACAAAGATCTGACACTTGTTATGAAAAATCCTTTTTTTTTTCTTTAAAAGCAAATAAACAAAACCCATGGTCTCCCCTAGTCACACAACACGCAAGATCTGCTAAGTATGTATGATTGGGAAACACTCTAAACAAAGTGTCTGGCTACTTACATGTACATTGTTCTTGTACCAACACATATAAATGGGGCTTGAGTAACAATATTGTATAGCAAGAATGTGCCAATAGCAAAGTCAGGAGGTCCCAAACTCCGATTGATTATTGTTTTAACATGCATGGGAGGTTAGTGTTCATAAATTACTGATATGAGACAGTTATTTCTGTTAAGTTCTGCAAAATACATGTAATGGCAGTGATACTCAAGATGCACTTAAAACGTGGACATTCGGCTTCACTTTATTAGAATGTTCTTTAAAAATGTAAATTGAGTGGATACTTCAGTGAAAACAATAACAGACATCTTAGGAGCACAGATCCCTCATGACAGCCATTATACGGGTTTGCATTTTACTGCTTTTGTTCCCTGCAATCAGCGGAATGCGTAGACCACACTACATTCACAGAAACTGAATTCATATAACACAGATACACGTTCCTCAGAAATACCTGCTGTGTGCACCAAGTCTACAAAGGTTGCACATCAAGTGACTGAAGTTGGAAAATGCAGGTACAGGTGCCCAAAAACACAGGGGAACATGCTCCATAGCAACTGCAGTCAAAATTCTTGAATGCACACCCCCATGCATTTAACATTGGATAAGTATTCACGGGGGAAAATGTATAGCTCAGGCACAGCACAACATATTTGCTCCTTGAATTTACATGTACATGTGTAACAGAATTTTCTTCCCTCAAGTTAAGTTCCAAAAAATGAAGACAGAAGTACAGGTACATGTACATATCATGTAAGACATTACATGTTCACTGTAACGTACGGTATGGTCAGTTTTATACCGGTATAAACTGCAACATACATGTACATGTAGTATTAAATGATTTTACCATCTACACGTATTTCCTGATCAGTTTTACATTGATGCTTGTTTTCACAATCCAATTTTTGCATGTATAATGCATTTGGCTAGCCAGACTTTCTTTCTATCACTGTGCTGATTTTGATATAAACAAAAAACTCTGCACCCCCCTGGCAAGGCCATTGCCAGCACAGTTCTAGCACTAGCAAATACACCCTAATAAAACCAGCCCTGACTGCATTATTTGTTCACTGTTATGTAATAGCTGCCTGCAGCTCTGTCCTAGCTAAGGACACTGTCCTTGTGCCTGTACATTGCTTTCCAGTACAGTGTTGCCAGCTGCAATTAGCCATTACAGTGATCTGGGTGCTGAAGCTGTGAAATGTGTACATGTAGGTGCTGTATTTTGAGCCAGGACATTTATAAGCACCATAATAGAATGCTGTTGTACATTTTAAGTATCAACAAAGGCCAAGGCCTCAAGAAATTGTGTTTCTTGGTGAAACTTGCTCTTCTCATTTCAGCAACAAGCAAAAAGGCGGGGTTGATTTTTTTTATAGTAGTCTTTGTTAACAAGGATGTTAACAATTTTCTGTTCATTTTCAAAAATATACACCTGTAACAACTGACACTATTTTGATAAACCTACATATAATCATCTTCCCATGGTCTACATTTCAAATGTCAGGATTTGAACTTGAAGAACCTTGAGAAAACAGATCAACCGCTGAGGAACACCACAGAATAATGGCAACTGTTGGTGGTGTTGTTCATGTGCATTGTACCTTTTCATTGGAACATGACACCAGTAAGTGGGATTTGCAGACAAGGGTTGCGTATGAATACAATAAAAACAATTTAATTTTTTTTGCGTGAAAAGCTGTAGTGCTTGATTTTGAAGCTACATGAACGTGATTTAAGCCACTGGGACGCTTCATACCATGGAGTTCATACATACTGGAAGTGTTGGGAGGCCAGTATGACAGAAGTGCATAACTTTCTGGGTAAAAAGATAAAGTTTTAGTATGTTATCCGCATGTCTGATGCTGATTCTTAGTCAATCAGACTTTACAACTGACACCATGGGATTACCAACAGAGCTGGAATACAAGAAGTCGTTTACAAGTACATGTACCGGTATGTACCAGTATGCATTCACCTGGAAAAACAAAACTTACATGTACAGTACGAAGGCCTAATGCTCAAATTGCATGAATAATTGTTTTTTTCATACAAAACCCACCAGAACAATGATGTACATGTACGTTGACGAGAAAGACTGAGAAACATTTTCCATTTTCCCTTGGCCGACAGGCCAGTAAATCATTAAAAACAATCCCAAGGGCTCCCACAATAACACTCCCCTGGGCTGCAGATTAGGCCTGCTGGCCAGGCACACTAGAAGACCACTTCATCAAGGCCAGTCAAAACAGAAACCAGGTCCCAGGTCCCTCCCAAATCTCTTCCACCTTGGTCCCTGGGAGGAGAGATGATCCATGGCATGGCACAAAACAGGAAAGGACAGCAACACTGTACACATGCGGGCTGGATGTCATTATTTACAATGTCCTTGTGTTTGACAAGCTGGCAAGCTGCCAGATAATACCCAAGCCATGTGATCACAGCCCACAACAGGAATTGGGTCATGTCCATCTGCATACCAAACCTAAAAATAGATGTAAACATTTGCTTAAAGGGGATTTGTGTGCAAACAATGAAGGCTCCAAAGCTATGCCCTCCTGCGAATGTAAATGTACAGTTGTATGCAATCCTGTGCGCTATAGACATAAATGCATTTTTACACTGGCAACCTTGGGACTTTTTACTTTCTGTGCACATGAACGACGATTTACATAATGGTACATGTACATCAGTATGTATACATGTACCTGCCCCTGCTCAAATGCCACCCTTCAAAATTACATGCAGAAAGTGAAAGGTGAAGCAGCCTGCTGACAATTTGAACTGTGTGGAGACTTCTTTTAAATTTTTGGAAAACAGAGAAACTTAAGTTTAACGCTATCATGGGTGCATGAAAGGTAACAAGACAACTTGTGTTTGGCAATGGCACATTCTTTTTCTCTGGAGCGTTACTGATTTCGAAGAGCATTGACTAACATGTTGAGCCAATGTCACCGACCCAGAGAATGAATGATTGTACCCCTAGGACAGGGAGAGAGAGAATCATTTAAATTGAGACATTTTTGGTCCACAATGATACTGAATACAAACACTAAAACACCTGAGGACATAAGTCACTGTTATTCAAGTACAGTACTGGTACATCCAAACTAAAAGCAAGTCTTTGGAAGTCTGAGTTGTTAAATAGAAGGGGGATGTGAGTAGGGGCTGAACATCATTGCAAGAGTAAGCACATCTTCTATTATATGATTATATTTCAAAGTATGAAATTTCAAGTTGATCTCTGATTTCCACACAAAGTTAAATGCAGAAAACATACATATAAGCTGATGAAAGAAGATCAGGAAGGTTTCATGTGGCTATGAGTACAGTTAAACCACTTCAAGAACTCCTGAGCAATAACTGGTATGTAGCTGCAGGGATGCCTCAGTGACAACAGGTGATACAAGTGAATGTGAACCAGTGAGGAGGGCACGCTTACATTGGTTCTATCCCCTCCCAACCCCCTCACCTTTCTGACGTCTCCAATACAATGGGGAGATCAGAATGTAGCCTATTTTGCTGTACTCTCAACGCTCAGCTTAATCTCACTGACCCCAACCAATTTCCAGATGTGAATGGATGGAAAGGTGAGAGGGAGTTAGATGAGGGAAGTCTTTCTTAATTCAAAAAGCAGACTGCACCATCTTTGGTCTTTTTTCTCCCTCCATGACTGTGCAGGCTTGAAGCCTGCAAATTTGAAGCTGATGATGAAATTTTATGCAAAGTGAACATTTTCACATAAAGCCACATACAGTACATTGCAATCCAAAGTTAATCCAGGATTGGGAAATTCTCTTCACACTTTTCCCCTCCCAGGGATTTAATTTTAATTAATTTTCATTTCACAAAGTGTGAAAAACTTTTCCCAGAATGGGAAAAGATTGTGACTCCTTTTAACACAAGTGGAAAAGATTTTAACATTTTCTTACGCAAGATTCTCATATTTTCCAGCTTTTTTGCCGGAGTGGGAAAGAATTTTCCCAGAATGGGAAAAGATTATGACTCCTTTTAACACAAGTGGAAAAACATTTTAACATCTTATGCAAGATTCTCATATTTTCAAGCTTTTTTACCGGAGTGGGAAAGAATTTCCTGCTTTTTCACACATGTGGGGAAATACTTTTTTCACATCTTTTTAGTGGCAAAACATTATCATGCCAATGTAAACTGGAGTTCTGTTCCTGAAATCTCCCATTCACATTAATAGTGTTATATACTGTACTAACACAGTGCTAAATACCGGTCCAATTTTTCTCTCACCACAGGTTTAAAATTACAGCCAAAGTTGGCAAAGTAAAGTTTAAAGTTGGTAAATATATGCATTCGCAATGTGGTAGCGACTATCTACCGGTAGCTGGAACCCTGGGCAGTGGAAACTCTAAGATTTTTTTTTTCTCTCTGTGATGCTAAAAGGCCAAGTGAAGTGATCTATGACGTGCAAAAACTTACATGTAGCAATCTGTACAGTAAATTTGATTTGACAAGGACCACGCACCTGGTCAAATGTGACCTTGCCTAGAGACAGAAGTTGGCCCAAATCCAAGTCCCAGATCCAATCCAAAAATGACACAAGTATCATAGAAGTAAAACGCACATGTACATGTATAGAGGCAAATTTAGACTTTCTGTACGCCAAATGAAGAGAGTAAACAATGCCCCCCCCCCAAAAAAAACCCCAGTATATCATGTTCCTTATTCCTGTGCTTTTATTAATTCTACATGTGTACGGTGTAAATGCTTTGTGGGCAGCTAAAACTTTAAAGAAAGAAAAATCGTATGCAAATTCTGATTTACTGCATGAAGACCAATCACTTCTGAATTTCTGTGTATGTACGTGCACACCAGTTTATTATCCCATGACAGGTCAGGGGTTCAAGAATTTTTCCATATTAAAAATAGACTCCTGTGTTACATGGAAGTGTCGTGTTCACAGTTGCTAAAAGGCCAAGTCTGATCAACCCTGTGTGATACACCCACACACTTACAAGTACCTGCCTAGTAACAACAGCCTCTTGTGACAGCGAAATAAAATGGATTGAAGAATACAGAAAGCAAACTCAAGAAGTTGAACTGGGTACAGACAACACATGGATATCATCAGGCTTTTACAAATTATCTAATCCATTCTGATGCTGTTACTCTTTGGACGGTGCCCGTTTCTGATTGGAAAATTTTTCTGCACTTAGCAAATTTTCAAGCAGCTCTTTGCAATTTGGCCAAAGTCTGTCTGACTTGATCTTACTCCAACCCATGGCAATGCTTCTTAATTAACAGAAAAGATCAACCACAATAGATCTGTAACCTACACATGCAATGCCATTACCCCTTGTTTAAATGTCCGCTTTACTATAGCAGTGTGAAGTGGGACACATCCATCAAGCCCCTACAGGGAAGTGTACATGTAAACAAAGCCTGGAGTCACTATGTTTCAGGTCTTCTTTCTACATCCATCTGAAATGAAACACCCAGAACTGCAGTATTTTGACAAATTACACAGGTACCTGTAGGTGTAGCTTCTCAGCCCTACCAAAATGGCTATGTAAGAGATGGGGGTTGTGCCTTTGATCTCCAAGTTACATGTAGCTCACGGAGGGAAGGGGGCACGCCGGCCACTACATGATGATGGATTTTGTATGGTACACAGAAATTCAAGAACATGCAGGAAGTTTCCGAGCAGGAAAACGGCCTTGAATTTAATGGTAATATCAAGGCAAGTCTGGCAGTCATCACTTTCATGTATGCAATCAAGTACAGTAAGTTGATTCATACATGTCACTCCCAACAACTATGTACAATGATTACCCACACTGTGCAGTGAATTCCCTCCTTTACATACTGTATACAACAATGCGTTCTGTTATGTCGTTCATATGTTGCTTTTCTGTTCAGTTTGTTGCACGTACTTGTGTGCGACTCCATCCAAAATGGATACTGCCTACATGTACATGCACCATGGATGATGCAATTTTACACACTGCACTGAACAGTTAACATTCGTGGGTACTTGGCGAAAAAGAGTTGAAAGGGCACCATTTTTTTTCTTGTCTGAGCTACACTTACTGTAGAGGTACATGTACATGAGCTTGTGTGTGTATGCATTAAAACATTTGTTTGATGCCTACATTTCATAAAACATGCACGTACCGTACATGTATGTAACCATTCCTGATCTTCTCTGTATTAAGATCAACTTTTGCATGCTTTTATAGACCTGACATTTTGAACGCCCTACACAACCAACGGAAATCCCTCCTCTTTATCCGGTGTATATATGGTTTACATGTACAATGCAGCTGGGTAGATTATTATGGGTGTTCCGACACAAATTATGAACTCCAGTAACATGTCTGTCCAAAGGCTCATCGGGTTTGGGAGATCTTGCAGCTGGTCTGGTTAGACAGCGTAAGATGTGAACAGCAGCAGATGATGGCAGTGATGGAAGTTGGCTTACTCAGTTTCAAAACAAACACAAGTGAAGTTACATAAGCCTCTTAGCATGTTCGTGGGACTACACTATCAACATTCTCCAGCCTGACCCCTCCTCCCACTCCTACGACACATATTCTGGCTTTATGTCCAAACGTTACAGTTACTTTGGCCATTGTCTGTCAAAATACACAAACATGTACTGGTACATGAAAACGGAACACAGAGGAAACCCGTACAGACATGACAGAGACTGCATCATCTATTGAAAAGACCTCCCAAAAAAGAAGGAAGTTTTTATCAACACTGTTTAATATATTAGATACAGCCTGCAGAAGATATTGATAAAAAAATCACTTATCAGCCAATACACAAATTTTATTGATATCCACCTTCCAAGTGTAGTACATGTAAACATCATACCCATTAACAATGCAGTGTGGTGCACTGCCACCAAGGAACTTCAGTACTGCATGTATTGTACGCAGTGTACATTTCTCAAATTATGTACTGCTATATGTATACATGTACATCTATGTATTCACACACAAGTTCTACCGAAACAACAGCAGTCGTTTTCACTGAAAACATGAACTACATGTACATGTATAAACGTTAAATATTATCAAAGGTATCACACTCACTTTTTTCCCAATCCCACAATATAGGGGTAAACAGGTACTGTACACCGATACATATGAACTTTGGCATTTAATGAGGAGAACTTGGCTCAGGCAAATGACCCAGGAGATATTTTGAAATGATCTGGGGAGACAGGTCATCAGAGCTTTGCACTTCTGTCACCCGGAGTCAAACCTCACCCAATCCATAGTGGATTGGGTGAGGTTTTACTCCGGGACTCCTTCAGTCCCTACCTTATTCCATTTGCTTACCCCCAATATAATTCCAGGTTCTCTTCCCACCTTTAAAACTGGCAATTTCCTCTCTTCTGTTCCCCTGGCCTCCAAGCTACACTGTACATATACTGAGCCAGTTTGCACAGTACCTTGAGGAACCCTTGGTTCCATTACCACAAAGAATTAATTAATGAATCAAATATCTAAATAAGTCTTCAGAATAAACTTTTTGCCTGTTTGCTTTAAATGAATTCCATTTTTTAAATATTGTCCACACGTAAACGAATAAAAATGTCTAACTAGCTGCAGGTACCTTTTTGTACAATGTGAGTATGCTTTAAAAGTTTAATGCAGGATGGACAAAAAACAGTGAACTCTTTGGTAAAACAAATAATAAAATAGGCCAACAAACATTATTTGGGTTATAATGCATGCCCCTTCAACTTAATGGTACAGTTACTTTCGGTTATGAATAAAGATTATACTGTCCAAAGGCTGCAAAAACTCTCCTTATTTCAGCAAATGGGGTGGGCAATATTATAAAGACAAATAGTAATGCCTGTTAGTGTTACTGGCCATGGTCAAATCATTATGTAAAACAACTAAAACTTTTTGCTCTAGTCATGTGAGCAATTTCTTCAGAAATTTTGGATGGGGCCTGAGGCAAACTATGTTTAAAAGGACAAATCCTAGCTGTTCGACAAAAATTCTGGCAAAATATTTAGGACCAAAAAACTCATACATGTAGATCTATGCATTGATGATTTCCCACCGCATCGACGTCAGCCATGTAATCACACGTGTACATGTACAATCATGGAGCATGGTTATGTGTACGTGCGGGGCCAGCGTCCCATCATGCCCGCGGCCCATCACCGTGCAAAGCGCACTGCAACCGGACCGGCCCTGCCCACTCTTGTTACCGTACCTTTGCACGTTCTGCTCCCCGTTTGGGATCCTTCGAAGCTTCTTTTTCTTCAAGATTTTCACGGCCAGCCGACGAAGGGTTTCTGAATCCAGAACCTCCTTAACTTTCCCATAGGAGCCCTCTCCGAGTACGTCGCCAAAGAGATATTTGCCGACCATTTTCGCCTTTTTCTTCCGCGGCTGATAGATGATTTCAGCGGAGTCCACCCTGTGCGGTAGAAACGGGTGCGTGTCTTCGTCCAACAAGAAGTCCATTTGGTCGACATCCTGCGACCAGTGCCGGTGAATACGCTCTGTGCCATCGCAATCGAGATAATTATCTAATACCGCTTGATCTACCATCATAAGTCCAGGTGGTTTTCGGCAGCGTCGTGGAGAAAAAGAGCTGCATTTGCCCACCTTGATGTCAACAACTAGCACGTTTACGGAGTACACGGCCGTCCCGTCGCCATGTTGTTTATCAAATGAAAACGAGGTTTACGTGCAGCGCGTCATGTGACACTCAGATTTTTCATTCTGGAAAAAATAAATAGGTCATTGATTCCATATTCAAAAGATGAATATTCACATGCGCAATAGGAGCAGGTCGAGTGGGCGCAAGAGCGCGTGCCAGGCAGCTGGCTGGATGCAAATCATTTCCTTGTATGGCCGGCTTTGTGTGCGCGCGTGCCTCGGCGGCATTGTAATGTGAGCATATCCAGCTGCTTTGTGTTCCAGAGAAATTTCAGTCAGGGATCCCCCGTTTGTGAACAATGTGAAGAAAATCATGATTTTCACAAGTTTATTCAGGTGAGTCATTAATTTCAATTTTGGCGATTTTTGAAATGTTGAACATGTAGAAGATGTTTCGAAAATGAGGTGTCCGGCAGACAGTGCTAGCCCTACCCATGGAGGAAGGAACAGGCCTACCAGCATAATTATTTTTTAAAAGACGAGGGCTTTAATGTCATATTAAACGTTCGGAAAATGATCACAATTTTTTGTCTTTGCAACAAAGTTGCTTTATTTGTAACCTTGGGGTATTTTGTATTGGAAATTAATTCTGTTGTCTGTTATCATTTGTGCGTATTTAATTCAGTGTGGCAATTTTTCCTTATGAATACAGAATAGATCACTAGCAGTGACTAGGGACTTTTACTAAGGGTGATAAATGGAGATTTAAGCTTGCGCATTGTTGGTAGGCCTAAATACGTACTCTGTTGCTTATTTTTGTTCAGATTTTTGCCGTAACTTAACATAACTTAATGGCTGATAATGTATTACTGAAATGAAATTAAATATACTCTTCATTTTCTTCAATTACTTTGTATTAATCGGCAGATGACCTTTACATTTGATACTGTAACTGCCCGGTAGTGATACACTTTTTCTCAAAACTTGCTACAAAACAAAAGACTACATCCAGCTGTAAATTGTTGTTTCCTGGATCTGCAGTCTGTGATAACAGCTCGTCGCCCTAATCTTGTGGTTGCAGGAGAATGCCAGAGAGTTGTTTCCTTGTTGCCATTTCTGAGTATTAGTGTGTTTACAGATTTACCCATTTGATCTTTATGCAAGATTTGAACTTTGGGAGAAACAGACTTCTTTTGTGGTTTAGGCCTACATTCAGGTTAAGTTTAAAAATTTAGTAACCTTAAATGCTGGGGGTTTTTTCAGGTCTCTCAGGAGATCTCAACACTTGCCAAATCTAAATCCCTAAGAAATGGCCTTTCTGGTTCTGTGTAATAGATTTTAAGATACGAGTTAAGCTAAGAAATAAAGGACAGGCCAAGTAAAACATTTGCATACATGGATCAAATTCTTCAAGCATGTAAAAATTTCAAAACTTCTGCATTCCTGGGTTAGTTGTAACCGTATACTCATGAGAAACTACTCGGTACTGTGTCCTCAAAAATATGATTTACTTTTGCTTTCACATGAGGTATATGAACAAGACTGGTTTGTGGCTTCTTTTTTTATGGTAAATTAGGCCTAAACAATAACAGTATTTGTTTATATAGCATATTTCTGTTGTTGGTATGATGTACATGTCTCCCGCCCAGTCAACGTCTTTCGAAGAAATTTTTCGTATTTCCCTCCAATCTATCATTAAAATGATTGTACACATGAATTGAATGGTGGGTTTTGTAGGAAGAGTTTTTCTTTTGAAACTAATCAAAAAGACAGTGAACTAACTACAATGTACATTTTCATTTCAGAAGGCCAAACCTTAGCATGTACATGTAGTTTTAAAAGTTTCATTTCATCAAGATGAATGTTCTGTTGTGTAAGATAAAATATTTCAGAATGTCAATGTTACACTCAAAATTTACAACTTTGACAGAAAAATAAGGCTCAGTGGCTACTTTTTAAACATGATGGGGAACAAGTAGAGCTTGATTGGGAGACGCTGGAAGAAGCATTGTTATTGAATTTACATTACTTACATCTTCTGTCCATGTTTGTGCTTGCTCTGTGCATTTTGGCCATCACATTATTTTCTGTGTGGGCAGTATGTTGTCAGTGTTTCATAAAGTGTTGGGAATTTTTCTGAAAATTGACCAAAATATGGGTTCTCTGTCAAGACGAGTGGAAGGTGATGGGTATCTGTTCTAATAAGTTATCTGAATAACAGGAAGACAAATTTTCCATAGATTGTTCATTTCTCACATAAAATAATGCATTATCTATTTTTTCTTTCACCAAGGGTGGGATCTGATTCCTGAACGAAGCCCACATATGGCATAAATGCCTTCAATATTGCCTCTATCAAGAAGGAGGTATTCCAAAAGTTAACTGTGGTTTCTAGAAGCTGTCTTGGTAGAATACCAGTGACTGGCTATCTCCATCCACACAGCAATGGGCAGCTCTTTGTCGGGGCACAAGAGACCCGCCCAGCGCAGAAGCAAGCGAGAGTTTCCATCCAGGCACTGGGTGCCCTACCCTCTGGGGCCCCCGAGGGGGAGAGGCGACCAGTCGGGCCGGGTGGTTAAGGCGGTAGACCTGACCAGCGTCCTCCAGCCCTGCGGCAACTTCTCCCATGTGCCAGTGGTCAGCTGGTGGGTGGACTGCGAGTTCCTGCCTTATGACGACTCCCGGCTGCTGACCTGCATTGCCCTGCACGACCTTGGGGGTCAGGGGTTGCCGCCCAACCTGCCTCCCTGCACCACCAATGGGGTTATTAATGTTTGGAACCTGGGCAAGCAAAACAGTGGTGAGAATCAAGTGAAAAAAATTTCTGGGCTGAGATTTCTATCTGCAAATTTGAATAATTTTTATAAAAGCTATATATATGTACAAATAAGCCAGATTTAGGGTTCACAAATCCTTAATGCTTTAAAAATACTCCTCTTGAGGACTTTGGCAGAAGATAAGACCAAGGAGACATTGGAAAGATACTTAAACAGTTCGTAAAATTTAAGTTCATATATTCATCAGATCGTAGAAAAATTATTGGTTGTAGTTGATTGCTAGTTTTTGTATTTTGCTCTCTTTAATTGTATTTTTTTAATGAATTTGTGATCATTTTTAATTTTCTTTTCATAACCTCTTTATCATTTTTAAATTACACTTTTCAGTTATAAATTTGCAATTTAATTAAAGTTAATTAATGCTAATTCAATTTTATCAATCGTTTGTGATTTTCTTCCCTTTATTTTTTCTTCACAATTTGAATTTTTGTTTCGGTTTTTTAATTCTAATTTTTTATTCTGTTGTTTTCTCTGAAATTACTGTTTTGTTGTTCGTTTACCAAGAAATGAAACAAACATGAAATTTTTCACAAAAAATGAATTAGAGAGGCAAATCCATGCCTCCTTTCTTCTCTCCCAAGTTCCCCCTCCCCTCCCAACACCCAACATATGACCTGCATGTTCTCCTCATGCCAGTTTCTTCCTTGGCAGGGTGCACGACGGAAATCCACCGGAAGAGCAGCCTGCCGCACCCCCACTGTCAGATGGCGCCGGATGGCAGCTTCGTCTGTTACCTGGAATCTGGCGGCGTCATCATGCGCAGCATCAACAACGTGCAGCAGGTCTACAAGCGAGAGGCATTTTTCAGGTATTCCATTTTCTTTTCTCTGTCCATATGATGTAGCAGTGTCCACTTCCTCGACTTAATCTCATTGGGGATGGGCAAAAACATCTAATATATATAGTTAAAGATCCTGATGCAAAATTACACCTTATACAATGCTTGCCACGGTACCCGAGGCTCATCTGACCTGAAATTAACCAACCAACTCCGGCAAGATTGGTGACCGAGCGCCAAGACATCTGCAACAGTGAGCAGGAGGTCTTAGGTTCAAGTTCCACCCAAGTTAGTATGTTTGTGAATCAATCTGTGGGGATCTAGCTGTTGGTTGCCACTCCTGCCAAATGGCCAATATTCACAAACTTGGCCTATAACCCTGATCAGCTGGAGAGAAAAACTGTATGTCTGGAAAAATGTGCATTTAGATAAAACTTTAATTGGCTGCTATTTGGTATTTGTCAGACACAACAATCAGCCTGCAGAAGTGAAAATTTGAAACAAAAGAGGGGAGGGTACTATGGTGCCACTACCTTAGCCAACACCCATTTGCATGATTGTGTCTATGCATGTACATGTATGTGTTCATTCAGTTGAAAGATATGTTGGCACATCACATGCCTTTCATGCTTAAAGCTCGATTTCTGGGTATGTGGACAATTGCATCGACAAGATTTATCTAATTATGCCCGTCGTGACGTGTATAGCACAGCCCCCATTGCAGTTCTAGAGGAGACCCTTCAGACCCAGTATTCTTCTTGTACTTTCTTTTAGAAGAGTCGTACTGGAACGTGGGATATTTTAAGTCAGGCCAATCCTGAAAAATGCTAGGAAAGATGGCTGCTGTATGGTGGTGGGTCGATCTGTTAAGGAGGATACAGCACATAGATTGCTAGAGATTTCTTTTCCTGTTTTTTAAGGAACTAAAATGTTGTCCCTTGCAGGTATGGGATCTACCACTACTGCACTGTGTCTCCTGATGATAAGTACCTTGCTACCATCACAAGACAGAGGCACTGTTTCCAGCTCTACGTCTTCTCCATCCAACACTTTTACTCTTATAAGGAGGCCAATTGCCAAGACATCTTTCCAGAGTTCCAATGGGACAGACACAGCCGAGCTAACAATGAGCAGGTGGAGTGTCGCTTCTCGCCAGACAGCCAGATGATAGCGGTCAGCAGCTCCTCGGGTCAGCTCTTTGTGGCCAGGCGGTCTGGGCTGACCCTGTACCGTGCTGCCCTGCCCGGGGTGTGTGGGCAGCAGGCTAGCCTAGCCAAACCCCGCACCTTTGACTTTGATCCGCGCTTCGGCCATGAGGTCCTGGCTGCCTGCTGGTCGGACCAAATGCTCGTGGTGTGCAACCTCGAACGAGGGACTCTCGCCTGGAAGTCGCACCTGCCAATCTCACTCGGAAGTCCTGACTGTTTGAAATACAACCCAGAGGGCACTACCCTGGCTGTGGCTGGGTCCCAGGCTAAGATTGGGCTGTTCCACTCCAGTAATGGGGAGGCCCTGGTCCTCCTGGACGGGGCCGATCAGTGCGTCCACTTTTCCATGAAACAGCAGCCGGCGTCGGGCTGCTATCCCACAGTTCTGCGGTTATCCTTCACCTACAATGCCTCCCACTTGGCAGCTGCCTCTACGGACGGCTTTGTGCGCATCTGGTGCCTCCCACGTATCTCCTCACTGCAGAGCCTGTGCCGGCTAAAGATCCTAAAGCACGTTCCACTCGATACAGTTGGTAAGCTACCTCTTCCCAAGAAGCTGACGGACTACGTTCTCTGCAATCCCATGTGGTCTTGACCATGGGGCTATTAAACAATCCAACAGCGTGAGAGCAGATGCCACAAAAACCAGCCAGGAAAAGATTCTTGCCATTCATCGAAATTAATTTCATATCACAGTCAACGAATGCATGCAACTTGGTAGCATGGAATGGGGTTTGAAAATCTGGACCAAGTGCGCGTGTTTATAAATTCTCAGCTCCACATTTTCCTGATTTACAAAGTTCATCTATTCTCAAGTCTGAAGAAAAGTCAGACTTCTTCTTGATATTCAATCAACAGTCAATCTTTTTTAGCAGCTGTTTCAGATATCCAGGTTATGACAGGCAGAGAAATGGTTATGATGTGCAATTCCGTAATTAAATACGGGAGTATTTGTTCCCTTTAATGATTGAAGAATTCTTTATGTGTAATATGCAAACATACAGGTATTTGTACAGAAAACCAAATAATGACAGTTTCAGCAGCTTGTATAGTGTACTACTCATATTGTGTTAAGGGGGGTGTTTTGAAACCTTAGAATTTTTGTTCATGTTGCCTCTAAGTTTTTTTAAAAAATTTATAATTTCTTTTAAAGCTTTTAGGCCCAAACAATGCGTGCTAAATACAGCTTAAATATGCAACAGTGGTGGAAGTGAGATACAAACACACAAGGCACAGGTTGTACATTTTCAGAGACAATTTGAAGTACATACTAGTAGTACATGATTGTCAAAAAATAACCTGGGAAAATTTTTGAAAATTGAAACACAGAAGCAAAATTTTGTTACAAAATGTGATGCACTCAACAGTTAACATAGGAAAGGGCCTTCTCCCCTTATATCTAATAACGTGCAATTACGTGTAGATAGTGTACTGTACATTAGACAGGGTAAAAACAATAATGTGCTCCTTGCTGTTTTCTTGAGTGAACTAAATACAGTGTGCAATATTTGAGGAATGAGGATTATGGACCGTTTTCTTGCCCTGAAATGACTGTTTCCGAGTCCATATTCAAAGCATTTAAAATGTGGAAGCATAATACCAATGAGAAAAGAAAAAAAAAGGATTTATCGACATGAAACCAAAACTAAAACAGATTTAAATCCAGCCATCACACGTCAGAATGCAAGTCAACTCAGAACTCACGGTCAGAGAGAGAGGAAGCAATACCTTTTTCACAATTCATTAGATTATGCTTGTGATTCTAGACTGGAGAACATGTGACTGGTGAGCCTGGCAACTGACTTGCAATGCCTTGATTAGACCTCTTTTCGGGAGCAAGACTTGTTCAGTTCAAAGGAAGTTTTTGTATAGAATTTCCATCCCAGGCAAACAAACATGTCCATGTGCTATAAAATGTGCAACACTGGTAATGGATATTCTAAACATGTGTCTAGAAGCATAAATGCACAAATGAGCACACATGCTCAAATCATTATTTTGTGATGTCAATGATTATAATGAATACCTTGTGCAACGACTCATGCCTGTTAAGTGCATGAATTGAACACTTTAACATAAACATGTAGGTCATGAAGCAAGTTTTAATCAAAATGAAGTAGGATATGGGGCACACATCCTCCCCTCCCATGATACTAACATATTTTTTCCAAGAAACCTAGATAAACTGAAGCACACCCCATATGTCACATTCCTGAAATATTTTCCTTTTTTGTCTGACACTGGAAATCTTTCTTATTTTTCATTAGAATGCCGTGTTATCCACAAGGCACTGCCCCAAAAGATAACCTCCAGAAGATTGGATTTCCCAGTACATGTATCTAGTCATTTTCAATGAGGCTATAATTAACAATTGTCAGATGCCGTGATTAGAGATGTGGATAAAGGTTTAACTTGGATGATTGGAACTTGGATGATTGGTTTGCACAAGACAACTAATTGTCTAATGGAACTTATGGATCATTTTTATGGGAAGCTGATCTGTCAGGCTGTTTTGATGATGATTGTAATCCAAACAGCATGACAGATCAGCTTCCTATGAAAACGATTAATAACTGATCAATCCCATAGCAACAGCAGAGCAAAATATTTGCAGTTCTTTTGTGTAATCCCCAAGAAGCTGCATCTGATAATTACACATTTTACAGCTGAAAAACTGTCCCCATTATTATTTTCTTTAAAAAGTAAGAGATGCTAATTATACCGGCTTTGAGACTGATGCTCTAAAGTTTACTTGTACAGTATTAATTGTGAAATGTGGAAAGTGCATTTAGCATGCCACAAGGTCAAACCAGGATGTGGGATAATATGTTCACCTGCTTCGCACTTACGAACCACTCAAAGGGAAATTATTAACTGCATGCAAAAAGCCAGCAAATACAGCACACGTATGTCGTGCGACCAAACAGTACTTCCTCATGTTCAGTTTCAGAGAGGCTTCTCGGTCCAGTTAAGCAACATGTGCGACCATACATCATGCTCAGTGATAAACTATGAAAGTAATGGACAGTGTAGTGATAAATGGAGTATGTGAAAACTGTTCCTAGTGTAAGCCAGCCTGGTTTGAACCCGAAGATGTGATAAATTTATGCAGTGGAATATATGAAGGGACAGACCAGGCTAGTGTATGGAACATGTTACTCATACATTTTTAAGTTCTTTATCAAGGTAGGAACCTTTTTTAAAGTTACGTTTTTACTTGCAAGACTTGTTGCATGCCTAAATGTTAGTCTTCGACCAAAATGTGAACCTGAAATAAAATGAAATACTGGAGAAAAACAAAACTCTTTTTATGTGTCATGTAAAATATATGTCCTTCAGTTCATTGGAAAGTAAACTGTTGAAAAAAAAATGAAATTTGCCACAGGGAGAAAAATCTACTCTCCAAATTTGGGAATGCTACATCTTTACTGGGTAAGAATTCAAAAGTTTCTGAATAGATTAGCAAAAAATGCAAGGTCATCACAAAATGAAACCAAACCACTTGGTCGATGTACACTTGTATGATTACACCCACATTTTTATTTCTTTATTTCCTTCAGTACAACATATTTTACCAACTGTTTTCTTTGCATCATAAACAAAAATATTCTGATAAGCATAAAAGTGCACAATAAGGGTGAATTAAAAAGCAACGGATATGACAGAGCAACGGATATGACTCCAGATTGTTTTTTTTTTCTGTTAACGTTATTTCACAGTTTGACCAAGTACATTCACCTCATCAGAAATACATTACAAAATAGAGTAGGGACAATCACAGATGGATCGGGTGGGGGGGGCAATGTGACCCTCCCCAAAACTTCCTTTTTTTTACAAATAAAGGGAAAGTGGTGACTTGGAGAATGTTTCAATTTCATTTCTTCAAAAAGCGTGTAAAAGCCTTCCAAATGAGGTTTTATTCCTCAGAAATGCCACAAAAAAGTTTCATAGAGAGATTTCCAGATTTTGGTCCTCTGACAATTTGGTTCTGAATCTCCCCCTGGGGACAGGTGCCAGCCTTTTGGTAAGAATGCACATTCACACCTTTTTTAACAAATCAAGATTTGGGTTTGAGACACAGACAGGTTTGCAAGGCTTGTATGAATTTTCAGAGCTCCAGGCCTAACTTCAAGTTGACAAAAAAAGTTCTATGCAAATTGACTCAACAAAAAAAAACAGAGTATAACTGACCAAAAAGCAACAAACACAGCTTGATCTTTCATCCTGCTTCCTTGGAAAACTTTCTGGCACAAGTAACATGGTGTGCTTACAAGCCCTATGAGATATATTCAGGAATATTCTTAGGCTGAGTCTAGATTACTTGGCTATGGCTGAAAGTGATATGTGGCCTATGGAAGCTGCCAGCTAACGGCAAAATTTATTTTCCACAGGCACATGTATTATTCTCATCCTTAGCCAAATAAATTAGTACATGGCTAGACTCTGGCAGGAGAGCAGTGTATCTATAGGGCCCCAAGTAGTCTTGCTTCAAGATGTTATTGATATGATATGTGGTTCACCACCCAAGACATTTTCATCAGCCCCTTCAATGCAAATGTTTGACATAGTAAAGTCACAGTGGCCCCTGGTAGTGATGCCAATTTTGTTGGGTTATCAAATGAACGTACAGCTGTGAATTGAAATAAGACAACACAGCTCTTTCGGGAACAGCCATGAGGTACATGTAAAAGGTTGGCCCGATGGACCCAATTGACAGTTTCAGAAAAATAACATTTTGGCACTGCTCCAGAACACTTCTGGAAACAGGTGATTTCACTCTCTGTATCTGCTTCCTATTTCACTCCTATTCACTAATCATTTGGTGTACATACCTCACAGATTGGCCCACTAATTAAACCAAAATCTTGTATTTTGAATGCTTACATCAGGACTCTGGTTTTGCCATCTTGTCGACAGCACGTACAGAATTACTTGGGAAACCCACACATTTTGATTACTGTCTTGTAGATTTATTTACAATACACGGCTGGACAATGCAAAGCAAACAGATTAGGACACGAATGTTCTTCAAAGTTATGCTTCATTTTGATGGAGTCTTAGGGACAAGCAGCAAAACCAATCTGAGAACAATTCTGATACCACTTGCAAAGCAGTTAGGTGGGAACAGTACATCCTTTCAGGATTTCATTATGGGACGATTGTCCCTGCGTATTTCTGGAAATGCTAGCAGGCCCAATATTGCTTAACATCACTGCTTTGGCTAGTAAATCATCTTTGGCTAGTGAATGTATATTCACACATGATTGGCAAGGTAGTATTAACAACATTTTTTCATCAAGAACATGCAATGGCACTGTACAAGAATGTGCACAGTGAAAGCAGGGGTGTGTGTAAACACTGTCTGGGCCACCTGGTTCTGGAATTGACATCACAGCTGTGTACTTCAACTCTCTAAGTATTTTTCTTCCTGAAACCTCCAAAATCCTCCTCTGTATGGGAAACCAACCACTAAAAATCTTTGTGCTTGCTTTTCAAGAAACATCCAATTCCATGTAATAGTGGCAAGGCTCCAGGAGGATTTTGAAGGATAGCATATGGCCACTGTAAATGAATTGCAGTCCCTTTGCTGACTCTACTGCATGCATCTCAGCAGTGTAACCGCTGATCCGAAGTTGATATATATCAGAAAGGATCGAATTTGAAGCATTCCATACATTTACAACCCAATGTGGTAACCTTATTTCATTCAAAAGATTGGTACCGTACAAGATATCTATACTGATCAGTTTCTTGATGGACAAAAATGCCCACTCTGCAAAAAAATGTAGCTACATCACTGAGTGGGTTGGTATAAATTGATGGCACACACAGTATCCGCTATGAGTGGGAACAATAGAGGGGGTGTTTTTACATTATTAGAAACAAAAGTCCTTAGGTGAAGGAGTCACCACTTGCTTGCACAGGTTTATGCAAATTTGGCACAGCATGTGGTGAGTATTAAGGCACATCCATTTACTGTATGAATGTACATGTGGGGGTCTTCCCATGTGCACCAAGTAATTGCACAATTTGTGATGAAAAACTTCCTACCAACCAGTGTCTTCTGCACCGGCGACGGTTCACTTCAACTTGTCATGGATAACAAAATATATGGATCACAGTTTACTGACCACTTTTCTACAATCGCTCACTTATTCAAATTGCTGGAAATCATGCAAGTGAGCCATGGAAGGCATCAACTGTCAATTTCCCAACAAGTAATCTCAGGTGCCTACATATCAGTATGTCAGATACCAATGTCTAACCTCAATGAATTATCCCACCAAAGGTATTACCAATTATAATATTTGCTATCTCACACAGTGTGTGGTAAAAAGAATCATGTCATGGAACTCTGAGCATAATCAACATTGCCTTTTTGGGGGGTCAGCTCATGAATCTGACACCTCATAGGTCTGACGCCTCGTAAGTGTGAAAAATACGTTTAAAAAAAGTCCATAAGTCTGACGCCTCATAAGACCGACGATTCTTTATGGGTTTATTTCGGCCTATAGATCTGATGCCTCATTAGTCAGAAAATTCAGACTTTTGGAGGGATTGGACTTACATGTACGATACACACTCTTTTTTTTAATCATGTGTCTTAAGCAACCTACCATCCAAATTTGACCAAGTAGACATATGAATGCTGAAGTATCATGTCGTGTAGAAGAACATAACCACACCTCATTATGCAAGAATGTCCTCATTCCCTGGCAATCAACTAGGAGACTCCATCAATTTCTACTACAACTTTTCAATTTTTAAAGGATCTGGTGGTAAATGCGAGAATTTCAAGATAAAAATACCAAATTTTGCCACACAGTGCAACGTCCTTGGCATACCTGTCAGATGGAAAAAAACACATACATATGTAGCCTGGTACATGTACATGTACGACCACAAAACCAGTCGCCTTTCCAAGGTACATGCACATGTGAATGTATTTTTGAAGAAACCCCATCAAAGGTAGCCATGCACAGCTAGCGATATGGAGAGCCAATAAACAATGATGTATTCAAAAGGTTCAAAGCTTTTTTGTCTGAGATATATCTGACGTGCAAATAGTAACAGGGAAACACTGTGAACATTTTAGCATCTTTGACCCAGAAAATATACATGTAGGAGTTGGTGTTTTAGTAATTTGAACATCCACTTCAGAATCTAAACCTCACTGACAGCTTAACCAACAAAAAACAACACACAAACAAAAATTAAAATATTTTTTGCAACTTTGCTGCAAAAGGTATTCACTATTTCAGTCATTTAACTTGTTCAGGCCAGAAGCTCTGCACACTTTGACTTCAATATACACATTATTCATCAAGTCATGCTGCTTGACAAGTGGAATTTTATTTCATACCTGATCTGAATTGCTGGCATTATAAATGATGTAGATTTTGAGAGTTGCATGACTAGACGCCAATGTGCTCTTTGCTACATGCTATTTTTGCCCCCATTTTGACAATCGGTCGTGTAATTTTTTGGCAAAGCCTTACACAATGCAGCATTGTAGTCAAGACTGTCAAAGGAACAGATACGAGACCAGTCACAAGTTAGAGGGAGGAACAATGATGGGGGAATTACTTTTGTTGGAAGTTCATTTGAATGGCCTGTGACTTGAACTCGGACTGGAGGTCTGCATTGGTCTTGTGGGGTCTTGACAACAACACCTATAAATCGGCCGTCACGTCAGGTATGGATACATTCAGTGTCGGAGCAGTTGGTTCTCGCAAAACAGAGATCAAAGGCAAAAAAGGATATGGTGTGGTAAAACTGCAAGGTACATAAAAATGTGCTAAGGACAAAAACAATTCTGATTTACCAAAAAATTTGTCCTGCCTCCTGTTACCAAATATCCGCCAATGAAACTTTAGGGTCACACAGTCAAAACCGGATAGGTCAGGAAACAGGAAGCACGACTATTTTGTTTTTAATTTTTCGCTGTAGCACTTGGCAAGAACGGTTACACACCACAAGTTACGTTGTGCGTACTGCCACTGTTTCTTCTCTTTTGTGCTCAGTGTAGAAACGTGCTTAGCGGAATTTTCCTGTTACGCATCTCGGTGAAAGGCACCCTAGTCAGAGATGGCAACCGTGTGATTACCAGCACACAACCTACAACTCAAAGAACTGGACTGGAAAACACAACATGTTCTGCCAAAAGCCAGACAGTTCTTACCGGATCTTGAAATGAGAATCCATTTGAAATTGGAGCATGATTTTTTTTTCAGTTTATGCTATTAAAAACATCCAGATATCTTTTGAACAATTCGGACTGTATTCTGCCTGTAAAGGTTGATGATTCTGAGGATTTTGTCGAGGATCCTGATCAAGGCAAGCAAGCTCTTGAGCGGGAGATTTTCAGTGAAGGCGCAATGCCTAAAACTACATGTGCATACATGAAGAAGAACGATACCCCAAACTTCAGCAAGCGATTTCTTATTCTGTGTCATCACAAATTTCAAATGGGCATAATTCCACTGGAGAAGGTGTTTTTTCTTTATCAACAATTTGAGGACAAGATCCATATTTCTAACGAGCTACAGAAACCCTACTTTTGATAAGCAGCCATGAAGAACTCGTCTTTGGCAGAACCCATCATGTATCCATGCTGTCCAACAACTTCCATGTGATGCAAACAAATTCACCTCCAACTGACTTGTTGGCAAGCACCATCAGGGGTTAGCTTCATCCACCAGGGTGACACTCCCGCTGTGGCCCGTCTCCACGTCCGACAAGAGCGGCTGGCTGCCTTCCGTGCTGCGGGGGGAGAGCTGGGAAGAGTGGGCAGGGCCCGCAGCACCGGCCCCAACCGAATCAGAAGACTGGATGAAGTAGGCGAAGAGGAGGGCCACAATGACAAGAAAGGCGCCGAAGACAAAGGGCGGGCCAGGTATGACGGAATGCTGCAAGAGACAAATGCTGTCAGCTTATGTTGGTGACAATTTGAAAGGTGTCAGGGCCACGCAATGACTTCAGGGCGATGTTGTAGTCAAGTATTTTTCCGAGTACCAAGTTTAGTGTCAAATATTGAAGTGGTTTGGAGTGAATGAAACTTGAGAACAGGGACAGTGGATGGTGAACGTACACAAGTAAGTTTACCCCCAATAAATCAACAGTTTGTAATCTTACAGTTTTATAAAATTTAAGTTTTCAGGGCTGAAGTACTTGAAGACCAAGTACTTTTCAAATACTTTTGTCTGTGATAATTTGAAGTAATCCATTTATTTCATAAATCATGGATTAAAGTGCACTTAAACTAGGATAAACCATGCGGTACGTACGTGTCCTTTGTGTGTTTCAAACCAGCAAACATTTATGAGCCCATAAGCTGTTTCAAGCAAGGTTAGCCACTGCAGATTCCACTCTTGGCATTGGAAATTCCATGGCTTTTCCATGACCAATTTATGAAAATCAATGACCCAATAACGCAATTTCTTGGACTATTCGTACTTTTAAAGTTGAGAACATCACACATTTTATGCACGTATTTCTGATAATACAAATAACACAGTGTTTGAAAAGTTCTATGACTTTTCCAGGCCTGGAAAATGAGAACAAATTTCCAAGACTTTTTCATGACTTTTCCAGGCCGCGGGAACCCTACGTACAAATATCAAAATACTTGTAGCTAGCAACAATTAGGAATTTGCACCCAGTTGTACAACCTCATTTCATCCTTGCAATTCAAGGACGTTGTAAGAAACACTGTACTCCATCCAGTTGGGTCTACTCGACGGCAAAATTCAAGCAACAACACTGCGGATGGACTTATCATTTGGCAACACCACACACCACACAAACGACACACTGGAGGTTCAAAGTCTACTGGCTACTTACAGGTGAGGTTTGGGGAGTCGGGTTCTCATTGTTCTTCACGTCCAGGTTCACACCAAAGAAGTAGAAGATCACCCCAAAGAGGCAGGGACCCAGACCATTGCACAGGCCCCGGATGCCGGTGACCATGCCCTGCACGACACCTGGGGAATTCAATAATTTACTGAGCTAATAAAGCTGCAAATAATCAGGCTGGCAACAATGGCAATAGTCTTGGCTATGGCTAACAATGAACACATGCAGTTTATGGATGCAGCCAGCTAGTGGCTCTTTCCACCTCTGTAACAAGTATGTGTTAAGAGTTAGCCATAATCACTACTGGACACATCCTGCTCCTCTCTGCTTCTTTTTCAACTCAACCAAACCTTCTTCAATAGGCCAATGTACTGATGTCACACTTTATTCACTAAGAAGCGAGTAGGGGCCCACGGACAACCATAGGAAAGCACACACATAAACCAAGTGTGGCATCATCAGAAACAAGGTCTATTCAAAGTGGAGTAGAGAGGAGGGTGACTTTCAGATTTTCAATCCCTAATCAGTTCTGTGGGTGTCCTATTTTCCATTTGTCTCTGATCATGACATTTCCCCTTATTTTCTCTTGATTCTTGGCTGGTAGTCTAAGAGGGGATGATTCTTGAAGGGTTACAGAAATAGAAAACATTTAGTTCACATGAAGTACCGGTATTTCAAAATAACAATAAATATGCAACCATTTCAAAACATCCTAAATTTCATGTCTACCCCATTTTGATTGCAAAATGAATAAAAAACACTTCATGTGAACTAAACATTTTCTATTTCTGTAACCCTGTCTAGGCTACTAATGACAACACTTATAAATCTCTTCAATCCAACAAAATTCTGCATTTAACCATAAACCCTCCAGTTGTGGTGTGGATCGCATAGACTCTTGATTGGGTCTGACTGGGCTGACTTTCTTTCCATTTTAAAGTTCATTGTGATCTTTTGAAATAAATTTACTTGCCAGAATCGTCCCAAGTTGTTTTTGCAGATCTTCAAATGTTCCAAGTTTCTTCTCAAAACCAAAAAACAGAGAAAAGATAATCTCTGTACAAACAAATATATGAAAAAAAAACAAAAGCTAAGCTGCAGTGGATTTTCTGTGACGTTTCCCGAGAGCAGCCATTGCATCAATAAGCATGTGTTCAATACCAATACCGACACGCTAATATCCACAACCGGGATAACAGCACTCATGTCATCAACAGTCCCTAACCTTGCTTATCAGCGGACGAGCTCCTGCTGACCAACGCGCTGATGGCAGGGTAGTTGATGCTGCAGACCGATGCGATGATGCCGGCCACCCACATCATCCACTGGTGGGAGGCGAACCCGTACCACATGAGCTCCAACATCTCGCAGACCAGTGCCAACATGATAGTGTGCTTGTGGCCCATGGTACGTATTAGAAACCCTAATAATATTGTCTGGAGGCAAACGAGACAAGATGACCGGTCCATGAGGCTACAATGCATTGACTGACTCGGTCAAACGTTGGCTGAGGTTTCTGACATGCGCAAGAAGGAACCGACATGTATGACTAGATCACACTTGGTACATCACCTAATGCACATGGGTCATTCCATGAGGTTGGGGCACAATTTGTGACGGTGTCCTTGTTACATGGGTAACTTTTACCACCTGTTATGACATGGAGAGTAGGTCATTTACTCTGTAAAAGTAACACACACCTTTGTATTCAGCCTTGCAAGATGTATAACAATGTCAATTTGGAATTCACATGAAGGGAAATTACTGTTCATTTTTAAGGAAACCATGTAACAATAGACATCGTCACAAATTGTGCCCCAACCTCATGGAATGACCCATATACAAATTTGTGATGTCGTGCACAATAGACCCCTTGCAGTGGGTACACAATAACGGTTCCGGCAATACAGCAAAGAACCACTGAAATAAACATGAAGTGCAATTCCTCTATTGAAACACTCAAACTATGAACCAATTCAACCTGAGGTGCATTTTGCTGCAAATGTGCCACAATGCCAAAATCATCTTACATTCGTATGGAGTACAGTTAAGGCGAACTCAGTTCAAATCACTGATTATTCAATCAAGCATTTAAATAAAATATACATGCTTTTGACAAAGAACTGAAAAAAGGAAAACTTGAAGGAGAAGCACTTTCTTGGCTAATACTATTCAGCATATGCATCCAGCTGCCTTTAAGTTTACTCCCAACAGCTAATGTTTTGGAAATGCAATTTTGTAACTGAATAACAAAATTGTTTACTCTTTTATTTTTCAGTGATTTTCTCCATTCCCCATTTTCCAGCTTGAAGAACAGAAAAATGATGCATCTCGCATTAAATCCAGGATGAAGTCCAAAGTATACGCATGGGTTTTCAATGCTATCTCACAAGTATAGCTAATACCACTTAACTGATACATTTTAGCAGATTACTTTTTTATCTTCATCTGGGGTTTACGAAGAATATAAATAATCTAATGGGACTTAATGTCATTGCCAGAAGTATAGAAACACCATATGAAGTACATGTACATGTACTTGTCCCTATTTACCCGTTAGAGATGTTAACCACCAAACTATTTTGTTAAAAGTAAGCTACGTATGATACCCTCCTCAGTTTTTAAAAACCAAGACTGCCTAAAACTGCACTTTTCTCTCACAAACTACATGTACCAACCGTGCTGGCACGAGATCAGGTCACATTGGGAGGAATGCACGGGTCTCACCTGGTCTAATACTGACAGCACTCCTACCACCGCTATGTAGGCTGGCACCTGCTGCTCTGAAAAGTGACCCACCTGGATTGAAATAAGGAATAACACTTTCTGAACCACTGGCCCTCAGAAAAAAAAACCAAGAATGGGTTTTCGCAAAACTTTGCCGCAACGTACCAGTATCAACCCCCATTCCCTCACAAAAAAAAACCAAGAATGGGTTTTCGCAAAACTTTGCTGCAATGTATTAACAGCCATTCCCTCACAAAACGATGCAACAATGCTGCTATGAAAGTTGGTGTTGAAGTGCATGTCGCCATCACTGTAAAAATGGCGGGGGGGCATTTCAATCAATAGTTCACAGCCTCACAGGTGTTGGGCCCAGCGCATCAAGCATTTCCATGGGAAAGTTGAAAGGTTTTATCTGACCTGTCACTGAAAAATGGGTGGTTTGTGAGAGCGGTATGTCTGATTTTCACAACATTGGTACCGAAGTGATCATGAGGCATTACTAGAAAACTTCTGAAGGCTCTGTACGAAAAGAAGAAATGGATTGCAAAGATATTTGAGCTCCCCCCTCCCCGCCTCTTTTATGGTTAACATATGCCTTTTCATTATGAACTTACTATTCTAAGGTAGAGGAATATACAGGAGTACTGGCCTGCCTCTGGTAGATAGGATAGGAATACTGCTATACACAACATCAACACGGTAAAATCTTGACCTACTTTTCGTAATGACTGTGGGAAAAACAAATACAGACAAATGACAGGTGTGGTTGTATTTTCTCTACGAGAAGTGGTAAAACAAGAATTCAGCAGCCAATTTCACCAAACTTTACACTTATTCTACTGCATAAGTTGCACAACAAATTATGGCATATTTTACAACAGATATGTACTGCGTAAGTCTGTGAATTTTGTAGATTATTGTGGAATAGTTCAACAGTCCTTTTAGGTGGTGTGTAAGTCACACCAAGCAAACCAAACAAGGAAGATTTTACCAACTAATCATGTTCATTGTTCACTGGGGCAGCCAAGTAACTTTTCATGTAAATGACCTTAAGTACATGTATATTGTGCAGCTACATGTACATGCATGTGTAGTTGTGCCAAGTTTTGTGAAATTGGCTCCAGGCCATAAGTCAACTGAGATCCACTGACCAATCAACATCCAAGACCTTGTTTCTAACCAAATGACTGCAGCTGGGTGGAGCATCGAGTTGAACAAAATTTGCTTGTACGGGTACGGCAGACATTCATTCAGGCTTGGTTGTGTTGTACGGATGATACTTAAAAAACTTTAGAACAGAATTTGTTACAACACCCCCAAATACAGTTGGCATTTGCTATATTTTGCTGTTTTGTGCACAGCCGAAAAACTGCGCCTGCGGCAAACAAAGCACCATAACTGTAGCAAACGTAGAACTAAATGAACATGTCTACTTTGTACAAATGTACATATGTCTAGCAGTTGACTTTATTTGTGGGGACCCAATTTCAGTCAGATTCCCCAACGTAGTATATTCATTTGAAAACGTTAAACTTGAAGAACCAGACTCTATTCTAGAATTTCATTTTGACTCCCCCAAATCACCTGGTACCATTCCACTAGGGGTTTCAAATGATTACAATACGTTCAGGAATACGACTGAAATTGGGTACCGTACCTCGCAAATGCAGTCAATTGGTATTGTTCCGTATTTTGCACATTCTGCGCCGCAGAGCTGGGTTCATACATTTCGTGGAGAGGTAGTCTGGAAAAGTGTTGGTAACTTTTGCACAGATTTCACATTCAAATAGGCTTACCCTTCAGATATATTTAGATCAAATCACTATCAACTGAGATATAAATCAAGCAGAATCTTTGGAAGAGATGTTATCAAGCAAATATTGACTGCTTTACCAGTATCTGGTGAAGAAGTAAAAGTTGGCCTCCCTTAGTGATCTATGGAATGAACTTATTTCACTGGCTTTGCCTCAGGAAAATAGAATGTTTTCCTTGGATCACTTCAGGAGGTTAGATTTACTAAACCACTCGAAGCAGTCAATATTTTTACATTAGACAATGTTTTAGCCAGCATTCAAAAGCTGGGAGCAAAACTTTGCTGCGACTTGAATGGCATGGTGTCCATGTTGCTGACTTTATGTGTTTGTAAAGATTCACTCCAGGAGGTGCCATTGCTGTGAGTGTATTTGTCAAGCCGTAAAGCCTTATTGGTCAAAGAGGCTTTTAAAGCGCATGTACTAGCTGTGTGCAAAATTGGTGCCATTACAGCAATGGTTTCTATTCCATTTCCCTTATTAGTTTATACAAGAAGTATACATGCACTGCATGACCCCTGAAGATCATCATAATCCCTACATGACCATCAAAAGACCACCACAAGACTTCCTGTCTGGATAAAAGTCACAACTTATTTAAACAAACGGCAACAAAAGCACTCTTTTGCAATTGTCTACCCTATAACTCGTGCCTGGTCTTATGTCCGGTCATGTGATGTCTCAACTAAGACACTATCCAAGTTAATCCAAAGATACCCAGACCCCCTCTGGCTGATACCCAGACCCCCTCTGGCTGATACTCAGACCCCCTCTGGCTGATACCCAGACCCCCTCTGGCTGATACCCAGACCCCCTCTGGCTGATACCCAGACCCCCTCTGGCCAACACCTTACTGTGAAAGCTGCCGCAGAACACCCTGAGTGTTCCCTGGTGCCCCGCTGTCACTTACACTGAATGGGTCGGCCTGCTCCCAGGAGATGGCGGCTCCCCAGGAGGCCGGCCGCACCTTCTCCGGCAGCGACTCGGGCACGGCTACCAGGATGAACAGCACGTCACACAGCGCCACCGCTGTCGCCAGGAACACCACAAAGTTGTCGCCATACACACTGCCCAGATAGGTGCCCAGCGCCGGGCTGGTAATGAGGCTGGCTGCAAATGTGGCCGACACCTGTTGGGTTCAAAAATCAAACCAGTCTCAGCAAAAAAAAACACAAAACGGCTCCAAAGTTTAAAATTTCACCTAACCAAAATCAATGTTGAAAATATCTGCCTCCTTTGATGTAACTTTGTATCCCTGGATTACATGCCACGAACTCTAAAAAATCCACCTTTTATGATAAGGCGCAGTGAGAGAAAATCATAAACTGACCTTTGTTTTTGCAACAAGTGAATTTCAAACACTTTTTTAACCAAATTTACTGAGGTGAGCTATAATGTTATGCTCGTGTTTGTAACTGCAATTTACGAAACAAGTAACTGCTGATGTTTCCATACAGATTATTCTACGCAGTAAACACATTTTTCAACATGTACAAATGTATGTATTTCATAAAATAATACTTATGCATGGCCATTACCCTTTTTCCAAAATTCTCATTAAAAACTGAAATTCTATGGGAAAAAATCCTTCAAATAGGAATATTCATTTGGAAAATTTTAAACAGCCTGAATTCCGATTTAAATTGAAAAGGTTTCATTTCGTGGGATTATCGCACAGTGAGATTTGAAAGTTTGCACAGTGGAGGATGTGACGTGATGTGATGAAGCTAGTAGCTTACACTGGGTAGAGAAATATGGTGTGAGTTAGTAAGGTTCTAAAAAGAACCTGGACTGAACATTCTCTGACAGTTTGCTCTGGCCGGCCGTCATCACGAGGCTGAAGGATTCCTATCAGTCTGGTGGTTATACTGTATGTGGAAGAGCTTTGTGAAGTGACGCATGACCCCTGTGTCGATAAAACAAGTATGCGCGTACTTGCTCCATAAATGTGGGGACTACACAGATATGTACATGTTATGGCGACCAACTTGATCTCAACATAACAAAAACAAAATTGTCCCCTTCAGTTGGCAAAGGCCTACCCATGTGGGCTTGCAGTGTATTAACTCTGATGCCTTAATATCTAGAAGAAAGTGAATAAGCCTATGCATTCTCTCCGAATGGTAAAACAGATAAGTATGCAGAGGACACCTGAACTGGGTAATCCATGGTGGGCAAATCTTCTCAGGAAGACTCCCTTTTAGTTTTCATTACAACAGACAACTCACCAAACCGTAGGCAGAACTTCTTTCGGACTCATCTGTGATGTCGGCAACATATGCAAATATGATGGAGAAAGTGACAGCAAACATGCCAGACACTGACAACATGGCGAAGAACCACCTGCAAATACGACCAGGAACCCCGGAAGGTACACTGTCTTATTGCAACTTGTTTGGTACATGTAGGTTTTTCAACATAGGAATCCCTAAACAATCTTCAGTTCCATTCTTTCATTTCATTCATTCTCTTACACTGCACTTCAGGTATTATTTTCTGTATTTCTTGTTGTAGTTTTCAGTACTGTTTCTGCTCTTTTAAGTAACCGTTCATTTACATTTTGCATGTTTCGTCTTCAATTTTATTTCATCTGTTCTACAGATTCTTTCCTTTTTTCTGATCAAATAATTACTGGTATTTGAAAATCGGACCCCAAATTTGCCCTGACCTGATGAGGTGTCCCAGTTTCTGAAGTTTTACACCCTTACATAGGTAACAAAAATTAGGTTTGCCCCAAATGTCCAGTGGTAGCCACATTTGAATGCAATCTCACTCTGTTCTTGTTTTCACTGCTTAACCCTGCTTTCCCTAGTTTGTCATAATTCCAGGGTGTAAATGGTCAAGCTCAGTGCTCTTCAACTGCCCAAGTTGCTGAAGCTGCACAGCGCCCTCATTAGGGTATGCGTGGAGCCCCCAGAGTTTTCAACATACCAGGCACTGACTCTCATGAGGGGTATCGGCATGCAGGTGAAGAACACGGTGAGCAGGAGGAAGGATTTACGCCCCCACACGTCTGACAGGGCTCCTAGCAGGGGGGCACTCAAAAAGGACAAAAGACCCTGGAGATAACAATGAAAGAGAAAACAAAACAAATTGAAGTAGTGTTCAAAAGTTTTCAAGGATGCAGGCCACCAAATGTGGACGAGCATTCAGTCCTAAATATTTCCAAAAATAGGCAAGTCTTTTTTAGAGACAGAAGGATAAATATGTTAAATGAGCAAAGGTACTTGTGTGCCACTTGGTAGCGTTACAAACACTGCCTGAAATTGACAGAGCTGGAAGGTGAAGTAAAAATTAAAAACCAAAAAATAAATATATGTTTGTTGATTATCCAAGGTAAAAGGATGAAAAAACGGAGCTGGTTAGCATTACATTTATAGCAGTGATCACAGCATGTTTGGAGGGGTCTTCCCCACCTGTCCACTAATCGGCTATTCCATGCAAACGTCCTCCTACATTTCAAGTTTTGTTCCCACAAAGACATGAAAGACAATATTGGGCACCGTTGTGAAGGCATGATATTGGCATGGTCCTATCTTTATTATATTCCGGTACTTCATGTATGATTACATCATGTACTTTTTATTTCCAACTTTGGTCAGTTTCCATTCTTCACTTTGTCCCAAAAGGGGTTAGCACAGATGTTAGTCTGTTACACCGATAACACGCGTAGCTTTGCCTGATCCTTGCAAATGCCAAATAAAAAAAAATCTCTATGATGGAGGGACACTTCCAATGACAGAACAGCACTGGAGTTTACATGTGTGTCCTAACTACAACAATATACATGTACCACAATGCACGATAGCACAGGATATGAAACTGTGAAAATCCCTTTCACTATCAGTCTGTCATGCACAGAACTATCCTAAAACATATTGTGTCAGAGGAAAAATATTCATTTTTTTTTCTGAATATAAAAGCCTGCATCAGGTGAAAAAAAAATTATGCATGTTTCATATTACTTAATGCCAACCTTATTTCCCTGTTCCCACTCGTTAATCTTCAGCGGCATTAATTAAAAATTGTGAATATGCAGGTAGTCTTTGGAACAATTTGTAGTTGGAAAGTGCACGCCTACAAATATATAGCACTATTCAGCGGCTTGTTTGATTTGCAAGGTTGATTGAATTATTTGCACCTTTTTGGTAAATACACCTGTACATGAACATGTATGAGAAAGCAATTACACATGTACTAACCTTGACACCTTGGACTAGTCCATTCATCAGGAAGGTGTGTTCTTTGAATGTTTCATCAAGCACCTGCCAAGTATTGGAGGAA
This sequence comes from Acanthaster planci, assembly GCF_054643075.1. Lineage (NCBI taxonomy): Eukaryota > Metazoa > Echinodermata > Asteroidea > Valvatida > Acanthasteridae > Acanthaster > Acanthaster planci. The sequence continues at coordinate 15,411,716 of NC_141788.1, forward strand.
ACATCTTTGAATTAATTTCATATTTTGCACATCCAGTCCAGCCCTCACATCCTTTTGCAGAGAACATTGATTGGACTGTCACGACTGTCAAAGTTGATGTTCTTTTTTCTGGAGGTGACAAGCTCATCATGGTAACAAAAAAGTTAAGATTTTCACTAACAACGCTCCAATGATACAAATACTGATTTACATTTATGTGCAACATGCGTGATGCGTTACATGCATTACCAACACTTTAGCCAATTTGATAGAAACAACGCATGCACCGGTACGCGTATAAGGCGTGGACATAAATCAAGATTTGTGAACAAACTCCATCAGAACACAGACAAGAGAAGGAGCAGCGAGGACACAGCAGGCCAGAAGCTGCCCTAATCCTCACACTGGCTGAATCTTCCATTCCGCTGCTGTCTGTCTGACCTGGGCAGGAAGTCCCATCAAGACTCTGGTTGTATGAATTGTTTCCTGCGACTTGTTAAACTGCTTTGGGTTAGGCTCCCAACTCTGAAGGTCTTGCGCCTGGCTCATGTATGGCGTGATGATATAAGCTTGTGACTCATCCTTCAAGCCACTTTGTAGGATGGCAGATTTACAGTAGCAGTAACAAATTTTTATGCGTATGTGTCTGCCTGTACATTGTACATACATGTGTATCCGTTTTGTACAAGTGCCATCAAGTAAACTATGTAGAGACACTGATTTGTTACTTGTCATGCTTGTATATTAGTGATTTAACAGCTTCTGACTTGTACAATTCTACAGGTCACAGGTTCAAATCTCACTCCAGGCAATTTCTACATTAAATCTTTATCATTTCACAAGTTTCCCAACAAGCTAATCCAGAGTCTGATTAAACTTTAAAAACAAGCTGAAAATTTTGCTTTTCAAGGTTCAGAAGGTTTACATATTGTGAGAAATTCACATGCATCACAATGAACAGTATTAGTGTTGTCAACTACAAGGTTGGAACATTGCCTCTACAAAGGCTAGCACTAGTACAATTTTCTTTCCAGATCCTGTGCAATGCTGGTAACCCCTACTCCCCAATTTTAAGAGATCTCTGCAACTTGACACAATAGGCCAATCTTGGTGTACATATGAACGATGTCCACTAGGAAAGCCAGCAAGGATACTCACCGTAAGCATTGGGTTTGTGAGCAGCCCCCAGGCAAAGAACTCCAGGAAGATGACAATGAGAGCATGGTAGATGCTAGGCTCGCCAATCCCCTACAAAAGGGCCAGGGAAAAATGAAAAACATGTAACTATTGTCTCCATACAAAAGTGACCCTAAAATGCTGCATAGGTGCCAAGCGCCCCGCTGCCCAAGCAAAGACGAGAAATTATGGCGTGCAATTAAAGCGAAATTAAAATGTATTTTTAAATTCTGTACTGCACAGATAAGACACAGTGTGATATTAATCTGAAATCCACTGGTAACTTATGACAAGTGTAGTGGAAGACATGGAATAGGTTATCAGCCACTTATTGGACCCTTGCCCTTCGATCCCTTAACTTGTGCATGAATCAATCCCAACAACAGCTTAACATTCTTAAGCCACATTCACACTGGGCATTTTTTGGTTAAAACTTGAAAATTTGACAAAATTAAGTACAGTGCGGACACCAGGTAAACTGTCAAATTTGTCAAGTGTCAATCATTGGTTATGGTTTTTACATGCACATTCCTGAGCAGAGGTTTTACACAGCCGACTGGGTCAGGTAAGAATTAAATGTCCGCTTTACATTGCAGTAATGTCCCATGTGGATGGCCACTGTAATGTACATTTGTAAAACCTACATTTTGAATATTTGAATGGATCAGGGCGTACCCCCAGTTTCTGTTGTGTTGTTTACTGCGTGCATCCCCCACACACAGAGAATCAGATTTCTGGAGGGTGCCTTTGTGAGATTCTGAGAAGACATACATGTACCACTGCAGTTGTACATGTAAGTGACCAAGGGGCTTTCTCTAGGTTGCAAGTAATCTCCGTGCTGATGCAGGAAAGAATTTTTAGTCCAATGCAAACACCGTTTTACGTTAATGGCTGCATGATACATGCATTAAAAGTTGAAAGATGAATTAATAACATTAAATTTCTGTCCTATTTGGTCAATTTCTCAGCCGGTCCCAATTCTCCTATTCTGCTTCAACATGCTCATTTGTAAGCAAAGTGTGTATTTTGCCAGCATCCAGTTACATTTTTTTTAACACTGGCATGGAACCGATACAATACAAAATTTACCCTCCGGTGTTGTTGCCAAATGGTTACAGTGTACAGCTGAAGACTTAGCGACTCCTACAAGTACAATGCACAATGTTCTCCTTATCATCTGCAACTTGGGGGATGTTTTTTTTAGAAGTTGTCTTGGGTACGAATTGTCCGGGGTACCAGCTGTCATTAGCCTACTACTGACTACACTTTACATCACAATCATGACAATCAAACAAGTTAAACATCTGAACGCGAGTTCACAAGGCCTGATGTTTTACAGAAACAAGATCTAAATCTAGCTGATCACTTCATCACGTGATGTAGTCATTGCCCAACCCAAAGTTACTGAGTAGGCCCGCGAATGTACAATGTATGTAGCTTTGCCAGTGTCATCGTCTGACGTGTACTTATGCCAACCGTGACCTTCACCAAGAAAAAAGTGTTCACGTATTTCGTCCAAGAAAATGTACTCACTGTTGCACCATTATCCTTCATAACAAGCTTTCCCTTCGAAATCCGTATCTTCTTCCGTTTCTTGGTCATTGTTGTGAAACTACCTGTCGTTTGTTTCAGTGGAAAACTGTAAAAGAGTCACAGCTTTTACAGCCAGTTTGAGACAGATATTAGGCCTACTCATACTAACCGACATTGCACTGTAAATGTACCGATATTATCACGCCATTCTATTGAAGTGGCCTACTTTAAGAGTAGAATACATGCGCTAAAAGGATGTTGCATTATAATTGCTTGAAACTAGTCTGCATTGCAGTCGCCGTTAACTCAGGAAGAGAAATCAGACAAACAGCACAGAATGTTGTCACACCTACTACTCCGACGATACGGGATTATTACTTAGAGAGGAGAGTCATTGTATAGAGTCTTGCTGCTGGCACTGTTAAAATGGTTTAAAGCGAATAAGTTATCCCTCAACATTCAGAAAATCACATGTGTGTTATTTAGTAACTAATCGGGGTTACACCCACCAAACATCTGTATTGATCTGTATCTGTATCAATTTAGGAATTGACATCTTTAATGTACAAGACCAGGAGGTTCTAACTTCCATTTACTTGGTAAAGGAAATTTGTTGTTGAAACTAAGGTAAAAAAAAAGTCTCCTGTTTCTGGTCAGCGCAGCGCGAGCATTGCCTTAAAACTGCGCTTCGGCAAAAAAAAAAATTATTAGGTGTAAGGACGATGTTCAACAGCTGCCAAACTTGCTTGATCGACCGAAATCCTGCTACTGCGTAATTTTAACGTGTTTTGGATTGGGTACAATTGACTAATATGTACAGTAAAGGAGTCCCTCTAGGCCCCTATACATTTAGTCGGACACCCTTTTTCAGATGACACCATTTTCTGCATATTATATTTACATCTGAGAACCAGACAAACGAGGTGAGCTTCTGTCCTATGTACATCTCCAAGCTTTGAACGCTTTTAAAAAGCAATTAGAGAGGGGTCAGTTTATTTCAGTAGCAAGGCCATGTATTATATATAGGGTACAGACCACTAAAAAAGTTCCCACAGACAACAGTGATTAATATCCCATCTTCAAAAAATCAAGGTGTTCGAGACACATCGTCATCTTTCATTTTCCTTTCAATTTTCAGTGGCTTAACCCATGACGTTTGAACCCTCAAAACAGTCACGAGGCCCATCGCCATTTTAAAAACTGATGCTTACACTCCATTGCAAAATAGAGCAATTTGGATGGCCCCGTTTAGTCCGAGACTTTCAGAAATACAAGCTGACAGTCCTGCCCCTGGATTTCATCCACCTTTTTAACAAACCACCCAGTCCACGTACCACGAAATGCTCTAATATCTAGCATAGCAGAGAATTTGACAACTACAAATCCTGATTCGGCCGTGCAGGCAATTTTGGACCTATTTACTGGCCTGTAACCTTAGAGCGCATGTGCGTGTACATCATGTCTTGGAAAAAGCATAGACCTGGAGGAGAAAACAATGGAAAAAGCAAGGACCATCTACTCAAATAAATGAGGAAAGTCGCCGCACCACTTTTGGAGCCAGCCCCTGACCAGAAACCAGAACTTGGGCGGGGGGTCTAATGTGAGTTTTGAAGCACGTATTTTAAGATCTTTCAGAAATTATTAGACGCAGTTCTCAGGGTACTTGACCTTTAATTTGAATGTTTAAAAGCGACTCTGAAACAAAATTGAATGACTTCAATGTTTGATTACCGTCTTCCACGTTGTTCAATTTGGTGGAATTTGGTGGAATTCCTAAGTTTCTATAAGCGGTTGTTCTATTATTAGAAACCGAAGTATCTTTTAACTCAGTCCCACAAAAATGATAGCAAATCAAGCCCAAACAATCACTCGAATTCGCTGGTACAAACTGTCTTGATGTCTATGCTCCGTACCGAGTTGGCTGCAAGGTGCAAAAACGATTCGCTTTATCTGCGAACCCCACGATCTCAGATCAGTGAGCTTACAGAAACTTCTGGAATTGAAGTGCATTTTCTCTAAAGACTCTTACGGCATGGATTCGTTGCATTAAAATGTAAACAAAGACGTGTCCAAAAGTTGTGGCTATGACTCAGACAACATACCCCAACAGTGTTACTTAACACCTAATGGCCGAAGCCTAGCCACTTCTCATTGTGGCCAGTTTGGTGCAAGATAATGCGAGTTGTAGTGCGCCCTCTAGCGACAAGCTTATTCTCGCTCGATCCCTAAGGGTGCAGTGTCCCAATTCAAGGAAAATTCTGCGCCAGGCTGAGGCGCAGAAAAAGTACCCCCAGAGATTGTTTCGAAAAGAGGGGTCTGTTTGGGCCAAGAAATGGTGGAATTGTGTCAGTATGGCCCAGAATCATCTCTGTAGATTCAGGGGCACCCATCTGGGGGCAAAGCAGACAAAAATGGGATTGAAAATTAGTCAGAAGAGCCCCAAGAAGGTGAGGGATGTCATTTGAAAATTGGCCGCTGGGAGGGCTTGGCAACATTCACTTTTTGGGGGGTGAGTTTGTTTTGGGCGGATAATTAAAAAATTCATTGGTTAACCTACTAAAAATTGAAAATCAAATGAAATCTGAAGGACCAAACAACACATTAATTTTTGTTTGAGAGGCCTCAGGGACTTCAGTTGCCTGCCATGGGGCTCCAAACTTGGTTGATTTTACACTATTTTCAATGGAGCTTGAATTGGTTCAGTGCACCCCTAATGATAGTTTTGTTGTTGGGCTGGCCAAAACGGCAGAACACGATTTCTATTGCGCCCTCTCGTGACTTAATTTCACCAATCGACAGCTAGCTTGTTCTACGTACACGTACACCACTTTGGGAATCTCTTACTGGCCTACTTTTCCTCCGGATTTCCGGAGGAACCAATCAGCACCCGGGAAATTCCAGTTAAATCTGCATGTGATGAATATGGATCAATGACCTACATCACGGTCATGGCCTATCAAGCTACATAATGTACATGTACATGTACAAGCTTCTTCTCGTTGTTTTTGTTTTAATGGTGCTTTCAGCATCTCAGGGCTATTTGCACCAATACCTGTACGTTTATTCATACACTTTATTAATCAGCATCACGTTACGGAGTTAGGAAGAAGGTCCAGTTTTAGAGGCAGGAGGAAACCGGAGTACCCGGAGAGAACCTTTTGAGAGCGAGTATGGACTGGAAACCAAATGCACTTAGAGCCTCGCCCGTCGTGCGTCGCCCGTCGTTAGTCGTCCGTCGTGAGTCGTGCGTCGCCCACCAAATGGGTTGCATAGGACCTGCAAAAGCCGTTATTTAACAAATGACAATGTGATGATTCCATTCATTTCTAAAGATCTTTTCCGAATAAGGCAAGTACAAATCCCACCTGCAAAGCATATACTAGTCACATAATTAATTCCAATAATGCTAGACTACCCCTGCCCCTTGACCAGAAAATATCGCCTCTCTGAGAATTCAACCAAGTGTTTTTGGGGGAAAAACATTTTCAGCAAAAATGTTCCGGCCAACTTATCCACAGTGTTATCCTAATTTGCATACTGTAAAAATGTGCCGACTTGTTTTCATCAAATTCCAGGAAGAAATCTGCCAACCGATACAGCCTATTGTACTTGTCCTTTCAATTTCACATTGAAATCCAGAAATACTAGACGTGCTGTGGATAACAAACTGTTTATTAAATGTATTGTTAAGGGGCAATTACCACTTGGTTTAAGTTTCACAAAATATGACGTGTTGGTTTTTGTGGGTGTGTACGCCATGGTGGATAGACCAATGAGAACAGGTTGTCCAGCACATCAACATTATTTATGGGGCTAACAAGTAACGTTACTGTTTAAAAGACTTCTGTGAGCCAACCTGCAACTAAAGTCATGTCTAATTTGGAGTATACAGCAGATTTCATCATAGGTATACCCGCCCTCAAAATAATGTTGAATTAGTTCGTCTCTTATGAAACTATTGGGAATCAAACATTGTAAATAATCTATTATTTACATTCCGTTCTGTGAGATATCGTGCAGGGACAGACAGAAATATCTTATAGACTATAGACCTAAAGTCTGGCTGTTAACCAGTGAAGTTACGTCTAGAGTAACTAAGTTATCGAGAAAAACAATCTACCCTAACAAAAGTCTATGATGTTGATTTATTTATGTAACCAAAATGGTATTATTTCATATACACGTTACTTAGCCGATGTCAGGATATTATTTCTTCTTTCAATTGGAGTTTGGCGCAACTGCAAAAACGAATACATGTACATCTTCTAGTTCTATTGCTAAAATGAGAGTCAGGCATGGTGGATCGATCGAACAAGGGCATGTACATGTGAAACGATCAAGGGTCAAAGTTAAAAATACCGCTGAGCAATCGTGACGAAAAAAAAAAACCACGGGCGACGGGCGACGCACGACGGGCGACGCACGACGGGCGACGCACGACGGGCGACGCACGACGGGCGACGCACGACCGGCGACGCACGACGGACGACGCACGACGGCTGATGTGGAATTCCATAGCTTCTTCTTCATTATCCTATGTTGGTGACGTTACCATCTAATTCCTGTGAGTCGGAGTTTCTGTAATGGGCACAAGCATGTCCAAAAATGATACAAGTGTTTATCGGTACTGCATTTTTATAATGTCAGCTTTGATACTCAGTGATAACAGTCATAAACACTGAAATTTTGTTGGGTCTGTAAAAAGCACACTTCAAATCCCTGTCATTCTTAGAGAACCTGATGTTAACGTGGTCCGGAGAAAATGTGAAAAAGATTTAAAGAAGAGTTCTTTTAAAATTAAAGAATTGAAGAATTTTTAAAAACCTTAATTTTGATTTCCCGACCGGTACTTTAAACCGAACTCAAGATGTCTTGATTTTTTCAGTTAAGATATCTGGAAATGTCTTTGTTCGTGTGTGTGACAGTATGTTTATATTTTTTACGTTATTGAGGAGTGATTGCCAATTGCATGGTTCAACTGTCACCGCAGGAGAACAAGTCTACCAAACCGTCTGGGCGTTTTATTGGTTGAACCAATTCTGTGCGAATGCGTCAACAGGGCTTCCACTCGGAGGGTTTTAGCATAAGCAATAAGCCACTTGTGAGTTAAATTTGGATAAAATCGGGTACACTGTGATATCTAATTGCACAGAAACGTAACAACTTGAATTCCCTAGACTAAAGACACTGTTGCTATGCCTCGTGATTCCGGGCAAGCTTTTGCATAGCGACCACAATCTCTGGAATGGAATGGTTCCTTTTGCCGTTCTTATCCATTGAGAACAGAGTATTATTGCAAGGCGTCTCTTATGTGACTAAGCAAAAGCTTGCCCTGAATCACAATGGTTTCAGTATGAAGAATTCAAGCTGCTATGTTCACATGTAACTCAGCTCAGTGTACCAGATTTTATTCAAATTTAACTCGCAAATGGCTTATTCCACGGTATAGAGCCTAAAAGTTAACCCCTGATGGGCGCTTCCGGAACCTTTGGATAGGAAACATAACGTGCAAAGATTTTAGAATTTGTAATATTTTTTTATTCAGTTACTTCTTAAAAAATCCAACTCGGAAAAGAGGCTTTGGAAAATATTTGCTGGTATATCAATTTATAGAAACTGAAAAATCACCTATCCTGCCAAAAATTGGCCCATCACTTCCGAAAATCTAAAATACATGAAGAACAGTGCAATGTGGCAGTCTCGTACACAGATGAATATATACGGTTTGAAATTTTATGGTAGTCTGTCCGTAAAGACCGAAATAAAAACAGATCAAAATATTTAAACAGTCTTATAATTTATAAGTAGTAAACTTTATGCAATATTCTTCTTCAGTTTCGAAAGATTCTAATCTTTTATCTAATCTTTGCTGACAACAACTGTGTGATGTCAACTCAACTGAATATGGAATCCATCGACTGCAAGTAGGTAAATCTTTGCAACGTTGTACAATATCGTTTTCACGTAAGCACGAGCAGTGAAAACAAACGTGCGTGAACATGGAGACCTAGGTACGATATCGCCGGAAGTGAAAGGTCGTTAATAAAATTCGGGTCTCTTTACCCTTCTCCAGGTGACTTCTCCTAAATATTACTCGAGGAAGACAAAGGTAAATCTCCAAAATGAGTGTTTCATGGGGTGGTTTCAGTTAGGAATTATTCTTCCAAAAATTATCGAACGTGATAGGACCGCCCAACGTAAAATCCCCATAGGAGGACCGCGCTAGTGTTCCGGAAGTTCGCTTCGTGACCTTTTACTTCCAGGCCCTATTAAGCCCTGGTGAAATGCCGTTCGTCTGGTATTAATATACGCATCTGTGTATGCTTAACTAACCCAGCAACAGAGTTCATGGTTTCACTACTAGCAATGCCCACCAGTTTAGGTCCTCACGAACGACGCTAGAGGGGAGACTACCGAAGGGCCTCCCACTTGCATGGAAAGCAGGAGTGATTTTCCCAATAGGCGACGATTCCCGTGCACTATTGTTTATTTTCGCCATGCAATAGTGGACAATCCAGTGGTGAGGAAGCAGGTGCACAGCATTAACGCAATGTAGAAGTAGGACAGAATCAAAGAGAAAAATCCCAAGCCAGTAGTTTTTGCTCCCAGACTATGATGCATCGAGCAATACACGTACCCAAACCGGTTAGTTGCACTGTGCACTATACGTACATGTCTGACACACACATCAGAACGTCTCTAAAATGTTCATAAAAACACCCTCTTTAAGCAACAATAATTAATTCGTCCAGCCCAAATGCCATTATTTGAAGGTATGAGCAATCAGCTTACCGTATGTATGGGGGTACCATACATGAGAATCTTTCTAAATGTGAAATCCTGACCAAAACCGGTCAGTGGCACTTCTCAATGATCCGTGCTCAACAGAAGTCAAAGACTACTGGGTTCGAGTCCCACCCGAGTGAGCTCGTGCCTTTTTTCGCAAGCTCTCAGACAAGCACTGAGCATACAGTGTTTATTAATAGTACATACGTTGGTAAGGGCGCAAAACCCGTTATATAAATTAACATCATCTCCCCAACGCAAAAATACATCTTGAAAATAGTTCGCAGTACCCGCTGCTTCACCTGACTCGGACCGGCCAACCGACCCCGGCAAGCTCGGTGGTCGAGTGATTAAGACGTCCACACTAGTAAGCAGGAGGTCGTGGGTTCGAGTCCCACCCGAGTAAGCTTGTGACTTTTTTCGCAAGTTCTCCGAGAAGCACTGAGCATACAGTGTTTATTAGTATGCGTTGGGTAAGGGCAAAACCCGTAATATAAGTAGTCAAAGACTGAGAAAGCGAGTACCGTCTGGTGGCCAAACACTTGCAGCGAGTCCAGCAATTTATCGGCAATTAAAATATTTCGACAAGCACTTTTAAACAGTTAAGGTACATAATTGATCCCTTGGAATGTCTCATAGATTAGATTCCGACAAGTGTTTCTATAAGCCAAAAGTTTCATTACACATTTTCCACCTATTTACGAGGAATATCGTAAGTTAGGTTTACTTTACAGATAGCGGAGGGGCCCTTTGTATTCGTGAAGGACCGTCTGCCCAGATAAAGCGGCGTTCATCAAAGGGATTTATTTTTAAGTATCGTAAATGACACTTCATGCACGTAACGGAGGTTGTGTGAAGCAAGTATAAAATCCAGTTTTTCCATATGCATGTACATAAGAATTCAACTAGAAACGTAACCATTCGCGTTGACACCAGTAAAGTCCGAAAAGGTGACAACCAAACCGCGGGACGGACGACTCACTCTTTCTTCGTTTTCAGTCGTCAAGATGAGGAGACTGTTACTACTCTGGTGTGTTGTGGCGCGAACTTTAAGTGTTTTTTCTCGTAGTAAGTACCAAACATAGATGCCAAAGACCCCCCCCCGTCCGCGTACATACCGTCCAATCAATTACCATTTGAAAATTGCATGAAGGAAGATCTAAAATGAACCTTTTATTGTTTACTGTTTTCAGTGTATTAAGGGTTAAAATGATGATTCGTAGCGTATGTGTAGTGGAGTTACAGTGCAAAGTTAAAGTTGTCATACGTTGCCAGGTCATCAGGCCGAAGGGGAGAAGAGGTGGCCACAGAAAGGGCAAAATAGCAAAATAAAAGTGAAAATGGTCGTTTAGTGACATACTGTTTTCCGGCATTTAGCTTATAACTGGTCCTCTCTGCACTATGCTTTTATGAACGCTTTATGGCAACCAACAATGCGACCAAGTGTAGCGGATTGAAAGAAGTTATGACCCAAACAGTTGACAATGCAATGTACGTGGGAACTACATAAACAAGATGTCTCTTCTCTGGGTGCATGCAGCTAAGCTGCGCGTGATGTGACTGTGCGCATTAAATGGAAAATAGTGGAAAATAATATTGATTGTGGGTTCTATCGATTAAACAAGTGTGGGAGCTGTTATGAAAAGGAAATGTTTTACGGGAGTTGGAGAATGCACGGGGAGGAGTGAGCATCGCAAGAAAAACGTGTGTATTTGCAAGGCGCAAGTAAAGAATTAAATAGGCTGATTCGGCACAACCTGTAACCAAAGACGTTGTTGTCTATGCCAGTACTGGTCTTGCGTATTTAATCTCGTACCATCAGCCCATCTCACCTCCTTTAAGTCTACGACGAAATTGATAAGCTGCCGTATTCTTTTTAACACCTACGGACCGACGGCACTACAAAACCGAATAGTCGCGAATAGTTGACTAGACTATAGTCCAACCATCGTCGTTTAACGTACGTTCGATCAGCGTCAGTCGAACTATGGTCCTTGATCGGACTTGCCTAATATTGCACATGTATGCGAATTAACTGCTCCGTGTACGGAAAACTCATTCAGCTTTGATATTAAGCTTAATCTGAATCCATGAAGACTTTTGTACTTTCCAAAGAGAGCAAGAGAATATCTTTACGTTGGAATGACATGACGTTGTCAAAAATAAGCCATATTTTTCAGGTGACTACTTTGGGGATTCAATTATTCCTTAGCTAGACAAGCCCCAGTAGACTGCCTTGCATGGGCGTCGCCAGGATTTTTTAAGGGGGTATTTTCACTTTTTTCAGCTGTATTTGCACGTCTGTTCCTTTTTTAAAGAAGAAAGGCAACAAAATATTGTGGGGAACTTGCCCCTTTTTACTGGAAATGCCTTTGAATAGTGCATATGTTATGTTGACCTGAATTGGCGCCGCTTATACTTACCTCAAGTAATTTTGCCATTTTTCCATTCTTTACAGAAGCACTTTACGTTGTTTTGATGAATGTCTGTGCTTGGTGCATGTAGTTTTGCACATAAATGCCATCCATACCCTGAAAAGATGAATTTTACATGAAAGATAAAAACTGTAATTTTTATGTACCAACCATGATTACATCCGAGGGCCCTACCTACGAATTTTGCCCCCAAACCGCCACTAAAGTGGGCAGCATATGTAGCTTTTGGTGGCAAATTCAACAGGGAATGCTGCTTCGGGCTAATTCAACATGATGTTGTGGGAGAAAAAAATCGAAAGCCTTATTCACGGTCCCGACATCCTTGCTTTTATTTGCTGGTGTTATTTTCTTAGAGTTTTAGTGCTAATATTTGATAAACATATACCGATTGCTTACTTTCCTATTCACCAACGAAGTATCCTTTGTGCGTATAAATAAAAAAATCTGTCAGGGGGTATTGTCCCCCCCCCGCTGGATACGCCACTTGGAGTGGGATTGTTTGAACGGTGACATCCATTCAGTCTGACCAATTTATACAATTTGAACAGGTCATCCCAAAGTTCCTTTCCCGAGATAGCATTAACCAAAATGCAGCAATGTCAGCTCAGTGCGTACTCGTCTTTGTATGTTTACTTGAAAACCTCCCTGAAAAACTGGCTGTAGATAATTTCTGGATCTGCTGTTGATCAATGTGGAAATGAACCTAGAGAAAGTTAGGATAGACTCACAACTTCAGCCAAATGCAGTTTTACGTCATAAATTCGCTTGACTTGAAATGTGTTCAATATTTCGCGAATTCGCAACACGAGTACTTAATCTGACGTCATAGTTTCCTGATCGTGTTCGCATTTTCCGCTAGTAGGCCGGCCTGTAATGATAATAGAAGGCTTTCATTAAGTATTTTGTAAAGCCTGTTCCTCAATGAAATCTGTAACGATTGATTTCGCCTGGGTTTATTCAAGAGGCTGACATCGTCCTCTATGGAGGAAACATCATCACAATGGAGGACAGTGACCAACCGAGTGATCAGGGAGAAGCTCTCCCTCCCAAGGTAGAGGCCTTTGCCATCGCTGGCGACACCATCCAGGCGGTAGGGACACTGGAGGAGGTCTTTCGCCACGCGGGGCCAAAGACCCAAGTGATCTTTCTGAACCAACAGACCCTGATGCCGGGATTCATTGAGCCCCACCAGCACGCCATCTCCTGTGCCCGCATGCGGGGCCAGTACATCAACATTGGTGCTGTCACCTACAGGTAACCTGTAAAATTAACCTTAAAAGAGCCGGGGAGGATACCCCCCCCCCAGCACCACCACAAAATAATATTTAACGTCGCAGTGCATTTTTTTCACGAGCATAGTCTTCACAAGGTTTTTTCTCAGTAATGTCGGTTATTTTGACATTTTGTGAAAATCGGACATACCGTTTTCGCCCAACGCCCTTTTTGCCGAGAGAGGTTAGCAAAATGTGAATAGATTTTCCATTGACACGCTCATTACACACGGGCCGACAAGCACGAGAGCATGAACATTAGCAACGTAACAAAACCTTAGGTTAAATTGAGTTTAAAGTTCAATGTTTTTATCATGCATGAAAAGGTTTAGAAAGATCGGACATGGGACGGTTGAGTTCCCTATTGACGGCGGAATCCGCCCCAGCTGTGAGTTAGTCTAAAACCTCTGGCTCTTAAAGGCCTTTACACACACCAAAGCGTCTCAACCCGGTTTGAGCTAAACCCTGATGGGCGAACCCAGGATCGCACTGGGTTGAAAACTTTGACCCTGCATTCAACTCGGAATTGTTTCGCACTTTGTTTCGAGCAACTTGAGCTTACCGGGGCGGAGTTCAATCCGGAAATGGGCACGAGCAAGTTTCAACCCGGAATGAAACTCTTAACCCCAGGTCCGGAGCAGGGTTGAGTTTCTCCTGGATAGAAGTCAACGTTGGGGTTGACGCAAGGGTTGGTTGCGGTTTCAAGTGCAAGTCGTCGCCTAGTTTCAACCCTGCTTCATGATTGGTCATGATGGCCGTCACAATTCATGACGATGAAGACTACCGATCTTCCAACACTTTCATTCAATTTTTTTATCTGATGCAATTTTATCAAAGCTCTTATGAGGAAATCCGTACTGTGATTGAGAGCAAGGTGAGCGAACTCGCTGCAGCCCCGAACAACACCGGCATCGGAATTTTCTTCGGCTGGGATCCCGAGCTGATTTCTGACCTGCCGCAGCTGAGCGCCGACTTCCTGGATAAATTCTCTGTGACCGTTCCAGTCCTGGTGTGGGGACAGAACGGCCACGTTGCCTGGGCAAACCATGCGGCCCTGGCAGCAGCAAACGTAAGGAAAAAGTAATTACCCTCGACAGTTACACGGTCCTTCGCCATCTGTAAGCTGTGTTCAATGTTGGCTGTCCAATATTATGTGCAACCTGTAAGACCAAACAAGCGTGAATCATTTGGCCGGCTGTCCTACCGACTAGCCAACTGACCCACCCACCCACCAGCGAAGCAGCGCTGTTCTGGGTCTAATTTCATGGCGCTTTTGAACAGTCAGCAGAAAAGTCGTGCTAACATTGGCAGAAAATTTTACTAACCTTATAGCACTATTTCATGGCTGTGCTCGGCGTGGTTGTGCTAACGGTCGCACGCACATAGAAATTTCTGTTTTGACGTTACTAAGTTTCAGCAATTTTTTTCTTCAAGGTTAACATGCCTTTGGGGGTGTGCTTTAATACTGCTTATGGTCTCTGTGAAAAACTTAGAGCCTCTCAGCATGAAATAATGGGCTAAGCAGCGCCGTGAAATTGGGCCCTGATTTGCATTAGGATTGATTTTGTGCACAAGTCAACAAGAACTGACTACAATATGCATTTCAGGTAATAATAATAAAATAATAATGAAAATTTATAATGCGCCAATATCCATCTATATAGAAGCAGAAAGACCCAGTGGACCAACTAGACCACCTTAATTTCTCTCCAGATAAACAGCACCACCGAAAATCCTCCCGGCGGGAAAATCGTGAAAGATCGTCACAACAATCCTACCGGTCAGCTTCTGGAGTTACCGGCCATCTTGGCAGTGGTCAATTTAGCGCCTCCAATGGACGCCCAGGCCTTCGCCCGCGCCTTAACAGACCAGTGGAGAGTCTATGCTTCGGCCGGCTTCACCACAGTGACCGACATGCTGTACTCTCCCATGCCCGGCCTCGACGAGGTGTTGAGAAGGTCTACAGACGCCCATGACTTCCCGCTCCGTCTTGGTATGACTAAAGTGTGTTTTTTTTGCAGTGCTGCACTTTTGTTATGGAGATCGGAAATATGCGAAATTCACCGTCCCACTGAAATCTTACCAAAAATATTCCAATTCACTTATCTGGGACCACACTGAGGCACGCCTTCTTAAACTTGCGTTTTTGGCATTTTAGGTCACCTTACTGGTCGAAACGAAGCGTACCGCCTGCTCGTGAGCTTGACGCCTCGCAATAATGACTTTCTGTTCGCCGAATCAGTCTTTAAAATGCTAAGTAAATTATATTCAACTAGTGTGCCTTGTTTTATATTTCCTCACAGCTCTGTACAGATTTATACAACCGGTGAAGGACGTCGATTTGCAAGACCATTGTTTTGACTGTACAGCGGACGGTATTGGCAATTACAGCTCCAGGCTTTGGGAGGCTGGCATCAAGATGATAGCCGATGGCTCCCCGCATAGCGGCACCTTGGCCGTCCGCGAGCCCTATCTGAACACCCCGCTGACCGAAACCCTGGGCTTCCCTGAGCCTCCGGGCTACGGCATCCTGAACATGGAAACGCAGGCTCTCCACGATACCATCAGGCGGTACCACCAGGCAGGGAAGCAGATGTCGATTCATGCCCACGGGGAGCGAGCAAACGACCAGGTCCTCAAGGCTTATGAGCAAGTACGCCATTGAGACACTGATAAATTAACACGTGCCTTGAGACCTGCACGTTGGGTCTTGGGGATGCGTCAGTCTGATCTGTTACAATCGACATGAGATTGTTCTTAAGTTAGATTTAAAGACTTTCAAAACAAAACAATCCTTTATCTCTATTCATACCGATAGGTGCATGTTTGTACCCTGTATGATAGCGTAGGTACAGATGGTGCAGAAAGTAAAAACATCAGCCAAGGTTTCTCCAGATGCAGAGGGCTTACGCGGGGGGGGGGCAAAATGGGAAAATTAAAAGAAAGATTAAAAAAACCCGAAATAAACAGGTAAAAGAGGAAAGGACTAAAAAATCTCCAGTTTACTTGAGAATACCTCGGAATTGACCCCCCTTCCATCGTGAATGGTTTGTCAGTTTGCTGCCAGGCTGCTGATCATTGCTATGCCCCCCAGCCCAGGTTGGACGAAGTCTACATTGCATTGCTACTAACGTCCAGGGTATAAAAGTCCGCAACAGTTTCAACAGTTTTTTCTCACATTTTTACCTGACGAAGACAGCTCAAATGTCGTTCACAAGTGCCTTGTATCCCGAATTCCATAAATGCTGTAATGTGATGAAATTACTAAATACGCCCGCAGACAACGTATTTTTATGTATTATTTTTCCTGCAAAATACGTTGTCCGCAGGCGTCTTAAGTAATTTCAACACAGCATTTTTGGAATTCGGGATACAAGGCGCTTGTGAACGACATTTTCAGCTGTCTTCGCCAGGTAAAATGCGAGAAAAACTGTTGAAAAAAGTTTTGCATTGTAGGGGGACTTTTATAACCTGGATGTTAGTCGCAATGCAGTGTAGACGTTGTCCAACCTTGGCTATGCCCTCCCCCATAAAACAACTCACAACACTCATAACCGAGGGTCTCCCGTGGGACAATATGCAATCCAACTCCACCTCTGCTAAATTTGCAACAACTTAATCGTAGATGCAGAAAATACATGTATACATGTACCACAAACTAATAGGTCCTGGCCGAGTTCCCTAACCAGGACAACCGGCATCGCATGGAGCATCTTGGCCTGATGACCGTGGACCAGATTAGCCGCGCCGGCAAGCTCAACTTGGCGCTTTCCTTCTTCGTAGATCATCTCCGCTTCTACGCCAAGGTCTACTCGACGGATATCTTCGGATCTGAACGCGTCAACCGCTGGACTCCACTCTCCGCGGCCACTAAGAATGGAATAACATGGACCATCCACCAGGTATTTAAATAGACTTTCAATACAGGAATGTAGTAGGGCCTATAAACAAACTCAGCATTTGCAGTGTCATGCCCACATCTGACAGAACTTTTCAAAAGTTGTTGTCGTCATAAAAAAAAGTTCCCATATGAACTCTTTTATCTGGATACATATAACAGGACCATCCCGCCTTTCCTGGGGAGCCCTCGCCATTTGCCAACATGAAGACAGCCGTCACTCGCTGCACCAGGGACGACCCCAACACTCCCTACGGCCCGGAGTACCGCGTCTCTATCCACGAGGCCCTGAAGGCCTACACCGTCAACGCGGCCTGGCAGCTTCACCTGGACCAGACGGTCGGGAGCATCAAGGTTGGCAAGAAGGCCGACCTCGTTGTTCTCTCAGACAACCCGTACGAGGTGGACCCGTTCGACTTGGAGCGCATCCGAGTCATTGAGACCTTCGTGGACGGCCGGCGCAACAACCTTGCCAAATTGAAGAAATTGAGAGACACTGACTTCCGTGTCCTTTATCGCCCTCTGGAGTCCTAATGTAGCTTACTTGAAACGAGCATGGCCCGTCTAAATAATTATCTGTCTTGAATCGCCCTTGCAGTGTAAAGGTACACATCGTCCATTAGTTTACCCTGTTGGATTATACAACTCATTCCCTACAAAATGGTGATATTTAGAAAGGCCATTTAAAAGTAGAATATCTGCTTTAAGCAGAAGAAACCCTTCATTGGTTGCAAACAGGCACATAAGTCGGGAGTCTTCATTTTGCTGGTGGCGAAGCGGCCGTAACGCGTGCATTTTCATTGCCGTTTGTGAACCAGCGTTGTGCAGTTCCGACCATAGGGTCGAGTTCGGGCGGCCCGCTCTTGACACAGGTTTCTTGTACTCGCGCTCGAACGGCTGGAACACGACCCAGGAACACTGTTCCCGGAACAGGATTACACACCACCTCCTCGTCAGGGTTTTACAGGAACACACGGAAAAACCCGGGAGATTTTGATTTTTAAACAGCTGTAAGCAATAGCGAGATGGCTTACAAAGCCGGAGACAATGGGGAGTTTTGCAAAATGAAAACTATTAATTTTCCACAACACAGAAATGAATGTTCCTTTTTAAATAGAAAAGAATTCAGGCCAGTTACCCAAGCATTAACCCTCCAAAATCGTAACGGACGCCGCCATTTTTCTTGTAGTACTACAACCAGCGATAACCAGTTTTACGCTTCCGGCGTTCGAGTGGCAAACCCACAAATAACATATCGAGCTCTTCGTGAACATATGAGAACAAGCCGCCCGAACTCAGCCTGGGAGTCTTCGTGGCTGGGAAAATTGCGCCCTCTCTTGGTCCAGCTCGAGGCTCATAATTGTTCACAAAGCCATACCCTTAAATGTGTAGTTTTTGAGTGATTGTCGAACGGAAGGACGGAATTGGTAGTGTTAGGGCTTAAATGTTGACCCCCAAAAATTGCTCGATTGGAACACTACTTGTAATCCTTGCCGCAAGTCTCATCGTAATTTTGCCAAAAAATTAAATATATATATATATTTTGGGGAAAAAAACGACAGAACTGTCATCTTATTTTCCTTCCTCTAAGAGCTCAGAAAAGGCCCCTTACATTAACCTGACCCCTCCGAAAGATTATAATCCCCCGACCAAAAAAAGTCCCCCTCCCCAAGTTTGATTCTAGATCCGTCTTTGAATTCCAGTAACGTTTCCTTCATACGTTCCCTGGAACTTTTATACGGTCTTTGCTATGAGGCTTTGAGGTCTTTAGTGAATGAATAGGCTACAACATTCGGGATTAGTTGAATAAATGACCAGAACAGCAGGTAACTGGCAGGTAACGTTACCGGTCTAGGACCCGGAACTACCACGTGCACAGCGTGGCACTTGTCTAGTATTTAGCATAATAACGTATGGCTTTTTACCATGGTAGAGGGCTCCAGTTCTCCGGGTTTAAGACAAAAATGACAAAAACACAAGGAATAATGCGCCAATCGTCAGTTGAGATGAAGCAATTGGTGTTTTGAAAATCAAGGAGAAGGAGAATAACGTTAGGGGAAGGTGGCAAAACCAACTGCAACCAGTCCAAGTCATTGGCGGGGTAACCATGCTCACATCGGGCTTGAGAACTTGGATTCACTGCTGGAAATGAGTACCGGTATACGCAAACTTCAAAATGGCCGCCGAGTCAGATGTAAACAAATGAAGTATTCCGTAACTGTATAAGGCGCTAGGCTGGTAGGTTTTCGTCCAGGCCATTGAAATATGCAAATTAAAGTTTTAATATTGAATTTGGTTAGCGTTGCAGGGTGGTGTGTACCTTTAAAATCTATATGAGGCCAGTTCAATATGATTAATTGTGAAATGCACTGTCAAATCAAAGGCACATTATTTTACATCGACAAAATGAAGTGCTGCCTTTTACACTCCCAAGCAAACCGGTGGGTTTTTGTCGATGATGTTTTCCTGTTATACGCTAATTCTCTGTTGATGAAGCGATATAAGCATTGGTGTGGTAGCTGATGCAGTAGGCTACGTTCAATAATCATTCTGGGGATCCCTTTAAAGTTTGTGCGTTATTTTCGCTTAATTAATCCTGCACAAGATTGTCACTTGTCATTAAGATAGGCCTAAGCATTGCATGCCTGTGATTACATTTTGTGCGTCCGATAAGTTTATACAGTAGTCATTATTTTGAAGGAGCTGTGTTCATCTTCACGACAGTCGAAAGGTGAATTTAAGTGTGGCAAAGCACGTAGGCTTGGAGTAAACTTTTTCCAATTATAGATTAAAGGCCATCGAAGCATTTCAACTTATTCTATGTCTGCTTTGGTGAAACTCAGTGGTGCATTTTTGTGTAAAAACCGATGGCAGCGTTGAACCAGATGCTTAATCACCACTGCACATGCTCGTACGCTTCGATAATAAAACTCAGAAGTTTTTCTCATATCATTAGCTTGGTCTTGATTACATTTTAAAGTTGTCCACCAGTTTAAAAATACCTAACTATATAAATCAGACTTATTGCACCTTGAATTTGTTCTGAAATAATAAGCGACAGTCAAGAACTAGACACAAAAAGCCAGGCGGTTAAACTTGATTCTAATGCCACTTGCATATTTATATTTTACCACAGAGTATGAATAAAAATAATCTGCATCGAATTCAGTCGCGATGCAGCGAAATACACCTGTTTCAACAAAGTCATAAGCATGTATTACACTTCACTCTACATGACAACCGATTACGAACTACGTTTTCCTTCCAGATTCAAATTCCTTGACACTTTAAGGACGTCAGAGGGACGACATTTTATTCCATTACAGGCGCCCCACTTTATGGTCACCAGTGACAATATTCATTGCAGAAAATGACCTGAAGGAATGTTCACTTTCTTTCCCTTTACTTTTGAAAGGTTCAAAGTCTCACTACTGTACAACTAGTGGTGAAAATCCGTGTAGGAAATTTGGGGATGGGAGATGGGGAAAGGTGGGGGGTGACTTGCCCGCCCATGGAAATTTAAACGGGGGGGGGCACCATATGCACTATTTAGGGGGCGGTGTTCATGATAAAGATGCAGAATCTTACATCAAAATGGTATACTTTGGACTGTTTAAAATTGCTTTCCCATTTTAGTGACACTGCAAACATTTTAGTCGTTGGGAAATCCTGAAAATTCTTCACAATCCGCTTAAATATGTTTGCTCATTACAAAAAAGTGAGGGAGACGATTCAATAGCCCGTCCCCCATGCACCTCAAAAGTGGGGGGGGTATATAACCCTCCGGGAATTTACGCCCATGTATACATTTAGTAGCGAAGGTGTTAAATTTCTGCAGTCTCTGCAAATTGAAATGCAGTGTGGATATCATGTAATATAGAAACTAAACAAGAATATCGTTAATAATTACAGCAGATAATCTGTTACGTCAAACTACTTATAGATTTCCAAACTTTCTGTGTAATTTTAGTGAAGCCATAATGCCATTCTCTCATAGGGCTTTAAGAAATAAACCGACACTGGCCTTGAACGATGCTCAAATTCTGTCGAAAAAACTGAAGTGCCTACATATTTTGTTGGTTAAGATGAAATCCTGACGATATACAAAACCAAATGAACGGACCCTTTGTTCATCTGAAGGGACGCAAAATGTCCCGTTTTGACACATTTCCCATGCAATTCAGTAGAACGGACCGGTAACAAAATGAGCAATGTTACAGTGTCGGTTTATTATTCGTGATAAATGCCAAACACTGTTGCTACGCAGTACAGTGAGGCATTTTGATATTGGTATGTTACGAAGGAGTCTACTTCCACATCCCAAATGCCACGGCTACAAACTCGAATTGCCTGCTGCTGAATCTCACCGATGTGCACCACGGTGATGAGTTTGTAGCGCGCGATGCGCAAGTCTTTCACTCTCTCCTGGATATCACCAGCCAGTGATTTGGCCTGCCTGCTGCACACCAAGGCATCGTAGGGCATCCTAGACAAGGTCTCGGGGATGAGCTCTTCGAGGATGTCGCTGATCGCACCCTGGAACTCGCCGAACTTCTGAGGGGGGCGCACCTGGTATGACGGCTCGACAAGGACGTCTTGGCCGGGGGACGGACGCCGGCGCCCGGGCCGGTCGCTGTAGGTGATGAAGCTGCGACCGCGTCGCTCGGCCATACGCTGGGCGGTCCGCAGCTTCAGGTTGCGGGCTAGGCGCTTAGTGACCAGCAGCTGCCTGAAGCCCACCACCGAGGAGGATGCCGCTGGGGGTCTTTGCAGTAAGCTGGGTGCCGGGCCGGAATGGCCGCCGATGAAACGATCCGAGCAATTGGACGTCTTGCGGGTGAGTGTCCCGGGCAAGTTCCGAGCCTTGGTGGTCACTGACACTTTTCTGCCGCTGGAACTGCTCGACGCCACCGACACCTTCCTGGCCGAGGCTGCCACGGACACCTTCCTCTCCGACTGGGAGTTCTTCAAGATGGAGCTGGACGGTTTTCGCGCCATTTCGGTCGGTGTCTTGCGAGTTGGACTTTTTTGCTCCCTGGGTCTTGTGGCAATGACCTTGGCAGGTTTGCTGGACGCCATGTCTGTTTGATTTCGAAAAAGCCTGAAGAAAACGAACAGTCACGCAACATACAGCACACAGAAACCGCTTCAAAGTGATGGCATCTAGATTAACGTGTGATTTCGGCTGAACCTCGGAGAAAGCTAAACACACCAGGCTAGCGAGGGTGTAGGCGAGCTGTAAGCCGGCATAATCTGTTAAGTCTGTGCGCGTGATAGCAGAACAGACACAGCGACAGCACAGGAGGGTAGTTTACATTCCACGGATCAAGTTTACAGGTCCGATTCCAAGCGTTTTGAGCGTCAGTGAGGGTAGCATTGCAGTTGAAATCAACAAAGTATTCTAATCTCACGCCAAATCAAATTCAAGGACAAACTATAAGAATTATAGATGAGCTCTTCTGGTGAGAAGGAATGGCAAAAGGATTAGTGTTCACTGTTACTGTTAGTATATTAAGAAAGGCATGGTGGTGCTGTTTTCATTGTTACGTGCATTATAGGCGTCTGTACTGCTTCTGTCGATTCCTTCTAAGCATTGGTAGAAATTTTATATGGCACGATTTGGTGCAATGAGATTTGTCTCAAGAGCGTCTCCGGTGCTGGACAACAGACGAATGCCAGTAACCCAACCCGCTGCCGAGGCCTCTCAAACCCGCTCAGCTGTGCACGATACCGTGTACTAGCCCGACTCCGGTTCCTTTAACTTCAATGGGTAGTGGTTTTGAAGTGTTTGTTTTGGGAATGCGGTTGCCAGGGCCTAATTTGAATACTTTGCTGATGAGGTGAGGAATTAAACACCCTGAATCAGCGGGCCTTTGTTTGTGAAGTGCCACGAGGTATGTAGGAAACTGTACAAAATTCCCTCCGGGAGCCTGGTTGTTGAATAAACGTCGCTGTACGATTGCCTCGCTCAATGATTGCAAATACAAACAATAAGAAAACTATTGTTGAATTTTTTTCTTGTGATTAGTTAACTTAAAAAGCTCAAGCGATGAGCTTCAGATTTAGCCTTGAATTCAGTCCACTTGGGGAGCTTTTGAGACTTCAAGAATCTGCCTGTTCTGGTGGAACCCATAACCAGGATGATCAATATGTCATTGGACTCTGGTCAGTTCCCAGACAACTTCAAAACGGCCTTGGTCACCCCAACCGTCAAAAACCAATCCTTGGACTGTAATGATATGAAAAACTATCGTCCAATATCTATTTTGCCGTTTGTGTCAAAGGTCATTGAGAAAGTTGTTGCAGGAAGACTAAATGCACACTTATCAAAATATCAGCTGCGTGAAAATCAGCAGTCTGCGTACAGAAGTTGTCACAGTGTCGAAACGGCCCTTCTCAAAGTTCATAGTGACATCATGTGTGCCGTGGACAACAAAAAAGCCGTGCTGCTCGTACTTCTGGACCTCTCAGCGGCCTTTGACACCATCGATCACTCAGTACTTATTCATAGACTTTCTAATTGTTTTGGCATCCAGGGTTCAGTGTTGAATTGGTTTAACTCATACATTAGTAACCGTCACCAGATAGTACAGATACAAGGGGAATCCTCAGGTGCGATTAAGGTTAAATATGGGGTCCCCCAGGGATCCGTTCTTGGTCCGATCCTTTTTACTCTCTATACAACGCCTCTTGGGGAACTCGCTCGGCAACACAATATCCAGTCACATTTTTACGCAGACGATACCCAGCTGTATACTTCATTCAGTCCCAACCTTGAGGATGATGATACAAAGATGCTCGATTCTCTCATCACATGCTTGCACGACATCCAGAAGTGGATGCTGGACAATTTCCTGAGGTTCAACCCACATAAGACAAAGTTCATGATTATTTCTTCGCCACAACTTCAACACAAAATCAAAATCCAAAACCTACAAATAGGCGATGCTGTTCTGGTACCCAGTACGGATGCCCGCAATCTTGGTGTGGTGTTTGACCGGTTCTTAAACTTTGAAAAACATGTGTCCAAGATTTGTCAGACATCATACATGCATCTAAGAAGAATAGCAAGTATCAGACACTTACTTTCTCAGAACGCAGCAGAGCAACTCATTCATGCCTTTATCACTGCTAAACTTGATTTTTGCAATAGCCTGCTCACCGGTCTTCCGCACGGTACAATTCATCGTTTGCAACTTGTACAGAACGCTGCCGCACGTCTTCTAACGAGCACCAAAAGAACAGCTCACATAACTCCCATTCTCAACAAACTACATTGGTTACCCATCAAATACAGAATTCAGTTCAAGATCCTCCTTCTCACATTCAAGACACTCCACGGCTCTAGTCCCCTTTATCTTGCAAACATGCTGCAACTCCGCTCTGTCAGGCCGGGTCTGAGGTCAACAAGTAATACCCTAGTTGTTCCCCGGACTCGGCTGGCCAGTGTCGGAGACAGGGCTTTTTCTACAATTGCACCACGCTTATGGAACTCACTCCCGGATCATCTAAGACAAGAACATGACATCATGCAATTTCAGCATCATCTCAAAACATTCTTCTTCTCACAAGCTTTTTCACTATGAATGCACAATTGAGTTTTTCATTTTTCCACCAAGACCGGCGCTTCTGAATGCTTTGCAGATATAGTGCGCCTTATAAATGCTTTATTATTATTATTATTATTCAAATCAATATTTTTCTTGACTGTTCCAATACATACATATTTTCATTATGAACACCACTTGGTTTTGCAGCTTTGCATTGGTCTCAAGTGATTAAAGGGACCAGGAAATAGAAAGATTTGTACAAATTTTACTAAAACTCCTTTAAATGGCATCTTTGGGTTTCAATTAACCTCATTTTAATTTTTTTTTGCAATTTTAACCCATATTTTGAT
The DNA here is from genome assembly GCF_054643075.1 of Acanthaster planci. NCBI lineage: Eukaryota > Metazoa > Echinodermata > Asteroidea > Valvatida > Acanthasteridae > Acanthaster > Acanthaster planci. Next base: position 15,436,694 of record NC_141788.1, read on the forward strand.
GCTTTTTTCGGTTTTAATGCTAATGCATATTTGCATATTCATGAGCAGAACTATGATTTTTTTAACCACTGCTGTGGTATATTTCAGTTTCTTTGGCAATTTATTGTTATGTAAGTATATGGCAATAATCCGGCAAAAATCCTTTTCACAGAAATGTTCTCAGATAGCAAACCTGGGGTTCACAATTTGAACATGAAAACATGCAACCTAAACCACGTCTTCCTGGATTTACATCAAAGCAAAAGCGCCCTCACTTGTTTTAATGTTTGAAAAAAATGCACTGTTCAGTTCACGTAACTTAAAAAAGATATTAAGCAGTCTTCATACATGGAAGAACAGTACAGAGATACACAAAAAGTGATTCTAAGAAAAATTCATCTCGTAGATCGTTTAAAATTTGTCGGCCGTGCGCTCTCCGGCCTTGTGCACTGTGCGAATGTACTTGACAGCCGCTCGCGTGTCTACGGTACAGTGGCTGCAGTCCTTCCCTTTAGCGTTGTAGCCGCAGCTAAATAATCTAGACTATGTTTGGACAGGGCTGTGATCCGAAACACGTTTTGCATTAATTGCTTACACTAAAAGTCATATGACAGGGCGACATCTCTTGCTCGGCAACAGTCAATATTGGGTTAAGGTATATGGGGAAGGGACAAGGTATATGGCCCTCTGGCAACCTTTTTAACCTGTAGTTTGAAAAGAACATTTTCTCTATTATTTGACAGGGAATATGTAAGATGGAAATTTCCCAAATTGCATGGTTCGAAAAAAGTCTGACAAGCAACTTGATTTGAGGAATATGCATTTGCTGCAATTTATCTATGACATTCTTAAAAGTTTCATATACCAGAAAGAAAGACAGGAAAAGGAACAGTCGATTAATCATTCCAGAACAATGGTAAAACCTGCCCATGGAGGATTAAAGTCCTCCTTCCTAAATGCCCACGCATCGCGTCTAGCGATTGCAACGGCGGAAGGAGGCTTGATGCTTACCCAGTTGCACGAGGTTGCAACCCCGTAGAATCACCTGTACACAAAAAGTCATTGCCTGCTACGATTACAAATGTTACTCGATAAACATGTAGACATGTCTGTATTCTAATATTCAGTCGGACAGTTTGTGTCAATGATCATGGGCAGGTTAGGTCGGCATGTGTGTGCTTAGAGCTTGCACGGCACGACCTTTGTACTACAAACAAACCGTGCATTATTACGACCTCACTCTTCCTGAAGAACACAACGACCTATCCTGTTTGCGGCATATTGAGGGTAAAATGGCCATGGAGTGCACGTCCGTTTTCAGTTCTTTGAAATGACAAAGGAATGTGGTGAGTGCATATTTGTTTTTTACGTGTATGTTTTTTTAGTATACTGCCTCTCCACTGTAGAATAGGCCTGGTGTGCGTGACTCTTTGGAACATATGTTGACCATCCTCGAAATTCCCTCAACTTGCCACAGCTTTGTACATTTCGGTTATCCTATGCTTCCTGAACTCATTCAGAAAGGTACCCGTTTCGGAATAAAAATGTTGGTCGTTGATTTTTGGTGATGCAGCGCTCAGATTGACCTGCATAATGGTGACATTGGAGCAAGGATGACCCAAACTCTTTACACGTTGGCTACTGTAAAATTCCCCAAAAGGGTGGTTCGCCTTTGCAAGTTTCCTTTATCTGGAAACAAGCCAGTGATGTGCCCAATGGCCGTATTTAAATTCCACCTGGTGATGACGGCAAATGGTGGCAGAACCACCTACATGTATTGGTAAAAGAAGTTGCAGTTAAAAGATGAACTTAAGAGGCTTATTCTTCAGAGGAAAGTCGGAACCGAGGGATCGAAGCGTTTGGTCGGTGAAATTATTCTTTAAAACTGCGAATTGTAATACAAATACAGTGTTTAGTTAATGTGCACAGGTCTTTTTTCCCAGTCTGATATAAATTTCTTTCTTTCCAGATCTGATATCTGTATAATATGAAGTTTCCTGGTAGACAGTGTGGTCAAATAGTACTAACAGGAAGTGCAATTGGACTAACACTACTACCCTTAGTATTCATTGTGCACGAACTGACCGTCTCTGTCTACCAGACAAAGACCCGCCACAAAGAGCCTCGCGGGGGGGAGATCCCCGTCATACTGCGGCCGGACCGCCGCGCGTTGGATTGGCGAGAGGAGCTGCTGCGACAACTCAAGTCTGACCTTCTTGACGAGATCAACGGCATCCGCAGCGGGTCTCTCCCCGAGCTTCTCGCGTGTCACAACATCGACACGATCGACAAGAAGGAGCACCTGGGTAGGGGCGTGACCAAGGAAGTCTATCGCGGGGTGTACCGGGGTCGATCCGTCGCCCTGAAGATGGTCACCGACAAAGTGGAGGACATCAAGGCCTGCCGCCGCCGAAACAAGTACAAAAGGAAGTCTGACTGCTACGTCTACGCCAATTACAAACTAGTGAAGGAGATGGCACTGACAATGCAATTAAATCATCCAAACATAGTGAAGGTACACGTATGCAGATTAGATCCGTCACTGACGATGACAGCACAGCGACAACATTGGACAACGGCAGTTGTCATTGACGTGCACTATACTTAAAAAAAAGCCTCTGACTGAAGCAAAAATTAACTTTACAAATATTTCTATAAGTAGGAAAAGAGCAGGTATATTTTAAGAAGTAAGCTTTTTGGAGAAATGTTATGAAGAAAATTATCTGAGAAGCTAGGCCTATCACCATATTGATATTTAGACTCTTAGTCCAGGCTTTATGTTTTCCCGACACTCCCACGGTTTAATTGTGTTCCTAGGGCCTGGGTATATGTATCCGGAGTAACGACACAGCAATGGGAAGTCGTGGAGTGATATCGGTGTATGAGATTGGGGAGAGGACAGCTGGAAGCATCTTGAGGCTGTTACCATGGGATAAACGTCTAGATGTAAGTTGCCTCGCAGGTTGGCGTTTGTTACTTTGTAACAAGTAAACTGTTGGCTAAGCAGTAATTAGATTCCTTCAGCTGTAAGCAAATTTCTGCATTGCAGCATGCAGCTCACTGTGGTCCTTGGGTATACAAATCAAGATGTGAGCATCAATGTTTTGGTCTGAGCTTGAGGCAAGGAGGATCTTCGCTCAAGGGCAATTAATCCCTTCCCTCGTTTTCCTGAATCACATTGCAAGCAATTAGCGAATTTCAAGAAATGAAAGTCTGGATGTGAGCATTCATTACTAATTCTTGATTCAAAGTGGACTGAGCGACTTAAACAACGAATAGACCGAGCGCAATTAACTTACTGGATAACACTACCAACTTTTGAACACAGCTGCGAGTCCAAAATCTTGCTACTGATAGTGTCGTCACCGATCAAGTGCATGCGCATTCAAAGTTGGATTCGATGTCTAGGCCAGTGTATTTCTTCTGAAATTTGTGAGCTCAGGCATTTTAATGGCCTTGAACGAACTGTTTGTTTCCATCCTAAAATATATATATGTATGTCAGAAATCCCTCCTGCACTTTACGATAGGATATTGAGTACCAAGTATTAAATATTTTTTTTATTTTCATTCTCAAAGATGAGCATCGAGGTGGCCGATCTTCTTCATTACCTGGAGCATTCGCCTTTGGGCTCCCTGGCCGTGTGGGATTTTAAGACCCGCCAGTTTACGCTTGTGCATGGCAGACTCAAACTTATCGATCTGGATGACGTGTCGGCCCAAGAACTATCATGCCAGAGGCATGCTGATTGCAACGTAAGGGTCGACACCCAATCGGGAAGAAGTAACATAGGTGAGTTGTGGAGCACCGCTCAAAGAACTTAAGGGGCTGAGTGGAATATTTTGACCCGACATTCCTCATTGAAGTTGACAGCCGTCGAGCTTTAAATATCTGATTCCTTAACTAGCCCTAACCCCGTTAAATTCATGTTTCAACCTACCTCTAAGTGCACCCACTTTTCGATTCTTATACCTTTAATCCGAGTAACCACATCCGTTAAATTCTCACTTATCCAACCTAATTCTTTACCTAACCTTACCCCACAACTCTCGATTTCTCAACCCGACTTCAACCATACCAAATTCTCTATAGCCCCAACACCATCTACTAACCGAATCTACTCGTTATTCAGATGCTAGAAAACTACAGATACGTTTGTCAGGACACAAATGCACTGTATCGGCTTTCAGATAAACAGACTTTGCTCATGTTAGAGATGAGTATTATATAAACATTTCATCAAAGTAACAAGCTGAATTCAACATTCGAACAAATTATGTACAAAATCAACGGCTGCTAGCCGAAACAGCCAAGAATCCTCACACTAACTCTGTGCATTAACTCTCCCTTTCTCTGAAACCCTTACAAAATCCTGATCTCTGAAAATTTCGATTCATTTTGCTCTCTCTAAAACTACCACAAAAATTGAATGCTCGTTTCTTACCCTAACCCAGATCATTTCCATTAATTCAAAGGTTAAGCATAACCCAAACCCCACCCCACAGGCGGCACACAGTCTTCCGCCTTACCTTGCTCAAGGCTCCATTTTAAACATTGCACTGTGATAACATCGGAGAAAATGTCGTTGGGGTGGATCCGCGAGGCTCTTTTAGAGAAAACGTTAACATTTTACGTTTGAATAGTGCGTGATCAAAGAAAATTCATATTAATTAACTCTTTAAAAATTAGAGTCACGATGTCTGTCAGGGTGGATCATTCTGATAAGTTTGGTTACACAAACGTACATTTAAAAATCTCAAACGTAATTTGATCTTTAAAAGATACCGATAGAGTTACCTACTATGTGAATGTCTTCTCCACAGTTGACAGCGACACCGGTCTGGTGCCGTGCGTCAACTCCACGTGTTACGGACTAAACGCCAAGTTCAACGTAATCAGCGCTGCCAGAGGCCTGTTGGAATCCCTGTTGGACAACGCACCGCCTTTTGTCCAGCACGAGGTTGAAGACATCGTAGGTTTATCCAGCCAGGGAAAGATCCAGGCGAACGAACTCAGGGAACGCCTGCAGCAGTTGATGTTTTTCACATTCAAACACAATTAGGAGAAACACGAAGAAGATTCAGTTGAAGACGGACACGAGAGCGGCGATTAGGCAGTTAAGAATTCGTGCGTGCCGCGGCCAGGGTCGATCAAACCACGATTGACAAGAAAGACTACATGACCTTCTGGCCGGTGCACATACTTCATGAGAATATATTGTGTAACAGTTTAAGCATGGTGCCATAAAAAGTGGTTTAAGTTATGCCAGCACTGAAATGTAGTTTGTATTCGATCACAGAACTAAGAAGATTCGACTGAAATTAAATTTGGCATTCTGTCAGAAAGTCGATTATGAACTCACGTGTGACTCAAAAGAAACGCATTTATTATGCATGCTAGTAATAAGAAACCTCCAAAAGCGGCCTACTTGTGCTCAAGTTCAGTCTTTTTAATCAACCTTCAGTGCCAACGTAGACCTTAACGGTGGGTCCATCTGTAAGCACGTTTGTAGTGTGCAACAGCTCACCAGGCCTACGTCCACATGGCCCACATTGGCCACAATGTCCGCAAACGTTTGTGGCCCAGCATGTCCGGCCTGAGTTTATATATATCCGAGGCCTCACATTCGCCGGCCCGTTTACGTTCACGGGCCATCATGCCTTGCCACTGAGCAGGACCAAAGTATCCGGCCAATTTGTCTGTAAGTTCATTATGCCTGGTCAATTTCGTCATTGGGCCCAATGGACATTTCAGTTTCCTCCCATCTCACCCTTAGCCCTTCGAGAGAATGGGCTCAAAAGGCTATGTCCGAGAGCCCACTGGGTTAATCCCATACGTCCAAGGGCCATTGTGTTTGTCCACAATATCCAACGGCTCACTGTGTTCAGTTCATTTCGTTATGACCAAAGGCCCTTAGTTAAATTAGCACGCCTATTTTGTCGGCAAGGTGCAGGCTCATGATTCTGCCAGTTTTGGACAAGCTGTGTGTGTCCTATACACGTACATCTTCAGCAAAAGTTGTGGATTAGGCAATATCCTTATTATTACTATTACTATTATTAGTTTTATTTCAACAGGGTAGCCTTCTCAGTTTAACACTGCTATTCTTAAGGGCCCTGATTACAAATACAATTAAATTAAAGTAAAAACACATACAGTACACTAAAGATTAAAAATATACAGACAACTTAAATAAAAATATAGAAACCATCAATGTAGCCTTAAAACAAACCAACAAAAAAGACTCAAAAAACCTAAATGTGTATATAAAAGCAAATTAGATCATAAAATGGAATCGATGTGATAAAAATCCATAGTTCTAGCAACACAAACGGTATGATTATTATCCCAAACACCACTGAACATAGCACACAAAAAATATAATACATTACAAAAAAAATATTGTAAAAGAAAATGCATTGTATGAAGTGAAAAGAAAATGTAAAAATGAGTACAAGATGACTAAAACACAAACACAAGGTATGATTAAAACACTAAAATGGTGAATATGGGAATGCTTTTTATTACAAAGGAGATTTAAGTTCAGACAGAGATTTGGCATTTCTTTGTGAATTAGCCAAATTGTTCCAACCTACTCTCCCAAGTTCGTTTGTCGGCATTAGTCTTGGGCTGGAAGGACAAAGATAATGAACCATTGGAGATCGCACGAGTACCAAATGAATGAGTTGGGGGCGTGAAACGAGAGCTGAGGTAAAGTGCAGTTAGTTAAGACATTTATAAACCTCACACATTCTAGTATTTTGCCAGCGTTGGTAAATCGGAATCCATGAGAGCGCCTCGTGTAAATCAGCAATATGTGTTCTTAGATGGGCATTTAGAATCAACCTGGTAAGTCTATTGTGAAGTTTGACAAGTCTCTCACTATTGCTAGAACAACTAGACCACACAACGCTGCAGTAATCAAACAATGGCAAGATCATGGTGGAACTGAGCATTTTAAATGTCGGAGTAGGGAGGTAAGGTTTAGCAGAGCGTCTAAGAAGTCCAATGTTTTTAGAGATTTTCTTAGCAATAAAATCAACATGACTAAGAATTGGTAGGAACAGGAATTGAGAATAGCCTGAAATTGGTAAGGTCCAGGCTCAAGTTGCATAAGTTAGTGTTCCTGCTTAAGATAAATGCTCCAAGCTGCATTGGTTTTCAAGACAACCTATTACGACAACGCGAACATTTCGGCATTATTTGTCTGTGTAACATCCAGGGTAACGCGGCCTATCAAAATTAAGTTAAGGCATGAATTACAGTTCCGAGTCTATTCTCTGACTTAACCTATTTCCCATTGTTATACGAACGTGGAGTCTCGAGTCTATGACACTCTTGCTGTTACCCTACGCCTGAGTGCACACCTTTGCTCCATTCATTAACGTGCACGGGTTTGGGCCGAGTCAAATATCGAGAGTATTGGTGCAGTCAACACCGTAGCATCAGTGCTGGATATATAGCCCTACTCGCTGCCCTCCCTTTTGGGCCTCGGAGTCATTGTTACACGTTTGTCACATATTGCAGCCAAACCAATCGGACTAACCACCACAGGCCTCTATGAAACTAAGGAATGCTATATCAACTTCATGAGAGTATTTGTGCAGTCGACACTCCGTGCTGGATATATACCTGTATTCTCTTCATCTTGCGCCTTGGATTCATTATTATACGTGTGTCATTGCAGCGAAACCTTCCGGACTAAAACCGCCACAGGACTCTATGAAATTGAAGAATGCTATATCAACCTCGTGAAAGTATGGTTACCACTTTTAGAACCACTTTACAATCCACTCAAAATGAGCTTCACTAATACTTACATGTTCTTATGAATCATTCCAAAATGCCCCTCACTACAGGTTGCTATTCACTTGGAGAATGTGCAACTTTGGATTCAAATTACAATGCCAATTTTGGAGTTAAATAATAACACTTTAGAGTTTTTATAAAGCGTAAATTTTCTCCTAAAATCTATTATAGCGCTACAAATATTAGCAATACAAGAAAATCTATGGGCTAACTCTTCAAGCAAGATTATTGTGTCCTCGGGGAGAAGCGATTCTGACAGATCTGTCACCTCAGGACCGGTATGATCTTGGAACAACTAGAAGATGTGTCGTTTCAATTAAGCTATAATCCAACATTATAACAAAAGAGTGTACAAAACCTAGACAAAGAGAAGCAGCCAAAAGACATCAAGTTAATTCCTTATTGAAAGGTGAAGAGAAAATTCAAATCCTAGTTGAAAATGTTTCTTTTCAAAGCATTGATCTTGAAAACACGAGGGATACTAACCTTTGTCAATTTTCTATGGAGAAAGGCAAACGTATACAAGTAAGATTTGAAGCTTTGCATGGCGGAAGTACATAGGATGTAGGTTTGCGGGTACGCCATGTAAAATTCTCTTTTGGGAAGAGGTGTGGTTCTGAGAAGAATCGGTGAGTGTTAAACTCGACGTTTAGGCCAGTATGCTCTGGCCGTCCTCAGGAGAATGTGTGCTGACTCGAGTGGATGCCGTGTAATAAAGGTTGTCTGGAGTCGGTGAAACGTGATGTGGCTTGGTGGCTTGCTGAGGGTGCACTGGAGCATGCAGGTGTTGGATCCAGTGGAGGATTAAGGATGCAGATTTGGGCGGGAAACTAGTTTAGGCGGGAAACTGGGGATGGGTTGGCTTCGGGTAGAGAGGACCCAAACACCAGGGGATGAGGGGGGCCTGGGTTTCAGGTATAGAGGACCCTACTGCCCGTGTGGTGGTGGTGGTGGTCTTGGGTGCTAGCAGTGGGCGCCAGATGTCGCTCAGCTTGAATCCGATGTCTTGTGGGACGGTGTTGTGCCGGAAGATTTCGATTGCCTCCCAGATTCTTGGGTGCCAACGCTTGATGGGGGCGATGAGTTCTGCGTTGTCCCATTCGATGCGGTGGTCTGATGTGTGTGCATGTTTGACGATTGCTGATTTCTCGTAGTCTCCTCTGCGGCCGTGTGCTCGATGTTCTTGAAGTCTGGTGTGGAGGTTCCTGCCGGTCTCCCCGATGTATACTGGGTCGCATTCACAGGGAATGCGGTAGACACCGGGGCGACTGCTGGGTGTTTGTTTGTCCTTGTGGGTATGAAGCAGGTTCTGTAGTTTGTTGGGCGCTGAGTGAATGACCCGGATGTCGGCTGCCTGAAGGATCCTGCGGAGTTGGTGTGATGCGGGGCCCAGGAAAGGCAAACATAATGTGGAAATGGGGGACTTGGGGGCTTCGGGTAAAGGGGACCCTAACGCCGGAGGTGGCAGGGGGACTTCGGGTATAGGAAACCATATCGTCCCGTTGGTGGGTTTGGAGAGGTTGACGTGTTTGTATCCATTGAGTTGGAGAGCCGTCTTGATGTGCTTGGGTCTATATTAATAAACACTGTATGCTCAGTGCTCGTCTTGACAATAGTCAAGCATACAGTGTTTATTAATATATACGTTGGGTAAGGGCAAAACCCTTTATATAGATTAACATCTCCCCAACGCAAAAATACATTTTGAAAACTGTAGATTTGTAAGACATTAACTGTTGATTCGTGACGAATCTCCAGTTATTGTCTTGCGAATCTATAATTATTGTTGGCAACAATAACTATAGATTCGTAGCTTACGAATCTACAGTTTGCCGTAGATTCGTAAAAATAATCTACACTTTGAATAAAGTAGTGACGTCACAGACATAGTTTAATCATGAATAACCTTTCAACAGCGAGAGAAAGCAAGCGTTTTATACTGTTTGTGCTGCAAGTATAGTTTTTATTTACGTTCATGCAAATACATGTCATTTAAGTAATGCTTAACCAAAGCAGATAACCCACACAACAGTCCCTAATTCGCCTCCCAGGCCTTACACCCCCGAATACACGCGTTTCACGGAATTCGTAGCCCGATGGCGCCAGGCGTTAATAGTGTAATTCTTCAAAATTGTGTAACGCCGAGCCCGACATACCGTCCTCAAACACTGCTAAGATTCGCGTATTGGCGAGCTCGTACACATCTGATTTCTTGCTCCTCAGGAAAAAACAGAGGGTTCACAGAGGATCATGAACGTGATGATCAATCTTCCACTTCACGGCAACTATTCACTTGCTCTTCATGTACAAAAGCACCGCTCCCCATTAGGTTCCCGTAAGAATCCAGGCCCTTTACGTCAGCTTTGAGGCATAAATGTCGAAGTGGCAGTGTGGCGACCAGAAGGGCTTCGAAGATCAGAGACAGAAAGGGCCTGGAACAGCTCCAAGAGACGCCGCCGCTCGCGGACTAGACAACAGCCTGTAGACGCTAGCTACTGGCCTAGGTGAAAAGGATAGGTTGTTTCCATGGCAATGTGACACGATCATAAGTCGATAACGAAAAAATCCCCCTGCAACTTACGAGGTGCAAAATTACGGACAGAGGTAGTCGTATACATTCGCAATAAAATATTCATGACCGTAACAGGAGAGTAAATTCAGTTACACGTGCCATCAACAATGGTCAAAAATAAACATTATCGATAATTACTTGTAAAATAAACATACATACACAGTTGACTCTCGATATAAAGAGCACCGTTATAAGAAAACAGTGTCAAAGAGTAAATTTTGAGCAGCTGAATATTTTGAATAATGTTTTTCTTTGTTTTTCTTCGCCTTTGATAACAAAGTCATGGTTATCACAAGGTAATTTTTTTCTAGCCAATGCACGTTTGTTATAACGAGAGTTGACTGTATCATTGGAGAGTAATCAAAACTCAGAACTCCGTACTCTATTTTGGGCAGCTGATTCAGATGTGAATATCTATGAGGAAATGAACTTGAAAACAACAATACAGGGCAGATCCCCAGCGTACAAGGGAGCATTTCTTGCTAATGACAACAAAACGTTGTGTCAAACCACACATTCCTCTCATTCGAATAAAGAAATGTTGACAATACTGCTAATCGTTTTCCAAATAGCAGTAGGCCTATGGCAAACATTTCTCAGAATCAGGACGATAGTTTTGGCACGGTTCCACTGTAGCTTAGTGTACAATAAAAGCTTCTAGAATAAACTCCTCCAATATATACAAAGGCTAAATACATGTATATTAATAAATGTACAACTGTGAGACACGTTATGGTAATTACTTAACCACCAGGAAGACGTTTTGCAATCAGAGAAACATTTCAAAGTCTTCATGTACTAGAGGCAAAATTCTATTGTCCGAAGTAGGATAGATAGAGATTCGTTTGACCAGGATATAGGGAAAAAGTGGGGGACAGGTCGTCGAAGTTGGAAACACGTTGTGCACACAAATTAAGAACTCCTTAATTAAAAAACCCCAATGAGAGCGAGCATTTCGTTAATGTCTTCAATAAACACATATGAAGCCAACTTTATACATCCAAAGCTCAAAAGTAATGTTGAAGGCTGGGATTCTCGTCATATCTATCATTACAATCACATATACACAGCATTAAAGATACAGTTTGTGTGGCAATTGCTTTTTCCGTACTGAGGGATACAAAATACATGTACATAGAGTCTGACCGAACATTACAAAACAGGTAGAAGAGCCAAGTGGATCCAAACCATTTTTTTTTGGGGGGGGGGGGAATTTTATTGGGGATAAGAGCCCCAAAATTCTCATTTTTTCTGCAACCTTTCATGGCCTTTCTACAGGTTGAGGCTACATTTGGTGCTTTGTATATGCTTCTGAAGGAGGGGACAGGAAATCACAAAATTGCCTTTCACTTCAAAAAAACAATTGTTTGCTTCTTTAATGTGGGAGTACCATGACCCCATTGACCCCACATCCGCCCTTGAGAATAACAGAAGCCAAAAATGAAATGCCAATAATTTTATACAAATATGTACATCGGACATGAGAATATAATTTGAACAGTTTTGAATGCCAATAAAATGTCAAGTTTGTAACAATGTTCATCCTCAGCACTACTTGCTACTGGGATGGTACTACTCAAGCAAAATGATGCCCTGGTTCTTAAAATTGTCTGTACTGTAACATCACATTTCTGGTTCAAAAGATTTTATCCTATCTGATTACATGATAAAAACAGGAATTGGTCCAACAAACGAGTCTAAAACTCCCTCAAAATTCTTGCACTGTCATTCAGTTTCTCTGGATACATATTTACAATCATTTACGATAAGATGGCCAGGTACTCTAGTGCCTTAATCGTGATACCACACTTGGTCCTTGTTATAACATCTCACTCACAGACTGCATCTTTATTGGCTAAGAACTAGTCACATGGTATTCACTATATTGTTGTGCATGGCCAAAAGAACCATACTTGTAATAACCAAAATACTCTACGAACAGCAAAAGCTTTTGTGTATTACATACAGATGAGCATGTTGTGCATCTTTCCAAGTCTGATAATAAAGAGCTAGTTTCAAACATTCTGTGCAGAGATAGTTTGGAAAATTGCTGGTGAATATTAAACAAATATTCAAATGGTATTTCATTTAATTATGTGAAGGCTAAATTAATTAGTCATTGCTAAGATCAAGCAGCACCTGTATATGAGGCGTTATAAAACAAATACTGACTTCTTTACCTCATGGGGCGTAAAACGGTGACCCATGGAGATGAAATAAAGCTGTCAATACTTGTACATGTATACTATTTTCCAGCATCTCTGTTCGCATGGCAGTTTGGTTGTGGACTTCGGAGGGGAAGATTGGTAAGTTGGTCAGTGGTCACGTAACTACCAGGACCAACTGGCCCATTGGGCACTACCCCATCATCGGTGATGGCGGTGCTGGGGACAACGCCCAGATTCCCAGAAAGCAACCCTGTGGCTTCTTGCTGTGTCACATTCGCCAGGTTGTCAGTTTCAAGCCTAGATTCATTCTGTAGCACTAAGGGTTCAGCTACAACATTCTCCTGTCCACGGTTGTTGTTGTTGTTGTTCGAGGGGCTTTCCTCTGCAAAGGCCACTTCAGGATCCATTGGCGCAATGTTGCTCATTTGTGCCGCTGTTATGTAGCCACCACCACTGCTGCCGCCCACTGTTCCGTTCATGTGGATGTGGTCGCTGTGTGTAGCAGGCTGCGCAGAGGGTGGTGGGGAGAGATTCGATAGCTGTGCTTGATCGACATAGCCAGAAGGTGCAGCACTGTGCATTGCCTCACCTGCAACGTTTCGAGCCATCGGAGGAACTGACATGTTGGGTAACATTCCCTGGACGACATATCCATTCACATTGGCCGGCTCAACTCCATTCATGCTTTCCACATCAATACCGTCAGAGTCTAAACCGACCCTCACATAGTTCAGTGCCCCTTCTTCACTGTCGTCAGAGAGGGCATCTCCACTTTGAGTCCTGGCAATATTTGTGGCTCCTGGGGGCTTGTTGGTAGGTGTGGTTTCAGAGACTGGCGGTGCACAAGGTGCTGTGGCTCCAAGGGACACCAATGAGGCTCTGTCTCGTGGGGAATTTGATGAGTCCACAGTACATTGCGAAGGTTCCTGTGATGCCCTCACATGTGGCCGATCAAAGGCACTCTGGACATAAGAATCAATTCCTGCCCCATTTACATCCTCCTCTGACCTGCTCCCTTGTCCTCTTGTTGCCTCAGCCCCTCCTGTCTCCTGTCTGGCCTGACTCTGAGAGGGGCCAGCTGAGTCCTGACTACTGCTTCCCGTGCTGTCGCACAGTGCGGCAGTGGCTCTGGCCCCTCCACGCAGTCCCATCTGACTGTAGGCATCGGCAGGACTCTCAGAAGGGCTGTACATTCTGTCACTAGAAGCTGCTGCCCCAGGAACGAACCCTTGCTGGACATAGTCCAATACGGTGCCATCGTTGACACAACTGGCCCCTGCCGAGTCTCCCCGTTCCTTGCCCTTGGCACCTTTTGAAGGTGCCTTTGAGAGCTCTGCTCCCTGGGAGGAGGCTCTGTCTCTTCCAGGATCTTCCCTCACAGGTCTCGGTCCTGTACAAGGAGGTACAGATCTCGACATCTGCAAATATGAATCAATGGCATCTCCATCCCCTGGATAATCATCGTCGGGGTTTGAGCTTTCTTGCCTCCAAAGCAGTAGGGGCAGTCCATCCACTTGGGGTCTTGGGGCTGATGCTTGTGAACTTTCACCCCTGACCCTCTGACCTTCGATGTCCTCCTTTTGAACTGGGGACAGACCGTCTTTGGTCATGCAGGAGTAGGTCAGTTCATCATCATCCCGGATGTGCAGGTAGCTTCCCCCGCTCCCCACACTGACTGGGCTGCTTGGCCCAGCCCCATTATACTCCTCCCCGGACGATGGGTCCTCCTCTCGCCTGGGGCTGGGCAGGAGAGGCTCTGAAGCCAGGGGTGCATCACTGAGCATTGGGTCACCCTTGAAGCTCAGCAATGGGTGGTCGTCAAAGTTGGTGACGTCATTTTGCAAGTCAACAGTGCCCCGTGGCTTGTCACCAATGTCAAAGCCATCGGTTATGATGTCGATGTCAACCATGTCCTTCTCCTTTGGTCCAAGATCGACAAACAGCTGACAGGGGATGAGGTCATCAAACTCTTCCGGTTCCCTGACCATGATATGATTTCTGTTTTCTGATAAGTAATCATTCTCAGCCTGTGAAGCAATAATTGGACAAATACTTTTGACATTTTCTTTTGGAAGTCTCTTTTCTTTAAAATATATACCTAAAAAGGGGACACAGCAACAATCTGCAAGGAGCCAAAACTCACATGGGAAATTCCACCATCTGTCGCTTTCCATTGTTTGGAAAAAAATGCAATCAATGTTTTCACACAAATGAAACCCAGTTGCTTATCAAACAACTGGCACTATTGGCACTTGGCATTTCTTGGAGTGGGTGGCAACCAGCCCCTGGTATAATGTATGCAACAGATCATGAAGGTCTGAACAAAAATATGGGCACTTTACTGTTAGCAGACATCGGCACACTAATGAATCTAGTATAGGTAAGATTGAGGGGCCGAAGTCGGACTTGCACAAGAGTGCTAGTGCTCAGTCGTACACACCTATCAAGCTCATCTTTGGTTTGATGACTGCTTAATTAAACTGTGTAAGACAAATGTGTGCTCACCCGAAGCAGTGATGGGGGCCTGATAGCTGGAAATTTGCGAATCGACTTCTTGATACGACAGAAGATGATCACCACAAGCACAACGGCCATGAGGAAGGCAGAACACACACCAACTACAAGTCCAACAGAAATTGGCTCAGCTAAAAAGGGAGGGAAAAAAGATGGATCAGCCATGTGACAGCCAATGGACGAATTAGCCCCGGCCGTTCCACATCTTTTGACATCCACCGGGATGTTCCAGAAGTCTTTGCAGGATTGAGCTCAGGTAGAGCTCGGCAGCTGTAACACTGCGTGGTGACGGCATATCCTTGCATGGGCAAGTCCGATCAAGGACCAGAGTTAACCGTAACTCCACCAACTCTGATCAGGTGCATGCTATTTGAAGACAGCTGGACTAGTCTAGTCCACTATGAATGAGCAACCTACCAAGGTCGGTCACATCGCTGGCTGTAACAGCTGGTTTTAATAGCACAAGTATATGAAGAAAAAAAAAGAAGTAAAGGCAGGAAATGTACTAGCAAGTATGTCACTGGTCACTTTTTTCTATCCTTGTTATTTTGCCCATCCTACTTCCACTACTTCTCCTTAAAAGTCTAAATGATGGTTGACTGAAGTCACACGCACTTCAACTTCACTGCACACATGCTAGGTACATCACAAAAAAAAACCAGTAGTTGACTACTGGTCCTTGATCGCCTCAGACCTATTCAGTAAGAAGTGGTTAGAGGCTTTTAACTGGACTCTGTCCTGTCTGCCCTTATGTGTTATGGAAAGATTATCTGTCTCCTCCCTCAAGTTTTAACTCACGCGTTACGGCGTTGATTCTATTGCACGATGACTTCTTTACAGATGTTCCCATGGAGTTGCGTGCCTGTACGTGGAAGTAGTAGTACTGGTCTTTTTGCAGGTCTGTGGGCAAATATGATTTTTTTTATGAGACATGCAGCCTGTAGACTAATTCCCCTGTCACAATTAAACACCAACATCTCTGCTCTGTAAGGGTGGTGGGACACAGCAACTGAAACAACTCAGCATTGAAACCAATGAAACGATGCGACCAGCACTGAGTAATGTATTATCAGTCTGTGAGTGCCAGTGTTGTACCCGAGTACTCGTCGAGTACCAAGCTCTCTGCCAAATATTGAGCTGGCTGGGTGGGAATAAAGCTGGAGTCCATGGACATTAGATGGTACTGGTAGATGCACAAAAGTAAGATTACAAAATAAGATGATGACTTCAGAACATCACTATTTCAAAAAATTAAGTTTTTATGACAAATGAACTTGATAAGTACTTGGCTGAGTACTGTTCAAGTATTTTTCTCTTTAAAACTTCACTTTTACAAAACCGGAGTGTCTGAAGTCTTACCCCTGTGCATGTACCAACAAAGGCTCATGTACTCCAGCATTACTCCCTAGTCCTAATCAGTTCAATAGTTGGCTAAAAATACTTGATGCTCGTAAAGTACTTGACTACAACACTAATGAATGCTACTGGTCAGTGATGCATGCAAATACATGGTGTAGTCACTCTTAAAGGAGATTGAAAAAAAAGGACTCTGCGCCACTTTAACAACTGCCACATTTCCAGCTTGCTCAAATGCATGCTCACCTTCAAGTTACCAAACAGACACAATGGGTTGATGAGCGTGGCACCACCTCAGTGACAAATGATTTCTAGTTGTAGCTGATGGATTGGTTTTGCTCATGGCTGGATTACCCCATCTAATGCTTGAGGCCCATGAAAGAAATCGGGGACCTTCAAACACTCTAGAGCCAGAACAGATACCACAGTTTGCTTCTCTCTTTAAGTTTCAATATTCATGTACCGGTTGGAAGAGCTGAAAACAATCTAGTACCCATTGTGCGGCAGCCATGCATCAACATGAAACACCTGGCTGCAGCGCTTACCAGCACTGTGGAATTGGTAGTAGTGCCTAGAATGGAGTAGAACCAATGACACACAAAAGCGTGGCACCAACAGCAGACTTAATTGGGCCCCCTGGTTTCACAGCATTAAACTATGTGCTGCATGCAATGCCCACATTGTGTAATGAAGGCAGGGCTCGCAGAATCGGTAGTCCGACGTCCCAGGAAACCAAACTATTTTGTTGGGCGACCAAATGTTCCAGGCTGCCAGCCTGGTGGGCAAGCACCTGTTTTCGGCAACACATTTTTTTGCCCGGGGTTTTGGACATTTCAGCACCGTGCACTGAAAAAAGATCGCAAAAAAAGACTGCAAAAAACAGAGCGACATCCTAACCTTGATGTTGAATGACTGTACATGTTTGGGTAGGTGCACCATGGTACGTACGGTCAAATCATTGGCATGAACCAAAGGTGTCTGCATTCAGTCGTTTTCCTTGTTCCGGATCGCTAAAACTATATTCAGTCATATTACAGCTCAATTATCATCAAATTCCAATGAAATGGGGGCAGAGGTCTACCTTGTACATGTACATTTTCAAATTTTGAGCTTTGAATTTGTCTTACAAGATCGACAAAAGTGACGACGACACTTTTCCTAGTTCTGGATCACTTCAAAATTTTCTTTACACATAAAACGTAGTCAAGCGTAAACCCATTTCTCTGCCAAAACCATTGTAATAAGCATATTTTCTAGTAAAGAAAATCTAATTTTAAAGGGGATTTGTTTATATATTAGAATATCAGTGCATCAACATGGATTGCCTGCATAAATTTTGACTTGACTTTGGTGCTCAGCGAGCCATCGACCACAAATCCCCCACGCCACAAAGTTGGCGAACCCATTACATCACGTACAAATCTGTTACGCACGTAGACTCCCGTGCCCGAAGGGCAACTACATTTTTAAAAACTTCGCGAGCCCTGGAAGGTTCACTTACCTGTAGTTACTTTATTCAATCAGTGTCATTTATCAACCACAACTGAAAAATGCATCGTATTTCATTTCATGATGCAATACTGCCTGTAACTGCAATTCTCGGTTGCATTGTTTTTCAATGTATGAGTAACTGTTTCCAGTAACAAAAAAGCAATGCACACCGTGCAAGGGAAGATGAATCATCTGATCAGCAAAGACTCAAAAAGAAAAACAAACACCTAACTCTGTGGCCAGGCAGTTTACTAAACAACCCCCTTTCACAGTGTAGTGCCCCACTGGAAAGACCCATATCAGAAAACATCCCCTTGGCATTCCTCCAAATGTGAGGATGCCTACCACTGCAGTGTGAACAGAGCCTAGAATGCTTTCTAAAGGCAAACACAGAAGCACTTTGGAATATGAGGCTTGTCTCCATCCTTTGGATCTGCCACAGGTAGGATTGTAAGCTTTAAGCAGGAGGCACATTAGCCCTAACTTCTTAGAGCAACTTACTAGCAACCTTCCTCATCCTTTGAAATTCCAACACCGAATAGTAAACTGTGCACATAAACAGCTAGACTCTGCTTTATTTGCGGTATGCCTAATCCCACGCAAAACACAGTCAGTTTACTAGTGAAGTACTCATCCTAACTGATTCTAACAGACCCCAGTGTTGGAGTTTGGCTGGTTGGGGAAGGTAAGGGTTAAGTCTAGTACCCCACATCAGCTCACCATAGACTGTGTAGTTGGTGACATTCACGCCTACACTCAGTGTCGTCGGCTTGCCTCCATCCCTGCTGGTGTATGAGATGAGGTATCCGAGCAACTCCCCATTTAGTTTGAACTCATTTGACAGGGGCTGTGGTATCCAAATCATAGCATGTCTGCTGTTACATGTATTTAATTTGCAGGGCCAATATAAAGAAATGCAGCGTTTCTTAATGCGATTGACCACAAAACCCCTCACCCACTCCCAAAACATACCCAAATGGAAAACCCACCTCAATAATTAACTGTGACCCTCTCTGTGAAAAAGAGTCATGTCACTAAAGCCACTTTGGAGATGAAGGCCTTTGAAAGAATCTTGCACAGTGTTTAAAGCAATAGGAATCTTCAACATTTTAATATCTACTGTACATAAGTCCATTTTTATGTAACATTGTGTACCAAACTGAGTGACACATCAAAACAAAGAGCTCAAATTCCTCATAGGACCAAGTAAAAATCAAAGGTAGCCACAGAGACTTGTGACTCATTTTTACAGAGTAGGTTACAAATACAGGCATTTTTGTACCAAAGCAAGAAAAACACAAGAAAATTTTAGCCATTCGGAAATTACATTACTTGATATAAGCTAAAAAATGAAGGCATTCATTGGCCCAAACCACAAGTACAACACGTACTGTGCCAAATGGGAAAATGTTACGCTATTGCTCCAATGGTATCAACCATTTGGTATCAAAGATTTAAATTTGCTAAGATATTATCAAAAAATAAAACACGCCACAAACACAGCCAAAACAAAAACAAAAAAGTAATTGAACAGTTTTCGATTCAGTTGGAAATGTTCCACTTCCATCCAAGGCTGGGGTATCTTCTTTTTTTGGTAAGATTTCCAATGACCCACCTTCCAAGAGAGCTGCACTTGCCTCCTGTTGCTGTTAGGATTCGGTTTGTCGACGCATCTGAAATTTTTTGGCAGATCTCGAGGGACTTTGAAGAAAACCAAGAATGTTAATTTTAAAAATATGAAAAGTACAAGCAAAAAAATCATAACAAACCCCAAAAAACCCAAGTTGGCAAAGAAGATCATGTACATGTACCTGCTACTCATACATGTGTATTTTTTTCCCCTCGCTCCTTCTTAAGTTTGTAGGAACATTCTGAAAAGCCGACACTACCGAGGATGTGACACAGTATATACAAATGGTATGTCAATGAGGTCATGACTGCACATCCAAACACCCAGAGGGACTTTGATAAGAAGTTCCCATTTCGGCTAATTTGACTGACCTCTGGTCAGTGGTCACCCACAGGCCCGAGGGGGACACTGATGTACAAAAGTGACCTAATTACACCAGCCCACAAATTTCATTACATGCATGTACCTCTGTGCAAAATACAAAAAGGAACTTTTCAGGGATTACAACTGAAGGCATTCTAAAGAGTCACATATTTTCAGCAAAGTGCCCGACTGGGCACTATTACTTTAAATTACTTGCAATGTACATGTACATGTAATTGCGAGTGCCTAATTTGGACGGAAACAAATGTCATAGAATGGCCTGTACAGGTGTCCCTATGATTACATGTACATGTAGGTTAGAGTCGCTCCTCACTTCTTTTGGTGTAAAGTTCCATGTACTTGCTATATGTGTTTCTCTCAAACTGTAAGCATTTGAAAAAAGATAATGTAATAAAGATTCAGGTTGACTTCCATGTAGTGGGTGGCCAGCTACGGTTCCAAAGACAATCAACTCCACTCAGTGCAGGACCCAGTCTGGTCTGACAGGTCAGCTGAAGCAAATCAACGCATTTCTGCTGCAAATGGCATTAATCAGATGTGGTTCCTAAAATTTCAGACGTGGATGACAGACAATCCCCTGTCCTGGTTCCCCCTTCCACAGTATAACAAAGCACTGCGAGTGAATGGTGGTCTTACCTCCTTCAGTGGTACGCCCTTCGGCCACTTCTGAATAGTTGCTTTCAATGGTTGGACTAAGATTGGCACGTTGCGCCTTCACTCTGACTTTGTACAAGCCGTATGGATGACCCAAACCCACGAGAGTGTACTTCACTGTTCCTTCCTCGGTCTTGTTAATACACAGAATTGAGGTTAACAAACCATTCACAGTATGCTGTTAAGACATTTTGGGAGACAGGCATGCCAGTTGGGTTTGTACTGACGGGCAAATTTTGTTTAAATATAAAATAAGGCAATGGGCAGGTGATGGGAGATGACAACTTGTATTTCCAAGGATGGATTTACGCCGGGGAGATGTTAATCAATCTTGGACTTTTGCCCTGCCCAACATGCGTCATAACATTGTATACTCAGTGTTTGCTCCCATAGGCTTGTGAAAAAACCACAAGCGTACTTGGGTGGGACTCGAACCCACAACCTCCTGCTAGTGCAGATGTCTATGGTACACATCGAGCAGGGCAAAAGTCCAAGATTGATTAACATCTCCTTGGTGTATATCCATCCTTAGAAATAGTTGTTCTCGTTAACCGCTGCTACGTCTGAGTCGAACCAGCAAGCCGACACCGGCAAGCTCGGTGGTCGAGTAGTTAAGACATATGCACCAGTAAGCAGGAGGTCGTGGATTCGAATCTCACCTGGGTACACTTGTGTTTTTTTCCACAAACCTTCAGGTGCAAACACCGAGTATACAGTGTTATGATACACGTCTGGCAGGGCAAAAGTACAAGATTCACCACAACTTCCCATGGTGGGATTTCCAGCTCAATTCACCACACAAATGCAATGCAATTCACCCGTACCTGCTTCTTATACCAGCTTTCATTGGCTTGGGTACCTTCCCACCTGTACTCTACGATGTAGGTAATGTCCTCTGGGTCGGAGAGCTCATCTGGAGGACGCCAAGACAGGAGGAGCCTGGAGTCGGAATGGTTGGAAACGCTTAGCTGGCTTGGGGGATGCAACTTGCCTAAGAAACAACAGGAAAGATGCACGATTTCGGATCCATTGAACAACACCCAACTTCATGAAGCTGACAAGCAGAAAATACTGTTTTGTAAATTTATGGCCAAAGAAGTAAGCATAAAAAAAAATCCCTACCCCAAAACAGCTGACAACAACCTGTTAAAAGCTACATGTAGACTAATTGGACGCCATATTGGCAGGTGCCCTGCTTTTGCCAAGGCTCCCCAAAATTAGCCATGCTTCCCATTTGTTCATTTGTTCAGGTTACGTGAAGAATTTGCACTTTATAAATGAATCAATAGGACTGTATTACTATATCATGACTCACATCACGATGAATGTGATTTGATTTCAGTCTGATGTTTTGTGTTGTGCCAAGTGGTTTGGTATCACTACAACTCAGAATATGCAAGCAGTTGCTCCTCTCAATGCTCCCATCTCAACACATGTACATGTACAAAGGGACAGAAACAAACAGCAAATTTCTTGTGGAGACCTTTTATCCTACTCTCTTGGGCCTCCACAAGGCACCAGTTCATCAGATCATACTCACACATGGAAGGACAAGGCAAACGCCACATGCCTCTTCAGCTATGCCAGCAAGGCATAAAAATGAAGGGATGCTGAATTTGTTTACCCAGTAATGCATCCAAGAAACAAACAAAACAAGTTCAAAATGAGCTGACATGGACTCTACTTACTGTCTGTAAGGGTGTTGAAGAATTTTTTTGTAGAATCTGCCACCATGTTCCACTCATTGGTTGTTCTGACGCGGTAGTGACAACGATAGCATTCCTTACACTTGCATTTACAGCTGGTGGCACCGCATACATGGTATTCAGGGGAACAGCATTCCTCCCAAACTGCTCCACTGCTGGTATAATGATATCAAAGACAATGTGATGGTGATTTGAAAAACAGGTGATTTGAGAAACCTAGGGCATGTAAGGATGTCCCTAGGTACAATGAATGTATCGTAAGCTTTGGAATATAAGCCACGGCTTTTGCATGTATGTTGATTCTCATGCTGAAAAAGTCTCTACAGCTAATACACCAGACGCAGGCCTTGAAATAGTACCAGCCCGGCATAAAACTTCTAGCGAAAAATGCTCCGGGCTACCTAAACTTGGTGCCTTGTTGCCCGGTGGGCTGGTGAAAAATTCAGAATAAGCCTACCTGTTAAAACTTAGATCAAAATATATAATGCTTGTTGCGATAATAAATACAAGATCGCAAAAACCGAGTTGTTGTGGATGTGTTTTTACTTGAGTTTTTGAAACGTGATTCTCGCGTGACAGGGCGATACGCGACCGTGAATGCCATGAACAGAGTAGACTGGTGGGTTGTAGTGCTGGTGTAGCATAGCACATGGTACAGAGCTATACCACACGTGCACACTATTCTCGTCTACTGTTTAGGCCACTTCTGCTTCTGACTACATGTACATGCCTCTCAAAAATAGTATCGGTAGGTCAGAATTTTGTTTGGTCAATTTTTTGTGCTGATGTAATAGCCTGAATGGGGATGAAAGCTTTCAAAAATTGTCTCAAACAGTTATAAAACATGTCTTGATATGAGTAAAATTTCTGCAGTTGACAGATCACAAGAATTATGGACAATCACACACAGTTGGTCAGGTAATCACGATGGCAAACTAGCCAGCAATGTCGGTGTATCGCGTGGTAAGCATACATGATGCATCCAGACAGGTGATAAACCATGTGGCAGGAACTCGTAAACACAGAAAAGAAATACATAACCAAGAAACCAAGTTCTGTGAATTAACTTGAAGAAATCCTCTTGCAACATCGATGTTTTTTCGACCTGCAGCTGTATGGCTACATGCGTGTACGACACTGATGTAGTTTTGATCGACTCGCGACTGGAACGTAAAGACTGGTTAGCACATTTCGATCTCGCGTTCTTTTGCATGGCCACAGCGTGGTAGGAACCAGCACAGCTTTACTTTCATGCATTGAGCTTTGCACACAAAATTTCACTACTGCGACAGCAAAACATGAGTGGAACTCGTGAAAATGACAGAAGTTTCTTTTCAAAAATTGCAAATGAAGTAGGAAAATATATAAAAACAAGCGTTTTAACATGAGAGAGGGTTGTTGAAAGATGTTTTGTGAAGACAGAAAAGACATCAGCATTAATTTCTATTTTGTTTAATTTTGTAAATTTGTTTTTCTAACTTGCTGATAAAAATGTTATGGTCGTGCCAAAAAGTAAGAGTCGGTGGGTAAACGGAAGCCAGAAGTATTTTTTGGGGGGCCCTTATCAATTTTTCCGACAACAGCTAGCTTTACTGGGCATTGCAGGAGTCCTTGAAAGCATTTGGTACAAAGTAAACACAAAGCCGTGTGCAAACAGCACCCTCTTCTGATTGAAAAAAGTTTTCTCTCGTTCAACGCGCATGTTCGAAGGTCGGAAAGTAAGCAAAAAGTAGCATTTTTTGCCAAACGTTAGCAACCCAAACGATAGGAAAAATGGAGCAAAGAGATGATTTTGATCCTGGCTCCGTGACCAGTGACTCCAGTGACTTTTAACTGACATACATGTCTCTTTATTTATTTATACCATGAGCCTTTTATTTTCCGAAATGACAAATTCTGCATTGGTAAGCTGATAACATAAACATTTTTTTTATAAACAAGCTAGTAAAACTCTAAAACGGGCTAGTAAAATATCCATTGAACTAGCCCAGTGGACTAGCAAGGAAAAAAAGTTTGAGCAAGGCCTGCAGACGGCACGGCAAACTTTGAAGGATAAAATCAGTCACAAAAACCGTGGCCGGGCAATGCGTACCACGTGCTGGTGGTACTCAAGTTTTCATTGATTGCCATTTACATCTACTAACTTGAATCTTGGAAAATAAACAAAAATTTGAGTTGTCCGGATTTTGAGTTATTAACAGAATTCTCTGAGTCACGGAGTCATGAAACACATACATGAAATGTGTACGTTATCCTAAACTTGACTTGCTCTGCTGTGGCAACATTTTTGGTGATTATTTCCCCACTTTTTATTCATTCTCATGGTGTACTTTTTTGGCAGACAAATAATAATTTTACTAAGATTTTTTTTATTGTTGTTTCCTAGAGAATTCTTTCTACCATTAAAAGAAAACCAACCACTTCAGTGGTGTGCCTTTGAGTGGCACATCTTCCGTCTTTTCGCTGATCGTGTTCAGCTTGACATGCCACAGAATTTCGGGGTTTTTCACTTGGGCTTTCTGATGACAACACTTCCTGTGGTCACGTGGTTCTTGGAAAGTGTCAGTGATTGGACTGTCCACAAAAGGGTCTGCGGCAGCATTCAGGCCAGCCTGAAAACTGGGTTTGTCGTGGTCGCAGTGGTGATGTGCAGTGCATGTGCCGCGTGCAACATGCATGCATGAAACACGAGCAGTTCCATTGTGATGACTCAAACCAAGGTATCGTGGCAGATTTTTCTTTTTTGAAGCAATTTGGCAGTGTTTTTTGATTGGCGTCACAAAAACTTTGAGATAACCAGATGTCATGTTGTGGACAGTTACAGAGGTCTTTTTCCTTTACAAAGAAGCCTATTCTTTTGGCAAGAAATAGTTGGTCTACAAGATGTAAACAATCTTTAGATTTACCTGACTTGGAGTTGCCAAGATATCATTGTTCATGGCATGTATGTCCCTGACCGCATAACTTTTACTGGCCGCTTGGGGAAAAACGGGCAAGAGCTGACGCACGGCCCACGCACACAGGAAAATCATCCAGCCCGCAATAAACATTAAATTTGACAATATAAAAATGACTTTTTTAGGGCGACATTCGTTCATACTTTTCTTACATTTATTAGGACTGTACATAACCACTGACGCACTGTACCGTTGCTTCAGCATCTTCATGGCTGGATCATCAGCACTGTGGCGTGACTTACATGTATACGCATACATGTTAGCTTGTACATGTATGCTGATTTTAAACCTTAATTTGCCGATTTTGCATACTGTGTCTTATACATTTGTACACGGGGTGGTTCATTTTCCAAAACTTATGGTAGGTGTCAACAACACATTAGCAACAATAACTGAGATAAATTGAAGACCAATATGAGGTATATATTTAATTCTAAAAGAAAAAAAAGGAACCAAAATAAACAAAGTACCATGGGAGTCCTTTCTGACTGTTTTATTGACAAGAACTAGTAGTGTGTTGTTCTTCTTGTGTTCCACAACGTGTGGAACACAACATGAATTAACCCTTTAATATCTCTTCTAAGACCTTTCCAAATTCACCAGAAAATTTGGGAGGATTTCACAAAAGATGAGAAAGACACATGAGCCTTGATCATGAGCCTTGATGACCCTTGAAAGTTACATGTACATTGTACATACAGGTACATGTAAAAAAAAAATCTTGGCTTGAAGCAGTGTGGCCGATTTCGGATAATTCAGGAGGTCTTCTGCAAAAAGACCGGTGAATACATGTGCATGCACCTGTGTAAACTCTGGACCACAGGCTGGCTATGCTGCCCTGCTGTTTTATTTGGAACTGGCAGATCGCCAAGGTTTGATTTCCTGTGGCAAGTTCTTCCCCACAACTCCCTGTTCAGAGTCGCCATGAACCATAATTCCACAAAAGCATGCGGAAGGAAGATGTCCCACTCTGTCCAAGTGTCAAAGCGTCTACCCTGGCCTGCCCTTAAATCCTGTGTTGAGTAGTTATCCTTATTCATTTTCTGTACCCGTACTTTAACATGTTTAATAACACTGAGGCACACTGAGCTAGGAAGTTATTCGAGCCATCAAAACTATCCAAAATTAAAAGGATACTTGTAAGGTACTCGTACACGCAATGCCGTTACCGGTATTTTTAAATACATGTACATGTACATGTGCAAGCCTTGAAACACACATGTGAGTCCCAATACAACTCATTTTCACATGTGTTGCTATTTTAAAGGGCTACTGTGATGGCTTGTTGGTTTTCATGCGAATCCGATTTTTAACACACGTAAGCAAAACTGTGGTGTCATTTTAGGCAGCACATCTCATTGTTACCGGGTACATGTACACTGATCTTGAAATCACAATATACTCAGGTCTGTGCTTACATGTATGTGACTCACTTTAATGCTGAAACTTCTGTTTCACATACATGTACCACGGAGCTATTAGCTCTGGACATATAATAACAAACTCAATGAAAATCTCCATGCGCATCTTTGAGTCTACTTAGCTCGAGTACAGGTACATGCAAATGTATGTGGGAAATATACAGCAAGGACATTTTTCAATTCAGCTGTGTTGGTTTTCATTTTGTTAATGTTGCATGTCACATTTTGCGTATCGCAATATGTATTGTGTCACAACCCATATATCGTGATACATATATGAACATGTACATGTATCGTGTTGTAAACAAGTTTTTTGTTTTTAGATGAACCCTTCTGCTTCAACAGGTCAAAAAATTTGCAAAGTTACCTATTTGTTTCTCTGTACATGAGGATGTCGGTGGAAGTCACGCTGTCATTCTGGCCTCCTCTCGTCCACGTACACGTAACCCATCTGAAATCGTAGCTGAAGCAGTGCAAACCTGATGCGGGGTCCGGTGGAATTGGATCTACAAGACACCAGTTGTACATTGTACAATTCCAGTGACAGCACTGAAGAAATGTGGTAGCCTGGGCACAGGAACGACCAGTCTTCTGTTCATGTGTTACAATTCTTTATAAATCGAAGGTGTCATATGCCTGTGCAGTAAATTGGTTTTGACTGGGTTTGGCATGAAGTCACTGTTATTCAAAGTTCTTGCACGGGACAAACGCAACGAAGAAAAAACAAAAGTACATATACATGTACTATTCCTGAGCTTCTTGTTTCCTGACCTACCCTACTTTGACAGTGCAAAGTTAAAAGTTGTTTGGGGGGAAAAATTGGGGGGGGGAGATCCGAACTGGAAACAAAGGGAGAAAAAAACACAAATGCATGTCCATTGCACACAAAGTATGAAGTGGTACAAAAGAGTTCAATGGGCACATTCTGCACACAAAGTGCATGAGGTACCATTTACTATTGTAAAGAGTGCCACCTGACCTCTCTTGCTACCGTTTTCAACCTGTGAACAATAATATGTACATGTACATGTCGAGCTGCAAATTGAATCAGTATTTTCAAAAAGGAAAAAACCAAAATTAATTTCTTCCTACATGTACATGTACAATGTAATTGATATCCACATACATGTACGGTACGTGTGCCCTGTTCTCAGATGTCGTTACCAGTAAGCAGAATGACATAAACAAATGCAAAGGTGAGTCAACCACAGAGACCCCGTACCGTATTTCTTTTTCCCTGAATTCTCTCTATGTAACACCAGATTTGTCATATCACTTTCAGATAAAGTTAAAAGATAAAGCCATATTAATTAAAGTTTCAAATGAAGAGTCTGAACATACTCTTAGCAGCAAAGGTTGGGGATAAAAAATCTGAACAAGCCAAACCATGCAGAACAAAACTACATGTACATCAACAAAAGCTGCTTCAAATTTTCGACAGAGGTCTTAAATTTTAGCAGGCCTACTACTCAGGACCTCATTTTAGATTCACAGATCCTTTTGGCAAACTTGCTCTACTGAAGGGGGCTGGGGAATGAGTTAGTCAAATCAGAGTGATTTTTGTTTTGCATACACTGTATAGTATTTTTCTGAATTCAGGGTCTCAATCCATGGCTTTGGAAGAAAATACAAAACACAGCATCCATGATTTCTTTGCTTGGAATGAGAATTTCCTTTTCTGATAGTCGTGAAGTCTGTCTCAACTACTGCAACAAAACTGCATGCCGTAAAGGATTACATGTATAGTCTAGATTTTGACTGAAGAGCCTTTAGCAGAAAAAAGAAAGAAACAGCTTCATTTCAATTTTGTTGTGTCACACTGCATTCAGAAGGATCAGATTCCCATTAAAAAATCACTGGCTAAAAATTATCTACATCATATACCGGTATTTGGTAGTTATGTCAGATCACTTGCGTCTTTTCTGTACTCACCAACTCTGCTGGTGGTGTTCTCAGACCATCCTTCAGCAACCAGCATACCGGTGCCAGCAGCTGAATGCGGCCGGGGCATTAGTGGAACAGTCAGGCAGCACCAAATGAGCAACAGAGTTCTCCTCCACTGGGAAGTCTTGTATGCCACCATGTTGACTGAACACATCATGACAATGAGGAATGGAAACAAGACTGAAATTCACAATGTGTTACAAGGAACTTACCTCTAAAAATTACAAAGTGACAGGACTGCTAGACATTACCCCGTCCCCGCAAAGAAAATTGTACAAGTACCGGTACATACATGTACATGTACATGTAAGTGGACTACATAGAAAATGTACAGTGAAACAAATTAACAGGCAGCTGATATGAGGAGCTGGTGAAAATACATGTACATGTATATATGTGGAATATAAGCAGCTGTTTGGTAATCCCACACAATATTTCTCACGTGACATGGCCTGAACAGTTTAGATAATTTTCCCCTTAATTTCTCACACTTCTCCCAACATGTACGCGTACATGGAGGCACCCTCTTTCATTTTTACACATACTTTATACGTATTTCAGACGCTCTGTTTATTTTGGACAAGAAACTTAGTACATGTACATGTCTTCTCTGGAAGTGGTGAGGAAGAAATTCCTTTAAAAATCTGAGGGAAGCATTTCTCTTTGAACAGAACAACACAAACAGATTCTAGCCCACAAATTTGCATAAATATGTGTGGAGAAACTGGCTTAGGGATGAACGCATCACGTACACTGTAACAGGACAAAAGGCATCTACAGGTACATGTACCGGTATAAATGTATCTACAAATACATGTAGCACATACATGTACACAGAACCACCTGGATGTACTTGTACATGCGTACAAACACATGTAGTTTTGAAAATGGGTTCTGCCATGCGTATGTATCCATAGATCTAAACATGGCTTAGTTACAAGTATTTTCTCCTTTTTTCTGTTCCTGATATTTCATGGTGGGGGTGTGATTTTAAAATCACGATAATATTTGGAAAATTTTGCTATAATGATGATGGACAGAGCATACATGTACTGTCCGAAACGTTGAGTACCACCGGTTCTTTTCAGAACCCCATATGCTAAAAAGCGATATATATCCATGGTGCTACCGCAAACCTATCTACAGTACGGTAGTTTACTTGTATTTATAACCAGTTCAATTATCTTTCGTACATTTCAATAATTTTGTTTTCAACACAAGAATTCGATGCCAAAAAAACCAAGCACAATGACAGTTTCTTGAAAAATCAAATCTCTTTCAAAAAAACTCAGTTACAGTGGGAAACCAAAATAAAATCCCACCGTACAAAGAACAGGCAAAAGCCACATAGATTGTATGCAATACATGTACTTTTTAGGGAAAAGATGTGTCTCTCTTGATGAAATTTTCCAGAGTCAGATGTAGGTCACTTTTAGTTTTTAAATCTTGATGTACCAGTACAGCTTTTACATTAAAAAACGGCCTATGCTCATTTTTTAAGTTCAAAATGACTGCAAGCTATCTTGCAGTGAAAAGTTCTACTGGGTCACAATCATGTTATTTTACTACAAATTTCCTTGTACAAAAATAAGACATTTCAGGCTAAACTATCGATATAGGGGGAGAAAACAACAATACAAATTAGAGGATGCCACTCAAAGAGATGATGACAATATTCAATATGCAACAAGTCAACTTGGTCCCAAGTCAACTCGGTCCCAAATCAACTCGGTCCCAATTCGACTCCGTCCAAAATCAACTCGGTCCCATTTAGGGGTTGCAACTGGGAAGGCTACTTTTCAAGCAAGGCGTTGATAGACTAGATTCTTTCAGGCTTCATTATATATAATTTTTGGTCTTCGCTTTTATTATGTTCAGTAATAAAGAAACCGAGGATGAAAGAGACGCAACATCATTTGAAAGGGAAGCCTTTCATGGTTTAATACATCAAATTATCATGACTCGCAGCGCAAATCCGAATTGCATACATGTACATGAATTACATTAGTTACACATAATGAATATAACAAACAGGAAATAACACACAGTAGAAAATACATGTACGTGTTTAAAACCATTCAAAATTACAAACTACATTTAGCATCGAATTGTTTCATTTTACAAGAACTGATACAAATCCAATTATCAATGGACATATAAAAAGACTGGAAATCGATAACAATTTTTCTCAATCTGATACCGTATGTGAAAAGCAAAGACAGAAGTCTTTTCCTTTCTCCCCGATTCTTTCAAACTGCAAACAGAAATTTTATTTCAACCTTGAGCTGAAGTCCAACGAAGATGCTATTCTTTATCACGCACCGCCCTGCAGACATTGCCAATGTCAGTGGGCATCTTGTGAGCGAAGTGGTAAATGGGCGAAGGGACTATATCTGACCATGTACCACCCAATGAAATAATTAATGTCTGTTGTTAATAATGATCCCCGACATACATTTTCTCATAGTCATAGGAACCAAGTTGGCTCGGGACCGAGTTGGGTACGGACCGAGTTGACCGGTACCCAACAACACACACCCACCTGATATGCCTGAGGATGAGTCGACTTGTTTGACGGACATTGACGGACGATTTGTCTTTTCATATGATGCAGAGTCGGCAATAACACTTCAGTGATCAAAAGCAATGCCACAGAAGGCAGTGGGTATAGCATAGGCCTACATGATATAGGCTGGCCTAACGGTCAGACGTTAGGCTAAAAATTTGCCACTAAACTAAAAAAAAGTAAACAAAAGCATGGCTTTTTACTACACGCCCTTTATGCTCGGTTTTATCAAGAATGGTTTACACAAACAATACCATGAAACAGGGAAGGAAAAGTGTGAAATTTCTTATTCTAGGAACTGGCCCACATCCTACACCAGGCAGAAACTGGCACAAAATTCGGGCCGACATCCTACGTGTGATTCTAACGTTTTCTTCTCGCAATCTTTCCGATATGTACATACATATGTCATATATTGCGCAGTGCAGATTCTGACACAAACACGCTGCCCTCGCCCTACTTGCGTGCGCGTCACGCTTTCCAGGAACCTGATCATTCCACATGCGTATGCATACTACGGTGTACTATCAAGGCCACGTTACGCAGCGCGGTGAGTAGCCTGAAAGTTGATTTCTGATAGCTCGCTTGGGAACTCTTGGATAGGAACGTGCACAAATTTTAGCAATGTGCAATTTGTTTTCATGAGTTTTTAAGAAATTAAATTAACTGAAAATTATCTGACCCAAAAGAGAAATATCCTGCCAAACATTTACCCATTAGTCACTTCCGAAAACCTAAAATACATGAAGAACTGTGCGCGGCAGTCTTATATACCTGCAGAGTGCACCCAACCAAAAGGGAGTTAAAAGAATTTGAAAAGTGTGCGTGGTATGCCGGCACGTGGAGCTCAGGTATTAACTGTTACAGCGTGCATCCTGGCGGATGAGCCGCGCCGGGCGGTTGGCGGCGAGGATTTCCTAGGATTCAACGCTGATGTTAAACGTATACTTTGATAGCGACTTTCGGACTGTCCTTGAAACTTCTGCCCCCCAGCTGAGCGGTTTCCTTTTCACAGCTTCCCGTAGACGAGCTGTTTCGGGATGCTGGTATCAGGCGCATGCGTGGCCAGCCCAGCAGATCTGTGCCGTGCAGATTATACTAGGGATTCCAGCCTGTTTTAAGACCTCCGTGTCGGGAATCTTGTCCTGCCAGCGGTGGAGGAGGTTGCGGAGGCAGCGAAGATGGAACAACTTTAACTGTCGTTCATGCCGTCGGTAGAGGGTACGGGTTTCGCAGCCGTACAGGAGAGTGATGAGCACAACTGTATGGTAGACTTTAATCTTCGTGGAAAGTGTGATTCCTCTCCTCTCCCGGAGTTTCTGAGTCTCCCAAAGGCGCTGCTTGCTTTGGAGATGCGATTATACTGACCTCGGCATCGACGCTGGTGGAGCAAGAAAGAATACTGCCCAGGTTGAAGAAGTTGTCAGCGGCCTGGAGTTTCCGTCCCTTCACTGTGATGTACAGTTCGTGTTGCTGGTTGCCAGGGGCAGGCTAAAACATCACTTCAGTCTTCTTTGTACTGATTGTAGGACCAAAACTGTCGCAGAAAGATCTTAGAAGCCGTCCATCTCCAATTGCAACTCGTGCGCACTCGAAGCGTTAAGGGTGCAGTCGTCGGCGAATACAAGCTTCTCTGATCACAGTCTCCTTTACCCTCGTGACGGCCTGCAGGCTCTTGAGGTTGAACAGCTTGTCATCGAACATGTGCTTGATGTGGACGCTAGGGTTGCTGTCCCTGAAGGCGTCAGTCAGCATTGCCGAGCACATCATGCTGAACAGTGTAGGGGTACGAACACAGCCCTGCTTGACTCCGTTTGTCACAGGCAAAGCGTTAGTTGCCTCACCGTTGTCCAGCACACAGGCCATCATGCCGTCGTGAAATTGGCGGACAATTGTGAGGGCATCCAAACTTCCCCATGATTTCCAGAGCCCCTCTCTACTGACCCTGTCAAAGGCTTTGGTCAGGTCAACAAAGGTGATGTACAGGTCTTGTTGCTTCTCCATGCTCTCTCCTGGAGTTGG
This sequence comes from Acanthaster planci, assembly GCF_054643075.1. Taxonomy (NCBI): domain Eukaryota; kingdom Metazoa; phylum Echinodermata; class Asteroidea; order Valvatida; family Acanthasteridae; genus Acanthaster; species Acanthaster planci. Next base: position 15,469,867 of record NC_141788.1, read on the forward strand.
CGGGCGGCGAACACCTTGTCCGTGGTCCTACGGCCTAAGCGGAAGTCACACTGGCTCTCGGGGATAATTGCTCCAGGTGCTCCAGGAGACTGTTGAGCAGTACGCGGGCAAGGATCTGGCCGGCGATAGACAGGAGAGAGATCCCGTGGTAGTTGTCATAGAATTGGCGATTCCATTTACGCTTGTCTATGTAAACAATGGAAGCATCTCTGAAATCGTGGGGAAGTTGTTCCTGTTGCAACATCGACTGGCAGAGGTCACTGTGGTGGGCGAGGAGAGCTAGGCCACCTGAGTTGAATACTTCGGTGGGGATGGCGTCAGGGTTGGGGCGCTTTCCCGGAAGACATTATGCTTGAAGGCTTTACTCTTCCACTAAGGGGGGGATGTCACGGTCTGGGCTAACTGGCACCTGGGGGAGGCGTGCGATGGCTTTGTCGTTTATGGACGCCGGCCGATTCAGCACGTTGTCGAAATGTTCTCCCCACCTCTTGATGATCTGGTTTTTGTCAGTAAGCAGAGTTTTCTCATCTGCACTAAGCAGGGGGTAATAAGCCGAATGACGGTAGTCCATATTGACTTCAGGGCATCGTGGAACCTCTTGGTGTTGTGTAAGTCGGCAAAGCCTTGGATCTCATCGGCCTTGCTCCTGAGCCAACATTCCGCATTGATGGAAGATCGGTTGGGACCGTTTTGTGCCTGCTGCAGGCAGACTACGTTGCTGTTCAAGCAGGGTCACTCTGGTTGGCAGGGACTGACATTTTTCTTCCACCAGCGTCTGGGCTTGGACATCATTTTCGCAGAACCAGTCCTGGTAGTTCTGGTTGCTAGGCCAAGGACCTGGAGGGCGGCTGAGTGGACTGTAGTTTCGAAGGATTCCCACTCTTTTTCGATGTCAGAACTGGGCTGGGAGTCAGAGCTAGTGTAATGTCAAGAAGTGCCGCGAGCTCTTCTGCATTTCAGTTTTGGGAAGTCAAATTTCTTGGCAACTCTCTGCCCCTATGGCCTTTTCTTGGGCTGTATGTGGAGGTTCATTTTAGAAAGATGATGGGATGATAACCCGTCCAACAGTCTAAACGACACACCGCCTTGGTAACCCGCACGTCTGGCCTGTCCTTTGCCCTAGCGATGATGTAGTCAATGAGATGCCAATGCCTAGAACGGGTGCATCTATGACCTCTTGTTGAGGCTATAAGGCGGAACATAGTGTTGGTGGCAGATTGTGATTGTGTTGTGTTTGGCACAGATCCTAAGCAGGAGGAAGCCGTTGCTGTTGCATTTCCCTCCGTTTTTACGATGACTCTGTCCCAGGACTGGTGGTCTGTACCAATACGGGCATCGAGGTCACCAAGGACGATGAGCTAGTCTGACTGTGGTACAGTAGAAGTAAGAGTCTCTAGTCCTGCGTAGAACTTGTCCTTGGTTTCTTCGGGATTAGTCATCGCGGAGTAGGAGCGTATGGGCACTGATAAATGTGGCGCTACTCCCCTGCCCAGGGGGAGTTGCATTTTATTAAGGGGGTCACTGAGACCTTCTGGAATGCTGGCTAGTTTCTTCAGATGTTGGGTTTTGATGGCAAAGCCACGCGGGCCTCACGTACGTCGCTCTTCACAACCTCATTCATTCCAGTTAAAAAAGGGTATAGTCGTCAATCTCTCTCAGCTGGCCTTTGTCTGGAAAGCAGGGTTTACTTAGACATGCGATGTCGACTTTGTAAAGGGCTAGTCTCTGGCCACAAGAGAAGTCTTTTCTCTGGTCTTTCTGCCTTGGTTTAGATATTCCAAGATGCTAGAAGGAGTACCAACAATTTCTTTCCTTTCTGATTTCGACCACATGAAAGGGATCCCGCCAGACGCGGTATGCTGGCCAGGTTGTAGTGAGGCAGGCTATTTTAGAGCACCTTTACCAGCCCCGTCCTCAAGCTGGAAGGCAAGCAGAGTGATCCTAAATAGGGCTTCCTGGTCACTCAGGGGGGCTGCCGAACTCCACTTCTGCTTCGGGGTCCAGTAGAGAGCGACCTGATATCCTGAGCCGCCGTGTGCAGGTTTGCGACTACAGCTCCCAGTGTGTATCCGCACCTACTGCTTCGCCGCTCGCCCATCGCCATAGGGCGTGGAAGGGGTGGGTGGGTTGATGTCGTGACTTGCGCGTGAGTTGGATTTACGCAAAGTCGGTCTCACTCTCTCGTCCTGTCGCGTCCGGGTTCAGTGGCAAGACAGGGTCAAGACAGCTGGGAACGTGCACGGCAGGATGCCGGGGCTGCCGGAAAGTGACAAGTATGCCAGCAAACCGCCTCAGGGGCTCACTCCGGATTATCTGTAGAGGTTAACTCCTTTAGCCTTTGATTCTCCCGACCCATCCACAAGGCAGTGGAACTATTCGCCTAGCTGGAGATCTGATTCGTGGACACCAGGCGCGTGTCCCGCACGCCGGTGTGCCTGAATGCTGCACGTTAATAAAATTCGTTTTACCCATCTTCAGGTGACTTTTCCTAAATATAACTGGAGGAAGACAGAGGTGAAATTTCAATATTCAAAAAATTATCGTACGCGATAGGACGAACAACGTAAAATTCCCACAGGCCGACCGCGGAAAGGTTCCGGAAACTCGCTGCTTGACCTTTTACTTTCAGGCTCTACCCGCTTCGTAAGTGACTTCGTCACAAAGGTGGGCGCGCCACGATTTGCAGGCTCCTGTTGGGCGATCGCTGAAGTTGCGTGCTAACTTCCGGTTCCATGGTTCCACGTATAAACGGCAGTCAGCGTACAGTACTATCATTGTATTTAACTCTATATGTGCGGTGCATATGCAGTGGGCGTCGTTTTAACTGAAGTGACGAAACACTTTCGAACTGGACAGTGTTTAATTGCGGGAGTCAGCTTCTGTAAGCTCAACACCATGGGCTGCTTGCACGTTCCTTCACTAGCCCCTGGTCGTATAGAACACAAAAATAACGCTGACTGGCTATTTAGGATGAATATACATAACGTAAAGTGAATCGCACACACGTATTTCTCTTTTAAGCTACACTCTCGTGCCCTCCTACCCTCGTGCATGCCACACATACATAAATCTGCATTACGCGCAAACAAATTTTATCACAGTTCTAATTTAAATCTCCCAAATATGGGATATTTAAATTTTACAACACCAGGGGTTAGATCGCGCAAGGCATGGTGGGAACCAACATGGCGCGGCAAGATTGTACCCATGGGAACGAGGTTCATTGTTGTTTAGCAGCGGAAAATCTGTAAGCAAATGCCCATGCAGTACATTTTCAATGGGTCGCCCCCGCGCTTTTTGCCCCATAAACAATATGACCATTTATTTGCATGCACGAATAATTATAATTGAAGTTAAAATCTCATCCAACTAATACGCAGTGCCCTCATTATAAAAGACCAGAATGTTATTCCTTAGTCGTCGAGCATTTTATCAGAAACGCTTGAAGAGGAAGGCAAAAACTAGTTTTTGGTCCTCAAAATATTGGAAACCAAGCTGGAAATGATATATATTACTGCGGGAACGACACTTTACAAGTCTGCTAACCATATATCACCGCGCTGCTCAACAACGCTCACCGCACTGCGTAATATGGCCTTAATAGTACACCATATCCGCTTTCACGTTCTCAAAATTGTTATATAGTACTAAGACTTCAAGTGTGGCATTTGGCGTATGGTATTACTGGTACCAACCTCAGATAAAATCTGAACCCGTGTTCAAAGCTGATTTGGGCAGTTTTCCAATACTCAACTTCAGCTCCGTTCAGGCTTCAACTTTTTTTGTACTACCTGACTTTGAAGCTGTACGCGCACTAATTAGTCTAATAGTGCCATAAAACATCATATAAGAAGCAAGAGAGCAAAAAACTAACGTAATCCATTTTGATTTCAACACTTCAGGCCCACAATCGGGGATTGGTTTCGGGGACGAAGCCTGAGACGGAGACAAAGTTGAGTATTGGAAAAAGGCCTTGGCTACGTCACGTCTATTGTCAGCAAAGGTTTCATACATCGGAGAAGAGGACACCGAAAGTTGCTGAAAAAAACATGTCTCAGAAAAAAATCATTTCAGCATTGCAAGATGTCTCAGAAAAAAATCATTGCAGCATTGGCAACATGTAAAGTGTTGCTGCAATAATTTTTGAGCTTTTTCGCTTTTTTGTTACAAGGAAGACAATTCTTACATTTCTTTCTATGAGAGGAAAGGGAAAGGTTAAGCTTTATCAAAGGACACACCGCTTGAAATGCACAAACGGGTTAAAAACTTTTTTTGCGGACATGAATCGACTCTATTTAATCAGCTTCTATTTTGTCGACATATCAAGGAATCGAAATGACCCTACAGTATAATATTGGGGCAGTTGTGAACAGAATTGAACAGTGTGTAGAATCGAATCAAAGTAGGTATTCATCCGTGAATGTCGTGTACCCAGTGTACATGTACATACATGTACAGTACGAGTATTACGAAGAGCACAGTCGACTATCTACGTAGTACGTGTACCTTCTGCTTGCAGATATTACTCATGCAGCTGGTATGGTATGGTACTTCACGGTAATAATGATGTCATAGTACGTGGACTGGACCGTGAGGCGGACCGTGACCGTGCCAGCACTCAGCAGCTATTTGATGAATATGAATGATTACATGTAGCCTACATGTACATGCCATAGTACCGTATTTGTATGTACTCAGTCGATGTGGGGAAAGATTCCGGTAAAACATGAACAAATTGAGCAGGTGAGATTAGGCCTAGCAGTACTAGTACTTTTAGTAGTACTGACATAACTGAGTGGGGCCTGGCGTACGTCTCCAACTCCAAGTTCAACTGACGAAAGTACGAGCGTAGGCCTGTTACGCCCCAACTATAGCGTAAGTCCCAACTATAGTTGGGACAGTCCCAAATGTAGTGCTGCAGTTGGGCTGGCCCAACTATTGTTGACCAATGTCTGGGGGAAATGTCTCAACATTATCTAAGTCAATGTGTCTCACACTTGACACAATTCATCAAAAATGTGGCACTTAGCCCTATGACCAATGACATGACATTTCATGTCATTTGTAAACAATATGACTTTGGCATATGCTGGGCACATCATGCACACAGGACCTCTCTGCTGTAGTTGGGCCGGCCCAACTGTAACACTCTAGTTGGGACGGGCTCAACTATAGTTGGGACTGATGCAATAGTTGGGGCGTAACAGGCCTACACCTGACTGGAAATGACTAGATACTAACCCGTGAAACCTGGTCTGCTATTTTTCTCAAGACTCTTAGAGGGATCATGCTTGGACTCTGTTTCTGCATCAATTGAAAAAGGAAATCCCAAACACAATGATAAAATTAGAAAATGAATAGCATAAATGGGTCGGATTCGAACCAGGGTCTATAGATCTGTAGTTCAAATCACTACCAACTAAGCTATCGAAGCGACGTAATGAATTCGCGTTTTTGAAATGTCTTAAATGGTGTATTGCATTGTCCCCTCTTCATGAATCATTTGTCACCCCAGCTACTGAAAAAAGTAGCGCACCAGGTTTCACGAGCTAGTATTAAGTCGCTTCCCACTTTGACTTGAGTTGAGCCTAGCGCTAGGCCAATGTACTACTATAGTATTAGGCCTACTAGCTATAACGCTAGGCCTATGTCATGGGATCAGGTGAACTTGGGTCCGAGTTGACTGGAAACCGATGTCGTAATCCTACCTACCGTGCCTACCCTACATGCCTACTACCCTAACTAAGGCTGCTGAAAGTTGATTTCATGGTTCTCGTCACTGCCCGAATGGAATTTTCAGCCTGCATCAAAAAGTTCATCTTTTTCCTGATGTGCCTAAAGCCACATCTGATTTCACAGTTCTCCTCACGTCAGCACCCACGTGCAAATTTGGCCCACATCAAAAAAGTTCACCCTTCATTTTTTTAAAAAACAGCGTCAAGATTATGAAGATCGTCAGTCTAAAAACTGAACACTAGCACTATTGTATTGAATTGACATCTTTGCCAATACGTCAAATGCACTTGTTTTGGAAATGCATTTATTTGTACAAATTGGTCACAGTTGTGTGTCTTTGTACGTATAGAATGCAATGATAAATTGAGGGAGTAGAGGCATTTTTTTGAAAAACACATGTACGTGTGGTACGCCAGTCCGCGTACATTTGAGTCACCAACAGAAAAAAGGGAAGAGTCAATTTTGATAGACAATCAGCGCGCTGTTGCTGGAATGGGCTAAAACAGATTTTGCATATGATGGCGCTTGGTGCGTGGCAGGAAACTGGCACATTGCATGCGCCCGAGGTGATATGCATCAGTTGGCAGCAGTTGAAATCGACACTGTTCAAATACCACATCCGGATTTGCTTTGGATCATCCAATGAAGTGGTACCGCGAGTTTTCCAAAGCCACAGTGATTCTTGCCGTCGACTCATGCATTAAAAAGGAATGTATGTCTTTTTTTGTCAATAAATTACAGTTGTTTGTCCTGTTGACTTTTAAAATTCTATTCTCTATGCAATTCAAATCCTTTTTCACAGTCAAGACAAGAGCCTTTGAAATGAGTTCAACCTTTATGCACACTGTGAGTGTGATGAACTTTAAGGAAAATTCCTTGTCAAATTTCTGGAGAAATTTGCTGATGAAAGATGATGAAAAACCCTCATCACTTTTCCAGGAGTGGCTGACGAGCACCTTGTGATCAACTTTCATTGGCCTAACGTGGCACGGTTCCAAACGTCGTGGCATACTCCCAGAACTGGGAGGTACACTCTACACGGGACAGTGGAGGGGGGGGCTTGATGTTTTCATACCAGCAGAATCCCTGTCAAAGGTTAAAAAAATTGGCAAAGATCAAAGTGTCTGGGGAGAAAAATGTTCTCTTGTCGTGCCTGTTAGGGTATTGCATACAACTTAATACTGTATGTTCGAAGGGCAGGATATGTATGTAATAGGAACCAGTCTTCTGTTCAATTCGGACATGATTGTTTGTTAAAGAAAGGCAAGAACGTAAGTAAAAGGTCTGAATTTTGCCCCAAATACCGCATAGACAATCAAACCATCGCGGCCATAGGTTAATGAGTTATTTTTTAGTCATGTTAGTGTGGATGGCTTTTGGGGGAAAGATTTGATTGAAAATGCAGCTTTAGACAGAGTAAACGGGCACATTCAGAATCCCATAGTGTTACAAAGCAATGTAAAGTTGCATCTGTGAGGCACGCAGTGAGTGCCTCACAATTCTGGAATTACATGTATGTTGATACTAGGCCCTCTCAAGTTTCCTTTGAGATTACTTTTATCAACCTTGGTGTCAACCTGCTTGCAGCAGTGCTTGCTTGTCATTTCCGATATCGGAAAGATTGCGAGAAGAAAACGTTAGTATCACACGTAGGATGTGGGCCAATTCCTAGAATGAGAAATTTCACACTTTTCCTTCCATGTTTCATGGTATTGTTTGTGTAAACCATTCTTGATAAACCGAGCATAAAGGGTGTGTAGTAAAAAGCCATGCTTTTGTTAATTTTTTTAGTTTAGTGGCAAATTTTTAGCCTAATGTCTGACCGTTATGAAAAGACAAATTGTCCGTTAAACAAGTCGACTCATCCTCAGGCATGTCAGGTGTGTGTGTGTTGTTGGGTACCGGTCAACTCGGTCCCGAGCCAACTTGGTTCCTTATGACTATGAGAAAATGTATGTCGGAGATCATTATTATCAACAGACATTAATTATTTCATTGGGTGGTACATGGTCAGATATAGTCCCTTCGCCCATTTACCACTTCGCTCACAAGATGCCCAGTGACATTGGCAATGTCTGCAGGGCGGTGCGTGATAAAGAATAGCATCTTCGTTGGACTTCAGCTCAGGGTTGAAATAAAATTTCTGTTTGCAGTTTGGAAGAATCGGGGAGAAAGGAAAAGATTTCTGTCTTTGCTTTTCACGTACGGTATCAGATTGAAAAAACTGTTATCGATTTCCAGTCTTTTTATATGTCCATTGATAATTGGATTTGTATCAGTTCTTGTAAAATGAAACAATTCGATGCTAAATGTAGTTTGTAATTTTGAATGATTTTAAACACGTACATGTATTTTCTACTGTGTGTTATTTCCTGTTTGTTATATGCATTATGTGTAACTAATGTAATTCATGAACATGTATGTAATTCGGATTTGCGCTGCGAGTCATGATAATTTGATGTATTAAACCATGAAAGGCTTCCCTTTCAAACGATGTTGCGTCTCTTTCATCATCGGTTTCTTTATTACTGAACGTAATAAAAGTGAAGACCAAAAATTATATATAATGAAGCCTGAAAGATTCTAGTCTATTAACGCCTTGCTTGAAAAGTAGCCTTCCCAGTTGCAACCCCTAAATGGGACCGAGTTGATTTTGGACGGAGTCGAATTGGGACCGAGTTGATTTGGGACCGAGATAACTTGGGACCGAGTTGACTTGGGACCAAGTTGACTTGTTGCATATTGAATATTGTCATCATCTCTTTGAGTGGCATCCTCTAATTTGTATTGTTGTTTTCTCCCCCTATATCGATAGTTTAGCCTGAAATGTTTTATTTTTGTACAAGGAAATTTGTAGTAAAATAACATGATTGTGACCCAGTAGAACTTTTCACCGCAAGATAGCAAGATAGAAAGGAGCATTGGCCCTTTTTTTTTAATGTAAAAGCTGTACTGGTACATCAAGATTTAAAAACTAAAAGTGACCTACATCTGACTTTGGAAATTTTATCAAGCGATACATCTTTTCCCTAAAAAGTACATTATTGCATACAATCTATGTGCCTTTTGCCCGTTCTTTGTACAGTGGGATTTCATTTTGGTTTCCCAGTGTAATTGAGTTTTTTGAAGGAGATTTGATTTTTCAACTGTCATTGTGCTTGGTTTTTTTGGCATCGACTTCTTGTGTTGAAAACAAAATTATTAAAATGTAAGACAGATAATTGAACTGGTTATAATAACAAGTAAACTACCGTACTGTAGATAGGTTTGCGGTAGCACCATGGATATATATCGCTTTTTACCATATGGGGTTCTGAAAAGAACCGGTGGTACTCAACGTTTTGGACAGTACATGTATGCTCTGTCCATCATCATTATAGCAAAATTTTCCAAATATTATCGTGATTTTAATATCACACCCCCACCATGAAATATCAGGAACAGAAAAAAGGAGAAAATACTTGTAACTAAGCCATATTTAGATCTATGGATACATACGCATGGCAGAACCCATTTTCAAAACTACATGTGTTTGTACACATGTACATCCAGGTGGTTCTGTGTACATGTATATGTATGTGAGCATGTACATGTATTTGTAGATATACCGGTACATGTGCATGTAGCGGCAGATGCCTTTTGTCCTGTTGCAGCGTACGTGATGCGTTCATCCCTAAGCCAGTTTCTCCACACATTTTTATGCAAATTTGTGGGCTAGAATCTGTTTGTGTTGTTCTGTTCAAAGAGAAATGCTTCCCTCAGATTTTTCAAGGAATTTCTTCCTCACCACTTCCAGAGAAGACATGTACATGTACTAAGTTTCTTGTCCAAAATAAACAGAGCGTCTGAAATACGTGTAAATTATGTGTAAAAATGAAAGGGGGCCTCCATGTACGCGTACATGTTGGGAGAAGTGTGAGAAATTAAGGGGAAAATTGTCTAAACTGTTCAGGCCATGTCACGTGAGAAATATTGTGTAGGATTATATATCACTATGAATTTGAACACCGTGAATTCGTTGTGAATTCGCAGTTTCACCGTGAAAAAATTTTTTTCACGGCGATTTCACGGTCGTTTACCATGTGAAAATACGGTGAAAATGCTCCTGGTCGTGACCTCCTGAGGTGAGACAAAAAGCCGTGCAAATGCCGTGAGCCCTCTGAAGGAGTCCTCCCCTGCGGTTTGGTTAATCTAATAAACACTTTACGACCAATTAGCTTATGCCATTAGCCAGGCCTCATAATAGGGCCAGTGAAACCACAAACCGCCCACTGTTTATAAAGTTACCAGGCACTTAACTGTGTACGTGCTGCCCATGCCCACCACCCATCCTTGCTCAAGGCCACGATCAAATAGGTTGGTGTACAGTAAATGTGCTTGTGCAATGTACATGTACTGTACATACAACTTGTGGCCGGAAAATGGTCACAGTGCAGATACAGTAGATTACTGTTCCAGCGCTCCCTGATACAACGCTCTATACCATACTTACTATACCGATCTAACGCTCTATTTTCATTTCCCCAACTGCACGCCCATTCACTGTGTATTTTTTATGTGGTTGCTTGTAGTGCTCCCGTTTACAAAGCTTTTTGGGATATAACGCTCAGACTTTTCGGTTACAGCGCTCTTTACCTTGGAAAATCGGATTCTTTGAAAATCAATCCATCTTCACAAGGCCGCCACGATTGGCTGGCCAGGCCTGGACAAGTTTCTTATACCAGAAAGAAAGACAGGAAAAGGGACAGTCGAGTATTCATTCCAGAACGATGGTAAAACCTGCCCATGGAGGATTAAAGTCCTCCTTCCTAAATGCCCACGCATCGCGCCTAGCGATTGCAACGGCGGAAGGAGGCTTGATGCTTACCCCGTTGCGCGAGGTTGCAACCCGTAGAATCACCTGTACACGAAAAGTCATTGCCTGCTATGATTATAAATGTTACTCGATAAACATGTAGACATGTCTGTATTCTAATATTCAGTCGGACAGTTTGTGTCATTGATCATGGGCAGGTTAGGTCGGCATGTGTGTGCTTAGAGCTTGCACGGCACGACCTTCGTACTACAAACAAACCGTGCATTATTACGACCTCACTCTTCCTGAAGAACACAACGACCTATCCTGTTTGCGGCATATTGAGGGTAAAATGGCCATGGAGTGCACGTCCGTTTTCAGTTCTTTGAAATGACAAAGGAATGTGGTGAGTGCATATTTGTTTTTTACGTGTATGTTTTTTTAGTATACTGCCTCTCCACTGTAGAATAGGCCTGGTGTGCGTGACTCTTTGGAACATATGTTGACCATCCTCGAAATTCCCTCAACTTGCCACAGCTTTGTACATTTCGGTTATCCTATGCTTCCTGAACTCAATCAGAAAGGTACCCGTTTCGGAATAAAAATGTTGGTCGTTGATTTTTGGTGATGCAGCGCTCAGATTGACTTGCATAATGGTGACATTGGAGCAAGGATGACCCAAACTCTTTACACGTTGGCTACTGTAAAATTCCCCAAAAGGGTGGTTCGCCTTTGCAAGTTTCCTTTATCTGGAAACAAGCCAGTGATGTGCCCAATGGCCGTATTTAAATTCCACCTGGTGATGACGGCAAATGGTGGCAGAACCACCTACATGTATTGGTAAAATAAGTTGCAGTTAAAAGATGAACTTAAGAGGCTTATTCTTCAGAGGAAAGTCGGAACCGAGGGATCGAAGCGTTTGGTCGGTGAAATTATTCTTTAAAACTGCGAATTGTAATACAAATACAGTGTTTAGTTAATGTGCACAGGTCTTTTTTCCCAGTCTGATATAAATTTCTTTCTTTCCAGATCTGATATCAGTATAACATGAAGTTTCCTGGTAGACAGTGTGGTCAAATAGTACTAACAGGAAGTGCAGTTGGACTAACACTACTACCCTTAGTATTCATTGTGCACGAACTGACCGTCTCTGTCTACCAGACAAAGACCCGCCACAAAGAGCCTCGCGGGGGGAGATCCCCGTCATACTGCGGCCGGACCGCTGCGCGTTGGATTGGCGAGAGGAGCTGCTGCGACTACTCAAGTCGGACCTTCTTGACGAGATCAACGGCATCTGCAGCGGGTCTCTCCCCGAGCTTCTCGCGTGTCACAACATCGACACGATCGACAAGAAGAAGCACCTGGGTAGGGGCGTTACCAAGGAAGTCTATCGCGGGGTGTACCGGGGTCGATCCGTCGCCCTGAAGATGGTCACCGACAAAGTGGAAGACATCAAGGCCTGCCGCCGCCAAAACAAGTACAAAAGGAAGTCTGACTGCTACGTCCACGCCAATTACAAACTGGTGAAGGAGATGGCACTGACAATGCAATTAAATCATCCAAACATAGTGAAGGTACACGTATGCACATTAGATCCGTCACTGACGATGACAGCACAGCGACAACATTGGACAACGGCAGTTGTCATTGACGTGCACCATACTTAAAAAAAGCCTCTGACTGAAGCAAAAATGAACTTTACAAATATTTCTATAAGTAGGAAAAGAGCAGGTATATTTTAAGAAGTAAGCTTTTTGGAGAAATGTTATGAAGAAAATTATCTGAGAAGCTAGGCCTATTGCCATATTGATATTTAGACTCTTAGTCCAGGCTTTACGTTTTCCCGACACTCCCAAGGTTTAATTGTGTTCCTAGGGCCTGGGTATATGTATTCGGAGTAACGACACAGCAATGGGAAGTCGTGGAGTGATATCGGTGTATGAGATTGGGGAGAGGACAGCTGGAAGCATCTTGAGGCTGTTACCATGGGATAAACGTCTAGATGTAAGTTGCCTCGCAGGTTAGTGTTTGTTACTTTGTAACAAGTAAACTGTTGGCTAAGCAGTAATTAGATTCCTTCAGCTGTAAGCAAATTTCTGCATTGCAGCATGCAGCTCACTGTGGTCCTTGGGTATACAAATCAAGATGTGAGCATCAATATTTTGGTCTGAGCCTGAGGCAAGGAGGATCTTCGCTCAAGGGTAATTAATCCCTTCCCACGTTTTCCTGAATCACATTACAAGCAATTAGCGAATTTCAAGAAATGAAAGTCTGGATGTGAGCTTTCATTACTAATTCTTGATTCAAAGTGGACGGAGCGACTTTAACAACGAATATACCGAGCGCAATTAACTTACTGGATAACACTACCAACTTTTGAAAACAGCTGCGAGTCCAAAATCTTGCTACTGATAGTGTCGTCACTGATAAAGTGCATGCGCATTCAAAGTTGGATTCGATGTCTAGGCCAGTGTATTTCTTCTGAAATTTGTGAGCTCAGGCATTTTAATGGCCTTGAACGAACTGTTTGTTTCCATCCTAAAATATATATATATGTATGTCAGAAATCCCTCCTGCACTTTACGATAGGATATTGAGTAACAAGTATTAAATATTTTTTATTTTCATTCTCACAGATGAGCATCGACGTGGCCGATCTTCTTCATTACCTGGAGCATTCGCCTTTGGGCTCCCTGGCCGTGTGGGATTTTAAGACCCGCCAGTTTACGCTTGTGCATGGCAGACTCAAGCTTATCGATCTGGATGACGTGTCGGCCCAAGAACTATCATGCCAGAGGCATGCTGATTGCAACGTAAGGGTCGACACCCAATCGGGAAGAAGTAACATAGGTGAGTTGTGGAGCACCGCTCAAAGAACTTAAGGGGCTGAGTGGAATATTTTGACCCGACATTCCTCATTGAAGTTGACAGCCGTCGAGCTTTAAATATCTGATTCCTTAACTAGCCCTAACCCCGTTAAATTCATGTTTCAACCTACCTCTAAGTGCACCCACTTTTCGATTCTTATACCTTTAATCCGAGTAACCACATCCGTTAAATTCTCACTTATCCAACCTAATTTTTTACCTAACCTTACCCCACAACTCTCGATTTCTCAACCCGACTTCAACCATACCAAATTCTCTATAGCCCCAGCACCATCTACTAACCGAATCTACTCGTTACTCAGTTAGATGCTAGAAAACTACAGATACGTTTGTCAGGACACAAATGCACTGTATCGGCTTTCAGATAAACAGACTTTGCTCATGTTAGAGATGAGTATTATAAAAACATTTCATCAAAGTAACAAGCTGAATTCAACATTCGAACAAATTATGTACAAAATCAACGGCTGCTAGCCGAAACAGCCAAGAATCCTCACACTAACTCTGTGCATTAACTCTCCCTTTCTCTGAAACCCTTACAAAATCCTGATCTCTGAAAATTTCGATTCATTTTGCTCTCTCTAAAACTACCACAAAAATTGAATGCTTGTTTCTTACCCTAACCCAGATCATTTCCATTAATTCAAAGGTTAAGCATAACCCAAACCCCACCCCACAGGCGGCACACAGTCTTTCGCCTTACCTTGCTCAAGGCTCCATTTTAAACATTGCACTGTGATAACATCGGAGAAAATGTCGTTGGGGTGGATCCGCGAGGCTCTTTTAGAGAAAACGTTAACATTTTACGTTTGAATAGTGCGTGATCAAAGAAAATTCATATTAATTAACTCTTTAAAAATTAGAGTCACGATGTCTGTCAGGGTGGATCATTCTGATAAGTTTGGTTAAACAAACGTAGGCCTACATTTAAAAATCTCAAACGTAATTTGATCTTTAAAAGATACCGATAGAGTTACCTACTATGTGAATGTCTTCTCCACAGTTGACAGCGACACCGGTCTGGTGCCGTGCGTCAACTCCACGTGTTACGGACTAAACGCCAAGTTCAACGTAATCAGCGCTGCCAGAGGCCTGTTGGAATCCCTGTTGGACAACGCACCGCCTTTTGTCCAGCACGAGGTTGAAGACATCGTAGGTTTATCCAGCCAGGGAAAGATCCAGGCGAACGAACTCAGGGAACGCCTGCAGCAGTTGATGTTTTTCACATTCAAACACAATTAGGAGAAACACGAAGAAGATTCAGTTGAAGACGGACACGAGAGCGGCGATTAGGCAGTTAAGAATTCGTGCGTGCCGCGGCCAGGGTCGATCAAACCACGACTGACAAGAAAGACTACATGACCTTCTGGCCGGTACACATACTTCATGAGAATATATTGTGTAACAGTTTAAGCATGGTGCCATAAAAAGTGGTTTAAGTTATGCCAGCACTGAAATGTAGTTTGTATTCGATCACAGAACTAAGAAGATTCGACTGAAATTAAATTTGGCATTCTGTCAGAAAGTCGATTATGAACTCACGTGTGGCTCAAAATAAACGCATTTATTATGCATGCTAGTAATAAGAAACCTCCAAAAGCGGCCTACTTGTGCTCAAGTTCAGTCTTTTTAATCAACCTTCAGTGCCAACGTAGACCTTAACGGTGGGTCCATCTGTAAGCACGTTTGTAGTGTGCAACAGCTCACCAGGCCTACGTCCACATGGCCCACATTGGCCACAATGTCCGAAAACGTTTGGGGCCCAGCATGTCCGGCCTGAGTTTATATATATCCGAGGCCTCACATTCGCCGGCCCGTTTACGTTCACGGGCCATCATGCCTTGCCACTGAGCAGGACCAAAGTATCCGGCCAATTTGTCTGTAAGTTCACTATGCCTGGTCCATTTCGTCATTGGGCCCAATGGATATTTCAGTTTCCTCCCATCTCACCCTTAGCCCTTCGAGAGAATGGGCTCAAAAGGCTATGTCCGAGGGCCCACTGGGTTAATCCCATACGTCCAAGGGCCATTGTGTTTGTCCACAATATCCAACGGCTCACTGTGTTCAGTTCATTTCGTTATGACCAAAGGCCCTTAGTTAAATTAGCACGCCTATTTAATCGGCAAGGCGCAGGCTCATGATTATGCCAGTTTCGGACAAGCTGTGCGTGTCCTATATACACGTACATCTTCAGCAAAAATTGTGGATTAGGCAATATCCTTATTATTATTATTACTATTATTAGTTTTATTTCAACAGGGTAGCCTTCTCAGTTTAACACTGCTATTCTTAAGGGCCCTGATTACAAATACAATTAAATTAAAGTAAAAACACATACAGTACACTAAAGATTAAAAATATACAGACAACTTAAATAAAATATAGAAACCATCAATGTAGCGTTAAACCAAACCAACAAAAAAAACTCAAAAAACCTAAATGTGTATATAAAAGCAAATTAGATCATAAAATGGAATCGATGTGATAAAAATCCATAGTTCTAGCAACACAAACGGTATGAGTATTATCCCAAACACCACTGAACATAGCACACAGAAAATATAATACATTACAAAAAAAATATTGTAAAAGAAAATGCATTGTATGAAGTGAAAAGAAAATGTAAAAATGAGTACCAAGATGACCAAAACACAAACACAAGGTATGATCAAAACACTAAAATGGTGAATATGGGAATGCTTTTTATTACAAAGGAGATTTAAGTTCAAACAGAGATTTGGCATTTCTTTGTGAATTAGCCAAATTGTTCCAACCTACTCTCCCCAAGTGAAGGAAAGTTCGTTTGCCGGCATTAGTCTTGGGCTGGAAGGACAAAGATAATGAACCATTGGAGATCGCACGAGTACCAAATGAATGAGTTGGGGGCGTGAAACGAGAGCTGAGGTAATGTGCAGTTAGTTAAGACATTTATAAACCTCACACATTCTAGTATTTTGCCAGCGTTGGTAAATCGGAATCCATGAGAGCGCCTCGTGTAAATCAGCAATATGTGTTCTTAGATGGGCATTTAGAATCAACCTGGCAAGTCTATTGTGAAGTTTGACAAGTCTCTCACTATTGCTAGAACAACTAGACCACACAACGCTGCAGTAATCAAACAATGGCAAGATCATGGTGGAACTGAGCATTTTAAATGTCGGAGTAGGGAGGTAAGGTTTAGCAGAGCGTCTAAGAAGTCCAATGTTTTTAGAGATTTTCTTAGCAATAAAATCAACATGACTAAGAATTGGTATGAACAGGAATTGAGAATAGCCTGAAATTGGTAAGGTCCAGGCTCAAGTTGCATAAGTTAGTGTTCCTGCTTAAGATAAATGCTCCAAGCTGCATTGGTTTTCAAGACAACCTATTACGACAACGCGAACATTTCGGCATTATTTGTCTGTGTAACATCCAGGGTAACGCGGCCTATCAAAATTAAGTTAAGGCATGAATTACAGTTCCGAGTCTATTCTCTGACTTAACCTATTTCCCATTCTCTGACTTAACCTATTTCCCATTGTTATACGAACGTGGAGTCTCGAGTCTATGACACTCTTGCTGTTACGCCTGAGTGCATACCTTAGCTCCATTCATTAACGGCACGGGTTTGGGCCGAGTCAAATATCGAGAGTATTGGTGCAGTCAACACCGTAGCATCAGTGCTGCATACATAGCCCTACTCGCTGCCCTCCCTTTTGCGCCTCGGAGTCATTGTTACACGTTTGTCACATATTGCAGCCAAACCAATCGGACTAACCACCACAGGCCTCTATGAAACTAAGGAATGCTATATCAACTTCATGAGAGTATTTGTGCAGTCGACACTCAGTGCTGGATATATACCTGTATTCTCTTCATCTTGCGCCTTGGATTCATTATTATACGTGTGTCATTGCAGCGAAACCTTCCGGACTAAAACCGCCACAGGACTCTATGAAATTGAAGAATGCTATATCAACCTCGTGAAAGTATGGTTACCACTTTTAGAACCACTTTACAATCCACTCAAAATGAGCTTCACTAATACTTACATGTTCTTATGAATCATTCCAAAATGCCCCTCACTACAGGTTGCTATTCACTTGGAGAATGTGCAACTTTGGATTCAAATTACAATGCCAATTTTGGAGTTAAATAATAACACTTAAGAGTTTTTATAAAGCGTAAATTTTCTCCTAAAATTTATTATAGCGCTACAAATATTAGCAATACAAGAAAATCTATGGGCTAACTCTTCAAGCAAGATTATTATGTCCTCGGGGAGAAGCGATTCTGACAGATCTGTCACCTCAGGACCGGTATGATCTTGGAACAACTAGAAGATGTGTCGTTTCAATTAAGCTATAATCCAACATTATAACAAAAGAGTGTACAAAACCTAGACAAAGAGAAGCAGCCAAAAGACATCAAGTTAATTCCTTATTGAAAGGTGAAGAGAAAATTCAAATCCTAGTTGAAAATGTTTCTTTTCAAAGCATTGATCTTGAAAACACGAGGGATACTAACCTTTGTCAATTTTCTATGGAGAAAGGCAAACGTACACAAGTAAGATTTGAAGCTTTGCATGGCGGAAGTACATAGGATGTAGGTTTGCGGGTACACCATGTAAAATTCTCTTTTGGGAAGAGGTGTGGTTCTGAGAAGAATCGGTGAGTGTTAAACTCGACGTTCCGGCCAGTATGCTCTGGCCGTCCTCAGGAGAATGTGTGCTGACTCGAGTGGATGCCGTGTAATAAAGGTTGTCTGGAGTCGGTGAAACGTGATGTGGCTTGGTGGCTTGCTGAGGGTGCACTGGAGCATGCAGGTGTTGGATCCAGTGGAGGATTAAGGATGCAGATTTGGGCGGGAAACTAGTTTAGGCGGGAAACTGGGGATGGGTTGGCTTCGGGTAGAGAGGACCCTAACACCAGGGGATGAGGGGGGCCTGGGTTTCAGGTATAGAGGACCCTACTGCCCGTGTGGTGGTGGTGGTGGTCTTGGGTGCTAGCAGTGGGCGCCAGATGTCGCTCAGCTTGAATCCGATGTCTTGTGGGACGGTGTTGTGCCGGAAGATTTCGATTGCCTCCCAGATTCTTGGGTGCCAACGCTTGATGGGGGCGATGAGTTCTGCGTTGTCCCATTCGATGCGGTGGTCTGATGTGTGTGCATGTTTGACGATTGCTGATTTCTCGTAGTCTCCTCTGCGGCCGTGTGCTCGATGTTCTTGAAGTCTGGTGTGGAGGTTCCTGCCGGTCTCCCCGATGTATACTGGGTCGCATTCACAGGGAATGCGGTAGACACCGGGGCGACTGCTGGGTGTTTGTTTGTCCTTGTGGGTATGAAGCAGGTTCTGTAGTTTGTTGGGCGCTGAGTGAATGACCCGGATGTCGGCTGCCTGAAGGATCCTGCGGAGTTGGTGTGATGCGGGGCCCAGGAAAGGCAAACATAATGTGGAAATGGGGGACTTGGGGGCTTCGGGTAAAGGGGACCCTAACGCCGGAGGTGGCAGGGGGACTTCGGGTATAGGAAACCATATCGTCCCGTTGGTGGGTTTGGAGAGGTTGACGTGTTTGTATCCATTGAGTTGGAGAGCCGTCTTGATGTGCTTGGGTCTATATTAATAAACACTGTATGCTCAGTGCTCGTCTTGACAATAGTCAAGCATACAGTGTTTATTAATATATACGTTGGGTAAGGGCAAAACCCTTTATATAGATTAACATCTCCCCAACGCAAAAATACATTTTGAAAACTGTAGATTTGTAAGACATTAACTGTTGATTCGTGACGAATCTCCAGTTATTGTCTTGCGAATCTATAATTATTGTTGGCAACAATAACTATAGATTCGTAGCTTACGAATCTACAGTTTGCCGTAGATTCGTAAAAATAATCTACACTTTGAATAAAGTAGTGACGTCACAGACATAGTTTAATCATGAATAACCTTTCAACAGCGAGAGAAAGCAAGCGTTTTATACTGTTTGTGCTGCAAGTATAGTTTTTATTTACGTTCATGCAAATACATGTCATTTAAGTAATGCTTAACCAAAGCAGATAACCCACACAACAGTCCCTAATTCGCCTCCCAGGCCTTACACCCCCGAATACACGCGTTTCACGGAATTCGTAGCCCGATGGCGCCAGGCGTTAATAGTGTAATTCTTCAAAATTGTGTAACGCCGAGCCCGACATACCGTCCTCAAACACTGCTAAGATTCGCGTATTGGCGAGCTCGTACACATCTGATTTCTTGCTCCTCAGGAAAAAACAGAGGGTTCACAGAGGATCATGAACGTGATGATCAATCTTCCACTTCACGGCAACTATTCACTTGCTCTTCATGTACAAAAGCACCGCTCCCCATTAGGTTCCCGTAAGAATCCAGGCCCTTTACGTCAGCTTTGAGGCATAAATGTCGAAGTGGCAGTGTGGCGACCAGAAGGGCTTCGAAGATCAGAGACAGAAAGGGCCTGGAACAGCTCCAAGAGACGCCGCCGCTCGCGGACTAGACAACAGCCTGTAGACGCTAGCTACTGGCCTAGGTGAAAAGGATAGGTTGTTTCCATGGCAATGTGACACGATCATAAGTCGATAACGAAAAAATCCCCCTGCAACTTACGAGGTGCAAAATTACGGACAGAGGTAGTCGTATACATTCGCAATAAAATATTCATGACCGTAACAGGAGAGTAAATTCAGTTACACGTGCCATCAACAATGGTCAAAAATAAACATTATCGATAATTACTTGTAAAATAAACATACATACACAGTTGACTCTCGATATAAAGAGCACCGTTATAAGAAAACAGTGTCAAAGAGTAAATTTTGAGCAGCTGAATATTTTGAATAATGTTTTTCTTTGTTTTTCTTCGCCTTTGATAACAAAGTCATGGTTATCACAAGGTAATTTTTTTCTAGCCAATGCACGTTTGTTATAACGAGAGTTGACTGTATCATTGGAGAGTAATCAAAACTCAGAACTCCGTACTCTATTTTGGGCAGCTGATTCAGATGTGAATATCTATGAGGAAATGAACTTGAAAACAACAATACAGGGCAGATCCCCAGCGTACAAGGGAGCATTTCTTGCTAATGACAACAAAACGTTGTGTCAAACCACACATTCCTCTCATTCGAATAAAGAAATGTTGACAATACTGCTAATCGTTTTCCAAATAGCAGTAGGCCTATGGCAAACATTTCTCAGAATCAGGACGATAGTTTTGGCACGGTTCCACTGTAGCTTAGTGTACAATAAAAGCTTCTAGAATAAACTCCTCCAATATATACAAAGGCTAAATACATGTATATTAATAAATGTACAACTGTGAGACACGTTATGGTAATTACTTAACCACCAGGAAGACGTTTTGCAATCAGAGAAACATTTCAAAGTCTTCATGTACTAGAGGCAAAATTCTATTGTCCGAAGTAGGATAGATAGAGATTCGTTTGACCAGGATATAGGGAAAAAGTGGGGGACAGGTCGTCGAAGTTGGAAACACGTTGTGCACACAAATTAAGAACTCCTTAATTAAAAAACCCCAATGAGAGCGAGCATTTCGTTAATGTCTTCAATAAACACATATGAAGCCAACTTTATACATCCAAAGCTCAAAAGTAATGTTGAAGGCTGGGATTCTCGTCATATCTATCATTACAATCACATATACACAGCATTAAAGATACAGTTTGTGTGGCAATTGCTTTTTCCGTACTGAGGGATACAAAATACATGTACATAGAGTCTGACCGAACATTACAAAACAGGTAGAAGAGCCAAGTGGATCCAAACCATTTTTTTTTTTGGGGGGGGGAATTTTATTGGGGATAAGAGCCCCAAAATTCTCATTTTTTCTGCAACCTTTCATGGCCTTTCTACAGGTTGAGGCTACATTTGGTGCTTTGTATATGCTTCTGAAGGAGGGGACAGGAAATCACAAAATTGCCTTTCACTTCAAAAAAACAATTGTTTGCTTCTTTAATGTGGGAGTACCATGACCCCATTGACCCCACATCCGCCCTTGAGAATAACAGAAGCCAAAAATGAAATGCCAATAATTTTATACAAATATGTACATCGGACATGAGAATATAATTTGAACAGTTTTGAATGCCAATAAAATGTCAAGTTTGTAACAATGTTCATCCTCAGCACTACTTGCTACTGGGATGGTACTACTCAAGCAAAATGATGCCCTGGTTCTTAAAATTGTCTGTACTGTAACATCACATTTCTGGTTCAAAAGATTTTATCCTATCTGATTACATGATAAAAACAGGAATTGGTCCAACAAACGAGTCTAAAACTCCCTCAAAATTCTTGCACTGTCATTCAGTTTCTCTGGATACATATTTACAATCATTTACGATAAGATGGCCAGGTACTCTAGTGCCTTAATCGTGATACCACACTTGGTCCTTGTTATAACATCTCACTCACAGACTGCATCTTTATTGGCTAAGAACTAGTCACATGGTATTCACTATATTGTTGTGCATGGCCAAAAGAACCATACTTGTAATAACCAAAATACTCTACGAACAGCAAAAGCTTTTGTGTATTACATACAGATGAGCATGTTGTGCATCTTTCCAAGTCTGATAATAAAGAGCTAGTTTCAAACATTCTGTGCAGAGATAGTTTGGAAAATTGCTGGTGAATATTAAACAAATATTCAAATGGTATTTCATTTAATTATGTGAAGGCTAAATTAATTAGTCATTGCTAAGATCAAGCAGCACCTGTATATGAGGCGTTATAAAACAAATACTGACTTCTTTACCTCATGGGGCGTAAAACGGTGACCCATGGAGATGAAATAAAGCTGTCAATACTTGTACATGTATACTATTTTCCAGCATCTCTGTTCGCATGGCAGTTTGGTTGTGGACTTCGGAGGGGAAGATTGGTAAGTTGGTCAGTGGTCACGTAACTACCAGGACCAACTGGCCCATTGGGCACTACCCCATCATCGGTGATGGCGGTGCTGGGGACAACGCCCAGATTCCCAGAAAGCAACCCTGTGGCTTCTTGCTGTGTCACATTCGCCAGGTTGTCAGTTTCAAGCCTAGATTCATTCTGTAGCACTAAGGGTTCAGCTACAACATTCTCCTGTCCACGGTTGTTGTTGTTGTTGTTCGAGGGGCTTTCCTCTGCAAAGGCCACTTCAGGATCCAGTGGCGCAATGTTGCTCATTTGTGCCGCTGTTATGTAGCCACCACCACTGCTGCCGCCCACTGTTCCGTTCATGTGGATGTGGTCGCTGTGTGTAGCAGGCTGCGCAGAGGGTGGTGGGGAGAGATTCGATAGCTGTGCTTGATCGACATAGCCAGAAGGTGCAGCACTGTGCATTGCCTCACCTGCAACGTTTCGAGCCATCGGAGGAACTGACATGTTGGGTAACATTCCCTGGACGACATATCCATTCACATTGGCCGGCTCAACTCCATTCATGCTTTCCACATCAATACCGTCAGAGTCTAAACCGACCCTCACATAGTTCAGTGCCCCTTCTTCACTGTCGTCAGAGAGGGCATCTGCACTTTGAGTCCTGGCAATATTTGGGGCTCCTGTGGGCTTGTTGGTAGGTGTGGTTTCAGAGACTGGCGGTGCACAAGGTGCTGTGGCTCCAAGGGACACCAATGAGGCTCTGTCTCGTGGGGAATTTGATGAGTCCACAGTACATTGCGAAGGTTCCTGTGATGCCCTCACATGTGGCCGATCAAAGGCACTCTGGACATAAGAATCAATTCCTGCCCCATTTACATCCTCCTCTGACCTGCTCCCTTGTCCTCTTGTTGCCTCAGCCCCTCCTGTCTCCTGTCTGGCCTGACTCTGAGAGGGGCCAGCTGAGTCCCGACTACTGCTTCCCGTGCTGTCGCACAGTGCGGCAGTGGCTCTGGCCCCTCCACGCAGTCCCATCTGACTGTAGGCATCGGCAGGACTCTCAGAAGGGCTGTACATTCTGTCACTAGAAGCTGCTGCCCCAGGAACGAACCCTTGCTGGACATAGTCCAATACGGTGCCATCGTTGACACAACTGGCCCCTGCCGAGTCTCCCCGTTCCTTGCCCTTGGCACCTTTTGAAGGTGCCTTTGAGAGCTCTGCTCCCTGGGAGGAGGCTCTGTCTCTTCCAGGATCTTCCCTCACAGGTCTCGGTCCTGTACAAGGAGGTACAGATCTCGACATCTGCAAATATGAATCAATGGCATCTCCATCCCCTGGATAATCATCGTCGGGGTTTGAGCTTTCTTGCCTCCAAAGCAGTAGGGGCAGTCCATCCACTTGGGGTCTTGGGGCTGATGCTTGTGGACTTTCACCCCTGACCCTCTGACCTTCGATGTCCTCCTTTTGAACTGGGGACAGACCGTCTTTGGTCATGCAGGAGTAGGTCAGTTCATCATCATCCCGGATGTGCAGGTAGCTTCCCCCGCTCCCCAAACTGACTGGGCTGCTTGGCCCAGCCCCATTATACTCCTCCCCGGACGATGGGTCCTCCTCTCGCCTGGGGCTGGGCAGGAGAGGCTCTGAAGCCAGGGGTGCATCACTGAGCATTGGGTCACCCTTGAAGCTCAGCAATGGGTGGTCGTCAAAGTTGGTGACGTCATTTTGCAAGTCAACAGTGCCCCGTGGCTTGTCACCAATGTCAAAGCCATCGGTTATGATGTCGATGTCAACCATGTCCTTCTCCTTTGGTCCAAGATCGACAAACAGCTGACAGGGGATGAGGTCATCAAACTCTTCCGGTTCCCTGACCATGATATGGTTTCTGTTTTCTGATAAGTAATCATTCTCTGCCTGTGAAGCAATAATTGGACAAATACTTTTGACGTTTTCTTTTGGAAGTCTCTTTTCTTTAAAATATATACCTAAAAAGGGGACACAGCAACAATCTGCAAGGAGCCAAAACTCACATGGGAAATTCCACCATCTGTCGCTTTCCATTGTTTGGAAAAAAATGCAATCAATGTTTTCACACAAATGAAACCCAGTTGCTTATCAAACAACTGGCACTATTGGCACTTGGCATTTCTTGGAGTGGGTGGCAACCAGCCCCTGGTATAATGTATGCAACAGATCATGAAGGTCTGAACAAAAATATGGGCACTTTACTGTTAGCAGACATCGGCACACTAATGAATCTAGTATAGGTAAGATTGAGGGGCTGAAGTCGGACTTGCACAAGAGTGCTAGTGCTCAGTCGTACACACCTATCAAGCTCATCTTTGGTTTGATGACTGCTTAATTAAACTGTGTAAGACAAATGTGTGCTCACCCGAAGCAGTGGTGGGGGCCTGATAGCTGGAAATTTGCGAATCGACTTCTTGATACGACAGACGATGATCACCACAAGCACAACGGCCATGAGGAAGGCAAAACACACACCAACTACAAGTCCAACAGAAATTGGCTCAGCTAAAAAGGGAGGGAAAAAAAGACGGATCAGCCATGTGACAGCCAATGGACGAATTAGCCCCGGCCGTTCCACATCTTTTGACATCCACCGGGATGTTCCAGAAGTCTTTGCAGGATTGAGCTCAGGTAGAGCTCAGCAGCTGTAACACCACGTGGTGACGGCATATCCTTGCATGGGCAAGTCCGATCAAGGACCAGAGTTAACCGTAACTCCACCAACTCTGATCAGGTGCATGCTATTTGAAGACAGCTGGACTAGTCTAGTCCACTATGAATGAGCAACCTACCAAGGTCGGTCACATCGCTGGCTGTAACAGCTGGTTTTAATAGCACAAGTATATGAAAAAAAAAGAAGTAAAGGCAGGAAATGTACTAGCAAGTATGTCACTGGTCACTTTTTTCTATCCTTGTTATTTTGACCATCCTACTTCCACTACTTCTCCTTAAAAGTCTAAATGATGGTTGACTGAAGTCACATGCACTTCAACTTCACTGCACACATGCTAGGTACATCACAAAAAAAACCAGTAGTTGACTACTGGTCCTTGATCGCCTCAGACCTATTCAGTAAGAAGTGGTTAGAGGCTTTTAACTGGACTCTGTCCTGTCTGCCCTTATGTGTTATGGAAAGATTGTCTGTCTCCTCCCTCAAGTTTTAACTCACGCGTTACGGCGTTGATTCTACTGCACGATGACTTCTTTACAGATGTTCCCATGGAGTTGCGTGCCTGTACGTGGAAGTAGTAGTACTGGTCTTTTTGCAGGTCTGTGGACAAATATGATTTTTTTTATGAGACATGCAGCCTGTAGACTAATTCCCCTGTCACAATTAAACACCAACATCTCTGCTCTGTAAGGGTGGTGGGACACAGCAACTGAAACAACTCAGCATTGAAACCAATGAAACGATGCAACCAGCACTGAGTAATGTATTATCAGTCTGTGAGTGCCAGTGTTGTACCCGAGTACTCGTCGAGTACCAAGCTCTCTGCCAAATATTGAGCTGGCTGGGTGGGAATAAAGCTGGAGTACATGGACATTAGATGGTACTGGTAGATGCACAAAAGTAAGATTACAAAATAAGATGATGACTTCAGAACATCACTATTTCAAAAAAATTAAGTTTTTATGACAAATGAACTTGATAAGTACTTGGCTGAGTACTGTTGGAGTACTTTTCTCTTTAAAACTTCACTTTTACAAAACCGGAGTGTCTGAAGTCTTACCCCTGTGCATGTACCAACAAAGGCTCATGTACTCCAGCATTACTCCCTAGTCCTAATCAGTTCAATAGTTGGCTAAAAATACTTGATGCTCGTAAAGTACTTGACTACAACACTAATGAATGCTACTGGTTAGTGATGCATGCAAATACATGGTGTAGTCACTTGTAAAGGAGATTGAAAAAAAGGACTCTGCGCCACTTTAACAACTGCCACATTTCCAGCTTGCTCAAATGCATGCACACCTTCAAGTTACCAAACAGACACAATGGGTTGATGAGCGTGGCACCAACTCAGTGACAAATGACTTCTAGTTGTAGCTGATGGATTGGTTTTGCTCATGGCTGGATTACCCCATCTAATGCTTGAGGCCCATGAAAGAAATCGGGGACCTTCAAACACTCTAGGGCCAGAACAGATACCACAGTTTGCTTTTCTCTTTAAGTTTCAATATTCATGTACCGGTTGGAAGAGCTGAAAACAATCTAGTACCCATTGTGCGGCAGCCATGCATCAACATGAAACACCTGGCTGCAGCGCTTACCAGCACTGTGGAATTGGTAGTAGTGCCTAGAATGGAGTAGAACCAATGACACACAAAAGCGTGGCACCAACAGCAGACTTAATTTGGCCCCCTGGTTTCACAGCATTAAACTGTGTGCTGCATGCAATGCCCACATTGTGTTATGAAGGCAGGGCTCGCAGAATCGGTAGTCCGACGTCCTAGGAAAACCAAACTATTTTGTCGGGCAACCAAATGTTCCTGGCTGCCAGCCCGACGGGCAAGCACCTGTTTTTGACAACACATTTTTTGGCCCGGCGTTTTAGACATTTCAGCACCGTGCACCGAAAAAAGATCGCAAAAAAAGACCGCAAAAGATCAACATCCTAACCTTGATGTTGCACAACTGTACATGTTCGGGGAGGTGCACCATGGTACGTACGGTCAAATCATTGGCATGAACCAAAGGTGTCTGCATTCAGTCGTTTTCCTTGTTGCGGATCGCTAAAACTATATTCAGTCATATTACAGCTCAATTATCATCCAATTCCAATGAAAAAGGGGCAGAGGTCTACCTTGTACATGTACATTTTCAAATTTTGAGCTTTGAATTTGTCTTACAAGATCGACAAAAGTGACGACACTTTTCCTAGTTCTGGATCACTTCAAAATTTTCTTTACACATAAAACGTAGTCAAGCGTAAACCTATTTCTCTGCCAAAACCATTGTAATAAGCATATTTTCCAGTAAAGAAAATCTAATTTTAAAGGGGATTTGTTTATATATTAGAATATCAGTGCATCAACATGGATAGCCTGCATAAATTTTGACTTGACTTTGGTGCTCAGCGAGCCATCGACCGCAAATCCCCCCACGCCACAAAGTTGGCGAACCCATTACATCACGTACAAATCTGTTACGCACGTAGACTCCCGTGCCCGAAGGGCAACTACATTTTTAAAAACTTCGTGAGCCCTGGAAGGTTCACTTACCTGTAGTTACTGTATTCAATCAGTGTCATTTATCAACCACAACTGAAAAATGCATCGTATTTCATTTCATGATGCAATACTGCCTGTAACTGCAATTCTCGGTTGCACTGTTTTTCAATGTATGAGTAACTGTTTCCAGTAACAAAAAAGCAATGCACACCGTGCAAGGGAAGATGAATCATCTGATCAGCAAAGACTCAAAAAGAAAAACAAACACCTACCCGGTAACTCTGTGGCCAGGCAGTTTACTAAACAACCCCCTTTCACAGTGTAGTGCCCCACTGGAAAGACCCATATCAGAAAACATCCCCTTGGCATTCCTCCAAATGTGAGGATGCCTACCACTGCAGTGTGAACAGAGCCTAGAATGCTTTCTAAAGGCAAACACTGAAGCACTTTGGAATATGAGGCTTGTCTCTATCCTTTGGATCTGCCACAGGTAGGACTGTAAGCTTTAAGCAGGAGGCACATTAGCCCTAACTTCCTAGAGCAACTTACTAGCAACCTTCCTCATCCTTGGAAATCCCAACACCGAATAGTAAACTGTGCACATAAACAGCTAGACTCTGCTTTATTTGCGGTATGCCTAATCCCACGCAAATCACAGTCAGTTTACGAGTGAAGTAATCATCCTAACTGATTCTAACAGACCCCAGTGTTGGAGTTTTGCTGGTTGGGGAAGGTAAGGGTTAAGTCTAGTATCCCACATCAGCTCACCATAGACTGTGTAGTTGGTGACATTCACGCCTACACTCAGTGTCGTCGGCTTGCCTCCATCCCTGCTGGTGTATGAGATGAGGTATCCGAGCAACTCCCCATTTAGTTTGAACTCATTTGACAGGGGCTGTGGTATCAAAATCATAGCATGTCCGCTGTTACATGTATTTCATTTGCAGGGCCAACATAAAGAAATGCAGCGTTTCTTAATGCGATTGACCACAAACACCCTCCCCCACTCCCAAAACACACCCAAATGGAAAACCCACCTCAATAATTAACTGTGACCCTCTCTGTGAAAAAGAGTCATGTCACTAAAGCCACTTTGGAGATAAAGCCCTTTGAAAGAATCTTGCGCAG
Organism: Acanthaster planci; assembly: GCF_054643075.1. Lineage (NCBI taxonomy): Eukaryota > Metazoa > Echinodermata > Asteroidea > Valvatida > Acanthasteridae > Acanthaster > Acanthaster planci. The sequence goes on from NC_141788.1 coordinate 15,498,485, forward strand.
TGTTTAAACCAATAGGAATCTTCAACATTTTAGTATCTACTGTACGTAAGTCCATTTTTATGTTACATTGTGTACCAAACTGAGTGACACATCAAAACAAAGAGCTCAAATTCCTCATAGGACCAAGTAAAAATCAAAGAGAGCCACAGAGACTTGTGACTCATTTTTACAGAGTAGGTTACAAATACAGGCATTTTTGTACCAAAGCAAGAAAAACACAAGAAAATTTTAGCCATTCGGAAATTACATTACTTGATATAAGCTAAAAAATGAAGGCATTCATTGGCCCAAACCACAAGTACAACACGTACTGTGCCAAATGGGAAAATGTTACGCTATTGCTCCAATGGTATCAATCATATGGTATCAAAGATTTAAATTTGCTAAGATATTATCAAAAAATAAAACACGCCACAAACACAGCCAAAACAAAAACAAAAAAGTAATTGAACAGTTTTCGATTCAGTTGGAAATGTTCCACTTCCATCCAAGGCTGGGGTATCTTCTTTTTTTGGCAAGATTTCCAATGACCCACCTTCCAAGAGAGCTGCACTTGCCTCCTGTTGCTGTTAGGATTCGGTTTGTCGACGCATCTGAAATTTTTTGGCAGATCTCGAGGGACTTTGCAGAAAACCAAGAATGTTAATTTTAAAAATATGAAAAGTACAAGCAAAAAAATCATAACAAACCCCAAAAAACCCAAGTTGGCAAAGAAGATCATGTACATGTACCTGCTACTCATACATGTGTATTTTTTCCCCTCGCTCCTTCTTAAGTTTGTAGGAACATTCTGAAAAGCTAACACTACCGAGGATGTGACACAGTATATACAAATGGTATGTCAATGAGGTCATGACTGCACATCCAAACACCCAGAGGGACTTTGATAAGAAGTTCCCATTTCGGCTAATTTGACTGACCTCTGGTCAGTGGTCACCCACAGGCCCGAGGGGGACACTGATGTACAAAAGTGACCTAATTACACCAGCCCACAAATTTCATTACATGCATGTACCTCTGTGCAAAATACAAAAAGGAACTTTTCAGGGATTACAACTGAAGGCATTCTAAAGAGTCACATATTTTCTGCAAAGTGCCCGACTGGGCACTATTACTTTAAATTACTTGCAATGTACATGTACATGTAATTGCGAGTGCCTAATTTGGACGGAAACAAATGTCATAGAATGGCCTGTACAGGTGTCCCTATGATTACATGTACATGTAGGTTAGAGTCGGTCCTCACTTCTTTTGGTGTACAGTTCCATGTACTTGCTATACGTGTTTCTCTCAAACTGTAAACATTTGAAAAAAGATAATGTAATAAAGATTCGGGTTGACTTCCATGTAGTGGGTGGCCAGCTACGGTTCCAAAGACAATCAACTCCACTCAGTGCAGGACCCAGTCTGGTCTGACAAGTCAGCTGAAGCAAATCAACACATTTCTGCTGCAAATGGCATTAATCAGATGTGGTTCCTAAAATGTCAGACGTGGATGACCGACGATCCCCTGTCCTGGTTCACCCTTCCACAGTATCACAAAGCACTGCGAGTGAATGGTGGTCTTACCTCCTTCAGTGGTACGCCCTTCGGCCACTTCTGAATAGTTGCTTTCAATGGTTGGACTAAGATTGGCACGTTGCGCCTTCACTCTGACTTTGTACAAGCCGTATGGATGACCCAAACCCACAAGAGTGTACTTCACTGTTCCTTCCTCGGTCTTGTTAATACACAGAATTGAGGTTAACAAACCATTCACAGTATGCTGTCAAGACATTTTGGGAGACGGGCATGCCAGTTGGGTTTGTACTGACGGGCAAATTTTGTTTAAATATAAAATAAGGCAATGGGCAGGTGATGGGCCATGACAACTTGTATTTCCAAGGATGGATTTGCGCCAGGGAGATGTTAATCAATCTTGGACTTTTGCCCTGCCCAACATGCATCATAACATTGTATACTCAGTGTTTGCTCCCATAGGCTTGTGAAAAAACCACAAGCGTACTTGGGTGGGACTCGAACCCACAACCTCCTGCTAGTGCAGATGTCTATGGTACACATCGAGCAGGGCAAAAGTCCAAGATTGATTAACATCTCCTTGGTGTATATCCATTCTTAGAAATAGTTGTTCTCGTTAACCGCTGCTACGTCTGAGTCGAACCAGCAAGCCGACACCGGCAAGCTCGGTGGTCGAGTAGTTAAGACATCTGCACTAGTAAGCCGGAGGTCGTGGATTCGAGTCTCACCCGGGTACACTTGTGGTTTTTTCCACAAACCTTCAGGTGCAAACATCGAGTATACAGTGTTATGATACACGTCTAGCAGGGCGAAAGTCCAAGATTCACTACAACTTGCCACGGTGGGAGTTTCCAGCTCAATTCACCACACAAATGCAATGCAATTTACCCGTACCTGCTTCTTATACCAGCTTTCATTGGCTGGGGTACCTTCCCACCTGTACTCTACGATGTAGGTAATGACCCCTGGCATGAGGAACTCATCTGGAGGACGCCAAGACAGCAGGAGCCTGGAGTCGGAATGGTTGGAAACGCTTAGCTGGCTTGGGGGATGCAACTTGCCTAAGAAACAACAGGAAAGATGCACAATTTTGGATCCATTGAACAACACCCAACTTCATGAAGCTGACAAGCAGAAAATACTGTTTTGTAAATTTATGGCCAAAGAAGTAAGCATAAAAAAAAATCCCTACCCCAAAACAGCTGACAACAACCTGTTAAAAGCTACATGTAGACTAATTGGACGCCATATTGGCAGGTGCCCTGCTTTTGCCAAGGCTCCCCAAAATTAGCCATGCTTCCCATTTGTTCATTTGTTCAGGTTACGTGAAGAATTTGCACTTTATAAATGAATCAATAGGACTGTATTACTACATCATGGCTCACATCACGATGAATGTGATTTGATTTCAGTCTGATGTTTTGTGTTGTGCCAAGTGGTTTGGTATCACTACAACTCAGAATGTGCAAGCAGTTGCTCCTCTCAATGCTCCCATCTCAACACATGTACATGTACAAAGGGACAGAAACAAACAGCAAATTTCTTGTGGAGACCTTTTATCCTACTCTCTTGGGCCTCCACAAGGCACCACTTCATCAGATCATACTCACACATGGAAGGACAAAGCAAACGCCACATGCTTCTTCAGCTATGCCAGCAAGGCATAAAAATGAAGGGACGCTGAATTTATTTAGCCAGTAATGCATCCAAGAAACAAACAAAACAAGTTCAAAATGAGCTGACATGGACTCTACTTACTGTTTTTTTTGGTGTCGAAGAATTTTTTTGTAGAATCTGCCACCAGTTTCCACTCATTGGTTGTTCTGACGCGGTATTCACAACGATAGCATTCCTTACACTTGCATTTACAGCTGGTGGCACCGCATACATGGCAATCAGGGGAAGGGCATTCCTCCCAAACTTCTCCACTGCTGGTATAATGATATCAAAGACAATGTGATGGTGATTTGAAAAACAACATTCTATCTTTTGTTGTTTTGAGCGAGTGCCACCTAGAAACCTAGGGCATGTAAGGATGTCCCTAGGTACAATGAATGTATCGTAAGCTTTGGAATATAAGCCACAGCTTTTGCATGTATGTTGATTCTCATGCTGAAAAAGTCTCTACAGCTAATACACCAGACGCAGGCCTTGAAATAGTACCAGCCCGGCATAAAACTTCTAGCGAAAAATGCTCCGGGCTACCTAAACTTGGTTCCTTGGTTGCCCGGTGGGCTGGTGAAAAATTCAGAATAAGCCTACCTGTTAAAACTTAGATCAAAATGTATAATGCTTGTTGCGATAATAAATACAAGATCGCAAAAACCGAGTTGTTGTGGATGTGTTTTTACTTGAGTTTTTGAAACGTGATTCTCTCGTGACAGGGCGATAAGCGACCGTGAATGCCATGAACAGAGTAGACTGGTGGGTTGTAGTGCTGGTGTAGCATAGCACATGGTACAGCGCTATACCACACGTGCACACTATTTAGGCCACTACTGTTTAGGCCACTTCTGCTTCTGACTACATGTACATGCCTCTCAAAAATAGTATCGGTAGGTCAGAATTTTGTTTGGTCAATTTTTTGTGCTGATGTAATAGCCTGAATGGGGATGAAAGCTTTCAAAAATTGTCTCAAACAGTTATAAAACATGTCTTGATATAAGTAAAATTTCTGCAGTTGACAGATCACAAGAATTATGGACAATCACACACAGTTAGTCAGGTAATCACGATGGCAAACTAGCCAGCAATGTCGGTGTATCGCGTGGTAAGCATACATGATGCATCCAGACAGGTGATAAACCATGTGGCAGGAACTCGTAAACACAGAAAAGAAATACATAACCAAGAAACCAAGTTCTGTGAATTAACTTGAAGAAATCCTCTTGCAACATCGATGTTTTTTCGACCTGCAGCTGTATGGCTACATGCGACACTGATGTAGTTTTGATCGACTCGTGACTGGGACGTAAAGACTGGTTAGCACATTTCGATCTCATGTTCTTTTGCATGGCCACAGCGTGGTAGGAACCAGCACAGCTTTACTTTCATGCATTGAGCTTTGCACACAAAATTTCACTACTGCGACAGCAAAACATGAGTGGAACTCGTGAAAATGACAGAAGTTTCTTTTCAAAAATTGCAAATGAAGTAGGAAAATATATAAAAACAAGCATTTTAACATGAGAGAGGGTTGTTGAAAGATATTTTGTAAAGACAGAAAAGACATCAGCATTAATTTCTATTTTGTTTAATTTTGTAAATTGGTTTTCTAACTTGCTGATAAAAATGTTAGGGTCGTGCAAAAAAGTAAGGGTCGGTGGGTAAACGGAAACCAGAAGTATTTTGGTGGGGGCCCTTATCAATTTTTCCGACAACAGCTAGCTTTACTGGGCATTGCAGGAGTCCTTGAAAGCATTTGGTACAAAGTAAACACAAAGCCAAACAGCACCCTCTTCTGATTGAAAAAAGTTTTCTCTCGTTCACCGCGCATGTTCGAAGGTCGGAAAGTAAGCAAAAAGTAGCATTTTTTGCCAAATGTTAGCAACCCAAACGATAGGAAAAATGGAGCAAAGAGATGATTTTGATCCTGGCTCCGTGACCAGTGACTGCAGTGACTTTTACTAACATACATGCCTCTTTATTTATTTATACCATGAGCCTTTTATTTTCCGAAATGACAAATTCTGCATTGGTAAGCTGATAACATAAACATTTTTTTATAAACAAGCTAGTAAAACTCTAAAACGGGCTAGTAAAATATCCATTGAACTAGCCCAGTGGACTAGCAAGGAAAAAAAGTTTGAGCAAGGCCTGCTGACGGCACGGCAAACTTTGAAGGATAAAATCAGTCACAAAAACCATGGCCGGGCAATGCGTACCACGTGCTGGTGGTACTCAAGTTTTCATTGATTGCCATTTACATCTACTAACTTGAATCTTGGAAAATAAACAAAAATTTGAGTTGTCTGGATTTTGAGTTATTAACAGAATTCCCCGAGTCATGGAGTCATGAAACACATACATGAAATGTGTACGTTATCCTAAACTTGACTTGCTCTGCTGTGGCAACATTTTTGGTGATTATTTCCCCACTTTTTATTCATTCTCATGGTGTACTTTTTTTTGGCAGACAAATAATAATTTTACTAAGATTTTTTTTATTGTTGTTGCCTAAAGAATTCTTTCTACTATTAAAAGAAAACCAACCACTTCAGTGGTGTGCCTTTGTGTGGCACATCTTCCGTCTTTTCCCCGATCGTGTTCAGCTTGACATGCCACAGAATTTCGGGGTTTTTCACTTGGGCTTTCTGATGACAACACTTCCTGTGGTCACGTGGTTCTTGGAAAGTGTCAGTGATTGGACTGTCCACAAAAGGGTCTGCGGCAGCATTCAGGCCAGCCTGAAAACTGGGTTTGTTGTGGTCGCAGTGGTGTGTGCAGTGCATGTGCCGCATGCAACATGCATGCATGAAACACGAGCAGTTCCAATGTGATGACTCAAACCAAGGTCTCGTGGCAGATTTTTCATTTTTGAAGCAATTTGGCAGTGTTTTTTGATTGGCGTCACAAAAACTTTGAGATAACCAGATGTCATGTTGTGGACAGTTACAGAGGTTTTTTTCCTTTACAGAGAAGCCTATTCTTTTGGCAAGAAATAGTCGGTCTACAAGATGAAAACAATCTTTAGATTTACCTGACTTGGAGTTGACAAGATTTTATTGTTCATGTATGTCCCTGACCGCATAACTTTTACTGGCCGCTTGGGGAAAAACGGGCAAGAGCTGACGCACAGCCCACGCACACAGGAAAATCATCCAGCTCACAATAAATATTAAATATGACAATATAAAATGAATTTTTTAGGGCGACATTCGTTCATACTTTTCTTACATTTATTAGGACTGTACATAACCACTGACGCACTGTACTGTTGCTTCAGCATCTTCATGGCTGGATCATCAGCACTGTGGCGTGACTTACATGTATACGCATACATAAATATAAATAAATTGAAATTGAAGACCAATATGAGGTATATATTTAATTCTAAAAGAAAAAAGGGAACCAAAATAAACAAAGTACCATGGGAGTCCTTTCTGACTGTTTTATTGACAAGAAATAGTAGTGAGTTGTTCTTCTTGTGTTCCGCAATGTGTGGAACACAACATGAATTAACCCTTTAATATCTCCTCTAAGACCTTTCAAAATTCACCAGAAGATTTGGGAGGATTTCACAAAAGATGAGAAAGACACATGTATGTATGTACAGTGCAGATCCAGCCACTATTAATCTGCATGAGCCTTGATGACCCTTGAAAGTTACATGTACATTGTACATACAGGTACATGTAAAAAACAAATCTTGGCTTGAAGCAGTGTGGCCGATTTCGGATAATTCAGGAGGTCTTCTGCAAAAATGAGCGGTGAATACATGTGCATGCACCTGTCTAGTAAACTCTGGACCACAAGCTGGCTATGCTGCCCTGCTGTTTTATTTGGAACCGGCAGATCACCAAGGTTTGATTTCCTGTGGCAAGTTCTTCCCCATAACTCCCTGTTCAGAGTCGCCATGAACCATAATTCCACAAAAGCATTCGGAAGGAAGATGTCCCACTCTGTCCAAGTGGTGTCCAAGCGTCTACCCTGGCCTGCCCTTAAATCCTGTGTTGAGTAGTTATCCTTATTCATTTTCTGTACCGGTACTTTAACATGTTTAATAACACTGAGGCACACTGAGCTAGGAAGTTATTTGAGCCATCAAAACTATCCAAAATTAAAAGGATACTTGTAAGATACTCGTACACGCAATGCCGTTACCGGTACTTTTTAATACATGTACATGTACAAGCCTTGAAACACACATGTGAGTCCCAATACACCTCATTTTCACATGTGTTGCTATTTTAAAGGGCTACTCTGATGGCTCGTTGGTTTTCATGCGAATCCGATTTTTAACACACGTAAGCAAAACTGTGGTGTCATTTTAGGCAGCACATCTCATTGTTACCGGGTACATGTACACTGATCTTGAAATCACAATATACTCAGGTCTGTGCTTACATGTATGTGACTCACTTTAATGCGAAACTTCTGTTTCACATACATGTACCACGGAGCTATTAGCTCTGGGCATGTAATAACAAAACTCAATGAAAATCTCCATGCGCATCTTTGAGTCTACTTAGCTCGAGTACAGGTACATGCAAATGTATGTGGGAAATATACAGCAAGGACATTTTTCAATTCAGCTGTGTTGGTTTTCATTTTGTTAATGTTGCATGTCACATTTTGCGTATCGCAATATGTATTGTGTCACAACCCATATATCGTGATACATATATGTACATGTACATGTATCGTGTTGTAAACAAGTTTTTTGTTTTTAGATGAACCCTTCTGCTTCAACAGGTAAAAAAATTTGCAAAGTTACCTTGGTACTTTTCTGTACATGAGGATGTCGGTGGAATTCACGCTGTCATTCTGGCCTCCTCTCATCCAGGTACACGTAACCCATCTGAAATCGTAGCTGAAGCAGTGCAAACCTGATGCGGGGTCCGGTGGAATTGGATCTACAAGACACAAGTTGTACATTGTACAATTCCGGTGACAGCACTGAAGAAATGTGGTAGCCTGGGCACAGGAATGACCAGTCTTCTGTTCATGTGTTGCAATTCTTTATAAATCCAAGGTGTCATATGCCTGTGCAGTGAATTGGTTTTGACTGGGTTTGGCATGAAGTCACTGTTATTCAAAGTTCTCGCACGGGACAAACGCAACGAGGAAAAAACAAAGTACATATACGTGTACTATTCCTGAGCTTCCTGTTTCCTGACCTACCCTACTTTGACAGTGCAAAGTTAAAAGTTGTTTGGGGGGAAAAATTGGGGGGAAGATGTGAACTGGAAACGAAGGGAGAAAAAAACACAAATGCATGTCCATTGCACACAAAGTATGAAGTGGTACAAAAAAATTCAATGGGCACATTCTGCACACAAAGTGCATGAGGTGCCATTTACTATTGTAAAGAGTGCCACCTGACCTCTCTTGCTACCGTTTTCAACCTGTGAACAATAATATGTACATGTACATGTCAAGCTGCAAATTGAATCAGTATTTCCAAAAAGGAAAAAACCAAAATTAATTTCTTCCTACATGTACATGTACAATGTAATTGATATCCACATGTACATGTACGGTACGTGTGCCCTGTTCTCAGATGTCATTACCAGTAAGCAGAATGACATAAACAAATGCAAAGGTGAGTCAACCACAGAGACCCGGTACCGTATTTCTTTTTCCCTGAATTCTCTCTATGTAACACCAGATTTGTCATATCACTTTCAGATAAAGTTAAAAGATAAAGCCATATTAATTAAAGTTTCAAATGAAGAGTCTGAACATACTCTTAGCAGCAAAGGTTGGGGATAAAAAATCCGAACAAGCCAAACCATGCAGAACAAAACTACATGTACATCAACAAAGCTGCTTCAAATTTTCGACAGAGGTCTTAAATTTTAGCAGGCCTACTACTCAGGACCTCATTTTAGATTCACAGATCCTTTTGGCAAACTTGCTCTACTGAAGGGGGCTGGGGAATGAATTAGTCAAGTCAGAGTGATTTTTGTTTTGCATACACTGTATAGTATTTGTCTGAATTCGGGTCTCAATCCATGGATTTGGAAGAAAATACAAAACACAGCATCAATGATTTCTTTGCTTGGAATGAGAATTTCCTTTTCTGATAGTCGTGAAGTCTGTCTCAACTACTGCAACAAAACTGCATGCCGTAAAGGATTACATGCATAGTCTAGATTTTGACTGAAGAGCCTTTAGCAGAAAAAAGAAAGAAACAGCTTCATTTCAATTTTGTTGTGTCACATTGCATTCAGAAGGATCAGATTTCCATTAAAAAATCACTGGCTAAAAATTATATACATCATATACCGGTATTTGGTAGTTACATGTATGTCAGATCACTTGCGTCTTTCCTGTACTCACCAACTCTGCTGGTGGTGTTCTCAGACCATCCTTCAACAACCAGCATACCGGTACCAGCAGCTGAATGCGGCCGGGGCATCAGTGGAACAGTCAGGCAGCACCAAATGAGCAACAGAGTTCTCCTCCACTGGGAAGTCTTGTATGCCACCATGTTGACTGAACACATCATGACAATGAGGAATGGAAACAAGACTGAAATTCACAATGTGTTACAAGGAACTTACCTCTAAAAATTACAAAGCGAAAGGACTGCTAGACATTACTCCCATCCCCGCAAAGAAAATTGTACAAGTACCGGTACATACATGTACATGTACATGTAAGTGGACTACATAGAAAATGTACAGTGAAACAAATTAACAGGGAGCTGATATGAGGAGCTGGTGAAAATACATGTACATGTATATATGTGGAATATAAACAGCTTTTTGGGTAATCCTACACAATATTTCTCATGTGATATGGCCTGAAAAGTTTAGATAACTTCCCCCTTAATTTCTCACATTTCCCCCAACATGTACGTGTACATGGAGGCCCCTTTCATTTTTACACTTAATTTACACGTATTTCAGACGCTCTGTTTATTTTGGACAAGAAACGTAGTACATGTACATGTCTTCTCTGGAAGTGGAGAGGAAGGAAACCTTGAAAAAATCTGAGGGAAGCATTTCTCTTTGAACAGAACAACACAAACAGATTCTAGCCCACAAATTTGCATAAAAATGTGTGGAGAAACTGGCTTAGGGATGAACGCATCACGTACACTGCAACAGGACAAAAGGCATCCACAGGTACATGTACCGGTATAAATGTATCTACAAATACATGTAGCACATACATGTACGCAGAACCACCTGGATGTACTTGTACATGTGTACAAACACATGTAGTTTTGAAAATGGGTTCTGCCATGCGTATGTATCCATAGATCTAAACATGGCTTAGTTACAAGTATTTTCTCCTTTTTTCTGTTCCTGATATTTCATGGACATATAAAAAGACTGGAAATTGATGACAATTTTTTCAATCTGATACCGTACGTGAAAAGCAAAGACAGAAGTCTTTTCCTTTCTCCCCAATTCTTTCAAACAGCAAACAGAAATTTTATTTCAACCCTGAGCTGAGGTCCAACGAAGATGCTATTCTTTATCACGCACCACACTGCAGACATTGCCAATGTCATTGGGCATCTTGTGGGCGAAGTGGTAAATGGGCGAAGGGACTATATCTGTCTATGTACCACCCAATGAAATAATTAATGTCTGTTGATAATAATGATCTCCGACACACATTTTCTCAGTCATAGGAGCCAAGTTGGCTCGGGACCGAGTTGGGTACGGACCGAGTTGACCGGTACCCAACAACACACACCCACCTGACATGCCTGAGGATGAGTCGACTTGTTTTGCGGCCTATGACGGACGATTTGTCTCTTCATATGATGCAAAGACGGTTAAGTTGTCTCATCAGTTGAGTTGTCCCAAGTCGAGTCGGCAATCACACTTCAGTGATTAAAAGCAATGCCACAGAAGGCAGTGGCTATAGCACAGGCCTACATGATATAGGCTGGCCTAACGGCCAGACGTTAGGCTAAAAATTTGCCACTAAACTTAAAAAATAAACAAAAGCGTGGCTTTTTACTACACGCCCTTTACGCTCGGTTTTATCATGAATGGTTTACACAAACAATACCATGAAACATGGAGGGAAAAGTGTGAAATTTCTTACTCTAGGAACTGGCCTTTATCCTACGTGTGATACTAACGCTTTCTCGCAATCTTTCCGCTGTAAATACATATGTACATTGTACATGCATGTCATATAATGTGCTGTGCAGATTGTGACACAAACACGCTGGCCTACTGTACTTGCGTGTGCGTCACGCTTTCCAGGAACCTGATCATCCAACATGCGTCTACACACTACGGTGTACTATCAAGGCCACGTTACGCAGCGCGGTGGATAGCCTGAGAGTTGACTTCTGATAGCGCGCTTCGGAACTCTTGGATAGGAACGTGCACAAATTTTAGAAATGTGCAATTTGTTTTCATGAGTTATTAACACATCAAATTAACTGAAAATTATCTGACCCAAAAGAGAAATATCCTGCCAAACATTTACCCATTAGTCACTTCCGAAAACCTAAAATACACGAAGAACTGCGTGCAGCATACCTGCAGAGCGGCACCCAACCAAAAGCGAATTAAAAGAATTTGAAAAGTGTGCGTGGTATGCCTGCAGGTGGAGCTCAGGTATTAACTGTTACAGTGTGCACCCTGGCTGATGAGGCCGCGCCAGGCGGTTGGTGGCGAGGACTTCCTAGGATTCAACGCTGATGTTAAACGTACGTCTTTGATGGCGACTTTCGGACTGTCCTTGAAACTTCTGCCCTCCAGCTGAGCGGTTTCCTTTTCACAGCTTCCCGTAGACGAGCTGTTTCGGGATGCTGGTATCAGGCGCATGCGTGGCCAGCCCAGCAGATCTGTGCCGTGCAGATTATACCAGGGATTCCAGCCTGTTTTAAGACCTCCGTGTCGGGAATCTTGTCCTGCCAGCGGTGGAGGAGGTTGCGGAGGCAGCGAAGATGGAACAACTTCAACTGTCGTTCATGCCGTCGGTAGAGGGTACGGGTTTCGCAGCCGGACAGGAGAGTGGTGAGCACAACTGTATGGAAGACTTTAATCTTCGTGGAAAGTGTGATTCCTCTCCTCTCCCGGAGTTTCTGAGTCTCCCAAAGGCGCTGCTTGCTTTGGAGATGCGATTATACTGACCTCGGCATCGACGCTGGTGGAGCAAAAAAGAATACTGCCCAGGTTGAAGAAGTTGTCAGCGGCCTGGAGTTTCCGTCCCTTCAATGTGATGTACAGTTCGTGTTGCTGGTTGCCAGGGGCAGGCTAAAACATCACTTCAGTCTTCTTTGTACTGATTGTAGGACCAAAACTGTCGCAGAAAGATCTTAGAAGCTGTCCATCTCCAATTGCAACTCGTGCGCACTCGAAGCGTTAAGGGTGCAGTCGTCGGCGAATACAAGCTTCTCTGATCACAGTCTCCTTTACCCTCGTGACGGCCTGCAGGCTCTTGAGGTTGAACAGCTTGTCATCGAACATGTACTTGATGTGGACGCTAGGGTTGCTGTCCCTGAAGGCGTCAGTCAGCATTGCCGAGCACATCATGCTGAACAGTGTAGGCCTAGGGGTACGAACACAGCCCTGCTTGACTCCGTTTGTCACAGGCAAAGCGTTAGTTGCCTCACCGTTGTCCAGCACACAGGCCATCATGCCGTCGTGAAATTGGCGGACAATTGTGAGGGCATCCGAACTTCCCCATGATTTCCAGAGCCCCTCTCTACTGACCCTGTCAAAGGCTTTGGTCAGGTCAACAAAGGTGATGTACAGGTCTTGTTGCTTCTCCATGCTCTCTCCTGGAGTTGGCGGGCGGCGAACACCTTGTCCGTGGTCCTACGGCCTAAGCGGAAGTCACACTGGCTCTCGGGGATAATTGCTCCAGGTGCTCCAGGAGACTGTTGAGCAGTACACGGGCAAGGATCTGGCCGGCGATAGACAGGAGAGAGATCCCGTGGTAGTTGTCATAGAATTGGCGATTCCATTTACGCTTGTCTATGTAAACAATGGAAGCATCTCTGAAATCCTAGGGAAGTTGTTCCTGTTGCAACATCGACTGGCAGAGGTCACTGTGGTGGGCGAGGAGAGCTAGGCCACCTGAGTTGAATACTTCGGTGGGGATGGCGTCAGGGTTGGGGCGCTTTCCCGGAAGACATTATGCTTGAAGGCTTTACTCTTCCACTAAGGGGGGGGGGTGTCATGGTCTGGGCTAACTGGCACCTGGGGGAGGCGTGCGATGGCTTTGTCGTTTATGGACGCCGGCCGATTCAGCACGTTGTCGAAATGTTCTCCCCACCTCTCGATGATCTGGTTTTTGTCAGTAAGCAGAGTTTTCTCATCTGCACTAAGCAGGGGGTAATAAGCCGAATGACGGTAGTCCATATTGACTTCAGGGCATCGTGGAACCTCTTGGTGTTGTGTAAGTCAGCAAAGCCTTGGATCTCATCGGCCTTGCTCCTGAGCCGACATTCCGCATTGATGGAAGATCGGTTGGGACCGTTTTGTGCCTGCTGCAGGCAGACTACGTTGCTGTTCAAGCAGGGTCACTCTAGTGGGCAGGGACTGACATTTTTCTTCCACCAGCGTCTGGGCTTGGACATCATTTTCGCAGAACCAGTCCTGGTAGTTCTGGTTGCTAGGCCAAGGACCTGGAGGGCGGCTGAGTGGACTGTAGTTTCGAAGGATTCCCACTCTTTTTCGATGTCAGAACTGGGCTGGGAGTCAGAGCTAGTGTAATGTCAAGAAGTGCCGCGAGCTCTTCTGCATTTCAGTTTTGGGAAGTCAAATTTCTTGGCAACTCTCTGCCCCTATGGCCTTTTCTTGGGCTGTATGTGGAGGTTCATTTTAGAAAGATGATGGGATGATAACCCGTCCAACAGTCTAAACGACACACCGCCTTGGTAACCCGCACGTCTGGCCTGTCCTTTGCCCTAGCGATGATGTAGTCAATGAGATGCCAATGCCTAGAACGGGTGCATCTATGACCTCTTGTTGAGGCTATAAGGCGGAACATAGTGTTGGTGGCAGATTGTGATTGTGTTGTGTTTGGCACAGATCCTAAGCAGGAGGAAGCCGTTGCTGTTGCATTTCCCTCCGTTTTTACGATGACTCTGTCCCAGGACTGGTGGTCTGTACCAATACGGGCATCGAGGTCACCAAGGACGATGAGCTAGTCTGACTGTGGTACAGTAGAAGTAAGAGTCTCTAGTCCTGCGTAGAACTTGTCCTTGGTTTCTTCGGGATTAGTCATCGCGGAGTAGGAGCGTATGGGCACTGATAAATGTGGCGCTACTCCCCTGCCCAGGGGGAGTTGCATTTTATTGAGGGGGTCACTGAGACCTTCTGGAATGCTGGCTAGTTTCTTCAGATGTTGGGTTTTGATGGCAAAGCCACGCGGGCCTCACGTACGTCGCTCTTCACAACCTCATTCAGTCCAGTTAAAAAAGGGTATAGTCGTCAATCTCTGTCAGCTGGCCTTTGTCTGGAAAGCAGGGTTTACTTAGACATGCGATGTCGACTTTGTAAAGGGCTAGTCTCTGGCCACAAGAGAAGTCTTTTCTCTGGTCTTTCTGCCTTGGTTTAGATATTCCAAGATGCTAGAAGGAGTACCAACAATTTCTTTCCTTTTTGATTTCGACCACATGAAAGGGATCCCGCCAGACGCGGTATGCTGGCCAGGTTGTAGTGAGGCAGGCTATTTTAGAGCACCTTTACCAGCCCCGTCCTCAAGCTGGAAGGCAAGCAGAGTGATCCTAAATAGGGCTTCCTGGTCACTCAGGGGGGCTGCCGAACTCCACTTCTGCTTCGGGGTCCAGTAGAGAGCGACCTGATATCCTGAGCCGCCGTGTGCAGGTTTGCGACTACAGCTCCCAGTGTGTATCCGCACCTACTGCTTCGCCGCTCGCCCATCGCCATAGGGCGTGGAAGGGGTGGGTGGGTTGATGTCGTGACTTGCGCGTGAGTTGGATTTACGCAAAGTCGGTCTCACTCTCTCGTCCTGTCGCGTCCGGGTTCAGTGGCAAGACAGGGTCAAGACAGCTGGGAACGTGCACGGCAGGATGCCGGGGCTGCCGGAAAGTGACAAGTATGCCAGCAAACCGCCTCAGGGGCTCACTCCGGATTATCTGTAGAGGTTAACTCCTTTAGCCTTTGATTCTCCCGACCCATCCACAAGGCAGTGGAACTATTCGCCTAGCTGGAGATCTGATTCGTGGACACCAGGCGCGTGTCTCGCACGCCGGTGTGCCTGAATGCTGCACGTTAATAAAATTCGTTTTACCCATCTTCAGGTGACTTTTCCTAAATATAACTGGAGGAAGACAGAGGTGAAATTTCAATATTCAAAAAATTATCGTACGCGATAGGACGAACAACGTAAAATTCCCACAGGCCGACCGCGGAAAGGTTCCGGAAACTCGCTGCTTGACCTTTTACTTTCAGGCTCTACCCGCTTCGTAAGTGACTTCGTCACAAAGGTGGGCGCGCCACGATTTGCAGGCTCCTGTTGGGCGATCGCTGAAGTTGCGTGCTAACTTCCGGTTCCATGGTTCCACGTATAAACGGCAGTCAGCGTACAGTACTATCATTGTATTTAACTCTATATGTGCGGTGCATATGCAGTGGGCGTCGTTTTAACTGAAGTGACGAAACACTTTCGAACTGGACAGTGCTTAATAGCGGGAGTCAGCTTCTGTAAGCTCAACACCATGGGCTACTTGCACGTTCCTTCACTAGCCCCTGGTCGTATAGAACACAAAAATAACGCTGACTGGCTATTTAGGATGAATATACATAACGTAAAGTGAATCGCACACACGTATTTCTCTTTTAAGCTACACTCTCGTGCCCTCCTACCCTCGTGCATGCCACACATACATAAATCTGCATTACGCGCAAACAAATTTTATCACAGTTCTAATTTAAATCTCCCAAATATGGGATATTTAAATTTTACAACACCAGGGGTTAGATCGCGCAAGGCATGGTGGGAACCAACATGGCGCGGCAAGATTGTACCCATGGGAACGAGGTTCATTGTTGTTTAGCAGCGGAAAATCTGTAAGCAAATGCCCATGCAGTACATTTTCAATGGGTCGCCCCCGCGCTTTTTGCCCCATAAACAATATGACCATTTATTTGCATGCACGCATAATTATAATTGAAGTTAAAATCTCATCCAACTAATACGCAGTGCCCTCATTATAAAAGACCAGAATGTTATTCCTTAGTCGTCGAGCATTTTATCAGAAACGCTTGAAGAGGAAGGCAAAAACTAGTTTTTGGTCCTCAAAATATTGGAAACCAAGCTGGAAATGATATATATTACTGCGGGAACGACACTTTACAAGTCTGCTAACCATATATCACCGCGCTGCTCAACAACGCTCACCGCACTGCGTAATATGGCCTTAATAGTACACCATATCCGCTTTCACGTTCTCAAAATTGTTATATAGTACTAAGACTTCAAGTGTGGCATTTGGCGTATGGTATTACTGGTACCAACCTCAGATAAAATCTGAACCCGTGTTCAAAGCTGATTTGGGCAGTTTTCCAATACTCAACTTCAGCTCCGTCTCAGGCTTCAACTTTTTTTGTACTACCTGACTTTGAAGCTGTACGCGCACTAATTAGTCTAATAGTGCCATAAAACATCATATAAGAAGCAAGAGAGCAAAAAACTAACGTAATCCATTTTGATTTCAACACTTCAGGCCCACAATCGGGGATTGGTTTCGGGGACGAAGCCTGAGACGGAGACAAAGTTGAGTATTGGAAAAAGGCCTTGGCTACGTCACGTCTATTGTCAGCAAAGGTTTCATACATCGGAGAAGAGGACACCGAAAGTTGCTGAAAAAAACATGTCTCAGAAAAAAATCATTTCAGCATTGCAAGATGTCTCAGAAAAAAATCATTGCAGCATTGGCAACATGTAAAGTGTTGCTGCAATAATTTTTGAGCTTTTTCGCTTTTTTGTTACAAGGAAGACAATTCTTACATTTCTTTCTATGAGAGGAAAGGGAAAGGTTAAGCTTTATCAAAGGACACACCGCTTGAAATGCACAAACGGGTTAAAAACTTTTTTTGCGGACATGAATCGACTCTATTTAATCAGCTTCTATTTTGTCGACATATCAAGGAATCGAAATGACCCTACAGTATAATATTGGGGCAGTTGTGAACAGAATTGAACAGTGTGTAGAATCGAATCAAAGTAGGTATTCATCCGTGAATGTCGTGTACCCAGTGTACATGTACATACATGTACAGTACGAGTATTACGAAGAGCACAGTCGACTATCTACGTAGTACGTGTACCTTCTGCTTGCAGATATTACTCATGCAGCTGGTATGGTATGGTACTTCACGGTAATAATGATGTCATAGTACGTGGACTGGACCGTGAGGCGGACCGTGACCGTGCCAGCACTCAGCAGCTATTTGATGAATATGAATGATTACATGTAGCCTACATGTACATGCCATAGTACCGTATTTGTATGTACTCAGTCGATGTGGGGAAAGATTCCGGTAAAACATGAACAAATTGAGCAGGTGAGATTAGGCCTAGCAGTACTAGTACTTTTAGTAGTACTGACATAACTGAGTGGGGCCTGGCGTACGTCTCCAACTCCAAGTTCAACTGACGAAAGTACGAGCGTAGGCCTGTTACGCCCCAACTATAGCGTAAGTCCCAACTATAGTTGAGACAGTCCCAAATGTAGTGCTGCAGTTGGGCTGGCCCAACTATTGTTGACCAATGTCTGGGGGAAATGTCTCAACATTATCTAAGTCAATTTGTCTCACACTTGACACAATTCATCAAAAATGTGGCACTTAGCCCTATGACCAATGACATGACATTTCATGTCATTTGTAAACAATATGACTTTGGCATATGCTGGGCACATCATGCACACAGGACCTCTCTGCTGTAGTTGGGCCGGCCCAACTGTAACACTCTAGTTGGGACGGGCTCAACTATAGTTGGGACTGATGCAATAGTTGGGGCGTAACAGGCCTACACCTGACTGGAAATGACTAGATACTAACCCGTGAAACCTGGTCTGCTATTTTTCTCAAGACTCTTAGAGGGATCATGCTTGGACTCTGTTTCTGCATCAATTGAAAAAGGAAATCCCAATAACAATGATAAAATTAGAAAATGAATAGCATAAATGGGTCGGATTCGAACCAGGGTCTATAGATCTGTAGTTCAAATCACTACCAACTAAGCTATCGAAGCGACGTAATGAATTCGCGTTTTTGAAATGTCTTAAATGGTGTATTGCATTGTCCCCTCTTCATGAATCATTTGTCACCCCAGCTACTGAAAAAAGTAGCGCACCAGGTTTCACGAGCTAGTATTAAGTCGCTTCCCACTTTGACTTGAGTTGAGCCTAGCGCTAGGCCAATGTACTACTATAGTATTAGGCCTACTAGCTATAACGCTAGGCCTATGTCATGGGATCAGGTGAACTTGGGTCCGAGTTGACTGGAAACCGATGTCGTAATCCTACCTACCGTGCCTACCCTACATGCCTACTACCCTAACTAAGGCTGCTGAAAGTTGATTTCATGGTTCTCGTCACTGCCCGAATGGAATTTTCAGCCTGCATCAAAAAATTCATCTTTTTCCTGATGTGCCTAAAGCCACATCTGATTTCACAGTTCTCCTCACGTCAGCACCCACGTGCAAATTTGGCCCACATCAAAAAAGTTCACCCTTCATTTTTTTAAAAAACAGCGTCAAGATCATGAAGATCGTCAGTCTAAAAACTGAACACTAGCACTATTGTATTGAATTGACATCTTTGCCAATACGTCAAATGCACTTGTTTTGGAAATGCATTTATTTGTACAAATTGGTCACAGTTGTGTGTCTTTGTACGTATAGAATGCAATGATAAATTGAGGGAGTAGAGGCATTTTTTTGAAAAACACATGTACGTGTGGTACGCCAGTCCGCGTACATTTGAGTCACCAACAGAAAAAAGGGAAGAGTCAATTTTGATAGACAATCAGCGCGCTGTTGCCGGAATGGGGCCTAAAACAGATTTTGCATATGATGGCGCTTGGTGCGTGGCAGGAAACTGGCACATTGCATGCGCCCGAGGTGATATGCATCAGTTGGCAGCAGTTGAAATCGACACTGTTCAAATACCACATCCGGATTTGCTTGGATCATCCAATGAAGTGGTACCGCGAGTTTTCCAAAGCCACAGTGATTCTTGCCGTCGACTCATGCATTTAAAAAGGAATGTATGTCTTTTTTTGTCAATAAATTACAGTTGTTTGTCCTGTTGACTTTTAAAATTCTATTCTCTATGCAATTCAAATCCTTTTTCACAGTCAAGACAAGAGCCTTTGAAATGAGTTCAACCTTTATGCACACTGTGAGTGTGATGAACTTTAAGGAAAATTCCTTGTCAAATTTCTGGAGAAATTTGCTGATGAAAGATGAAAAACCCTCATCACTTTTCCAGGAGTGGCTATAAAAAGTGTACCAAACAGTCCCCCCCCACTACTTGTTGATACTAGGCCCTCTCAAGTTTCCTTTGAGATTACTTTTATCAACCTTGGTGTCAACCTGCTTGCAGCAGTGCTTGCTTGTCATTTCCGATATCGGAAAGATTGCGAGAAGAAAACGTTAGTATCACACGTAGGATGTGGGCCAATTCCTAGAATGAGAAATTTCACACTTTTCCTTCCATCTTTCACGGTATTGTTTTGTGTAAACCATTCTTGATAAACCGAGCATAAAGGGTGTGTAGTAAAAAGCCATGCTTTTGTTAATTTTTTTAGTTTAGTGGCAAATTTTTAGCCTAATGTCTGACCGTTAGGCCAGCCTATATCATGTAGGCCTATGCTATACCCACTGCCTTCTGTGGCATCGCTTTTGATCACTGAAGTGTGCCGACTCGACTCAACTCAACTGATTAGACAACTTAACCATCTCTGCATCATATGAAAAGACAAATTGTCCGTTAAACAAGTCGACTCATCCTCAGGCATGTCAGGTGTGTGTGTGTTGTTGGGTACCGGTCAACTCGGTCCCGAGCCAACTTGGTTCCTTATGACTATGAGAAAATGTATGTCGGAGATCATTATTATCAACAGACATTAATTATTTCATTGGGTGGTACATGGTCAGATATAGTCCCTTCGCCCATTTACCACTTCGCTCACAAGATGCCCAGTGACATTGGCAATGTCTGCAGGGCGGTGCGTGATAAAGAATAGCGTCTTCGTTGGACTTCAGCTCAGGGTTGAAATAAAATTTCTGTTTGCAGTTTGGAAGAATCGGGGAGAAAGGAAAAGATTTCTGTCTTTGCTTTTCACGTACGGTATCAGATTGAAAAAACTGTTATCGATTTCCAGTCTTTTTATATGTCCATTGATAATTGGATTTGTATCAGTTCTTGTAAAATGAAACAATTCGATGCTAAATGTAGTTTGTAATTTTGAATGATTTTAAACACGTACATGTATTTTCTACTGTGTGTTATTTCCTGTTTGTTATATGCATTATGTGTAACTAATGTAATTCATGAACATGTATGTAATTCGGATTTGCGCTGCGAGTCATGATAATTTGATGTATTAAACCATGAAAGGCTTCCCTTTCAAACGATGTTGCGTCTCTTTCATCCTCGGTTTCTTTATTACTGAACGTAATAAAAGTGAAGACCAAAAATTATATATAATGAAGCCTGAAAGAATCTAGTCTATCAACGCCTTGCTTGAAAAGTAGCCTTCCCAGTTGCAACCCCTAAATGGGACCGAGTTGATTTTGGACGGAGTCGAATTCGGACCGAGTTGATTTGGGACCGAGATAACTTGGGACCGAGTTGACTTGGGACCAAGTTGACTTGTTGCATATTGAATATTGTCATCATCTCTTTGAGTGGCATCCTCTAATTTGTATTGTTGTTTTCTCCCCCTATATCGATAGTTTAGCCTGAAATGTTTTATTTTTGTACAAGGAAATTTGTAGTAAAATAACATGATTGTGACCCAGTAGAACTTTTCACCGCAAGATAGCAAGATAGAAAGGAGCATTGGCCCTTTTTTTTAATGTAAAAGCTGTACTGGTACATCAAGATTTAAAAACTAAAAGTGACCTACATCTGACTTTGGAAATTTTATCAAGCGATACATCTTTTCCCTAAAAAGTACATTATTGCATACAATCTATGTGCCTTTTGCCCGTTCTTTGTACAGTGGGATTTCATTTTGGTTTCCCAGTGTAATTGAGTTTTTTGAAGGAGATTTGATTTTTCAACTGTCATTGTGCTTGGTTTTTTTGGCATCGACTTCTTGTGTTGAAAACAAAATTATTAAAATGTAAGACAGATAATTGAACTGGTTATAAATACAAGTAAACTACCGTACTGTAGTTTGCGGTAGCACCATGGATATATATCGCTTTTTACCATATGGGGTTCTGAAAAGAACCGGTGGTACTCAACGTTTCGGACAGTACATGTATGCTCTGTCCATCATCATTATAGCAAAATTTTCCAAATATTATCGTGATTTTAATATCACACCCCCACCATGAAATATCAGGAACAGAAAAAAGGAGAAAATACTTGTAACTAAGCCATATTTAGATCTATGGATACATACGCATGGCAGAACCCATTTTCAAAACTACATGTGTTTGTACACATGTACATCCAGGTGGTTCTGTGTACATGTATATGTATGTGAGCATGTACATGTATTTGTAGATATACCGGTACATGTACATGTAGCGGCAGATGCCTTTTGTCCTGTTGCAGCGTACGTGATGCGTTCATCCCTAAGCCAGTTTCTCCACACATTTTTATGCAAATTTGTGGGCTAGAATCTGTTTGTGTTGTTCTGTTCAAAGAAAAATGCTTCCCTCAGATTTTTCAAGGAATTTCTTCCTCACCACTTCCAGAGAAGACATGTACATGTACTAAGTTTCTTGTCCAAAATAAACAGAGCGTCTGAAATACGTGTAAATTAAGAGTAAAAATGAAAGGGGGCCTCCATGTACGCGTACATGTTGGGAGAAGTGTGAGAAATTAAGGGGAAAATTGTCTAAACTGTTCAGGCCATGTCACGTGAGAAATATTGTGTAGGATTATATATCACTATGAATTTGAACACCGTGAATTCGTTGTGAATTCGCAGTTTCACCGTGAAAATTTTTTTCACGGCGATTTCACGGTCGTTTACCATGTGAAAATGCTCCTGGTCGTGACCTCCTGAGGACACCTTGAGGTGAGACAAAAAGCCGTGCAAATGCCGTGAGCCCTCTGAAGGAGTCCTCCCCTGCGGTTTGGTTAATCTAATAAACACTTTACGACCAATTAGCTTATGCCATTAACCAGGCCTCATAATAGGGCCAGTGAAACCACAAACCGCCCACTGTTTATAAAGTTACCAGGCACTTAACTGTGTGCTGCCCATGCCCACCACCCATCCTTGCTCAAGGCCACGATCAAATAGGTTGGTGTACAGTAAATGTGCTTGTGCAATGTACATGTACTGTACATACAACTTGTGGCCGGAAAATGGTCACAGTGCAGATACAGTAGATTACTGTTCCAGCGCTCCCTGATACAACGCTCTATACTATACTTACTATACCGATCTAACGCTCTATTTTCATTTCCCCAACTGCACGCCCATTCACTGTGTATTTTTTATGTGGTTGCTTGTAGTGCTCCCGTTTACAAAGCTTTTTGGGATATAACGCTCAGACTTTTCGGTTACAGCGCTCTTTACCTTGGAAAATCGGATTCTTTGAAAATCAATCCATCTTCACAAGGCCGCCACGATTGGCTGGCCAGGCCTAGACAAGTTTCTTATACCAGAAAGAAAGACAGGAAAAGGGACAGTCGAGTATTCATTCCAGAACGATGGTAAAACCTGCCCATGGAGGATTAAAGTCCTCCTTCCTAAATGCCCACGCATCGCGCCTAGCGATTGCAACGGCGGAAGGAGGCTTGATGCTTACCCCGTTGCGCGAGGTTGCAACCCGTAGAATCACCTGTACACGAAAAGTCATTGCCTGCTATGATTATAAATGTTACTCGATAAACATGTAGACATGTCTGTATTCTAATATTCAGTCGGACAGTTTGTGTCATTGATCATGGGCAGGTTAGGTCGGCATGTGTGTGCTTAGAGCTTGCACGGCACGACCTTCGTACTACAAACAAACCGTGCATTATTACGACCTCACTCTTCCTGAAGAACACAACGACCTATCCTGTTTGCGGCATATTGAGGGTAAAATGGCCATGGAGTGCACGTCCGTTTTCAGTTCTTTGAAATGACAAAGGAATGTGGTGAGTGCATATTTGTTTTTTACGTGTATGTTTTTTTAGTATACTGCCTCTCCACTGTAGAATAGGCCTGGTGTGCGTGACTCTTTGGAACATATGTTGACCACCCTCGAAATTCCCTCAACTTGCCACAGCTTTGTACATTTCGGTTATCCTATGCTTCCTGAACTCAATCAGAAAGGTACCCGTTTCGGAATAAAAATGTTGGTCGTTGATTTTTGGTGATGCAGCGCTCAGATTGACCTGCATAATGGTGACATTGGAGCAAGGATGACCCAAACTCTTTACACGTTGGCTACTGTAAAATTCCCCAAAAGGGTGGTTCGCCTTTGCAAGTTTCCTTTATCTGGAAACAAGCCAGTGATGTGCCCAATAGCCGTATTTAAATTCCACCTGGTGATGACGGCAAATGGTGGCAGAACCACCTACATGTATTGGTAAAATAAGTTGCAGTTAAAAGATGAACTTAAGAGGCTTATTCTTCAGAGGAAAGTCGGAACCGAGGGATCGAAGCGTTTGGTCGGTGAAATTATTCTTTAAAACTGCGAATTGTAATACAAATGCAGTGTTTAGTTAATGTGCACAGGTCTTTTTTCCCAGTCTGATATAAATTTCTTTCTTTCCAGATCTGATATCAGTATAATATGAAGTTTCCTGGTAGACAGTGTGGTCAAATAGTACTAACAGGAAGTGCAGTTGGACTAACACTACTACCCTTAGTATTCATTGTGCACGAACTGACCGTCTCTGTCTACCAGACAAAGACCCGCCACAAAGAGCCTCGCGGGGGGAGATCCCCGTCATACTGCGGCCGGACCGCTGCGCGTTGGATTGGCGAGAGGAGCTGCTGCGACTACTCAAGTCGGACCTTCTTGACGAGATCAACGGCATCTGCAGCGGGTCTCTCCCCGAGCTTCTCGCGTGTCACAACATCGACACGATCGACAAGAAGAAGCACCTGGGTAGGGGCGTTACCAAGGAAGTCTATCGCGGGGTGTACCGGGGTCGATCCGTCGCCCTGAAGATGGTCACCGACAAAGTGGAAGACATCAAGGCCTGCCGCCGCCAAAACAAGTACAAAAGGAAGTCTGACTGCTACGTCCACGCCAATTACAAACTGGTGAAGGAGATGGCACTGACAATGCAATTAAATCATCCAAACATAGTGAAGGTACACGTATGCACATTAGATCCGTCACTGACGATGACAGCACAGCGACAACATTGGACAACGGCAGTTGTCATTGACGTGCACTATACTTAAAAAAAGCCTCTGACTGAAGCAAAAATGAACTTTACAAATATTTCTATAAGTAGGAAAAGAGCAGGTATATTTTAAGAAGTAAGCTTTTTGGAGAAATGTTATGAAGAAAATTATCTGAGAAGCTAGGCCTATTGCCATATTGATATTTAGACTCTTAGTCCAGGCTTTACGTTTTCCCGACACTCCCAAGGTTTAATTGTGTTCCTAGGGCCTGGGTATATGTATTCGGAGTAACGACACAGCAATGGGAAGTCGTGGAGTGATATCGGTGTATGAGATTGGGGAGAGGACAGCTGGAAGCATCTTGAGGCTGTTACCATGGGATAAACGTCTAGATGTAAGTTGCCTTGCAGGTTAGTGTTTGTTACTTTGTAACAAGTAAACTGTTGGCTAAGCAGTAATTAGATTCCTTCAGCTGTAAGCAAATTTCTGCATTGCAGCATGCAGCTCACTGTGGTCCTTGGGTATACAAATCAAGATGTGAGCATCAATATTTTGGTCTGAGCCTGAGGCAAGGAGGATCTTCGCTCAAGGGTAATTAATCCCTTCCCACGTTTTCCTGAATCACATTACAAGCAATTAGCGAATTTCAAGAAATGAAAGTCTGGATGTGAGCATTCATTACTAATTCTTGATTCAAAGTGGACGGAGCGACTTTAACAACGAATATACCGAGCGCAATTAACTTACTGGATAACACTACCAACTTTTGAAAACAGCTGCGAGTCCAAAATCTTGCTACTGATAGTGTCGTCACTGATAAAGTGCATGCGCATTCAAAGTTGGATTCGATGTCTAGGCCAGTGTATTTCTTCTGAAATTTGTGAGCTCAGGCATTTTAATGGCCTTGAACGAACTGTTTGTTTCCATCCTAAAATATATATATGTATGTCAGAAATCCCTCCTGCACTTTACGATAGGATATTGAGTAACAAGTATTAAATATTTTTTTTATTTTCATTCTCACAGATGAGCATCGAGGTGGCCGATCTTCTTCATTACCTGGAGCATTCGCCTTTGGGCTCCCTGGCCGTGTGGGATTTTAAGACCCGCCAGTTTACGCTTGTGCATGGCAGACTCAAGCTTATCGATCTGGATGACGTGTCGGCCCAAGAACTATCATGCCAGAGGCATGCTGATTGCAACGTAAGGGTCGACACCCAATCGGGAAGAAGTAACATAGGTGAGTTGTGGAGCACCGCTCAAAGAACTTAAGGGGCTGAGTGGAATATTTTGACCCGACATTCCTCATTGAAGTTGACAGCCGTCGAGCTTTAAATATCTGATTCCTTAACTAGCCCTAACCCCGTTAAATTCATGTTTCAACCTACCTCTAAGTGCACCCACTTTTCGATTCTTATACCTTTAATCCGAGTAACCACATCCGTTAAATTCTCACTTATCCAACCTAATTCTTTACCTAACCTTACCCCACAACTCTCGATTTCTCAACCCGACTTCAACCATACCAAATTCTCTATAGCCCCAGCACCATCTACTAACCGAATCTACTCGTTACTCAGTTAGATGCTAGAAAACTACAGATACGTTTGTCAGGACACAAATGCACTGTATCGGCTTTCAGATAAACAGACTTTGCTCATGTTAGAGATGAGTATTATATAAACATTTCATCAAAGTAACAAGCTGAATTCAACATTCGAACAAATTATGTACAAAATCAACGGCTGCTAGCCGAAACAGCCAAGAATCCTCACACTAACTCTGTGCATTAACTCTCCCTTTCTCTGAAACCCTTACAAAATCCTGATCTCTGAAAATTTCGATTCATTTTGCTCTCTCTAAAACTACCACAAAAATTGAATGCTCGTTTCTTACCCTAACCCAGATCATTTCCATTAATTCAAAGGTTAAGCATAACCCAAACCCCACCCCACAGGCGGCACACAGTCTTTCGCCTTACCTTGCTCAAGGCTCCATTTTAAACATTGCACTGTGATAACATCGGAGAAAATGTCGTTGGGGTGGATCCGCGAGGCTCTTTTAGAGAAAACGTTAACATTTTACGTTTGAATAGTGCGTGATCAAAGAAAATTCATATTAATTAACTCTTTAAAAATTAGAGTCACGATGTCTGTCAGGGTGGATCATTCTGATAAGTTTGGTTAAACAAACGTACATTTAAAAATCTCAAACGTAATTTGATCTTTAAAAGATACCGATAGAGTTACCTACTATGTGAATGTCTTCTCCACAGTTGACAGCGACACCGGTCTGGTGCCGTGCGTCAACTCCACGTGTTACGGACTAAACGCCAAGTTCAACGTAATCAGCGCTGCCAGAGGCCTGTTGGAATCCCTGTTGGACAACGCACCGCCTTTTGTCCAGCACGAGGTTGAAGACATCGTAGGTTTATCCAGCCAGGGAAAGATCCAGGCGAACGAACTCAGGGAACGCCTGCAGCAGTTGATGTTTTTCACATTCAAACACAATTAGGAGAAACACGAAGAAGATTCAGTTGAAGACGGACACGAGAGCGGCGATTAGGCAGTTAAGAATTCGTGCGTGCCGCGGCCAGGGTCGATCAAACCACGATTGACAAGAAAGACTACATGACCTTCTGGCCGGTGCACATACTTCATGAGAATATATTGTGTAACAGTTTAAGCATGGTGCCATAAAAAGTGGTTTAAGTTATGCCAGCACTGAAATGTAGTTTGTATTCGATCACAGAACTAAGAAGATTCGACTGAAATTAAATTTGGCATTCTGTCAGAAAGTCGATTATGAACTCACGTGTGACTCAAAAGAAACGCATTTATTATGCATGCTAGTAATAAGAAACCTCCAAAAGCGGCCTACTTGTGCTCAAGTTCAGTCTTTTTAATCAACCTTCAGTGCCAACGTAGACCTTAACGGTGGGTCCATCTGTAAGCACGTTTGTAGTGTGCAACAGCTCACCAGGCCTACGTCCACATGGCCCACATTGGCCACAATGTCCGAAAACGTTTGGGGCCCAGCATGTCCGGCCTGAGTTTATATATATCCGAGGCCTCACATTCGCCGGCCCGTTTACGTTCACGGGCCATCATGCCTTGCCACTGAGCAGGACCAAAGTATCCGGCCAATTTGTCTGTAAGTTCACTATGCCTGGTCCATTTCGTCATTGGGCCCAATGGATATTTCAGTTTCCTCCCATCTCACCCTTAGCCCTTCGAGAGAATGGGCTCAAAAGGCTATGTCCGAGGGCCCACTGGGTTAATCCCATACGTCCAAGGGCCATTGTGTTTGTCCACAATATCCAACGGCTCACTGTGTTCAGTTCATTTCGTTATGACCAAAGGCCCTTAGTTAAATTAGCACGCCTATTTAATCGGCAAGGCGCAGGCTCATGATTATGCCAGTTTCGGACAAGCTGTGCGTGTCCTATATACACGTACATCTTCAGCAAAAATTGTGGATTAGGCAATATCCTTATTATTACTATTACTATTATTAGTTTTATTTCAACAGGGTAGCCTTCTCAGTTTAACACTGCTATTCTTAAGGGCCCTGATTACAAATACAATTAAATTAAAGTAAAAACACATACAGTACACTTAAGATTAAAAATATACAGACAACTTAAATAAAATATAGAAACCATCAATGTAGCGTTAAACCAAACCAACAAAAAAACTCAAAAAACCTAAATGTGTATATAAAAGCAAATTAGATCATAAAATGGAATCGATGTGATAAAAATCCATAGTTCTAGCAACACAAACGGTATGAGTATTATCCCAAACACCACTGAACATAGCACACAGAAAATATAATACATTACAAAAAAAATATTGTAAAAGAAAATGCATTGTATGAAGTGAAAAGAAAATGTAAAAATGAGTACAAGATGACTAAAACACAAACACAAGGTATGATCAAAACACTAAAATGGTGAATATGGGAATGCTTTTTATTACAAAGGAGATTTAAGTTCAGACAGAGATTTGGCATTTCTTTGTGAATTAGCCAAATTGTTCCAACCTACTCTCCCCAAGTGAAGGAAAGTTCGTTTGCCGGCATTAGTCTTGGGCTGGAAGGACAAAGATAATGAACCATTGGAGATCGCACGAGTACCAAATGAATGAGTTGGGGGCGTGAAACGAGAGCTGAGGTAATGTGCAGTTAGTTAAGACATTTATAAACCTCACACCTTCTAGTATTTTGCCAGCGTTGGTAAATCGGAATCCATGAGAGCGCCTCGTGTAAATCAGCAATATGTGTTCTTAGATGGGCATTTAGAATCAACCTGGCAAGTCTATTGTGAAGTTTGACAAGTCTCTCACTATTGCTAGAACAACTAGACCACACAACGCTGCAGTAATCAAACAATGGCAAGATCATGGTGGAACTGAGCATTTTAAATGTCGGAGTAGGGAGGTAAGGTTTAGCAGAGCGTCTAAGAAGTCCAATGTTTTTAGAGATTTTCTTAGCAATAAAATCAACATGACTAAGAATTGGTAGGAACAGGAATTGAGAATAGCCTGAAATTGGTAAGGTCCAGGCTCAAGTTGCATAAGTTAGTGTTCCTGCTTAAGATAAATGCTCCAAGCTGCATTGGTTTTCAAGACAACCTATTACGACAACGCGAACATTTCGGCATTATTTGTCTGTGTAACATCCAGGGTAACGCGGCCTATCAAAATTAGGTTAAGGCATGAATTACAGTTCCGAGTCTATTCTCTGACTTAACCTATTTCCCATTGTTATACGAACGTGGAGTCTCGAGTCTATGACACTCTTGCTGTTACGCCTGAGTGCATACCTTAGCTCCATTCATTAACGTGCACGGGTTTGGGCCGAGTCAAATATCGAGAGTATTGGTGCAGTCAACACCGTAGCATCAGTGCTGCATACATAGCCCTACTCGCTGCCCTCCCTTTTGCGCCTCGGAGTCATTGTTACACGTTTGTCACATATTGCAGCCAAACCAATCGGACTAACCACCACAGGCCTCTATGAAACTAAGGAATGCTATATCAACTTCATGAGAGTATTTGTGCAGTCGACACTCAGTGCTGGATATATACCTGTATTCTCTTCATCTTGCGCCTTGGATTCATTATTATACGTGTGTCATTGCAGCGAAACCTTCCGGACTAAAACCGCCACAGGACTCTATTAAAAGTCTCTATGAAATTGAAGAATGCTATATCAACCTCGTGAAAGTATGGTTACCACTTTTAGAACCACTTTACAATCCACTCAAAATGAGCTTCACTAATACTTACATGTTCTTATGAATCATTCCAAAATGCCCCTCACTACAGGTTGCTATTCACTTGGAGAATGTGCAACTTTGGATTCAAATTACAATGCCAATTTTGGAGTTAAATAATAACACTTAAGAGTTTTTATAAAGCGTAAATTTTCTCCTAAAATTTATTATAGCGCTACAAATATTAGCAGTACAAGAAAATCTATGGGCTAACTCTTCAAGCAAGATTATTATGTCCTCGGGGAGAAGCGAATCTGACAGATCTGTCACCTTAGGACCGGTATGATCTTGGAACAACTAGAAGATGTGTCGTTTCAATTAAGCTATAATCCAACATTATAACAAAAGAGTGTACAAAACCTAGACAAAGAGAAGCAGCCAAAAGACATCAAGTTAATTCCTTATTGAAAGGTGAAGAGAAAATTCAAATCCTAGTTGAAAATGTTTCTTTTCAAAGCATTGATCTTGAAAACACGAGGGATACTAACCTTTGTCAATTTTCTATGGAGAAGGGCAAACGTACACAAGTAAGATTTGAAGCTTTGCATGGTGGAAGTACATAGGATGTAGGTTTGCGGGTACGCCATGTAAAATTCTCTTTTGGGAAGAGGTGTGGTTCTGAGAAGAATCGGTGAGTGTTTAACTCGACGTTTAGGCCAGTATGCTCTGGCCGTCCTCAGGAGAATGTGTGCTGACTCGAGTGGATGCCGTGTAATAAAGGTTGTCTGGAGTCGGTGAAACGTGATGTGGCTTGGTGGCTTGCTGAGGGTGCACTGGAGCATGCAGGTGTTGGATCCAGTGGAGGATTAAGGATGCAGATTTGGGCGGGAAACTAGTTTAGGCGGGAAACTGGGGATGGGTTGGCTTCGGGTAGAGAGGACCCTAACACCAGGGGATGAGGGGGGCCTGGGTTTCAGGTATAGAGGACCCTACTGCCCGTGTGGTGGTGGTGGTGGTGGTCTTGGGTGCTAGCAGTGGGCGCCAGATGTCGCTCAGCTTGAATCCGATGTCTTGTGGGACGGTGTTGTGCCGGAAGATTTCGATTGCCTCCCGGATTCTTCTTGGATGCCAATGCTTGATGGGGGCGATGAGTTCTCCGTTGTCCCATTCGATGCGGTGGTCTGATGTGTGTGCATGTTTGACGATTGCTGATTTCTCGTAGTCTCCTCTGCGGCCGTGTGCTCGATGTTCTTGAATTCTGGTGTGGAGGTTCCTGCCGGTCTCCCCGATGTATACTGGGTCGCATTCACAGGGAATGCGGTAGACACCGGGACGATTGCTGGGTGTTTGTTTGTCCTTGTGGGTATGAAGCAGGTTCTGTAGTTTGTTGGGCGCTGAGTGAATGACCCGGATGTCGGCTGCCTGAAGGATCCTGCGGAGTTGGTGTGATGCGGGGCCCAGGAAAGGCAAACATAATGTGAAAATGGGGGACTTGGGGGCTTCGGGTAAAGGGGACCCTAAGGCCGGCGGTGGTGGGGGGACTTCGGGTATAGGAGACCCTATCGTCCCGTTGGTGGGTTTGGAGAGGTTGACGTGTTTGTATCCATTGAGTTGGAGAGCCGTCTTGATGTGCTTGGGTCTATATTAATAAACACTGTATGCTCAGTGCTCGTCTTGACAATAGTCAAGCATACAGTGTTTATTAATATATACGTTGGGTAAGGGCAAAACCCGTTATATAGATTAACATCTCCCCAACGCAAAAATACATTTTGAAAACTGTAGATTTGTAAGACATTAACTGTTGATTCGTGACGAATCTCCAGTTATTGTCTTGCGAATCTATAATTATTGTTGGCAACAATAACTATAGATTCGTAGCTTACGAATCTACAGTTTGCCGTAGATTCGTAAAAATAATCTACACTTTGAATAAAGTAGTGACGTCACAGACATAGTTTAATCATGAATAACCTTTCAACAGCGAGTAAATTTTGAGCAGCTGAATATTTTGAATAATGTTTTTCTTTGTTTTTCTTCGCCTTTGATAACAAGGTTCTGACCTTGGAGATGGCGGCTGAGCAGCAGGTCCTACAATGGGCTCTGACGTTTTTGTCAATTTGTTACGCACATACTTCGATTTATGGTGTAAGCTGCATACCACCGAAGAGAGTTTGTCTTGGAGAATCCACTGGTTCACAGGTCCAGGAGTTTAAGGACACTGTGGTGGAAATCTGGGCAGATTTTGTGTTGGATTTTGAACAACAACATCCAGTGTTTCAACCTTGCACTGTAAGCCATCTCACCCAAGCTACCACGCCTGACCGACCCTATTGTGGCAAGCAGGAGAGGTATTGTGTGGAGACTAACAGCCATTGTTGCTTCCTGTCCATCTTAAGCAAGCACCCTACTCCATGCACAACCTGGCTACACTTCAAAAATCTCTCGAGGACTAAAAACAAGAGTAAGTTTGGAAAGATTCCAGTCCTATACTACCAAAATACAACAGCTTCTTACCACATATTGCTAGCTGTGTCCGGAGACATAGAACTCAACCCAGGGCCTGTGAAGGACCCCTGTGGCAACTGTAGTCGGCCAGTGAAATGCAACCAACGATCTCTTCTTTGTGAAGATTGTAATAAATTTTGGCACCTGAAATGCATCCCCGATGTGTCGATCACGCAATACATGAATCTGATCTCAAGTACCGTTGACTGGTTTTGTCCACATTGTGTCTACAAACTTCCGTTTTCTTCGTGCACTGATACCTCATTCCAGGAATTATTTGACAGTGATCGAACGCTGAATACAGCTTTGGAACCGGATACTGGCTTGAGAGTGCATTTTCCTACACCTCCAGCGAATCGAAACATCTCTGGGCTACTTCTGAACAGTCGCAGCATACGAAATAAGCAGCAAGAACTGCTGTCACATCTTGAACTCCATCCTGTTGATATTGTCTGCATTACTGAGACGTGGTTGTCACCTGATGATGTATTTTGTCCAGCTGGATATTCCATCATTCGACGTGACCGCAGTAATGGCCGTGGTGGTGGTATTATGGCAATGGTGAAGGACTGTTTACTACCAACTCAGCTTGATCATCTTAACCCACAGGATATTGAGATAACCTTTTTGTCTCTAACGCTGAAGCGATCCAAATGGATTGTAGGGATTGTATACCGTCCCCCAAATTCAGATTCCTCCTTTTTTGAAAAACTGCAGAACATCCTTGACAGCATCCAAGTTAATCTTTGCAACTTTGAAGGACTAGTTGTGCTTGGAGACTTCAATGTAAATTGGTTGGTCGAATCTCCTCCCTTGACATCCCTGCAGGAGGTCACCGCATCTATTGGCCTCAGCCAACTTGTCGATGAAGTAACCCGGCCATCAATTAGTTCTTCTTCAGCTGGAACTGTCATCGACTTGATATTTACTAATCGGCCAGAGAAATTCACCTTAGTTGAAACTACTGCCAACCCAGTCAACAGTGACCACCATGGAGTGTTTTTTTCACTGGTTGCAGATAAAAGTCCACCCGATCCCAAAATTCTTCGTTCCTTCTTGCAGTTCAAGAAAGGAGATATCCAACACTTGGAGACTCTGTTACACCTCGCGCCATGGAGTGCTTTCATGGACGATCGTGATCCTGAGGCATCCTGGGACGGCTTCACTGATATACTTGATGCAGCCATTCGCGACAGCATTCCGTGGAAGACTTGTGGTCGACGCATCTCTCCGAGGATTACCCCGGCATTGAAATGGCTTATAAAACAGAAAAGAGCACTCTTCATCAAAGCTAAATCATCTGGTAACAGCGATGACTGGAGGAACTATAGGCAAACATGGAATGAGGTTAAGAACACAACGAAAAAAGAATACTGGAAGTAGGCCTATGTCAATAGTCTGTTCAATTTACCAGACAATAAACGCAGCTTTTGGAAATTCGTCAAAGAACAAAGGAAATCCAGATGCCCACCAGCATTCAAGATTGGCGATGTGCAGGTTAACAAACCTGTTGATATCTGTGAAGCATTCAACAATTTTTTCACTTCCGTCCTTACCCCCTCAACGGCTTCTGCTGAAATAGCACCGGCATGCAGTCTACCTATCCCAGAGATGCCTCCTGTAACTGTAAACCTTGGCTGGCTTATCAAGTCCTTGTCTAACCTGAATCCCCAGAAAGCACCAGGTTATGACGCCATACCACCGAGAGTACTCAAAGCAACTGCATTATCAATCGCTCCGCCACTAATGCGATTGATGAACACTTCATTAGTTACTGGTGTCCTCCCTACTGATTGGAAGCATTCACAAATCACTCCAGTGTATAAGTCTGGCAGCCGAACGGACATCAAGAACTACCGCCCCGTCTCACTAACTTCAGTTATTTGCAAGGTTTTGGAAAGGGCTGTTGCCGACAATATTAACAGCCATATTACAGCATACTGCCTCAATAACCCTCAGCAACATGGATTTACACATGGAAAATCATGTGTTACTCAACTGGCCAACACAATTCACGATTGGACATCTATCATGGATAAACCACAACCTCCACGCATTGACGTCATTTTCCTGGACTTCAGTAAGGCATTTGACACCATGCCACACCACATCCTACTTAACAAGCTAGCCAGCAACTACAACATCAGGGGACCAACCTGGGCATGGATAAAGTCATTTCTAACAGGGCGTCAACAACGAGTTGTTTACCAGGGATGTTTCTCTAAATGGGCACCAGTTACTTCTGGTGTCCCACAGGGGAGTGTCCTTGGCCCCCTCTTGTTCAATTTGTTCGTTGGTGATATTGCCCGCAACATTACCACCAACTGCTTGCTGTTTGCAGACGATACGCTCCTGTACCAACCAATCACATCTCGTGATGACCAGGAGTCTCTTCAATTAGACCTTGCAGAAGTCCAACGATGGAGTGAATGCAACGGCATGCAGTTAAACCCTACAAAATCCAAGGTCATGCACATTTCAAGATCTCGGAAAGCAACTGCTCTTCCCAAATATGAACTGCACGGAACCCCTTTGACTCCAACTTCAACATTCAAATATCTAGGTGTTACCCTCAATGACTCACTGAACTGGAACGATCATGTGGCCACCACTGTATCTAAGGCAAACAGAACTCTTAGCTTCATTTGGCAGACTGCCGGTGGATCATCACCTAAAGCCTTGGCATCCTTGTATCGTTCACTTGTTTTGCCAATACTGGAATACGGCCTGCCAGCATGGCACCCTTACACCGAGTCAAATGCTGCCAAACTGGAGAAAGTTCAAAGAAGGGCGAGTAGGATGTGCCTAAAGCAGCATAAAGGGGAGATGCCCTATGAGGAGAGACTTCAAAAACTAAACTGGATGACTTTGCAAGCACGCAGAGACAGAAACATGATCATGTTCATAGTGAAATGTCTGTTTGGCTTGGTAGACTGTCAGTCTGTCAAAGCCAACATAACAGTTAACACTCGGCATCAAGATATTCTCTCGTTTAACCATCAATTTGCCAGGACTCTTGCTTTTAAGAACACACCTAGCCATGTCTTTCCAAGGATTTGGAGTAGTTTGCCATCACATATTAAGGACTCCTTCTAATATCTTCCTTGAATCACTTCAATGCAGCTCTATCCACTCATTTTCACGAAGCCTAAGTGTTGAGTTTCGTCTAGCACATATGTATTGCTCTGTTTTGTTCCCCTTACACTCGGTTCATCCTCAAAGAGTAATTTATTTTGCTACTACTGATTTCTTGTTGTTATGGAGGAGTTTTTGTTTGTTGCTTTTTTTCATTTGTCGTATCATGCATTATGCAACCGTAGCTACCGCTTAATTTGTATTTTCCTGCTTGTTCATTTTGTTCGTGTAATTGTTTCTTTTTAATACTCTGTCTCGATTCTGTGTTTTACTGCCTTTTTATTGCTCTGTTCTTTATGCCATTTTTGCCTTTTCCCCTTACATATTACTCTTGCTCTCTTCTTGCTCTCCCACTCTCCCTATATTTATTAGTTTTTGTATAAATGTATTCTTTTTATTCAGAGGTCATGTAGATGCTCTTCTGCTTTTTATTTTATGCTTGCTTTTTTATGCATTTTATTGCTTTTTTATTTGCTCTGCTCTCTAATGCCATTCTTGCTTGTTTATCCGATTTTTTGTTTTGCTTTGATTTATAAATGTGAGAAATTTATTTAGTTAATTTTGTTTGAATTTATGTAATATATTTATATTTCATGTTTATTTATTTTGTTGTACTTGTAATATTGTTGCTTAAGATCTTCTTGTGTTTCCCTCCAAGTTAGGATTGGCAGGCCCTTGGGTCACAGTGTTTTATTATGCTTTTGTCATTCCGGGCCGACTTGGTTGGGGTTATGTCTTGTTTTTGTTTTTTTTTTCCTTTTAACTCGTCTTACTTCTTTTATCACTTGTTTTTGCTGTCATTGTCTTGTTGAAGGCCGAATAAATAATAATAAAATAATAATAATAATAACAAAGTCATGGTTATCACAAGGTAATTTTTTTCTAGCCACTGCACGTTTGTTATAACGAGAGTTGACTGTATCATTGGAGAGTAATCAAAACTCAGAACTCCGTACTCTATTTTGGGCAGCTGATTCAGATGTGAATATCTATGAGGAAATGAACTTGAAAACAACAATACAGGGCAGATCCCCAGCGTACAAGGGAGCATTTCTTGCTAATGACAACAAAACGTTGTGTCAAACCACACATTCCTCTCATTCGAATAAAGAAATGTTGACAATACTGCTAATCGTTTTCCAAATAGCAGTAGGCCTATGGCAAACATTTCTCAGAATCAGGACGATAGTTTTGGCACGGTTCCACTGTAGCTTAGTGTACAATAAAAGCTTCTAGAATAAACTCCTCCAATATATACAAAGGCTAAATACATGTATATTAATAAATGTACAACTGTGAGACACGTTATGGTAATTACTTAACCACCAGGAAGACGTTTTGCAATCAGAGAAACATTTCAAAGTCTTCATGTACTAGAGGCAAAATTCTATTGTCCGAAGTAGGATAGAGATTCGTTTGACCAGGATATAGGGAAAAAGTGGGGGACAGGTCGTCGAAGTTGGAAACACGTTGTGCACACAAATTAAGAACTCCTTAATTAAAAAACCCCAATGAGAGCGAGCATTTCGTTAATGTCTTCAATAAACACATATGAAGCCAACTTTATACATCCAAAGATCAAAAGTAATGTTGAAGGCTGGGATTCTCGTCATATCTATCATTACAATCACATATACACAGCATTAAAGATACAGTTTGTGTGGCAATTGCTTTTTCCGTACTGAGGGATACAAAATACATGTACATAGAGTCTGACCGAACATTACAAAACAGGTAGAAGAGCCAAGTGGATCCAAACCATTTTTTTTTGGGGGGGGGGATTTTATTGGGGGATAAGAGCCTCAAAATTCTCATTTTTTCTGCAACCTTTCATGGCCTTTCTACAAGTTGAGGCTACATTTGGTGCTTTGTTTATGCTTCTGAAGGAGGGGACAGGAAATCACAAAATTGCCTTTCACTTCAAAAAAAACAATTGTTTGCTTCTTTAATGTGGGAGTACCATGACCCCATTGACCCCACATCCGCCCTTGAGAATAACAGAAGCCAAAAATGAAATGCCAATAATTTTACACAAATACGCACATCGGACGTGAGAATATAATTTGAACAGTTTTGAATGCCAATAAAATGTCAAGTTTGTAACAATGTTCATCCTCAGCACTACTTGCTACTGGGATGGTACTACTCAAGCAAAATGATGCCCTGGCTCTTAAAATTGTCTGTACTGTAACATCACATTTCTGGTTCAAAAGATTTTATCCTATCTGATTACATGATAAAAACAGGAATTGGTCCAACAAACGAGTCTAAAACTCCCTCAAAATTCTTGCACTGTCATTCAGTTTCTCTGGATACATATTTACAATCATTTACGATAAGATGGCCAGGTACTCTAGTGCCTTAATCGTGATACCACACTTGGTCCTTGTTATAACATCTCACTCACAGACTGCATCTTTATTGGCTAAGAACTAGTCACATGGCATTCACTATATTGTTGTGCATGGCCAAAAGAACCATACTTGTAATAACCAAAATACTCTACGAACAGCAAAAGCTTTTGTGTATTACATACAGATGAGCATGTTGTGCATCTTTCCAAGTCTGATAATAAAGAGCTAGTTTCAAACATTCTGTGCAGAGATAGTTTGGAAAATTGCTGGTGAATATCAAACAAATATTCAAATGGTATTTCATTTAATTATGTGAAGGCTAAATTAATTAGTCATTGCTAAGATCAAGCAGCACCTGTGTATGAGGCGTTATAAAACAAATACTGACTTCTTTACCTCATGGGGCAGTAAAACGGTGACCCATGGAGTGTTCTGTTTCTCCCAAGATGAAATAAAGCTGTCAATACTTGTACATGTATACTATTTTCCAGCATCTCTGTTCGCATGGCAGTTTGGTTGTGGACTTCGGAGGGGAAGATTGGTAAGTTGGTCAGTGGTCACGTAACTACCAGGACCAACTGGCCCATTGGGCACTACCCCATCATCGGTGATGGCGGTGCTGGGGACAACGCCCAGATTCCCAGAAAGCAACCCTGTGGCTTCTTGCTGTGTCACATTCGCCAGGTTGTCAGTTTCAAGCCTAGATTCATTCTGTAGCACTAAGGGTTCAGCTACAACATTCTCCTGTCCACGGTTGTTGTTGTTGTTGTTCGAGGGGCTTTCCTCTGCAAAGGCCACTTCAGGATCCAGTGGCGCAATGTTGCTCATTTGTGCCGCTGTTATGTAGCCACCACCACTGCTGCCGCCCACTGTTCCGTTCATGTGGATGTGGTCGCTGTGTGTAGCAGGCTGCGCAGAGGGTGGTGGGGAGAGATTCGATAGCTGTGCTTGATCGACATAGCCAGAAGGTGCAGCACTGTGCATTGCCTCACCTGCAACGTTTCGAGCCATCGGAGGAACTGACATGTTGGGTAACATTCCCTGGACAACGTATCCATTCACATTGGCCGGCTCAACTCCATTCATGCTTTCCACATCAATACCGTCAGAGTCTAAACCGACCCTCACATAGTTCAGTGCCCCTTCTTCACTGTCGTCAGAGAGGGCATCTGCACTTTGAGTCCTGGCAATATTTGTGGCTCCTGGGGGCTTGTTGGTAGGTGTGGTTTCAGAGACTGGCGGTGCACAAGGTGCTGTGGCTCCAAGGGACACCAATGAGGCTCTGTCTCGTGGGGAATTTGATGAGTCCACAGTACATTGCGAAGGTTCCTGTGATGCCCTCACATGTGGCCGATCAAAGGCACTCTGGACATAAGAATCAATTCCTGCCCCATTTACATCCTCCTCTGACCTGCTCCCTTGTCCTCTTGTTGCCTCAGCCCCTCCTGTCTCCTGTCTGGCCTGACTCTGAGAGGGGCCAGCTGAGTCCTGACTACTGCTTCCCGTGCTGTCGCACAGTGCGGCAGTGGCTCTGGCCCCTCCACGCAGTCCCATCTGACTGTAGGCATCGGCAGGACTCTCAGAAGGGCTGTACATTCTGTCACTAGAAGCTGCTGCCCCAGGAACGAACCCTTGCTGGACATAGTCCAATACGGTGCCATCGTCGACACAACTGGCCCCTGCGGAGTCTCCCCGTTCCTTGCCCTTGGCACCTTTTGAAGGTGCCTTTGAGAGCTCTGCTCCCTGGGAGGAAGCTCTGTCTCTTCCAGGATCTTCCCTCACAGGTCTCGGTCCTGTACAAGGAGGTACAGATCTCGACATCTGCAAATATGAATCAATGGCATCTCCATCCCCTGGATAATCATCGTCGGGGTTTGAGCTTTCTTGCCTCCAAAACAGTAGGGGCAGTCCATCCACTTGGGGTCTTGGGGCTGATGCTTGTGAACTTTCACCCCTGACCCTCTGACCTTCGATGTCCTCCTTTTGAACTGGGGACAGACCGTCTTTGGTCATGCAGGAGTAGGTCAGTTCATCATCATCCCGGATGTGCAGGTAGCTTCCCCCGCTCCCCACACTGACTGGGCTGCTTGGCCCAGCCCCATTATACTCCTCCCCGGACGATGGGTCCTCCTCTCGCCTGGGGCTGGGCAGGAGAGGCTCTGAAGCCAGGGGTGCATCACTGAGCATTGGGTCACCCTTGAAGCTCAGCAATGGGTGGTCGTCAAAGTTGGTGACGTCATTTTGCAAGTCAACAGTGCCCCGTGGCTTGTCACCAATGTCAAAGCCATCGGTTATGATGTCGATGTCAACCATGTCCTTCTCCTTTGGTCCAAGATCGACAAACAGCTGACAGGGGATGAGGTCATCAAACTCTTCCGGTTCCCTGACCATGATATGGTTTCTGTTTTCTGATAAGTAATCATTCTCAGCCTGTGAAGCAATAATTGGACAAATACTTTTGACATTTTCTTTTGGAAGTCTCTTTTCTTTAAAATATATACCTAAAAAGGGGACACAGCAACAATCTGCAAGGAGCCAAAACTCACATGGGAAATTCCACCATCTGTCGCTTTCCATTGTTTGGAAAAAAATGCAATCAATGTTTTCACACAAATGAAACCCAGTTGCTTATCAAAC
Organism: Acanthaster planci; assembly: GCF_054643075.1. NCBI lineage: Eukaryota > Metazoa > Echinodermata > Asteroidea > Valvatida > Acanthasteridae > Acanthaster > Acanthaster planci. Next base: position 15,539,014 of record NC_141788.1, read on the forward strand.
AACTGGCACTATTGGCACTTGGCATTTCTTGGAGTGGGTGGCAACCAGCCCCTGGTATAATGTATGCAACAGATCATGAAGGTCTGAACAAAAATATGGGCACTTTACTGTTAGCAGACATCGGCACACTAATGAATCTAGTATAGGTAAGATTGAGGGGCCGAAGTCGGACTTGCACAAGAGTGCTAGTGCTCAGTCGTACACACCTATCAAGCTCATCTTTGGTTTGATGACTGCTTAATTAAACTGTGTAAGACAAATGTGTGCTCACCCGAAGCAGTGATGGGGGCCTGATAGCTGGAAATTTGCGAATCGACTTCTTGATACGACAGAAGATGATCACCACAAGCACAACGGCCATGAGGAAGGCAGAACACACACCAACTACAAGTCCAACAGAAATTGGCTCAGCTAAAAAGGGAGGGAAAAAAAGACGGATCAGCCATGTGACAGCCAATGGACGAATTAGCCCCGGCCGTTCCACATCTTTTGACATCCACCGGGATGTTCCAGAAGTCTTTGCAGGATTGAGCTCAGGTAGAGCTCGGCAGCTGTAACACTGCGTGGTGACGGCATATCCTTGCATGGGCAAGTCCGATCAAGGACCAGAGTTAACCGTAACTCCACCAACTCTGATCAGGTGCATGCTATTTGAAGACCGCTGGACTAGTCTAGTCCACTATGAATGAGCAACCTACCAAGGTCGGTCACATCGCTGGCTGTAACAGCTGGTTTTAATAGCACAAGTATATGAAGAAAAAAAAAGAAGTAAAGGCAGGAAATGTACTAGCAAGTATGTCACTGGTCACTTTTTTCTATCCTTGTTATTTTGCCCATCCTACTTCCACTACTTCTCCTTAAAAGTCTAAATGATGGTTGACTGAAGTCACACGCACTTCAACTTCACTGCACACATGCTAGGTACATCACAAAAAAAACCAGTAGTTGACTACTGGTCCTTGATCGCCTCAGACCTATTCAGTAAGAAGTGGTTAGAGGCTTTTAACTGGACTCTGTCCTGTCTGCCCTTATGTGTTATGGAAAGATTATCTGTCTCCTCCCTCAAGTTTTAACTCACGCGTTACGGCGTTGATTCTATTGCACGATGACTTCTTTACAGATGTTCCCATGGAGTTGCGTGCCTGTACGTGGAAGTAGTAGTACTGGTCTTTTTGCAGGTCTGTGGGCAAATATGATTTTTTTTATGAGACATGCAGCCTGTAGACTAATTCCCCTGTCACAATTAAACACCAACATCTCTGCTCTGTAAGGGTGGTGGGACACAGCAACTGAAACAACTCAGCATTGAAACCAATGAAACGATGCGACCAGCACTGAGTAATGTATTATCAGTCTGTGAGTGCCAGTGTTGTACCCGAGTACTCGTTGAGTACCAAGCTCTCAGCCAAATATTGAGCTGGCTGGGTGGGAATAAAGCTGGAGTCCATGGACATTAGATGGTACTGGTAGATGCACAAAAGTAAGATTACAAAATAAGATGATGACTTCAGAACATCACTATTTCAAAAAAATTAAGTTTTTATGACAAATGAACTTGATAAGTACTTGGCTGAGTACTGTTCGAGTATTTTTCTCTTTAAAACTTCACTTTTACAAAACCGGAGTGTCTGAAGTCTTACCCCTGTGCATGTACCAACAAAGGCTCATGTACTCCAGCATTACTCCCTAGTCCTAATCAGTTCAATAGTTGGCTAAAAATACTTGATGCTCGTAAAGTACTTGACTACAACACTAATGAATGCTACTGGTCAGTGATGCATGCAAATACATGGTGTAGTCACTTGTAAAGGAGATTGAAAAAAAAGGACTCTGCGCCACTTTAACAACTGCCACATTTCCAGCTTGCTCAAATGCATGCCCACCTTCAAGTTACCAAACAGACACAATGGGTTAATAGCGTGGCACCACCTCAGTGACAAATGACTTCTAGTTGTAGCTGATGGATTGGTTTTGCTCATGGCTGGATTACCCCATCTAATGCTTGAGGCCCATGAAAGAAATCGGGGACCTTCAAACACTCTAGGGCCAGAACAGATACCACAGTTTGCTTCTCTCTTTAAGTTTCAATATTCATGTACCGGTTGGAAGAGCTGAAAACAATCTAGTACCCATTGTGCGGCAGCCATGCATCAACATGAAACACCTGGCTGCAGCGCTTACCAGCACTGTGGAATTGGTAGTAGTGCCTAGAATGGAGTAGAACCAATGACACACAAAAGCGTGGCACCAACAGCAGACTTAATTGGGCCCCCTGGTTTCACAGCATTAAACTATGTGCTGCATGCAATGCCCACATTGTGTAATGAAGGCAGGGCTCGCAGAATCGGTAGTCCGACGTCCCAGGAAAACCAAACTATTTTGTTGGGCGACCAAATGTTCCAGGCTGCCAGCCTGGTGGGCAAGCACCTGTTTTCGGCAACACATTTTTTTGCCCGGGGTTTTGGACATTTCAGCACCGTGCACTGAAAAAAGATCACAAAAAAAGACTGCAAAAAACAGAGCGACATCCTAACCTTGATGTTGAATGACTGTACATGTTTGGGTAGGTGCACCATGGTACGTACGGTCAAATCATTGGCATGAACCAAAGGTGTCTGCATTCAGTCGTTTTCCTTGTTCCGGATCGCTAAAACTATATTCAGTCATATTACAGCTCAATTATCATCAAATTCCAATGAAATGGGAACAGAGGTCTACCTTGTACATGTACATTTTCAAATTTTGAGCTTTGAATTTGTCTTACAAGATCGACAAACGTGACGACGACACTTTTCCTAGTTCTGGATCGGTTTAGCCAGTTCTGGATCACTTCAAAATTTTCTTTACACATAAAACATAGTCAAGCGTAAACCCATTTCTCTGCCAAAACCATTGTAACAACCATATTTTCTAGTAAAGAAAATCTAATTTTAAAGGGGATTTGTTTATATATTAGAATATCAGTGCATTAACATGGTAGCCTGCATAAATTTTGACTTGACTTTGGTGCCCAGCGAGCCATCGACCACAAATCCCTCCACGCCACAAAGTTGGCGAACCCATTACATCACGTACAAATCTGTTACGCACGTAGACTCCCGTGCCCGAAGGGCAACTACATTTTTAAAAATTTCGCGAGCCCTGGAAGGTTCACTTACCTGTAGTTACTGTATAAAGGTAACAGGGTAAACACCGAGTTTCCTCTTGCACTGCATCAGCAGGCAAGGGCACGGTTAGAAGGGCTAAATTCCCACATTCAATCAGTGTCATTTATCAACCACAACTGAAAAATGCATCGTATTTCATTTCATGATGCAATACTGCCTGTAACTGCAATTCTCGGTTGCACTGTTTTTCAATGTATGAGTAACTGTTTCCAGTAACAAAAAAAAACAATGCACACCGTGCAAGGGAAGATGAATCATCTGATCAGCAAAGACTCAAAAAGAAAAACAAACACCTACCCGGTAACTCTGTGGCCAGGCAGTTTACTAAACAACCCCCTTTCACAGTGTAGTGCCCCACTGGAAAGACCCATATCAGAAAACATCCCCTTGGCATTCCTCCAAATGTGAGGATGCCTACCACTGCAGTGTGAACAGAGCCTAGAATGCTTTCTAAAGGCAAACACTGAAGCACTTTGGAATATGAGGCTTGTCTCTATCCTTTGGATCTGCCACAGGTAGGACTGTAAGCTTTAAGCAGGAGGCACATTAGCCCTAACTTCCTAGAGCAACTTACTAGCAACCTTCCTCATCCTTGGAAATTCCAACACCGAATAGTAAACTGTGCACATAAACAGCTAGACTCTGCTTTATTTGCGGTATGCCTAATCCCACGCAAATCACAGTCAGTTTACGAGTGAAGTAATCATCCTAACTGATTCTAACAGACCCCAGTGTTGGAGTTTTGCTGGTTGGGGAAGGTAAGGGTCAAGTCTAGTATCCCACATCAGCTCACCATAGACTGTGTAGTTGGTGACATTCACGCCTACACTCAGTGTCGTCGGCTTGCCTCCATCCCTGCTGGTGTATGAGATGAGGTATCCGAGCAACTCCCCATTTAGTTTGAACTCATTTGACAAGGGCTGTGGTATCAAAATCATAGCATGTCTGCTGTTACATGTATTTCATTTGCAGGGCCAATATAAAGAAATGCAGCATTTCTTAATGCGATTGACCACAAACCCCCTCCCCCACTCCCAAAACATACCCAAATGGAAAACCCACCTCAATAATTAACTGTGACCCTCTCTGTGAAAAAGAGTCATGTCACTAAAGCCACTTTGGAGATGAAGGCCTTTGAAAGAATCTTGCACAGTGTTTAAAGCAATAGGAATCCTCAACATTTTAGTATCTAATGTACGTAAGTCCATTTTTATGTAACATTGTGTACCAAACTGAGTGACACATCAAAACAAAGAGCTCAAATTTCTCATGGGACCAAGCAAAAATCAAAGGTATCCACAGAGACTTGTGACTCATTTTTACAGAGTAGGTTACAAATACAGGCATTTTTGTACCAAAGCAAGAAAAACACAAGAAAATTTTAGCCATTCGGAAATTACATTACTTGATATAAGCTAAAAAATGAAGGCATTCATTGGCCCAAACCACAAGTACAACACGTACTGTGCCAAATGGGAAAATGTTACGCTACTGCTGCAATGGTATCAACCATTTGGTATCAAAGATTTAAATTTGCTAAGATATTATCAAAAAATAAAACACGACACAAACACAGCCAAAACAAAAACAAAAAAGTAATTGAACAGTTTTCGATTCAGTTGGAAATGTTCCACTTCCATCCAAGGCTGGGGTATCTTCTTTTTTTGGTAAGATTTCCAATGACCCACCTTCCAAGAGAGCTGCACTTGCCTCCTGTTGCTGTTACGATTCGGTTTGTCGACGCATCTGAAATTTTTTGGCAGATCTCGAGGGACTTTGAAGAAAACCAAGAATGTTAATTTTAAAAATATGAAAAGTACAAGCAAAACAATCATAACAAACCCCAAAAAACCCTCGCTCCTTCTTAAGTTTGTAGGAACATTCTGAAAAGCCGACACTACCGAGGATGTGACACAGTATATACAAATGGTATGTCAATGAGGTCATGACTGCACATCCAAACACCCAGAGGGACTTTGATAAGAAGTTCCCCTTTCGGCTAATTTGACTGACCTCTGGTCAGTGGTCACCCACAGGCCCGAGGGGGACACTGATGTACAAAAGTGACCTAATTACACCAGCCCACAAATTTCATTACATGCATGTACCTCTGTGCAAAATACAAAAAGGAACTTTTCAGGGATTACAACTGAAGGCATTCTAAAGAGTCACATATTTTCAGCAAAGTGCCCGACTGGGCACTATTACTTTAAATTACTTGCAATGTACATGTACATGTAATTGCGAGTGCCTAATTTGGACGGAAACAAATGTCATAGAATGGCCTGTACAGGTGTCCCTATGATTACATGTAGGTTAGAGTCGGTCCTCACTTCTTTTGGTGTACAGTTCCATGTACTTGCTATACGTGTTTCTCTCAAACTGTAAACATTTGAAAAAAGATAATGTAATAAAGATTCAGGTTGACTTCCATGTAGTGGGTGGCCAGCTACGGTTCCAAAGACAATCAACTCCACTCAGTGCAGGACCCAGTCTGGTCTGACAGGTCAGCTGAAGCAAATCAACACATTTCTGCTGCAAATGGCATTAATCAGATGTGGTTCCTAAAATTTCAGACGTGGATGACCGACAATCCCCTGTCCTGGTTCCCCCTTCCACAGTATTACAAAGCACTGCGAGTGAATGGTGGTCTTACCTCCTTCAGTGGTACGCCCTTCGGCCACTTCTGAATAGTTGCTTTCAATGGTTGGACTATGATTGGCACGTTGCGCCTTCACTCTGACTTTGTACAAGCCGTATGGATGACCCAAACCCACGAGAGTGTACTTCACTGTTCCTTCCTCGGTCTTGTTAATACACAGAATTGAGGTTAACAAACCATTCACAGTATGCTGTCAAGACATTTTGGGAGACGGGCATGCCAGTTGGGTTTGTACTGACGGGCAAATTTTGTTTAAATATAAAATAAGGCAATGGGCAGGTGATGGGCCATGACAACTTGTATTTCCAAGGATGGATTTGCGCCAGGGAGATGTTAATCAATCTTGGACTTTTGCCCTGCCCAACATGCATCATAACATTGTATACTCAGTGTTTGCTCCCATAGGCTTGTGAAAAAACCACAAGCGTACTTGGGTGGGACTCGAACCCACAACCTCCTGCTAGTGCAGATGTCTATGGTACACATCGAGCAGGGCAAAAGTCCAAGATTGATTAACATCTCCTTGGTGTATATCCATCCTTAGAAATAGTTGTTCTCGTTAACCGCTGCTACGTCTGAGTCGAACCAGCAAGCCGACACCGGCAAGCTCGGCGGTCGAGTAGTTAAGACATCTGCACTAGTAAGCAGGAGGTCATGGATTCGAGTCTCACCCGGGTACACTTGTGGTTTTTTCCACAAACCTTCAGGTGCGAACATTGAAAGGGCGAAAGTCCAAGATTCACTACAACTTGCCACGGTGGGAGTTTCCAGCTCAATTCACCACACAAATGCAATGCAATTTACCCGTACCTGCTTCTTATACCAGCTTTCATTGGCTGGGGTACCTTCCCACCTGTACTCTACGATGTAGGTAATGACCCTTGGCCTAAGGAGCTCATCTGGAGGACGCCAAGACAGCAGGAGCCTGGAGTCGGAATGGTTGGAAACGCTTAGCTGGCTTGGGGGATGCAACTTGCCTAAGAAACAACAGGAAAGATGCAAGATTTTGGATCCATTGAACAACACCCAACTTCATGAAGCTGACAAGCAGAAAATACTGTTTTGTAAATTTATGGCCAAAGAAGTAAGCATAAAAAAAAATCCCTACCCCAAAACAGCTGACAACAACCTGTTAAAAGCTACATGTAGACTAATTGGACGCCATATTGGCAGGTGCCCTGCTTTTGCCAAGGCTCCCCAAAATTAGCCATGCTTCCCATTTGTTCATTTGTTCAGGTTACGTGAAGAATTTGCACTTTATAAATGAATCAATAGGACTGTATTACTATATCATGACTCACATCACGATGAATGTGATTTGATTTCAGTCTGATGTTTTGTGTTGTGCCAAGTGGTTTGGTATCACTACAACTCAGAATATGCAAGCAGTTGCTCCTCTCAGTGCTCCCATCTCAACACATGTACATGTACAAAGGGACAGAAACAAACAGCAAATTTCTTGTGGAGACCTTCTATCCTACTCTCTTGGGCCTCCACAAGGCACCAGTTCATCAGATCATACTCACACATGGAAGGAAAAGGCAAACGCCACATGCTTCTTCAGCTATGCCAGCAAGGCATAAAAATGAAGGGACGCTGAATTTGTTTAGCCAGTAATGCATCCAAGAAACAAACAAAACAAGTTCAAAATGAGCTGACATGGACTCTACTTACTGTCTGTTTCGGTGTTGAAGAATATTTTTGTAGAATCTGCCACCAGTTTCCACTCATTAGTTGTTCTGACGAGGTAGTGACAACGATAGCATGGCTTACACTTGCATTTACAGCTGGTGGCACCGCATACATGGTATTCAGGGGAACGGCATTCCTTCCAAACTGCTCCACTGCTGGTATAATGATATCAAAGACAATGTGATGGTGATTTGAAAAACAACATTCGATCTTTTGTTGTTTTGAGCGAGTGCCATCTAGAAACCTAGGGCATTTAAGGATGTCCCTAGGTACAATGAATGTATCGTAAGCTTTGGAATATAAGCCACGGCTTTTACATGTATGTTGATTCTCATGCTGAAAAAGTCTCTACAGCTAATACACCAGACGCAGGCCTTGAAATAGTACCAGCCCGGCATAAAACTTCTAGCGAAAAATGCTCCGGGCTACCTAAACTTGGTGCCTTGTTGCCCGGTGGGCTGGTGAAAAATTCAGAATAAGCCTACCTGTTAAAACTTAGATCAAAATATATAATGCTTGTTGCGATAATAAATACAAGATCGCAAAAACCGAGTTGTTGTGGATGTGTTTTTACTTGAGTTTTTGAAACGTGATTCTCGCGTGACAGGGCGATAAGCGACCGTGAATGCCATGAACAGAGTAGACTGGTGGGTTGTAGTGCTGGTGTAGCATAGCACATGGTACAGTGCTATACCACACGTGCACACTATTCTCGTCTACTGTTTAGGCCACTTCTGCTTCTGACTACATGTACATGCCTCTCAAAAGTAGTATCGGTAGGTCAGAATTTTGTTTGGTCAATTTTTTGTGCTGATGTAATAGCCTGAATGGGGATGAAAGCTTTCAAAAATTGTCTCAAACAGTTATAAAACATGTCTTGATATAAGTAAAATTTCTGCAGTTGACAGATCACAAGAATTATGGACAATCACACACAGTCAGGTAATCACGATGGCAAACTAGCCAACAATGTCGGTGTATCGCGTGGTAAGCATACATGATGCATCCAGACAGGTGATAAACCATGTGGCAGGAACTCGTAAACACAGAAAAGAAATACATAACCAAGAAACCAAGTTCTGTGAATTAACTTGAAGAAATCCTCTTGCAACATCGATGTTTTTTCGACCTGCAGCTGTATGGCTACATGCGACACTGATGTAGTTTTGATCGACTCGTGACTGGGACGTAAAGACTGGTTAGCAAATTTCGATCTCATGTTCTTTTGCATGGCCACAGCGTGGTAGGAACCAGCACAGCTTTACTTTCATGCATTGAGCTTTGCACACAAAATTTCACTACTGCGACAGCAAAACATGAGTGGAACTCGTGAAAATGACAGAAGTTTCTTTTCAAAAATTGCAAATGAAGTAGGAAAATATATAAAAACAAGCGTTTTAACATGAGAGAGGGTTGTTGAAAGATATTTTGTAAAGACAGAAAAGACATCAGCATTAATTTCTATTTTGTTTAATTTTGTAAATTGGTTTTCTAACTTGCTGATAAAAATGTTAGGGTCGTGCAAAAAAGTAAGGGTCGGTGGGTAAACGGAAACCAGAAGTATTTTGGGGGGGCCCTTATCAATTTTTCCGACAACAGCTAGCTTTACTGGGCATTGCAGGAGTCCTTGAAAGCATTTGGTACAAAGTAAACACAAAGCCAAACAGCACCCTCTTCTGATTGAAAAAAGTTTTCTCTCGTTCACCGCGCATGTTCGAAGGTCGGAAAGTAAGCAAAAAGTAGCATTTTTTGCCAAATGTTAGCAACCCAAACGATAGGAAAAATGGAGCAAAGAGATGATTTTGATCCTGGCTCCGTGACCAGTGACTCCAGTGACTTTTACTAACACACATGCCTCTTTATTTATTTATACCATGAGCCTTTTATTTTCCGAAATGACAAATTCTGCATTGGTAAGCTGATAACATAAACATTTTTTTTATAAACAAGCTAGTAAAACTCTAAAACGGGCTAGTAAAATATCCATTGAACTAGCCCAGTGGACTAGCAAGGAAAAAAAAATTTGAGCAAGGCCTGCTGACGGCACGGCAAACTTTGAAGGATAAAATCAGTCACAAAAACCATGGCCGGGCAATGCGTACCACGTGCTGGTGGTACTCAAGTTTTCATTGATTGCCATTTACATCTACTAACTTGAATCTTAGAAAATAAACAAAAATTTGAGTTGTCTGGATTTTGAGTTATTAACAGAATTCCCCGAGTCATGGAGTCATGAAACACATACATGAAATGTGTACGTTATCCTAAACTTGACATGCTCTACTGTGGCAACATTTTTGGTGATTATTTCCCCACTTTTTATTCATTCTCATGGTGTACTTTTTTTTGGCAGACAAATAATAATTTTACTAAGATTTCTTTTATTGTTGTTGCCTAAAGAATTCTTTCTACTATTAAAAGAAAACCAACCACTTCAGTGGTGTGCCTTTGTGTGGCACATCTTCCGTCTTTTCCCCGATCGTGTTCAGCTTGACATGCCACAGAATTTCGGGGTTTTTCACTTGGGCTTTCTGATGACAACACTTCCTGTGGTCACGTGGTTCTTGGAAAGTGTCAGTGATTGGACTGTCCACAAAAGGGTCTGCGGCAGCATTCAGGCCAGCCTGAAAACTGGGTTTGTTGTGGTCGCAGTGGTGTGTGCAGTGCATGTGCCGCATGCAACATGCATGCATGAAACACGAGCAGTTCCAATGTGATGACTCAAACCAAGGTCTCGTGGCAGATTTTTCATTTTTGAAGCAATTTGGCAGTGTTTTTTGATTGCCGTCACAAAAACTTTGAGATAACCAGATGTCATGTTGTGGACAGTTACAGAGGTTTTTTCCTTTACAGAGAAGCCTATTCTTTTGGCAAGAAATAGTCGGTCTACAAGATGAAAACAATCTTTAGATTTACCTGACTTGGAGTTGACAAGATTTTATTGTTCATGTATGTCCCTGACCGCATAACTTTTACTGGCCGCTTGGGGAAAAACGGGCAAGAGCTGACGCACAGCCCACGCACACAGGAAAATCATCCAGCCAACAATAAATATTAAATTTGACAATATAAAATGAATTTTTTAGGGCGACATTCGTTCATACTTTTCTTACATTTATTAGGACTGTACATAACCACTGACGCACTGTACTGTTGCTTCAGCATCTTCATGGCTGGATCATCAGCACTGTGGCGTGACTTACATGTATACGCATACATAAATATAAATAAATTGAAATTGAAGACCAATATGAGGTATATATTTAATTCTAAAAGAAAAAAGGGAACCAAAATAAACAAAGTACCATGGGAGTCCTTTCTGACTGTTTTATTGACAAGAAATAGTAGTGAGTTGTTCTTCTTGTGTTCCGCAATGTGTGGAACACAACATGAATTAACCCTTTAATATCTCCTCTAAGACCTTTCAAAATTCACCAGAAGATTTGGGAGGATTTCACAAAACTTTGAGAACTAGACACATGTACATGTATGTACAGTGCAGATCCAGCCACTATTAATCTGCATGAGCCTTGATGACCCGTGAAAGTTACATGTACATTGTACATACAGGTACATGTAAAAAACAAATCTTGGCTTGAAGCAGTGTGGCCGATTTCGGATAATTCAGGAGGTCTTCTGCAAAAAGACCGGTGAATACATGTGCATGCACCTGTGTAAACTCTGGACCACAGGCTGGCTATGCTGCCCTGCTGTTTTATTTGGAACTGGCAGATCACCAAGGTTTGATTTCCTGTGGCAAGTTCTTCCCCACAACTCCCTGTTCAGAGTCGCCATGAACCATAATTCCACAAAAGCATCCGGAAAGAAGATGTCCCACTCTGTCCAAGTGTCAAAGCCTCTACCCTGGCCTGCCCTTAAATCCTGTGTTGAATAGTTATCCTTATTCATTTTCTGTACCGGTACTTTAACATATTTAATAACACTGAGGCACACTGTGCTAGGAAGTTATTTGAGCCATCAAAACTATCCAAAATTAAAAGGATACTTGTAAGGTACTCGTACACGCAATGCCGTTACCGGTATTTTTAAATACATGTACATGTACATGTGCAAGCCTTGAAACACACATGTGAGTCCCAATACAACTCATTTTCACATGTGTTGCTATTTTAAAGGGCTACTCTGATGGCTTGTTGGTTTTCATGCGAATCCGATTTTAACACACGTAAGCAAAACTGTGGTGTCATTTTAGGCAGCACATCTCATTGTTACCGGGTACATGTACACTGATCTTGAAATCACAATATACTCAGGTCTGTGCTTACATGTATGTGACTCACTTTAATGCTGAAACTTCTGTTTCACATACATGTACCACGGAGCTATTAGCTCTGGACATATAATAACAAACTCAATGAAAATCTCCATGCGCATCTTTGAGTCTACTTAGCTCGAGTACAGGTACATGCAAATGTATGTGGGAAATATACAGCAAGGACATTTTTCAATTCAGCTGTGTTGGTTTTCATTTTGTTAATGTTGCATGTCACATTTTGCGTATCGCAATATGTATTGTGTCACAACCCATATATCGTGATACATATATGTACATGTACATGTATCGTGTTGTAAACAAGTTTTTTGTATTTAGATGAACCCTTCTGCTTCAACAGGTCAAAAAATTTGCAAAGTTACCTATTTGTTTCTCTGTACATGAGGATGTCGGTGGAAGTCACGCTGTCATTCTGGCCTCCTCTCATCCACGTACACGTAACCTGACTGAAATCGTAGCTGAAGCAGTGCAAACCTGATGCGGGGTCCGGTGGAATTGGATCTACAAGACACAAGTTGTACATTGTACAATTCCAGTGACAGCACTGAAGAAATGTGGTAGCCTGGGCACAGGAATGACCAGTCTTCTGTTCATGTGTTGCAATTCTTTATAAATCCAAGGTGTCATATGCCTGTGCAGTGAATTGGTTTTGACTGGGTTTGGCATGAAGTCACTGTTATTCAAAGTTCTCGCACGGGACAAACGCAACGAGGAAAAAACAAAAGTACATATACATGTACTATTCCTGAGCTTCTTGTTTCCTGACCTACCCTACTTTGACAGTGCAAAGTTAAAAGTTGTTTGGGGGGAAAAATTGGGGGGAAGATCCGAACTGGAAACAAAGGGAGAAAAAAACACAAATGCATGTCCATTGCACACAAAGTATGAAGTGGTACAAAAGAGTTCAATGGGCACATTCTGCACACAAAGTGCATGAGGTGCCATTTACTATTGTAAAGAGTGCCACCTGACCTCTCTTGCTACCGTTTTCAACCTGTGAACAATAATATGTACATGTACATGTCGAGCTGCAAATTGAATCAGTATTTTCAAAAAGGAAAAAACCAAAATTAATTTCTTCCTACATGTACATGTACAATGTAATTGATATCCACATACATGTACGGTACGTGTGCCCTGTTCTCAGATGTCATTACCAGTAAGCAGAATGACATAAACAAATGCAAAGGTGAGTCAACCACAGAGACCCCGTACCGTATTTCTTTTTCCCTGAATTCTCTCTATGTAACACCAGATTTGTCATATCACTTTCAGATAAAGTTAAAAGATAAAGCCATATTAATTAAAGTTTCAAATGAAGAGTCTGAACATACTCTTAGCAGCAAAGGTTGGGGATAAAAAATCTGAACAAGCCAAACCATGCAGAACAAAACTACATGTACATCAACAAAAGCTGCTTCAAATTTTCGACAGAGGTCTTAAATTTTAGCAGGCCTACTACTCAGGACCTCAAATCTAAAGATTCACAGATCCTTTTGGCAAACTTGCTCTACTGAAGGGGGCTGGGGAATGAGTTAGTCAAGTCAGAGTGATTTTTGTTTTGCATACACTGTATAGTATTTGTCTGAATTCGGGTCTCAATCCATGGATTTGGAAGAAAATACAAAACACAGCATCAATGATTTCTTTGCTTGGAATGAGAATTTCCTTTTCTGATAGTCGTGAAGTCTGTCTCAACTACTGCAACAAAACTGCATGCCGTAAAGGATTACATGTATAGTCTAGATTTTGACTGAAGAGCCTTTAGCAGAAAAAAGAAAGAAACGGCTTCATTTCAATTTTGTTGTGTCACATTGCATTCAGAAGGATCAGATTTCCATTAAAAAATCACTGGCTAAAAATTATATACATCATATACCGGTATTTGGTAGTTACATGTATGTCAGATCACTTGCGTCTTTCCTGTACTCACCAACTCTGCTGGTGGTGTTCTCAGACCATCCTTCAGCAACCAGCATACCGGTACCAGCAGCTGAATGCGGCCGGGGCATCAGTGGAACAGTCAGGCAGCACCAAATGAGCAACAGAGTTCTCCTCCACTGGGAAGTCTTGTATGCCACCATGTTGACTGAACACATCATGACAATGAGCAATGGAAACAAGACTGAAATTCACAATGTGTTACAAAAAAATTACCTCTAAAAATTACAAAGCGAAAGGACTGCTAGACATTACTCCCATCCCCGCAAAGAAAATTGTACAAGTACCGGTACATACATGTACATGTACATGTAAGTGGACTACATAGAAAATGTACAGTGAAACAAATTAACAGGGAGCTGATATGAGGAGCTGGTGAAAATACATGTACATGTATATATGTGTAATATAAACAGCTGTTTGGGTAATCCTACACAATATTTCTCATGTGATATGGCCTGAAAAGTTTAGATAACTTCCCCCTTAATTTCTCACATTTCCCCCAACATGTACGTGTACATGGAGGCCCCTTTCATTTTTACACTTAATTTACACGTATTTCAGACGCTCTGTTTATTTTGGACAAGAAACGTAGTACATGTACATACATGTCTTCTCTGGAAGTGGAGAGGAAGAAATTCCTTGAAAAATCTGAGGGAAGCATTTCTCTTTGAAAAGAACAACACAAACAGATTCTAGCCCACAAATTTGCATAAAAATGTGTGGAGAAACTGGCTTAGGGATGAACGCATCACGTACACTGCAACAGGGCAAAAGGCATCCACAGGTACATGTACCGGTATAAATGTATCTACAAATACATGTAGCACATACATGTACGCAGAACCACCTGGATGTACTTGTACATGTGTACAAACACATGTAGTTTTGAAAATGGGTTCTGCCATGCGTATGTATCCATAGATCTAAACATGGCTTAGTTACAAGTATTTTCTCCTTTTTTCTGTTCCTGATATTTCATGGACATATAAAAAGACTGGAAATCGATAACAATTTTTTTTCAATCTGATACCGTACGTGAAAAGCAAAGACAGAAGTCTTTTCCTTTCTCCCCAATTCTTTCAAACAGCAAACAGAAATTTTACTTCAACCCTGAGCTGAGGTCCAACGAAGATGCTATTCTTTATCACGCACCACACTGCAGACATTGCCAATGTCATTGGGCATCTTGTGGGCGAAGTGGTAAATGGGCGAAGGGACTATATCTGACTATGTACCACCCAATGAAATAATTAATGTCTGTTGATAATAATGATCTCCGACACACATTTTCTCAGTCATAGGAGCCAAGTTGGCTCGGGACCGAGTTGGGTACGGACGGAGTTGACCGGTACCCAACAACACACACCCACCTGACATGCCTGAGGATGAGTCGACTTGTTTTGCGGCCTATGACGGACGATTTGTCTCTTCATATGATGCAAAGACGGTTAAGTTGTCTCATCAGTTGAGTTGTCCCAAGTCGAGTCGGCAATCACACTTCAGTGATTAAAAGCAATGCCACAGAAGGCAGTGGCTATAGCATAGGCCTACATGATATAGGCTGGCCTAACGGCCAGACGTTAGGCTAAAAAATTGCCACTAAACTTAAAACATAAACAAAAGCATGGCTTTTTACTACACGCCCTTTACGCTCGGTTTTATCATGAATGGTTTACACAAACAATACCATGAAACATGGAGGGAAAAGTGTGAAATTTCTTACTCTAGGAACTGGCCTTTATCCTACGTGTGATACTAACGCTTTCTCGCAATCTTTCCGCTGTAAATACATATGTACATTGTACATGCATGTCATATATTGTGCATGCTGTGCAGATTGTGACACAAACACGCTGGCCTACTGTACTTGCGTGTGCGTCACGCTTTCCAGGAACCTGATCATCCAACATGCGTATACACACTACGGTGTACTATCAAGGCCACGTTACGCAGCGCGGTGGATAGCCTGAGAGTTGACTTCTGATAGCGCGCTTCGGAACTCTTGGATAGGAACGTGCACAAATTTTAGAAATGTGCAATTTGTTTTCATGAGTTATTAACACATCAAATTAACTGAAAATTATCTGACCCAAAAGAGAAATATCCTGCCAAACATTTACCCATTAGTCACTTCCGAAAACCTAAAATACACGAAGAACTGCGTGCAGCATACCTGCAGAGCGGCACCCAACCAAAAGCGAATTAAAAGAATTTGAAAAGTGTGCGTGGTATGCCTGCAGGTGGAGCTCAGGTATTAACTGTTACAGTGTGCACCCTGGCTGATGAGGCCGCGCCAGGCGGTTGGTGGCGAGGACTTCCTAGGATTCAACGCTGATGTTAAACGTACGTCTTTGATGGCGACTTTCGGACTGTCCTTGAAACTTCTGTCCTCCAGCTGAGCGGTTTCCTTTTCACAGCTTCCCGTAGACGAGCTGTTTCGGGATGCTGGTATCAGGCGCATGCATGGCCAGCCCAGCAGATCTGTGCCGTGCAGATTATACTAGGGATTCCAGCCTGTTTTAAGACCTCCGTGTCGGGAATCTTGTCCTGCCAGCGGTGGAGGAGGTTGCCGAGGCAGCGAAGATGGAACAACTTTAACTGTCGTTCATGCCGTCGGTAGAGGGTACGGGTTTCGCAGCCGTACAGGAGAGTGGTGAGCACAACTGTATGGTAGACTTTAATCTTCGTGGAAAGTGTGATTCCTCTCCTCTCCCGGAGTTTCTGAGTCTCCCAAAGGCGCTGCTTGCTTTGGAGATGCGATTATACTGACCTCGGCATCGACGCTGGTGGAGCAAGAAAGAATCATGCTGCCCAGGTTGAAGAAGTTGTCAGCGGCCTGGAGTTTCCGTCCCTTCACTGTGATGTACAGTTCGTGTTGCTGGTTGCCAGGGGCAGGCTAAAACATCACTTCAGTTTTCTTTGTACTGATTGTAGGACCAAAACTGTCGCAGAAAGATCTTAGAAGCTGTCCATCTCCAATTGCAACTCGTGCGCACTGGAGGCGTTAAGGGTGTAGGACGTCGTCAGCGAATACAAGCTTCTCTGATCACAGTCTCCTTTACCCTCGTGACGGCCTGCAGGCTCTTGAGGTTGAACAGCTTGTCATCGAACATGTACTTGATGTGGACGCTAGGGTTGCTGTCCCTGAAGGCGTCCGTCAGCATTGCCGAGCACATCATGCTGAACAGTGTAGGGGTACGAACACAGCCCTGCTTGATTCCGTTTGTCACAGGCAAAGCGTTAGATGCCTCACCGTTGTCCAGCACACAGGCCATCATGCCGTCGTGAAATTGGCGAACAATTGTGAGGGCATCCGAACTTCCCCATGATTTCCAGAGCCCCTCTCTACTGACCCTGTCGAAGGCTTTGGTCAGGTCAACAAAGGTGATGTACAGGTCTTGTTGCTTCTCCATGCTCTCTCCTGGAGTTGGCGGGCGGCGAACACCTTGTCCGTGGTCCTACGGCCTAAGCGGAAGTCACACTGGCTCTCGGGGATAATTGCTCCAGGTGCTCCAGGAGACTGTTGAGCAGTACGCGGGCAAGGATCTGGCCGGCGATAGACAGGAGAGAGATCCCGTGGTAGTTGTCATAGAATTGGCGATTCCATTTACGCTTGTCTATGTAAACAATGGAAGCATCTCTGAAATCCTGGGGAAGTTGTTCCTGTTGCAACATCGACTGGCAGAGGTCACTGTGGTGGGCGAGGAGAGCTAGGCCACCTGAGTTGAATACTTCGGTGGGGATGGCGTCAGGGTTGGGGCGCTTTCCCGGAAGACATTATGCTTGAAGGCTTTACTCTTCCACTAAGGGGGGGATGTCACGGTCTGGGCTAACTGGCACCTGGGGGAGGCGTGCGATGGCTTTGTCGTTTATGGACGCCGGCCGATTCAGCACGTTGTCGAAATGTTCTCCCCACCTCTCGATGATCTGGTTTTTGTCAGTAAGCAGAGTTTTCTCATCTGCACTAAGCAGGGGGTAATAAGCCGAATGACGGTAGTCCATATTGACTTCAGGGCATCGTGGAACCTCTTGGTGTTGTGTAAGTCAGCAAAGCCTTGGATCTCATCGGCCTTGCTCCTGGAAGATCGGTTGGGACCGTTTTGTGCCTGCTGCAGGCAGACTACGTTGCTGTTCAAGCAGGGTCACTCTGGTGGGCAGGGACTGACATTTTTCTTCCACCAGCGTCTGGGCTTGGACATCATTTTCGCAGAACCAGTCCTGGTAGTTCTGGTTGCTAGGCCAAGGACCTGGAGGGCGGCTGAGTGAACTGTAGTTTCGAAGGATTCCCACTCTTTTTCGATGTCAGAACTGGGCTGGGAGTCAGAGCTAGTGTAATGTCAAGAAGTGCCGCGAGCTCTTCTGCATTTCAGTTTTGGGAAGTCAAATTTCTTGGCAACTCTCTGCCCCTATGGCCTTTTCTTGGGCTGTATGTGGAGGTTCATTTTAGAAAGATGATGGGATGATAACCCGTCCAACAGTCTAAACGACACACCGCCTTGGTAACCCGCACGTCTGGCCTGTCCTTTGCCCTAGCGATGATGTAGTCAATGAGATGCCAATGCCTAGAACGGGTGCATCTATGACCTCTTGTTGAGGCTATAAGGCGGAACATAGTGTTGGTGGCAGATTGTGATTGTGTTGTGTTTGGCACAGATCCTAAGCAGGAGGAAGCCGTTGCTGTTGCATTTCCCTCCGTTTTTACGATGACTCTGTCCCAGGACTGGTGGTCTGTACCAATACGGGCATCGAGGTCACCAAGGACGATGAGCTAGTCTGACTGTGGTACAGTAGAAGTAAGAGTCTCTAGTCCTGCGTAGAACTTGTCCTTGGTTTCTTCAGGATTAGTCATCGCGGAGTAGGAGCGTATGGGCACTGATAAATGTGGCGCTACTCCCCTGCCCAGGGGGAGTTGCATTTTATTGAGGGGGTCACTGAGACCTTCTGGAATGCTGGCTAGTTTCTTCAGATGTTGGGTTTTGATGGCAAAGCCACGCGGGCCTCACGTAAGTCGCTCTTCACAACCTCATTCAGTCCAGCTGGCCTTTGTCTGGAAAGCAGGGTTTACTTAGACATGCGATGTCGACTTTGTAAAGGGCTAGTCTCTGGCCACAAGAGAAGTCTTTTCTCTGGTCTTTCTGCCTTGGTTTAGATATTCCAAGATGCTAGAAGGAGTACCAACAATTTCTTTCCTTTCTGATTTCGACCACATGAAAGGGATCCCGCCAGACGCAGTATGCTGGCCAGGTTGTAGTGAGGCAGGCTATTTTAGAGCACCTTTACCAGCCCCGTCCTCAAGCTGGAAGGCAAGCAGAGTGATCCTAAATAGGGCTTCCTGGTCCACTGGGGGGGGCTGCCGAACTCCACTTCTGCTTCGGGGTCCAGTAGAGAGCGACCTGATATCCTGAGCCGCCGTGTGCAGGTTTGCGACTACAGCTCCCAGTGTGTATCCGCACCTACTGCTTCGCCGCTCGCCCATCGCCATAGGGCGTGGAAGGGGTGGGTGGGTTGATGTCGTGACTTGCGCGTGAGTTGGATTTACGCAAAGTCGGTCTCACTCTCTCGTCCTGTCGCGTCCGGGTTCAGTGGCAAGACAGGGTCAAGACAGCTGGGAACGTGCACGGCAGGATGCCGGGGGCTGCCGGAAAGTGACAAGTATGCCAGCAAACCGCCTCAGGGGCTCACTCCGGATTATCTGTAGAGGTTAACTCCTTTAGCCTTTGATTCTCCCGACCCATCCACAAGGCAGTGGAACTATTCGCCTAGCTGGAGATCTGATTCGTGGACACCAGGCGCGTGTCCCGCACGCCGGTGTGCCTGAATGCTGCACGTTAATAAAATTCGTTTTACCCATCTTCAGGTGACTTTTCCTAAATATAACTGGAGGAAGACAGAGGTGAAATTTCAATATTCAAAAAATTATCGTACGCGATAGGACGAACAACGTAAAATTCCCACAGGCCGACCGTGGAAAGGTTCCGGAAACTCGCTGCTTGACCTTTTACTTTCAGGCTCTACCCGCTTCGTAAGTGACTTCGTCACAAAGGTGGGCGCGCCACGATCTGCAGGCTCCTGTTGGGCGATCGCTGAAGTTGCGTGCTAACTTCCGGTTCCATGGTTCCACGTATAAACGGCAGTCAGCGTACAGTACTATCATTGTATTTAACTCTATATGTGCGGTGCATATGCAGTGGGCGTCGTTTTAACTGAAGTGACGAAACACTTTCGAACTGGACAGTGCTTAATAGCGGGAGTCAGCTTCTGTAAGCTCAACACCATGGGCTGCTTGCACGTTCCTTCACTAGCCCCTGGTCGTATAGAACACAAAAATAACGCTGACTGGCTATTTAGGATGAATATACATAACGTAAAGTGAATCGCACACACGTATTTCTCTTTTAAGCTACACTCTCGTGCCCTCCTACCCTCGTGCATGCCACACATACATAAATCTGCATTACGCGCAAACAAATTTTATCACAGTTCTAATTTAAATCTCCCAAATATGGGATATTTAAATTTCACAACACCAGGGGTTAGATCGCGCAAGGCATGGTGGGAACCAACATGGCGCGGCAAGATTGTACCCATGGGAACGAGGTTCATTGTTGTTTAGCAGCGGAAAATCTGTAAGCAAATGCCCATGCAGTACATTTTCAATGGGTCGCCCCCGCGCTTTTTGCCCCATAAACAATATGACCATTTATTTGCATGCACGCATAATTATAATTGAAGTTAAAATCTCATCCAACTAATACGCAGTGCCCTCATTATAAAAGACCAGAATTTTATTCCTTAGTCGTCGAGCATTTTATCAGAAACGCTTGAAGAGGAAGGCAAAAACTAGTTTTTGGTCCTCAAAATATTGGAAACCAAGCTGGAAATGATATATATTACTGCGGGAACGACACTTTACAAGTCTGCTAACCATATATCACCGCGCTGCTCAACAACGCTCACCGCACTGCGTAATATGGCCTTAATAGTACACCATATCCGCTTTCACGTTCTCAAAATTGTTATATAGTACCAAGACTTCAAGTGTGGCATTTGGCGTATGGTATTACTGGTACCAACCTCAGATAAAATCTGAACCCGTGTTCAAAGCTGATTTGGGCAGTTTTCCAATACTCAACTTCAGCTCCGTCTCAGGCTTCAACTTTTTTTGTACTACCTGACTTTGAAGCTGTACGCGCACTAATTAGTCTAATAGTGCCATAAAACATCATATAAGAAGCAAGAGAGCAAAAAACTAACGTAATCCATTTTGATTTAAACACTTCAGGCCCACAATCGGGGATTGGTTTTGGGGACGAAGCCTGAGACGGAGACAAAGTTGAGTATTGGAAAAAAGCCTTGGCTACGTCACGTCTATTGTCAGCAAAGGTTTCATACATCGGAGAAGAGGACACCGAAAGTTGCTGAAAAAAACATGTCTCAGAAAAAAATCATTTCAGCATTGCAAGATGTCTCAGAAAAAAATCATTGCAGCATTGGCAACATGTAAAGTGTTTGCTGCAATAATTTTTGAGCTTTTTCGCTTTTTTGTTACAAGGAAGACAATTCTTACATTTCTTTCTATGAGAGGAAAGGGAAAGGTTAAGCTTTATCAAAGGACACACCGCTTGAAATGCACAAACGGGTTAAAAACTTTTTTGCGGACATGAATCGACTCTATTTAATCAGCTTCTATTTTGTCGACATATCAAGGAATCGAAATGACCCTACTGTATAATATTGGGGCAGTTGTGAACAGAATTGAACAGTGTGTAGAATCGAATCAAAGTAGGTATTCATCCGTGAATGTCGTGTACCCAGTGTACATGTACATACATGTACAGTACGTGTATTACGAAGAGCACAGTCGACTATCTACGTAGTACGTGTACCTTCTGCTTGCAGATATTATTCATGCAGCTGGTATGGTATGGTACTTCACGGTAATAATGATGTCATAGTACGTGGACTGGACCGTGAGGCGGACCGTGACCGTGCCAGCACTCAGCAGCTATTTGATGAATATGAATGATTACATGTAGCCTACATGTACATGCCATAGTACCGTATTTGTATGTACTCAGTCGATGTGGGGGAAAGATTCCGGTAAAACATGAACAAATTGAGCAGGTGAGATTAGGCCTAGCAGTACTAGTACTTTTAGTAGTACTGACATAACTGAGTGGGGCCTGGCGTACGTCTCCAACTCCAAGTTCAACTGACGAAAGTACGAGCGTAGGCCTGTTACGCCCCAACTATAGCATAAGTCCCAACTATAGTTGGGACAGTCCCAAATGTAGTGCTGCAGTTGGGCTGGCCCAACTATTGGTGACCAAGGTCTGGGGGGAAATGTCTCAACATTATCTAAGTCAATGTGTCTCACACTTGACACAATTCATCAAAAATGTGGCACTTAGCCCTATGACCAATGACATGACATTTCATGTCATTTGTAAACAATATGACTTTGGCATATGCTGGGCACATCATGCACACAGGACCTCTCTGCTGTAGTTGGGCCGGCCCAACTGTAACACTCTAGTTGGGACGGGCCCAACTATAGTTGGGACTGATGCAATAGTTGGGGCGTAACAGGCCTACACTTGACTGGAAATGACTAGATACTAACCCGTGAAACCTGGTCTGCTATTTTTCTCAAGACTCTTAGAGGGTTCATGCTTGGACTCTGTTTCTGCATCAATTGAAAAAGGAAATCCCAAACACAATGATAAAATTAGAAAATGAATAGCATAAATGGGGTCGGATTCGAACCAGGGGTCTATAGATCTGAGCTAGTATTAAGTCGCTTCCCACTTGACTTGAGTTGAGCCTAGCGCTAGGCCTATGTACTACTATAGTATTAGGCCTACTAGCTATAACGCTAGGCCTATGTCATGGGATCAGGTGAACTTGGGTCCGAGTTGACTGGAAACCGATGTCGTAATCCTACCTACCGTGCCTACCCTACATGCCTACTACCCTAACTAAGGCTGCTGAAAGTTGATTTCACGGTTCTCGTCACTGCCCGAATGGAATTTTCAGCCTGCATCAAAAAGTTCATCTTTTTCCTGATGTGCCTAAAGCCACATCTGATTTAACAGTTCTCCTCACGTCAGCACCCACGTGCAAATTTGGCCCACATCAAAAAAGTTCACCCTTCATTTTTTTAAAAAACAGCGTCAAGATCATGAAGATCGTCAGTCTAAAAACTGAACACTAGCACTATTGTATTGAATTGACATCTTTGCCAATACGTCAAATGCACTTGTTTTTGGAAATGCATTTATTTGTACAAATTGGTCACAGTTGTGTGTCTTTGTACGTATAGAATGCAATGATAAATTGAGGGAGTAGAGGCATTTTTTTGAAAAACACATGTACGTGTGGTACGCTAGTCCGCGTACATTTGAGTCACCAACAGAAAAAAGGGAAGAGTCAATTTTGATAGACAATCAGCGCGCTGTTGCCGGAATGGGCTAAAACACATTTTGCATATGATGGCGCTTGGTGCGTGGCAGGAAACTGGCACATTGCATGCGCCCGAGGTGATATGCATCAGTTGGCAGCAGTTGAAATCCACACTGTTCAAATACCACATTCGGATTTGCTTTGGATCATCCAATGAAGGGGTACCGCGAGTTTTCCAAAGCCACAGTGATTCTTGCCGTCGACTCATGCATTAAAAAGGCATGTATGTCTTTTTTGTCAATAAATTACAGTTGTTTGTCCTGTTGACTTTTAAAATTCTATTCTCTATGCAATTCAAATCCTTTTTCACAGTCAAGACAAGAGCCTTTGAAATGAGTTCAACCTTTATGCACAGTGTGAGTGTGATGAACTTTAAGGAAAATTCCTTGTCAAATTTCTGGAGAAATTTGCTGATGAAAGATGATGAAAAACCCTCATCACTTTTCCAGGAGTGGCTGACGAGCACCTTGAGATCAACTTTCATTGGCCTAACGTGGCACGGTTCCAAACGTCGTGGCATACTCCCAGAACTGGGAGGTACACTCTACACGGGACAGTGGAGGGGGGCTTGATGTTTTCATACCAGCAGAATCCCTGTCAAAGGTTAGAAAAATTGGCAAAGATCAAAGTGTCTGGGGAGAAAAATGTTCTCTTGTCGTGCCTGTTAGGGTATTGCATACAACTTAATACTGTGTGTTCGAAGGGCAGGATATACATGTAATAGGAACCAGTCTTCTGTTCAATTCGGACATGATTGTTTGTTAAAGAAAGGCAAGAACGTAAGTAAAAGGTCTGAATTTTGCCCAAAATACCGCATAGACAATCAAACCATCGCGGCCATAGGTTAATGAGTGATTTTTTAGTCAT
This sequence comes from Acanthaster planci, assembly GCF_054643075.1. Classification (NCBI taxonomy): domain Eukaryota; kingdom Metazoa; phylum Echinodermata; class Asteroidea; order Valvatida; family Acanthasteridae; genus Acanthaster; species Acanthaster planci. The sequence continues at coordinate 15,563,102 of NC_141788.1, forward strand.
GTTAGTGTGGATGGCTTTTGGGGGAAAGATTTGATTGAAAATGCAGCTTTAGACAGAGTAAACGGGCACATTCAGAATCCCATAGTGTTAGGCCCTACAAAGCAATGTAAAGTTGCATCTGTGAGGCACACAGTGAGTGCCTCACAATTCTGGAATTACATGTATGTTGATACTAGGCCCTCTCAAGTTTCCTTTGAGATTACTTTTATCAACCTTGGTGTCAACCTGCTTGCAGCAGTGCTTGCTTGTCATTTCCGATATCGGAAAGATTGCGAGAAGAAAACGTTAGTATCACACGTAGGATGTGGGCCAATTCCTAGAATGAGAAATTTCACACTTTTCCTTCCATGTTTCATGGTATTGTTTGTGTAAACCATTCTTGATAAACCGAGCATAAAGGGTGTGTAGTAAAAAGCCATGCTTTTGTTAATTTTTTTAGTTTAGTGGCAAATTTTTAGCCTAATGTCTGACCGTTAGGCCAGCCTATATCATGTAGGCCTATGCTATACCCACTGCCTTCTGTGGCATCGCTTTTGATCACTGAAGTGTGCCGACTCGACTCAACTCAACTGATTAGACAACTTAACCATCTCTGCATCATATGAAAAGACAAATTGTCCGTCATTGTCCGTTAAACAAGTCGACTCATCCTCAGGCATGTCAGGTGTGTGTGTGTTGTTGGGTACCGGTCAACTCGGTCCCGAGCCAACTTGGTTCCTTATGACTATGAGAAAATGTATGTCGGAGATCATTATTATCAACAGACATTAATTATTTCATTGGGTGGTACATGGTCAGATATAGTCCCTTCGCCCATTTACCACTTCGCTCACAAGATGCCCAGTGACATTGGCAATGTCTGCAGTGCGGTGCGTGATAAAGAATAGCATCTTCGTTGGACTTCAGCTCAGGGTTGAAATAAAATTTCTGTTTGCAGTTTGGAAGAATCGGGGAGAAAGGAAAAGATTTCTGTCTTTGCTTTTCACGTACGGTATCAGATTGAAAAAACTGTTATCGATTTCCAGTCTTTTTATATGTCCATTGATAATTGGATTTGTATCAGTTCTTGTAAAATGAAACAATTCGATGCTAAATGTAGTTTGTAATTTTGAATGATTTTAAACACGTACATGTATTTTCTACTGTGTGTTATTTCCTGTTTGTTATATGCATTATGTGTAACTAATGTAATTCATGAACATGTATGTAATTCGGATTTGCGCTGCGAGTCATGATAATTTGATGTATTAAACCATGAAAGGCTTCCCTTTCAAACGATGTTGCGTCTCTTTCATCCTTGGTTTCTTTATTACTGAACGTAATAAAAGTGAAGACCAAAAATTATATATAATGAAGCCTGAAAGAATCTAGTCTATCAACGCCTTGCTTGAAAAGTAGCCTTCCCAGTTGCAACCCCTAAATGGGACCGAGTTGATTTTGGACGGAGTCGAATTGGGACCGAGTTGATTTGGGACCGAGATAACTTGGGACCGAGTTGACTTGGGACCAAGTTGACTTGTTGCATATTGAATATTGTCATCATCTCTTTGAGTGGCATCCTCTAATTTGTATTGTTGTTTTCTCCCCCTATATCGATAGTTTAGCCTGAAATGTCTTATTTTTGTACAAGGAAATTTGTAGTAAAATAACATGATTGTGACCCAGTAGAACTTTTCACCGCAAGATAGCAAGATAGAAAGGAGCATTGGCCCTTTTTTTAATGTAAAAGCTGTACTGGTACATCAAGATTTAAAAACTAAAAGTGACCTACATCTGACTTTGGAAATTTTATCAAGTGATACATCTTTTCCCTAAAAAGTACATTATTGCATACAATCTATGTGCCTTTTGCCCGTTCTTTGTACAGTGGGATTTCATTTTGGTTTCCCAGTGTAATTGAGTTTTTTGAAAGAGATTTGATTTTTCAACTGTCATTGTGCTTGGTCTTTTTGGCATCGACTTCTTGTGTTGAAAACAAAATTATTAAAATGTAAGACAGATAATTGAACTGGTTATAAATACAAGTAAACTACCGTACTGTAGATAGGTTTGCGGTAGCACCATGGATATATATCGCTTTTTAGCATATGGGGTTCTGAAAAGAACCGGTGGTACTCAACGTTTCGGACAGTACATGTATGCTCTGTCCATCATCATTATAGCAAAATTTTCCAAATATTATCGTGATTTTAATATCACACCCCCACCATGAAATATCAGGAACAGAAAAAAGGAGAAAATACTTGTAACTAAGCCATATTTAGATCTATGGATACATACGCATGGCAGAACCCATTTTCAAAACTACATGTGTTTGTACACATGTACATCCAGGTGGTTCTGTGTACATGTATATGTATGTGAGCATGTACATGTATTTGTAGATATACCGGTACATGTACATGTAGCGGCAGATGCCTTTTGTCCTGTTGCAGCGTACGTGATGCGTTCATCCCTAAGCCAGTTTCTCCACACATTTTTATGCAAATTTGTGGGCTAGAATCTGTTTGTGTTGTTCTGTTCAAAGAGAAATGCTTCCCTCAGATTTTTCAAGGAATTTCTTCCTCACCACTTCCAGAGAAGACATGTACATGTACTAAGTTTCTTGTCCAAAATAAACAGAGCGTCTGAAATACGTGTAAATTAAGAGTAAAAATGAAAGGGGGCCTCCATGTACGCGTACATGTTGGGAGAAGTGTGAGAAATTAAGGGGAAAATTGTCTAAACTGTTCAGGCCATGTCACGTGAGAAATATTGTGTAGGATTATATATCACTATGAATTTGAACACCGTGAATTCGTTGTGAATTCGCAGTTTCACCGTGAAAATTTTTTTCACGGCGATTTCACGGTCGTTTACCATGTGAAAATACGGTGAAAATGCTCCTGGTCGTGACCTCCTGAGGACACCTTGAGGTGAGACAAAAAGCCGTGCAAATGCCGTGAGCCCTCTGAAGTAGTCCTCCCCTGCGGTTTGGTTAATCTAATAAACACTTTACGACCAATTAGCTTATGCCATTAGCCAGGCCTCATAATAGGGCCAGTGAAACCACAAACCGCCCACTGTTTATAAAGTTACCAGGCACTTAACTGTGTGCTGCCCATGCCCACCACCCATCCTTGCTCAAGGCCACGATCAAATAGGTTGGTATACAGTAAATGTGCTTGTGCAATGTACATGTACTGTACATACAACTTGTGGCCGGAAAATGGTCACAGTGCAGATACAGTAGATTACTGTTCCAGCGCTCCCTGATACAACGCTCTATACTATACTTACTATACCGATCTAACGCTCTATTTTCATTTCCCCAACTGCACGCCCATTCACTGTGTATTTTTTATGTGGTTGCTTGTAGTGCTCCCGTTTACAAAGCTTTTTGGGATATAACGCTCAGACTTTTCGGTTACAGCGCTCTTTACCTTGGAAAATCGGATTCTTTGAAAATCAATCCATCTTCACAAGGCCGCCACGATTGGCTGGCCAGGCCTGGACAAGTTTCTTATACCAGAAAGAAAGACAGGAAAAGGGACAGTCGAGTATTCATTCCAGAACGATGGTAAAACCTGCCCATGGAGGATTAAAGTCCTCCTTCCTAAATGCCCACGCATCGCGCCTAGCGATTGCAACGGCGGAAGGAGGCTTGATGCTTACCCCGTTGCGCGAGGTTGCAACCCGTAGAATCACCTGTACACGAAAAGTCATTGCCTGCTATGATTATAAATGTTACTGTAGCGGTCCAGCCCCCTGGCCGATCGCTCGGGGGCGGCGGTCCGTCCGCCACTGAAGGGGGAATTGGAGGCCAGGCAGGCAAAAAGAAAGTTCAGCAGACACTGAAAGACTTGGGTGTTCAAGCGGACTGGATTTCTATTACAATCACAACTGCTTGGATAATTAAACCGGTGCTAATCTATGTGGTTCCCGGCCGAGCCATCACAACGTCCATCCACCCAGTCGTCTCCCACAGCACACAGCTTTCCCGAAAAAAACTTGGAAACTCGCCCAACTTCAGTGCCGCCAAAAAGTATCACATTGTAGGCCACTTCCGGCCGACAGGCAAGACTTACAGAAAATACTTGTACTGTACATTCTGTGCACCCACGTGGGCCAATCACGCCTTGAAGACGTGCACAAGGTTCAAAGATCACACAATTCGCTAAATTAAATGGGGAATTCCCAGATCCCTACATTACTCGATAAACATGTAGACATGTCTGTATTCTAATATTCAGTCGGACAGTTTGTGTCATTGATCATGGGCAGGTTAGGTCGGCATGTGTGTGCTTAGAGCTTGCACGGCACGACCTTCGTACTACAAACAAACCGTGCATTATTACGACCTCACTCTTCCTGAAGAACACAACGACCTATCCTGTTTGCGGCATATTGAGGGTAAAATGGCCATGGAGTGCACGTCCGTTTTCAGTTCTTTGAAATGACAAAGGAATGTGGTGAGTGCATATTTGTTTTTTACGTGTATGTTTTTTTTAGTATCCTGCCTCTCCACTGTAGAATAGGCCTGGTGTGCGTGACTCTTTGGAACATATGTTGACCATCCTCGAAATTCCCTCAACTTGCCACAGCTTTGTACATTTCGGTTATCCTATGCTTCCTGAACTCAATCAGAAAGGTACCCGTTTCGGAATAAAAATGTTGGTCGTTGATTTTTGGTGATGCAGCGCTCAGATTGACCTGCATAATGGTGACATTGGAGCAAGGATGACCCAAACTCTTTACACGTTGGCTACTGTAAAATTCCCCAAAAGGGTGGTTCGCCTTTGCAAGTTTCCTTTATCTGGAAACAAGCCAGTGATGTGCCCAATGGCCGTATTTAAATTCCACCTGGTGATGACGACAAATGGTGGCAGAACCACCTACATGTATTGGTAAAATAAGTTGCAGTTAAAAGATGAACTTAAGAGGCTTATTCTTCAGAGGAAAGTCGGAACCGAGGGATCGAAGCGTTTGGTCGGTGAAATTATTCTTTAAAACTGCGAATTGTAATACAAATACAGTGTTTAGTTAATGTGCACGGGTCTTTTTTCCCAGTCTGATATAAATTTCTTTCTTTCCAGATCTGATATCAGTATAATATGAAGTTTCCTGGTAGACAGTGTGGTCAAATAGTACTAACAGGAAGTGCAATTGGACTAACACTACTACCCTTAGTATTCATTGTGCACGAACTGACCGTCTCTGTCTACCAGACAAAGACCCGCCACAAAGAGCCTCGCGGGGGGAGATCCCCGTCATACTGCAGCCGGACCGCCGCGCGTTGGATTGGCGAGAGGAGCTGCTGCGACAACTCAAGTCGGACCTTCTTGACGAGATCAACGGCATCCGCAGCGGGTCTCTCCCCGAGCTTCTCGCGTGTCACAACATCGACACGATCGACAAGAAGGAGCACCTGGGTAGGGGCGTGACCAAGGAAGTCTATCGCGGGGTGTACCGGGGTCGATCCCTCGCCCTGAAGATGGTCACCGACAAAGTGGAGGACATCAAGGCCTGCCGCCGCCGAAACAAGTACAAAAGGAAGTCTGACTGCTACGTCTATGCCAATTACAAACTGGTGAAGGAGATGGCACTGACAATGCAATTAAATCATCCAAACATAGTGAAGGTACACGTATGCAGATTAGATCCGTCACTGACGATGACAGCACAGCGACAACATTGGACAACGGCAGTTGTCATTGACGTGCACTATACTTTAAAAAAAAGCCTCTGACTGAAGCAAAAATTAACTTTACAAATATTTCTATAAGTAGGAAAAGAGCATATATATTTTAAGAAGTAAGCTTTTTGGAGAAATGTTATGAAGAAAATTATCTGAGAAGCTAGGCCTATCACCATATTGATATTTAGACTTTGAGTCCAGGCTTTACGTTTTCCCGACACTACCACGGTTTAACTGTGTCCCTAGGGCCTGGGTATATGTATTCGGAGTAACGACACAGCAATGGGAAGTCGTGGAGTGATATCGGTGTATGAGATTGGGGAGAGGACAGCTGGAAGCATCTTGAGGCTGTTACCATGGGGTAAACGTCTAGATGTAAGTTGCCTCGCAGGTTGGTGTTTGTTACTTTGTAACAAGTAAACCGTTGGCTAAGCAGTAATTAGATTCCTTCAGCTGTAAGCAAATTTCTGCATTGCAGCATGCAGCTCACTGTGGTCCTTGGGTATACAAATCAAGATGTGAGCATCAATATATAAGGAGGATCTTCGCTCAAGGGTAATTAATCCCTTCCCACGTTTTCCTGAATCACATTGCAAGCAATTAGCGAATTTCAAGAAATGAAAGTCTGGATGTGAGCATTCATTACTAATTCTTGATTCAAAGTGGACTGAGCGACTTAAACAACGAATATACCGAGCGCAATTAACTTACTGGATAACACTACCAACTTTTGAAAACAGCTGCGAGTCCAAAATCTTGCTACTGATAGTGTCGTCACTGATAAAGTGCATGCGCATTCAAAGTTGGATTCGATGTCTAGGCCAGTGTATTTCTTCTGAAATTTGTGAGCTCAGGCATTTTAATGGCCTTGAACGAACTGTTTGTTTCAATCCTAATATATATATATATATATGTGTGTGTCAGAAATCCCTCCTGCACTTTACGATAGGATATTGAGTAACAAGTATTAAATATTTTTTTTATTTTCATTCTCACAGATGAGCATCGAGGTGGCCGATCTTCTTCATTACCTGGAGCATTCGCCTTTGGGCTCCCTGGCCGTGTGGGATTTTAAGACCCACCAGTTTACGCTTGTGCATGGCAGACTCAAGCTTATCGATCTGGATGACGTGTCGGCCCAAGAACTATCATGCCAGAGGCATGCTGATTGCAACGTAAGGGTCGACACCCAATCAGGAAGAAGTAACATAGGTGAGTTGTGGAGCACCGCTCAATATTTTGACCCGACATTCCTCATTGAAGTTGACAGCCGTCGAGCTTTAAATATCTGATTCCTTAACTAGCCCTAACCCCGTTAAATTCATGTTTCAACCTACCTCTAAGTGCACCCACTTTTCGATTCTTATACCTTTAAACCGAGTAACCACATCCGTTAAATTCTCACTTATCCAACCTAATTCTTTACCTAACCTTACCCCACAACTCTCGATTTCTTAACCCGACTTCAACCATACCAAATTCTCTATAGCCCCAACACCATCTACTAACCGAATCTACTCGTTACTCAGTTAGATGCTAGAAAACTACAGATACGTTTGTCAGGACACAAATGCACTGTATCGGCTTTCAGATAAACAGACTTTGCTCATGTTAGAGATGAGTATTATATAAACATTTCATCAAAGTAACAAGCTGTATTCAACATTCGAACAAATTATGTACAAAATCAACGGCTGCTAGCCGAAACAGCCAATAATCCTCACACTAACTCTGTGCATTAACTCTCCCTTTCTCTGAAACCCTTACAAAATCCTGATCTCTGAAAATTTTGATTCAATTTGCTCTCTCTAAAACTACCAGAAAAATTGAATGCTCGTTTCTTACCCTAACCCAGATCATTAATTCAAAGGTTAAGCATAACCCAAACCCCACCCCACAGGCGGCACACAGTCTTTCGCCTTACCTTGCTCAAGGCTCCATTTTAAACATTGCACTGTGATAACATCGGAGAAAATGTCGTTGGGGTGGATCCGCGAGGCTCTTTTAGAGAAAACGTTAACATTTTACGTTTGAATAGTGCGTGATCAAAGAAAATTCATAATAATTAACTCTTTAAAAATTAGAGTCACGATGTCTGTCAGGGTGGATCATTCTGATAAGTTTGGTTACACAAACGTACATTTAAAAATCTCAAACGTAATTTGATCTTTAAAAGATACCGATAGAGTTACCTACTATGTGAATGTCTTCTCCACAGTTGACAGCGACACCGGTCTGGTGCCGTGCGTCAACTCCACGTGTTACGGACTAAACGCCAAGTTCAACGTAATCAGCGCTGCCAGAGGCCTGTTGGAATCCCTGTTGGACAACGCACCGCCTTTTGTCCAGCACGAGGTTGAAGACATCGTAGGTTTATCCAGCCAGGGAAAGATCCTGGCGAACGAGCTCAGGGAACGCCTGCAGCAGTTGATGTTTTTCACATTCAAACACAATTAGGAGAAACACGAAGAGGATTCAGTTGAAGACGGACACGAGAGCGGCGATTAGGCAGTTAAGAATTCGTGCGTGCCGCGGCCAGGGTCGATCAAACCACGATTGACAAGAAAGACTACATGACCTTCTGGCCGGTGCACATACTTCATGAGAATATATTGTGTATCAGTTTAAGCATGGTGCCATAAAAAGTGGTTTAAGTTATGCCAGCACTGAAATGTAGTTTGTATTCGATCACAGAACTAAGAAGATTCGACTGAAATTAAATTTGGCATTCTGTCAGAAAGTCGATTATGAACTCACGTGTGACTCAAAAGAAACGCATTTATTATGCATGCTAGTAATAAGAAACCTCCAAAAGCGGCCTACTTGTGCTCAAGTTCAGTCTTTTTAATCAACCTTCAGTGCCAACGTAGACCTTAACGGTGGGTCCATCTGTAAGCAAGTTTGTAGTGTGCAACAGCTCACCAGGCCTACGTCCACATGGCCCACATTGGCCACAATGTCCGCAAACGTTTGTGACCCAGCATGTCCGGCCTGAGTTTATATATATCCGAGGCCTCACATTCGCCGGCCCGTTTACGTTCACGGGCCATCATGCCTTGCCACTGAGTAGAACCAAAGTATCCGGCCAATTTGTCTGTAAGTTCATTATGCCTGGTCCATTTCGTCATTTGGCCCAATGGATATTTCAGTTTCCTCCGATCTCACCCTTAGCCCTTCGAGAGAATGGGCTCAAAAGGCTATGTCCGAGGGCCCACTGGGTTAATCCCATACGTCCAAGGGCCATTGTGTTTGTCCACAATATCCAACGGCTCACTGTGTTCAGTTCATTTCGTTATGACCAAAGGCCCTTAGTTAAATTAGCACGCCTATTTTGTCGGCAAGGTGCAGGCTCATGATTCTGCCAGTTTTGGACAAGCTGTGTGTGTCCTATACACGTACATCTTCAGCAAAAGTTGTGGATTAGGCAATATCCTTATTATTACTATTACTATTAATTAGTTTTATTTCAACAGGGTAGCCTTCTCAGTTTAACACTGCTATTCTTAAGGGCCCTGATTACAAGTACAATTAAATTAAAGTAAAAACACATACAGTACACTAAAGATTAAAAATATACAGACAACTTAAATAAAAATATAGAAACCATCAATGTAGCCTTAAAACAAACCAACAAAAAAGACTCAAAAAAACCTAAATGTGTATATAAAAGCAAATTAGATCATAAAATGGAATCGATGTGATAAAAATCCATAGTTCTAGCAACACAAACGGTATGAGTATTATCCCAAACACCACTGAACATAGCACACAGAAAATATAATACATTACAAAAAAATGTTGTAAAAGAAATGCATTATATGAAGTGAAAAGAAAATGTAAAAATGAGTACAAGATGACTAAAACACAAACACAAGGTATGATTAAAACACTAAAATGGTGAATATGGGAATGCTTTTTATTACAAAGGAGATTTAAGTTCAGACAGAGATTTGGCATTTCTTTGTGAATTAGCCAAATTGTTCCAACCTACTCTCCCCAAGTGAAGGAAAGTTCGTTTGCCGGCATTAGTCTTGGGCTGGAAGGACAAAGATAATGAACCATTGGAGATCGCACGAGTACCAAATGAATGAGTTGTGGGCGTGAAACGAGAGCTAAGGTAATGTGCAGTTAGTTAAGACATTTATAAACCTCACACATTCTAGTATTTTGCCAGCGTTGGTAAATCGGAATCCATGAGAGCGCCTCGTGTAAATCAGCAATATGTGTTCTTAGATGGGCATTTAGAATCAACCTGGCAAGTCTATTGTGAAGTTTGACAAGTCTCTCACAATTGCAAGAACAACTAGACCACACAACGCTGCAGTAATCAAACAATGGCAAGATCATGGTGGAACTGAGCATTTTAAATGTCGGAGTAGGGAGGTAAGGTTTAGCAGAGCGTCTAAGAAGTCCAATGTTTTTAGAGATTTTCTTAGCAATAAAATCAACATGACTAAGAATTGGTAGGAACAGGAATTGAGAATAGCCTGAAATTGGTAAGGTCCAGGCTCAAGTTGCATAAGTTAGTGTTCCTGCTTAAGATAAATGCTCCAAGCTGCATTTGTTTTCAAGACAACCTATTACGACAACGCGAACATTTCGGCATTATTTGTCTGTGTAACATCCAGGGTAACGCGGCCTATCAAAATTAAGTTAAGGCATGAATTACAGTTCCGAGTCTATTCTCTGACTTAACCTATTTCCCATTGTTATACGAACGTGGAGTCTCGAGTCTATGACACTCTTGCTGTTACGCCTGAGTGCATACCTTAGCTCCATTCATTAACGTGCACGGGTTTGGGCCGAGTCAAATATCGAGAGTATTGGTGCAGTCAACACCATAGCATCAGTGCTGGATACATAGCCCTACTCGCTGCCCTCCCTTTTGCGGCTCGGAGTTATTGTTACACGTTTGTCACATATTGCAGCCAAACCAATCGGACTAACCACCACAGGCCTCTATGAAACTAAGGAATGCTATATCAACTTCATGAGAGTACTTGTGCAGTCGACACTCAGTGCTGGATATATACCTGTATTCTCTTCATCTTGCGCCTTGGATTCATTATTATACGTGTGTCATTGCAGCGAAACCTTCCGGACTAAAACCGCCACAGGACTCTATGAAATTGAAGAATGCTATATCAACCTCGTGAAAGTATGGTTACCACTTTTAGAACCACTTTACAATCCACTCAAAATGAGCTTCACTAATACTTACATGTTCTTATGAATCATTCCGAAATGCCCCTCACTACAGATTGCTATTCACTTGGAGAATGTGCAACTTTGGATTCAAATTACAATGCCAATTTTGGAGTTCAATAATAACATTTAAGAGTTTTTATAAAGCGTAAATTTTCTCCTAAAATTTATTATAGCGCTACAAATATTAGCAATACAAGATAATTTATGGGCTAACTCTTCAAGCAAGATTATTATGTGCTCGGGGAGAAGCGATTCTGACAGATCTGTCACCTCAGGACCGGTATGATCTTGGAACAACTAGAAGATGTGTCGTTTCAATTAAGCTATAATCCAACATTATAACAAAAGAGTGTACAAAACCAGACAAAGAGAAGCAGCCAAAAGACATCAAGTTAATTCCTTATTGAAAGGTGAAGAGAAAATTCAAATCCTAGTTGAAAATTTTGCTTTACAAAGCATTGATCTTGAAAACACGAGGGATACTAACCTTTGTCAATTTTCTATGGAGAAAGGCAAACGTACACAAGTAAGATTTGAAGCTTTGCATGGCGGAAGTACATAGGATGTAGGTTTGCGGGTACGCCATGTAAAATTCTCTTTTGGGAAGAGGTGTGGTTCTGAGAAGAACCGGTGAGTGTTTAACTCGACGTTTAGGCCAGTATGCTCTGGCCGTCCTCAGGAGAATGTGTGCTGACTCGAGTGGATGCCGTGTAATAAAGGTTGTCTGGAGTCGGTGAAACGTGATGTGGCTTGGTGGCTTGCTGAGGGTGCACTGGAGCATGCAGGTGTTGGATCCAGTGGAGGATTAAGGATGCAGATTTGGGCGGGAAACTAGTTTAGGCGGGAAACTGGGGATGGGTTGGCTTCGGGTAGAGAGGACCCTAACACCAGGGGATGAGGGGGGCCTGGGTTTCAGGTATAGAGGACCCTACTGCCCGTGTGGTGGTGGTGGTGGTCTTGGGTGCTAGCAGTGGGCGCCAGATGTCGCTCAGCTTGAATCCGATGTCTTGAGGGACGGTGTTGTGCCGGAAGATTTCGATTGCCTCCCGGATTCTTGGGTGCCAACGCTTGATAGGGGCGATGAGTTCTGCGTTGTCCCATTCGATGCGGTGGTCTGATGTGTGTGCATGTTTGATGATTGCTGATTTCTCGTAGTCTCCTCTGCGGCCGTGTGCTCGATGTTCTTGAAGTCTGGTGTGGAGGTTCCTGCCGGTCTCCCCGATGTATACTGGGTCGCATTCACAGGGAATGCGGTAGACACCGGGGCGACTGCTGGGTGTTTGTTTGTCCTTGTGGGTATGAAGCAGGTTCTGTAGTTTGTTGGGCGCTGAGTGAATGACCCGGATGTCGGCTGCCTGAAGGATCCTGCGGCGTTGGTGTGATGCGGGGCCCAGGAAAGGCAAACATACTGTGGAAATGGGGGACTTGGGGGCTTCGGGTAAAGGGGACCCTAACGCCGGGGGTGGTGGGGGGACTTCGGGTATAGGAAACCATATCGTCCCGTTGGTGGGTTTGGAGAGGTTGACGTGTTTGTATCCATTGAGTTGGGGAGCCGTCTTGATGTGCTTGGGTCTATATTAATAAACACTGTATGCTCAGTGCTCGTCTTGACAATAGTCAAGCATACAGTGTTTATTAATATATACGTTGGGTAAGGGCAAAACCCGTTATATAGATTAACATCTCCCCAACGCAAAAATACATTTTGAAAACTGTAGATTTGTAAGACATTAACTGTTGATTCGTGACGAATCTCCAGTTATTGTCTTGCGAATCTATAATTATTGTTGGCAACAATAACTATAGATTCGTAGCTTACGAATCTACAGTTTGCCGTAGATTCGTAAAAATAATCTACACTTTGAATAAAGTAGTGACGTCACAGACATAGTTTAATCATGAATAACCTTTCAACAGCGAGAGAAAGCAAGCGTTTTATACTGTTTGTGCTGCAAGTATAGTTTTTATTTACGTTCATGCAAATACATGTCATTTAAGTAATGCTTAACCAAAGCAGATAACCCACACAACAGTCCCTAATTCGCCTCCCAGGCCTTACACCCCCGAATACACGCGTTTCACGGAATTCGTAGCCCGATGGCGCCAGGCGTTAATAGTGTAATTCTTCAAAATTGTGTAACGCCGAGCCCGACATACCGTCCTCAAACACTGCTAAGATTCGCGTATTGGCGAGCTCGTACACATCTGATTTCTTGCTCCTCAGGAAAAAACAGAGAGTTCACAGAGGATCATGAACGTGATGATCAATCTTCCACTTCACGGCAACTATTCACTTGCTCTTCATGTACAAAAGCACCGCTCCCCATTAGGTTCCCGTAAGAATCCAGGCCCTTTACGTCAGCTTTGAGGCATAAATGTCGAAGTGGCAGTGTGGCGACCAGAAGGGCTTCGAAGATCAGAGACAGAAAGGGCCTGGAACAGCTCCAAGAGACGCCGCCGCTCGCGGACTAGACAACAGCCTGTAGACGCTAGCTACTGGCCTGGGTGAAAAGGATAGGTTGTTTCCATGGCAATGTGACACGATCATAAGTCGATAACGAAAAAATCCCCCTGCAACTTACGAGGTGCAAAATTACGGACAGAGGTAGTCGTATACATTCGCAATAAAATATTCATGACCGTAACAGGAGAGTAAATTCAGTTACACGTGCCATCAACAATGGTCAAAAATAAACATTATCGATAATTACTTGTAAAATAAACATACATACACAGTTGACTCTCGATATAAAGAGCACCGTTATAAGAAAACAGTGTCAAAGAGTAAATTTTGAGCAGCTGAATATTTTGAATAATGTTTTTCTTTGTTTTTCTTCGCCTTTGATAACAAAGTCATGGTTATCACAAGGTAATTTTTTTCTAGCCACTGCACGTTTGTTATAACGAGAGTTGACTGTATCATTGGAGAGTAATCAAAACTCAGAACTCCGTACTCTATTTTGGGCAGCTGATTCAGATGTGAATATCTATGAGGAAATGAACTTGAAAACAATACAGGGCAGATCCCCAGCGTACAAGGGAGCATTTCTTGCTAATGACAACAAAACGTTGTGTCAAACCACACATTCCTCTCATTCGAATAAAGAAATGTTGACAATACTGCTAATCGTTTTCCAAATAGCAGTAGGCCTATGGCAAACATTTCTCAGAATCACGACGATAGTTTTGGCACGGTTCCACTGTAGCTTAGTGTACAATAAAAGCTTCTAGAATAAACTCCTCCAATATATACAAAGGCTAAATACATGTATATTAATAAATGTACAACTGTGAGACACGTTATGGTAATTACTTAACCACCAGGAAGACGTTTTGCAATCAGAGAAACATTTCAAAGTCTTCATGTACTAGAGGCAAAATTCTATTGTCCGAAGTAGGATAGATAGAGATTCGTTTGACCAGGATATAGGGAAAAAGTGGGGGACAGGTCGTCGAAGTTGGAAACACGTTGTGCACACAAATTAAGAACTCCTTAATTAAAAAACCCCAATGAGAGCGAGCATTTCGTTAATGTCTTCAATAAACACATATGAAGCCAACTGTATACATCCAAAGATCAAAAGTAATGTTGAAGGCTGGGATTCTCGTCATATCTATCATTACAATCACATATACACAGCATTAAAGATACAGTTTGTGTGGCAATTGCTTTTTCCGTGCTGAGGGATACAAAATAAATGTACATAGAGTCTGACCGAACATTACAAAACAGGTAGAAGAGCCAAGTGGATCCAAACCATTTTTTTGGGGGGGGGAATTTTATTGGGGATAAGAGCCCCAAAATTCTCATTTTTTCTGCAACCTTTCATGGCCTTTCTGCAGGTTGAGGCTACATTTGGTGCTTTGTATATGCTTCTGAAGGAGGGGACAGGAAATCACAAAATTGCCTTTCACTTCAAAAAAACAATTGTTTGCTTCTTTAATGTGGGAGTACCATGACCCCATTGACCCCACATCCGCCCTTGAGAATAACAGAAGCCAAAAATGAAATGCCAATAATTTTATACAAATATGCACATCGGACATGAGAATATAATTTGAACAGTTTTGAATGCCAATAAAATGTCAAGTTTGTAACAATGTTCATCCTCAGCACTACTTGCTACTGGGATGGTACTACTCAAGCAAAATGATGCCCTGGTTCTTAAAATTGTCTGTACTGTAACATCACATTTCTGGTTCAAAAGATTTTATCCGATCTGATTACATGATAAAAACAGGAATTAGTCCAACAAACGAGTCTAAAACTCCCTCAAAATTCTTGCACTGTCATTCAGTTTCTCTGGATACATATTTACAATCATTTACGATAAGATGGCCAGGTACTCTAGTGCCTTAATCGTGATACCACACTTGGTCCTTGTTATAACATCTCACTCACAGACTGCATCTTTATTGGCTAATAACTAGTCACATGCCATTCACTATATTGTTGTGCATGGCCAAAAGAACCATACTTGTAATAACCAAAATACTCTATGAACAGCAAAAGTTTTTGTGTATTATATACAGATGAGCATATTGTGCATCTTTCCAAGTCTGGTAATAAAGAGCTAGTTTCAAACATTCTGTGCAGAGATATTTTGGAAAATTGCTGGTGAATATCAAACAAATATTCAAATGGTATTTCATTTAATTATGTGAAGGCTAAATTAATCAAGCAGCACCTGTGTATGAGGCATTACAAAACAAATACTGACTTCTTTACCTCATGGGGCAGTAAAACGGTGATCCATGGAGTGTTCTGTTTCTCCCAAGATGAAATAAAGCCGTCAATACTTGAACATGTATACTATTTTCCAGCATCTCTGTTCGCATGGCAGTTTGGTTGTGGACTTCGGAGGGGAAGATTGGTAAGTTGGTCAGTGGTCACGTAACTACCAGGACCAACTGGCCCATTGGGCACTACCCCATCATCGATGATGACAGTGCTGGGGACAACGCCCAGATTCCCAGAAAGCAACCCTGTGGCTTCTTGCTGTGTCACATTCGCCTGGTTGTCAGCTTCAAGCCTAGATTCATTCTGTAGCACTAAGGGTTCAGCTACAACATTCTCCTGTGTGCGGTTGTTGTTGTTGTTCGAGGGGCTTTCCTCTGCAAAGGCCACTTCAGGATCCAGTGGCGCAATGTTGCTCATTTGTGCCGCTGTTATGTAGCCACCACCACTGCTGCCGCCCACGGTTCCGTTCATGTGGATGTGGTCGCTGTAGGTAGCAGGCTGCGCAGAGGGTGGTGGGGAGACATTCGACATCTGTGCTTGATCGACATAGCCAGAAGGTGCAGCATTGCGCATTGCCTCACCTGCAACGTTTCGAGCCATCAGAGGAACTGACATGTTGGGTAACATTCCCTGGACGACGTATCCATTCACATTGGCCGGCTCAACTCCATTCATGCTTTCCACATCAATACCGTCAGAGTATAGTTCATAGTTCAGTGCCCCTTCTTCACTGTCGTCAGAGAGGGCATCTGCACTTTGAGTCCTGGCAATATTTGTGGCTCCTGGGGGCTTGTTGGTAGGTGTGGTTTCAGAGACTGGCGGTGCACAAGGTGCTGTGGCTCCAAGGGACACCAATGAGGCTCTGTCTCGTGGGGGATTTGATGAGTCCACAGTACATTGCGAAGGTTCCTGTGATGTCCTCACATGTGGCCGATCAAAGGCACTGTGGACATAAGAATGGAAGTCTCTTTTCTTTAAAATATATACCTAAAAAGGGGAAACAGCAACAATCTGCAAGGAGCCAAAACTAACATGGGAAATTCCACCATCTGTCGCTTTCCATTGTTTGGAAAAAAATGCAATCAATGTTTTCACACAAATGAAATCCAGTTGCTTATCAAACAACTGGCACTATTGGCACTTGGCATTTCTTGGAGTGGGTGGCAACCAGCCCCTGGTATAATGTATGCAACAGATCATGAAGGTCTGAACAAAAATATGGGCACTTTACTGTTAGCAGACATCGGCACACTAATGAATCTATTTTTGATGGTTGTTTTGGTTTGATAACTACTTAATTAAACTGTGTAAGACAAATGTGTGCTCACTCAAAGCAGTGATGGGGGCCTGAGAGCTGGAAATTTGCGAATCGACTTCTTGATACGACAGAAGATGATCACCACAAGCACAACGGCCATGAGGAAGGCAAAACACACACCAACTACAAGTCCAACAGAAATTGGCTCAGCTAAAAGGGAGGGAAAAAAAGATGGATCAGCCACGTGACAGCCAATGGACGAATTAGCCCCCGCCGTTCCACATCTTTTGACATCCACCGAGATGTTCCAGAAGTCTTTGCAGGATTGAGCTCAGGTAGAGCTCGGCAGCTGTAACACTGCGTGGTGACGGCATATCCTTGCACGGGCAAGTCCGATCAAGGACCAGAGTTAACCGTAACTCCACCAACTCTGATCAGGTGCATGCTATTTGAAGACAGCTGGACTAGTCTAGTGCACTATGAATGAGCAACCTACCAAGGTCGGTCACATCGCTGGCTGTAACAGCTGGTTTTAATAGCACAAGTATATGAAAAAAAAGAAGTAAAGGCAGGAAATGTACTAGCAAGTATGTCACTGGTCACTTTTTTCTATCCTTGTTATTTTGCCCTTCCTACTTCCACTGCTTCTCCTTAAAAGTCTAAATGATGGTTGACTGAAGTCACACGCACTTCAACTTCACTGCACACACGCTAGGTACATCACAAAAAAACCAGTAGTTGACTACTGGTCCTTGATCGCCTCAGACCTATTCAGTAAGAAGAGGTTAGAGGCTTTTAACTGGATTCTGTCCTGTCTGCCCTTATTTGTTATGGAAAGATAATCTGTCTCCTCCCTCAAGTTTTAACTCACGCGTTACGACGTTAATTCTACTGCATGATGACTTCTTCACAGATGTTCCCATGGAGTTGCGTGCCTGTATGTGGAAGTAGTAGTACTGGTCTTTTTGCAGGTCTGTGGACAAATATGATTTTTTTATGAGACATGCAGCCTGTAGACTAATTCCCCTGTCACAATTAAACACCAATATCTCTGTTCTGTAAGGGTCATGGGACACAGCAACTGAAAAAACTCAGTACTGAAACCAATGGAAGGATGTGACCAGCACTGAGTAATGTATTATCAGTTTGTGAGTGCCAGTTTTGTACCCGAGTACTTGTCGAGTACCAAGCTCTCTGCCAAATATTGAGCTGGGTGGGTGGGAATAAGGCTGGAGTACATGGACATTAGACGGTACTGGTAGATGCACAAAAGTAAGATTACAAAATAAGATGATGACTTCAGAACATCACTATTTCAAAAAAATTAAGTTTTTATGACAAATGTACTTGATAAGTACTTGGCTGAGTACTGTTCCGAGTACTTTTCTCTTTAAAACTTCACTTTTACAAAACCGGAGTGTCTGAAGTCTTACCCCTGTGCATGTACCAACAAAGGCTCATGTACTCCAGCATTACTCCCTAGTCCTAATCAGTTCAATAGTTGGCTAAAAAAACTTGGTGCTCGTAAAGTACTTGACTACAACACTAATGAATGCTACTGGTCAGTGATGCATGCAAATACATGGTGTAGTCACTTGTAAAGGAGATTGAAAAAAAAGGACTCTGCGCCACTTTAACAACTGCCACATTTCCAGCTGGCTCAAACGCATGCCCACCTTTAAGTTACCACACAGACACAATGGGTTGATGAGCGTGGCACCACCTCAGTGACAAATGACTTCTAGTTGTAGCTGATGGATTGGTTTTGCTCATGGCTGGATTACCCCATCTAATGCTTGAGGCCCATGAAAGAAATTGGGGACCTTCAAACACTCTAGGGCCGGAACAGATACCACAGTTTGCTTCTCTCTTTAAGTTTCAATATTCATGTACCGGTCGGAAGACCTGAAAACAATCTAGTACCCATTGTGCGGCAGCCATGCATCAACATGAAACACCTGGCTGCAGTGCTTACTAGCACTGTGGAATTGGTAGAAGTGCCTAGAATGGAGTAGAACCAATGACACACGAAAGCGTGGGACCGACAGCAGACTTAAGTTGGCCCCCTGGTTTCACAGCATTCAACTGTGTGCTGCATGCAATGCCCACATTGTGTAATGAAGGCAGGGCTCACAGAATCGGTAGTCCGACGTCCCAGGAAAACCAAACTATTTCGTTGGGCAACCAAATGTTCCTAGCTGCCAGCCTGGTGGGCAAGCACCTGTTTTCGGCAACACATTTTTTTGGCCCGGCGTTTTAGACATTTCAGCACCGTGCACTGAAAAAAGATCGCAAAAAAAGACCGCAAAAGATCGACATCCCAACCTTGATGTTACACAACTGTACATGTTCGGGGAGGTGCACCATGGTACGTACGGTCAAATCATTGGCATGAACCAAAGGTGTCTGCATTCAGTCGTTTTCCTTGTTGCGGATCGCTAAAACTATATTCAGTCATATTACAGCTCAATTACCATCAAATTCCAAAGAAATGGGAGCAGAGGTCTACCTTGTACATGTATATTTTCAAATTTTGAGCTTTGAATTTGTCTTACAAGATCGACAAAAGTGACGACGACACTTTTCCTAGTTCTGGATCACTTCAAAATTTTCTTTACACATAAAACGTAGTCAAGCGTAAACCCATTTCTCTGCCAAAACCATTGTAACAAGCATATTTTCTAGTACAGAAAATCTAATTTTAAAGGGGATTTGTTTATATATTAGAATATCAGTGCATCAACATGGATAGCCTGCATAAATTTTGACTTGACTTTGGTGCTCAGCGAGCCATCAACCACAAATCCCCCTACGCCACAAAGTTGGCGAACCCATTACATCACGTACAAATCTGTTACGCACGTAGTCTCCCGTGCCCGAAGGGCAACTACATTTTTAAAAATTTCGCGAGCCCTGGAAGGTTCACTTACCTGTAGTTACTGTATAAAGGTAACAGGGTAAACACCGAGTTTCCTCTTGCACTGCATCAGCAGGCAAGGGCGCAGTTAGAAGGGCTAAATTCCCACATTCAATCAGTGTCATTTATCAACCACAACTGAAAAATGCATCGTATTTCATTTCATGATGCAATACTGCCTGTAACTGCAATTCTCGGTTGCACTGTTTTTCAATGTATGAGTAACTGTTTCCAGTAACAAAAAAGCAATGCACACCGTGCAAGGGAAGATGAATCATCTGATCAGCAAAGACTTAAAAAGAAAAACAAACACCTAACTCTGTGGCCAGGCAGTTTACTAAACAACCCCCTTTCACAGTGTAGTGCCCCACTGGAAAGACCCATAGAAAACATCACCTTGGCATTCCTCCAAATGTGAGGATGCCTACCATTGCAGTGTGAACAGAGCCTAGAATGCTTTCTAAAGGCAAACACTGAAGCACTTTGGAATATGAGGCTTGTCTCTATCCTTTGGATCTGCCACAGGTAGGACTGTAAGCTTTAAGCAGGAGGCACATTAGCCCTAACTTCCTAGAGCAACTTACCAGCAACCTTCCTCATCCTTGGAAATCCCAACACCGAATAGTAAACTGTGCACATAAACAGCTAGACTCTGCTTTATTTGCGGTATGCCTAATCCCACACAAAACACAGTCAGTTTACTAGTGAAGTAATCATTCTAACTGATTCTAACAGACCCCAGTGTTGGAGTTTTGCTGGTTGGGGAAGGTAAGGGTTAAGTCTAGTACCCCATATCAGCTCACCATAGACTGTGTAGTTGGTGACATTCATGCCTACACTCAGTGTCGTCGGCTTGCCTCCATCCCCGCTGGTGTATGAGATGAGGTATCCGAGCAACTCCCCATTTAGTTTGAACTCATTTGACAGGGGCTGTGGTATCAAAATCATAGCATGTCCGCTGTTACATGTATTTCATTTGCAGGGCCAATATAAAGAAATGCAGCGCTTCTTAATGCGATTGACCACAAACCCCCTCCCCCACTCCCAAAACATACCCAAATGGAAAACCCACCTCAATAATTAACTGTGACCCTCTCTGTGAAAAAGAGTCATGTCACTAAAGCCACTTTGGAGATAAAGGCCTTTGAAAGAATCTTGCACAGTGTTTAAAGCAATAGGAATCCTCAACATTTTAGTATCTACTGTACGTAAGTCCATTTTTATGTAACATTGTGTACCAAACTGAGTGACACATCAAAACAAAGAGCTCAAATTCCTCATAGGACCAAGTAAAAATCAAAGGTAGCCACAGAGACTTGTGATTCATTTTTACAGAGTAGGTTACAAATACAGGCATTTTTGTACCAAAGCAAGAAAAACACAAGAAAATTTTAGCCATTCGGAAATTACATTACTTGATATAAGCTAAAAAATGAAGGCATTCATCGGCCCAAACCACAAGTACAACACGTACTGTGCCAAACGGGAAAATGTTATGCTACTGCTGCAATGGTATCAACCATTTGGTATCAAAGCTTTAAATTTGCTAAAATATTATCAAAAAATAAAACAGGACACAAACACAGCAAAAAAAAAAGTAATTCAACAGTTTTCGATTCAGTTGGAAATGTTCCACTTCCATCCAAGGCTGGGGTATCTTCTTTTTTTGGTAAGATTTCCAATAACCCACCTTCCAAGAGAGCTGCACTTGCCTCCTGTTGCTGTTATGATTCGGTTTGTCGACGCATCTGAAATTTTTTGGCAGATCTCGAGGGACTTTGAAGAAAACCAAGAATGTTAATTTTAAAAATATGAAAAGTACAAGCAAAAAAATCATAACAAACCCCAAAAAATCCAAGTTGGCAAAGAAGATCATGTACATGTACCTGCTACTCATACATGTGTATTTTTTTCCCTTCGCTCCTTCTTAAGTTTGTAGGAACATTCTGTAAAGCCGACACTACCGAGGATATGACACAGTATATACAAATGGTATGTCAATGAGGTCATGACTGCACATCCAAACACCCAGAGGGACTTTGATAAGAAGTTCCCATTTCAGCTAATTTGACTGACCTCTGGTCAGTGGTCACCCACAGGCCCGAGGGGGACACTGATGTACAAAAGTGACCTAATTACACCAGCCCACAAATTTCATTACATGCATGTACCTCTGTGCAAAATACAAAAAGGAACTTTTCAGGGATTACAACTTAAGACATTCTAAAGAGTCACATATTTTCAGCAAAGTGCCCGACTGGGCACTATTACTTTAAATTACTTGCAATGTACATGTAATTGCGAGTGCCTAATTTGGACGGAAACAAATGTCATGGAATGGCCTGTACAGGTGTCCCTATGATTACATGTAGGTTAGAGTCGGTCCTCACTTCTTTTGGTGTACAGTTATATGTACTTGCTATACGTGTTTTTTTTTCTCAAACTGTAAACATTTGAAAAAAGATAATGTAATAAAGATTCGGGTTGACTTCCATGTAGTGGGTGGCCAGCTACGGTTCCAAAGACAATCAACTCCACTCAGTGCAGGACCCAGTCTGGTCTGACAGGTCAGCTGAAGCAAATCAACACATTTCTGCTGCAAATGGCATTAATCAGATGTGGTTCCTAAAATGTCAGACGTGGATGACCGACGATCCCCTGTCCTGGTTCCCCCTTCCACAGTATCACAAAGCACTGCGAGTGAATGGTGGTCTTACCTCCTTCAGTGGTACGCCCTTCGGCCACTTCTGAATAGTTGCTTTCAATGGTTGCACGTTGCGCCTTCACTCTGACTTTGTACAAGCCGTATGGATGACCCAAACCCACAAGAGTGTACTTCACTGTTCCTTTCTCGGTCTTGTTAATACACAGAATTGAGGTTAACAAACTATTCACAGTATGCTGTCAAGACATTTTGGGAGACGGGCATGCCAGTTGGGTCTGTACTGATGGGCAAGTTTTGTTTAAATATAAAATAAGGCAATGGGCAGGTGATGGGAGATGACAACTTGTATTTCCAAGGATGGATTTACGCCGGGGAGATGTTAATCAATCTTGGACTTTTGCCCTGCCCAACATGCATCATAACATTGTATACTCAGTGTTTGCTCCCATAGGCTTGTGAAAAAACCACAAGCGTACTTGGGTGGGACTCGAACCCACAACCTCCTGCTAGTGCAGATGTCTATGGTACACATCGAGCAGGGCAAAAGTCCAAGATTGATTAACATCTCCTTGGTGTATATCCATTCTTAGAAATAGTTGTTCTCGTTAACCGCTGCTACGTCTGAGTCGAACCAGCAAGCCGACACCGGCCAGCTCGGTGGTCGAGTAGTTAAGACATCTGCACTAGTAAGCAGGAGGTCGTGGATTCGAGTCTCACCCGGGTACACTTGTGGTTTTTTCCACAAACCTTCAGGTGCAAACATCGAGTATACAGTGTTATGATACACGTCTAGCAGGGCGAAAGTCCAAGATTCACTACAACTTGCCACGGTGGGAGTTTCCAGCTCAATTCACCACACAAATGCAATGCAATTTACCCGTACCTGCTTCTCATACCAGCTTTCATTGGCTGGGGTACCTTCCCACCTGTACTCTACGATGTAGGTAATGACCCCTGGGTCGGAGAGCTCATCTGGAGGACGCCAAGACAGGAGGAGCCTGGAGTCGGAATGGTTGGAAACGCTTAGCTGGCTTGGGGGATGCAACTTGCCTAAGAAACAACAGGAAAGATGCACGATTTTGGATCCATTGAACAACACCCAACTTCATGAAGCTGACAAGCAGAAAATACTGTTTTGTAAATTTATGGCCAAAGAAGTAAGCATAAAAAAAAATCCCTACCCCAAAACAGCTGACAACAACCTGTTAAAAGCTACATGTAGACTAATTGGACGCCATATTGGCAGGTGCCCTGCTTTTGCCAAGGCTCCCCAAAATTAGCCATGCTTCCCATTTGTTCATTTGTTCAGGTTACGTGAAGAATTTGCACTTTATAAATGAATCAATAGGACTGTATTACTATATCATGACTCACATCACGATGAATGTGATTTGATTTCAGTCTGATGTTTTGTGTTGTGCCAAGTGGTTTGGTATCACTACAACTCAGAATATGCAAGCAGTTGCTCCTCTCAATGCTCCCATCTCAACACATGTACATGTACAAAGGGACAGAAACAAACAGCAAATTTCTTGTGGAGACCTTTTATCCTACTCTCTTGGGCCTCCACAAAGCACCAGTTCATCAGATCATACTCACACATGGAAGGACAAGGCAAACGCCACATGCTTCTTCAGCTATGCCAGCAAGGCATAAAAATGAAGGGATGCTGAATTTGTTTACCCAGTAATGCATCCAAGAAACAAACAAAACAAGTTCAAAATGAGCTGACATGGACTCTACTTACTGTCTGTAAGGGTGTTGAAGCATTTTTTTGTAGAATCTGCCACCATGTTCCACTCATTGGTTGTTCTGACGCGGTAGTCACAACGATAGCATGGCTTACACTTGCATTTACAGCTGGTGGCACCGCATACATGGCAATCAGGGGAACAGCATTCCTCCCAAACTTCTCCACTGCTGGTATAATGATATCAAAGACAATGTGATGGTGATTTGAAAAACAACATTCTATCTTTTGTTGTTTTGAGCGAGTGCCATCTAGAAACCTAGGGCATGTAAGGATGTCCCTAGGTACAATGAATGTATCGTAAGCTTTGGAATATAAGCCACGGCTTTTGCATGTATGTTGATTCTCATGCTGAAAAAGTCTCTACAGCTAATACACCAGACGCAGGCCTTGAAATAGTACCAGCCCGGCATAAAACTTCTAGCGAAAAATGCTCCGGGCTACCTAAACTTGGTTCCTTGGTTGCCCGGTGGACTGGTGAAAAATTCAGAATAAGCCTACCTGTTAAAACTTAGATCAAAATATATAATGCTTGTTGCGATAATAAATACAAGATCGCAAAAACCGAGTTGTTGTGGATGTGTTTTTACTTGAGTTTTTGAAACGTGATTCTCGCATGACAGGGCGATAAGCGACTGTGAATGCCATGAACAGAGTAGACTGGTGGGTTGTAGTGCTGGAGTAGCATAGCACATGGTACAGTGCTATACCACATGTGCACACTATTCTCGTCTACTGTTTAGGCCACTTCTGCTTCTGACTACATGTACATGCCTCTCAAAAATAGTATCGGTAGCAGGGTTCTGGCCAGGATGGTTTTAGTGCCGGCAGGACTATCTAAGCGGAGCGCCACCATCGGTTGGCACGGAGTGTAGCAGAAAATTTTTGGAATCTAAAAGCCCCCAGATGGCCGGAAACAGCACTTTCTGGGTGTTTTCAGCTGTGTATACACAGCCTAGAATTAGGGATCTCATGTCTGAAATTTACTTTAAAAAATTGAAAATTTGTAACTAGGATGAGGTGATAATTTTAGACGGGCAATTGAATTAGAAAAAAAAAGAGTAGAAATAAATATTGATTTTATTCTGTAAATCCCTTAAATATTGAATTAATTTCTATCTCTATGATGCCCATAATTTTTCATTGCTATTCAAATCATTTTTCATTTTTTTTTGTGTGTTGAAAATAAGGCGAAACATGCAAAATCTTGGCAGACTATTTTCCTTATTTTCTTTGTACAAAAGTTCGTACAGTATGCATATGGGATAACGACATTCATAAATGTGTGCAGGGGTTTTCTGAACAGTCATTTTAAAGTCTACATGAACATAATGTAGATTGGCCATTTGCTTTTCAGACACATTTGGCCATGTGTCACGTGCATACTGAGCGCGTGTATCTTGCCATACGGAACTCGTTTACGGAAAAGGCAAAATCATGCTGTTACTTTTGAATAAAAAAATTGCGGAGTTAATATTTTCACCGTGGGATAAACAACAATTAACGAATGCGATGCGATCGTTGGTTTAAAAAACGATCGCAGTGATCGTTTTATGCAACATCGAGCAGAAAATACATGCACCGAATGTTGCTAACCGTGGTCGGCGCGGCGAAAAACAGTCACAGTCGATTGTCAGTTTTGCAAGTACATGTGAAATTGTTTTTCTGCCAGATTTTTAAGTGTTTAATTTAACGAAGTGTGAATGGGGTCATTTGCTATTTTGTCTTTCTGAAATTTAAGCCAAATTTTCTTTTCAAGTTGTGGAACTGGGTAAAATGCGGAACTGGACAAACAACGCTGTACATCATGGAGAGGGGGTTTTCCGATCTTCGCACACTGAGATGAGAGCGTTGCATATGCAAGCCTATGTGTGGCCTTCCAACCAATGGAAAGATTCGTTATGCACTATGTACACGTGCATTGCGCGTAACAAAGCCTCCTATTGGTTCATGTTAATATTTGGTCCAGATATGTTGCATATGCACGTACGTTGGTGCGCAGACGATATGCATGGCAGTGCAAAGTGAAATTTTACGGTTTCTTCACGATCTTCATATCTTCACGATCGATCCCTCGACCAAGATGCTATTTTATTTGGGTTCTTGTCGGGAATATGTGCCGGTCGGAAAAGTTGATTTGGCAGATTGTGGCGGTCGGCAATTCTGCGTGCCGGTCGGGCCCGACCGGCGCCGACCGGCAGCGGCAGATCCCTGCGGTAGGTCAGAATATTGTTTGGTCAATTTTTTGTGCTGATGTAATAGCCTGAATGGGGATGAAAGCTTTCAAAAATTGTCTCAAACAATTATAAAACATGTCTTGATATAAGTAAAATTTCTGCAGTTGACAGATCACAAGAATTATGGACAATCACACACAGTTAGTCAGGTAATCACGATGGCAAACTAGCCAGCAATGTCGGTGTATCGCGTGGTAAGCATACATGATGCATCCAGACAGGCGATAAACCATGTGGCAGGAACTCATAAACACAGAAAAGAAATACATAACCAAGAAACCAAGTTCTGTGAATTAACTTGAAGAAATCCTCTTGCAACATCGATGTTTTTTCGACCTGCAGCTGTATGGCTACATGCGACACTGATGTAGTTTTGATCGACTCCTGACTGGGACGTAAAGACTGGTTAGCACATTTCGATCTCGTGTTCTTTTGCATGGCCACAGCGTGGTAGGAACCAGCACAGCTTTACTTTCATGCATTGAGCTTTGCACACAAAATTTCACTACTGCGACAGCAAAACATGAGTGGAACTCGTGAAAATGACAGAAGTTTCTTTTCAAAAATTGCAAATGAAGTAGGAAAATATATAAAAACAAGCGTTTTAACATGAGAGAGGGTTGTTGAAAGATATTTTGTAAAGACAGAAAAGACATCAGCATTAATTTCTATTTTGTTTAATTTTGTAAATTGGTTTTCTAACTTGCTGATAAAAATGTTAGGGTCGTGCAAAAAAGTAAGGGTCGGTGGGTAAACGGAAACCAGAAGTATTTTGGGGGGGCCCTTATCAATTTTTCCGACAACAGCTAGCTTTACTGGGCATTGCAGGAGTCCTTGAAAGCATTTGGTACAAAGTAAACACAAAGCCAAAGAGCACCCTCTTCTGATTGAAAAAAGTTTTCTCTCGTTCACCGCGCATGTTCGAAGGTCGGAAAGTAAGCAAAAAGTAGTAGCATTTTTTGCCAAATGTTAGCAACCCAAACGATAGGAAAAATGGAGCAAAGAGATGATTTTGATCCTGGCTCCGTGACCAGTGACTCCAGTGACTTTTACTGACATACATGCCTCTTTATTTATTTATTTATACCATGAGCCTTTTATTTTCCGAAATGACAAATTCTGCATTGGTAAGCTGATAACATAAACATTTTTTTATAAACAAGCTAGTAAAACTCTAAAACGGGCTAGTAAAATATCCATTGAACTAGCCCAGTGGACTAGCAAGGAAAAAAAGTTTGAGCAAGGCCTGCAGACGGCACGGCAAACTTTGAAGGATAAAATCAGTCACAAAAACCGTGGCCGGGCAATGCGTACCACGTGCTGGTGGTACTCAAGTTTTCATTGATTGCCATTTACATCTACTAACTTGAATCTTGGAAAATAAACAAAAATTTGAGTTGTCCGGATTTTGAGTTATTAACAAAATTCCCCGAGTCACGGAGTCATGAAACACATACATGAAATGTGTACGTTATCCTAAACTTGACATGCTCTACTGTGGCAACATTTTTGGTGATTATTTCCCCACTTTTTATTCATTCTCATGGTGTACTTTTTTGGCAGACAAATAATAATTTTACAAAGATTTTTTTTATTGTTGTTGTCTAAAGAATTCTTTCTACCATTAAAAGAAAACCAATCGCTTCAGTGGTGTGCCTTTGTGTGGCACATCTTCCGTCTTTTCGCCGATCGTGTTCAGCTTGACATGCCACAGAATTTTGGGGTTTTTCACTTGGGCTTTCTGCTGACAACACTTCCTGTGGTCACGTGGTTCTTGGAAAGTGTCAGTGATTGGACTGTCCACAAAAGGGTCTGCGGCAGCATTCAGGCCAGCCTGAAAACTGGGTTTGTCGTGGTCGCAGTGGTGTGTGCAGTGCATGTGCCGCATGCAACATGCATGCATGAAACACGAGCAGTTCCAATGTGATGACTCAAACCAAGGTTTCGTGGCAGATTTTTCATTTTTGAAGCAATTTGGCAGTGTTTTTTGATTGGCGTCACAAAAACTTTGAGATAACCAGATGTCATGTTGTGGACAGTTACAGAGGTTTTTTCCTTTACAAAGAAGCCTATTCTTTTGGCAAGAAATATTCGGTCTACAAGATGAAAACAATCTTTAGATTTACTTGACTTGGAGTTGACAAGATTTTATTGTTCATGCATTTCCCTGACCGCATAATTTTTACTGGCCGCTTGGGGAAAAACAGGCAAGAGCTGACGCACGGCCCACGCACACAGGAAAATCATCCAGCCCACAATAAATATTAAATTTGACAATATAAAATGACTTTTTGGGGGCGACATTCGTTCATACTTTTCTTACATTTATTAGGACTGTACATAACCACTGACGCACTGTACTGTTGCTTCATGGCTGGATCATCAGCACTGTGGCGTGACTTACATGTATACGCATACATGTAAGCTTGTACATGTATGATGATTTTAAACCTTAATTTGCCAATTTTGCATACTGTGTCTTATACATTTGTACACTGGGTGGTTCATTTTCCAAAAATTATGCTAGGTGTCAACAACACATTAACAACAATAACTGAGATAAATTGAAGACCAATATGAGGTATATATTTAATTCTAAAAGAACAAAAAAGGAACCAAAATATACAAAGTACCATGGGAGTCCTTTCTGACTGTTTTATTGACAAGAACTAGTAGTGTGTTGTTCTTCTTGTGTTCCGCAATGTGTGGAACACAACATGAATTAACCCTTTAATATCTCCTCTAAGACCTTTAAAAATTCACCAGAAGATTTGGGAGGATTTCACAAAACTTTGAGAACTAGACACATGTACATGTATGTATGTACAGTGCAGATCCAGCCACTATTAATCTGCATGAGCCTTGATGACCAGTGAAAGTTACATGTACATTGTACATACAGGTACATGTAAAAAACAAATCTTGGCTTGAAGCAGTGTGGCCGATTTCGGATAATTCAGGAGGTCTTCTGCAAAAAGACCGGTGAATACATGTGCATGCACCTGTGTAAACTCTGGACCACAGGCTGGCTATGCTGCCCTGCTGTTTTATTTGGAACTGGCAGATCACCAAGGTTTGATTTCCTGTGGCAAGTTCTTCCCCACAACTCCCTGTTCAGAGTCGCCATGAACCATAATTCCACAAAAGCATCCGGAAAGAAGATGTCCCACTCTGTCCAAGTGTCAAAGCCTCTACCCTGGCCTGCCCTTAAATCCTGTGTTGAATAGTTATCCTTATTCATTTTCTGTACCGGTACTTTAACATATTTAATAACACTGAGGCACACTGTGCTAGGAAGTTATTTGAGCCATCAAAACTATCCAAAATTAAAAGGATACTTGTAAGGTACTCGTACACGCAATGCCGTTACCGGTATTTTTAAATACATGTACATGTACATGTGCAAGCCTTGAAACACACATGTGAGTCCCAATACAACTCATTTTCACATGTGTTGCTATTTTAAAGGGCTACTCTGATGGCTTGTTGGTTTTCATGCGAATCCGATTTTTAACACACGTAAGCAAAACTGTGGTGTCATTTTAGGCAGCACATCTCATTGTTACCGGGTACATGTACACTGATCTTGAAATCACAATATACTCAGGTCTGTGCTTACATGTATGTGACTCACTTTAATGCTGAAACTTCTGTTTCACATACATGTACCACGGAGCTATTAGCTCTGGACATATAATAACAAACTCAATGAAAATCTCCATGCGCATCTTTGAGTCTACTTAGCTCGAGTACAGGTACATGCAAATGTATGTGGGAAATATACAGCAAGGACATTTTTCAATTCAGCTGTGTTGGTTTTCATTTTGTTAATGTTGCATGTCACATTTTGCGTATCGCAATATGTATTGTGTCACAACCCATATATCGTGATACATATATGTACATGTACATGTATCGTGTTGTAAACAAGTTTTTTGTATTTAGATGAACCCTTCTGCTTCAACAGGTAAAAAAATTTGCAAAGTTACCTATTTGTTTCTCTGTACATGAGGATGTCGGTGGAAGTCACGCTGTCATTCTGGCCTCCTCTCGTCCACGTACACGTAACCCGACTGAAATCGTAGCTGAAGCAGTGCAAACCTGATGCGGGGTCCGGTGGAATTGGATCTACAAGACACAAGTTGTACATTGTACAATTCCAGTGACAGCACTGAAGAAATGTGGTAGCCTGGGCACAGGAATGACCAGTCTTCTGTTCATGTGTTGCAATTCTTTATAAATCCAAGGTGTCATATGCCTGTGCAGTGAATTGGTTTTGACTGGGTTTGGCATGAAGTCACTGTTATTCAAAGTTCTCGCACGGGACAAACGCAACGAGGAAAAAACAAAGTACATATACGTGTACTATTCCTGAGCTTCCTGTTTCCTGACCTACCCTACTTTGACAGTGCAAAGTTAAAAGTTGTTTGGGGGGAAAAATTGGGGGGGAAGATGTGAACTGGAAACGAAGGGAGAAAAAAACACAAATGCATGTCCATTGCACACAAAGTATGAAGTGGTACAAAAAAATTCAATGGGCACATTCTGCACACAAAGTGCATGAGGTGCCATTTACTATTGTAAAGAGTGCCACCTGACCTCTCTTGCTACCGTTTTCAACCTGTGAACAATAATATGTACATGTACATGTCGAGCTGCAAATTGAATCAGTATTTCCAAAAAGGAAAAAACCAAAATTAATTTCTTCCTACATGTACATGTACAATGTAATTGATATCCACATGTACATGTACGGTACGTGTGCCCTGTTCTCAGATGTCATTACCAGTAAGCAGAATGACATAAACAAATGCAAAGGTGAGTCAACCACAGAGACCCGGTACCGTATTTCTTTTTCCCTGAATTCTCTCTATGTAACACCAGATTTGTCATATCACTTTCAGATAAAGTTAAAAGATAAAGCCATATTAATTAAAGTTTCAAATGAAGAGTCTGAACATACTCTTAGCAGCAAAGGTTGGGGATAAAAAATCTGAACAAGCCAAACCATGCAGAACAAAACTACATGTACATCAACAAAAGCTGCTTCAAATTTTCGACAGAGGTCTTAAATTTTAGCAGGCCTACTACTCAGGACCTCATTTTAGATTCACAGATCCTTTTGGCAAACTTGCTCTACTGAAGGGGGCTGGGGAATGAATTAGTCAAGTCAGAGTGATTTTTGTTTTGCATACACTGTATAGTATTTGTCTGAATTCGGGTCTCAATCCATGGATTTGGAAGAAAATACAAAACACAGCATCAATGATTTCTTTGCTTGGAATGAGAATTTCCTTTTCTGATAGTCGTGAAGTCTGTCTCAACTACTGCAACAAAACTGCATGCCGTAAAGGATTACATGCATAGTCTAGATTTTGACTGAAGAGCCTTTAGCAGAAAAAAGAAAGAAACAGCTTCATTTCAATTTTGTTGTGTCACATTGCATTCAGAAGGATCAGATTTCCATTAAAAAATCACTGGCTAAAAATTATATACATCATATACCGGTATTTGGTAGTTACATGTATGTCAGATCACTTGCGTCTTTCCTGTACTCACCAACTCTGCTGGTGGTGTTCTCAGACCATCCTTCAACAACCAGCATACCGGTACCAGCAGCTGAATGCGGCCGGGGCATCAGTGGAACAGTCAGGCAGCACCAAATGAGCAACAGAGTTCTCCTCCACTGGGAAGTCTTGTATGCCACCATGTTGACTGAACACATCATGACAATGAGGAATGGAAACAAGACTGAAATTCACAATGTGTTACAAGGAACTTACCTCTAAAAATTACAAAGCGAAAGGACTGCTAGACATTACTCCCATCCCCGCAAAGAAAATTGTACAAGTACCGGTACATACATGTACATGTACATGTAAGTGGACTACATAGAAAATGTACAGTGAAACAAATTAACAGGGAGCTGATATGAGGAGCTGGTGAAAATACATGTACATGTATATATGTGGAATATAAACAGCTTTTTGGGTAATCCTACACAATATTTCTCATGTGATATGGCCTGAAAAGTTTAGATAACTTCCCCCTTAATTTCTCACATTTCCCCCAACATGTACGTGTACATGGAGGCCCCTTTCATTTTTACACTTAATTTACACGTATTTCAGACGCTCTGTTTATTTTGGACAAGAAACGTAGTACATGTACATGTCTTCTCTGGAAGTGGAGAGGAAGAAATCCTTGAAAAATCTGAGGGAAGCATTTCTCTTTGAACAGAACAACACAAACAGATTCTAGCCCACAAATTTGCATAAAAATGTGTGGAGAAACTGGCTTAGGGATGAACGCATCACGTACACTGCAACAGGACAAAAGGCATCCACAGGTACATGTACCGGTATAAATGTATCTACAAATACATGTAGCACATACATGTACGCAGAACCACCTGGATGTACTTATACATGTGTACAAACACATGTAGTTTTGAAAATGGGTTCTGCCATGCGTATGTATCCATAGATCTAAACATGGCTTAGTTACAAGTATTTTCTCCTTTTTTCTGTTCCTGATATTTCATGGACATATAAAAAGACTGGAAATTGATGACAATTTTTTCAATCTGATACCGTACGTGAAAAGCAAAGACAGAAGTCTTTTCCTTTCTCCCCAATTCTTTCAAACAGCAAACAGAAATTTTATTTCAACCCTGAGCTGAGGTCCAACGAAGATGCTATTCTTTATCACGCACCACACTGCAGACATTGCCAATGTCATTGGGCATCTTGTGGGCGAAGTGGTAAATGGGCGAAGGGACTATATCTGACTATGTACCACCCAATGAAATAATTAATGTCTGTTGATAATAATGATCTCCGACACACATTTTCTCAGTCATAGGAGCCAAGTTGGCTCGGGACCGAGTTGGGTACGGACCGAGTTGACCGGTACCCAACAACACACACCCACCTGACATGCCTGAGGATGAGTCGACTTGTTTTGCGGCCTATGACGGACGATTTGTCTCTTCATATGATGCAAAGACGGTTAAGTTGTCTCATCAGTTGAGTTGTCCCAAGTCGAGTCGGCAATCACACTTCAGTGATTAAAAGCAATGCCACAGAAGGCAGTGGCTATAGCACAGGCCTACATGATATAGGCTGGCCTAACGGCCAGACGTTAGGCTAAAAATTTGCCACTAAACTTAAAAAATAAACAAAAGCGTGGCTTTTTACTACACGCCCTTTACGCTCGGTTTTATCATGAATGGTTTACACAAACAATACCATGAAACATGGAGGGAAAAGTGTGAAATTTCTTACTCTAGGAACTGGCCTTTATCCTACGTGTGATACTAACGCTTTCTCGCAATCTTTCCGCTGTAAATACATATGTACATTGTACATGCATGTCATATAATGTGCTGTGCAGATTGTGACACAAACACGCTGGCCTACTGTACTTGCGTGTGCGTCACGCTTTCCAGGAACCTGATCATCCAACATGCGTCTACACACTACGGTGTACTATCAAGGCCACGTTACGCAGCGCGGTGGATAGCCTGAGAGTTGACTTCTGATAGCGCGCTTCGGAACTCTTGGATAGGAACGTGCACAAATTTTAGAAATGTGCAATTTGTTTTCATGAGTTATTAACACATCAAATTAACTGAAAATTATCTGACCCAAAAGAGAAATATCCTGCCAAACATTTACCCATTAGTCACTTCCGAAAACCTAAAATACACGAAGAACTGCGTGCAGCATACCTGCAGAGCGGCACCCAACCAAAAGCGAATTAAAAGAATTTGAAAAGTGTGCGTGGTATGCCTGCAGGTGGAGCTCAGGTATTAACTGTTACAGTGTGCACCCTGGCTGATGAGGCCGGCGCCAGGCGGTTGGTGGCGAGGACTTCCTAGGATTCAACGCTGATGTTAAACGTACGTCTTTGATGGCGACTTTCGGACTGTCCTTGAAACTTCTGCCCTCCAGCTGAGCGGTTTCCTTTTCACAGCTTCCCGTAGACGAGCTGTTTCGGGATGCTGGTATCAGGCGCATGCGTGGCCAGCCCAGCAGATCTGTGCCGTGCAGATTATACCAGGGATTCCAGCCTGTTTTAAGACCTCCGTGTCGGGAATCTTGTCCTGCCAGCGGTGGAGGAGGTTGCGGAGGCAGCGAAGATGGAACAACTTCAACTGTCGTTCATGCCGTCGGTAGAGGGTACGGTTTCGCAGCCGGACAGGAGAGTGGTGAGCACAACTGTATGGTAGACTTTAATCTTCGTGGAAAGTGTGATTCCTCTCCTCTCCCGGAGTTTCTGAGTCTCCCAAAGGCGCTGCTTGCTTTGGGAGATGCGATTATACTGACCTCGGCATCGACGCTGGTGGAGCAAAAAAAGAATACTGCCCAGGTTGAAGAAGTTGTCAGCGGCCTGGAGTTTCCGTCCCTTCACTGTGATGTACAGTTCGTGTTGCTGGTTGCCAGGGGCAGGCTAAAACATCACTTCAGTCTTCTTTGTACTGATTGTAGGACCAAAACTGTCGCAGAAAGATCTTAGAAGCTGTCCATCTCCAATTGCAACTCGTGCGCACTCGAAGCGTTAAGGGTGCAGTCGTCGGCGAATACAAGCTTCTCTGATCACAGTCTCCTTTACCCTCGTGACGGCCTGCAGGCTCTTGAGGTTGAACAGCTTGTCATCGAACATGTACTTGATGTGGACGCTAGAGTTGCTGTCCCTGAAGGCGTCAGTCAGCATTGCCGAGCACATCATGCTGAACAGTGTAGGCCTAGGGGTACGAACACAGCCCTGCTTGACTCCGTTTGTCACAGGCAAAGCGTTAGTTGCCTCACCGTTGTCCAGCACACAGGCCATCATGCCGTCGTGAAATTGGCGGACAATTGTGAGGGCATCCGAACTTCCCCATGATTTCCAGAGCCCCTCTCTACTGACCCTGTCAAAGGCTTTGGTCAGGTCAACAAAGGTGATGTACAGGTCTTGTTGCTTCTCCATGCTCTCTCCTGGAGTTGGCGGGCGGCGAACACCTTGTCCGTGGTCCTACGGCCTAAGCGGAAGTCACACTGGCTCTCGGGGATAATTGCTCCAGGTGCTCCAGGAGACTGTTTGAGCAGTACGCGGGCAAGGATCTGGCCGGCGATAGACAGGAGAGAGATCCCGTGGTAGTTGTCATAGAATTGGCGATTCCATTTACGCTTGTCTATGTAAACAATGGAAGCATCTCTGAAATCCTAGGGAAGTTGTTCCTGTTGCAACATCGACTGGCAGAGGTCACTGTGGTGGCGAGGAGAGCTAGGCCACCTGAGTTGAATACTTCGGTGGGGATGGCGTCAGGGTTGGGGCGCTTTCCCGGAAGACATTATGCTTGAAGGCTTTACTCTTCCACTAAGGGGGGGGGATGTCATGGTCTGGGCTAACTGGCACCTGGGGGAGGCGTGCGATGGCTTTGTCGTTTATGGACGCCGGCCGATTCAGCACGTTGTCGAAATGTTCTCCCCACCTCTCGATGATCTGGTTTTTGTCAGTAAGCAGAGTTTTCTCATCTGCACTAAGCAGGGGGTAATAAGCCGAATGACGGTAGTCCATATTGACTTCAGGGCATCGTGAACCTCTTGGTGTTGAGTGCGTCAGGAAAGCCTTGGATCTCATCGGTCTTGCTACTGAGCCGACATTCCGCATTGATGGAAGATCGGTTGGGACCCGTTTTGTGCCTGCTGCAGGCAGACTACGTTTGCTGTTCAAGCAGGGTCACTCTAGTGGGCAGGGACTGACATTTTTCTTCCACCAGCGTCTGGGCTTGGACATCATTTTCGCAGAACCAGTCCTGGTAGTTCTGGTTGCTAGGCCAAGGACCTGGAGGGCGGCTGAGTGGACTGTAGTTTCGAAGGATTCCCACTCTTTTTCGATGTCAGAACTGGGCTGGGAGTCAGAGCTAGTGTAATGTCAAGAAGTGCCGCGAGCTCTTCTGCATTTCAGTTTTGGGAAGTCAAATTTCTTGGCAACTCTCTGCCCCTATGGCCTTTTCTTGGGCTGTATGTGGAGGTTCATTTTAGAAAGATGATGGGATGATAACCCGTCCAACAGTCTAAACGACACACCGCCTTGGTAACCCGCACGTCTGGCCTGTCCTTTGCCCTAGCGATGATGTAGTCAATGAGATGCCAATGCCTAGAACGGGTGCATCTATGACCTCTTGTTGAGGCATAAGGCGGAACATAGTGTTGGTGGCAGATTGTGATTGTGTTGTGTTTGGCACAGATCCTAAGCAGGAGGAAGCCGTTTGCTGTTGCATTTCCCTCCGTTTTTACGATGACTCTGTCCCAGGACTGGTGGTCTGTACCAATACGGGCATCGAGGTCACCAAGGACGATGAGCTAGTCTGACTGTGGTACAGTAGAAGTAAGAGTCTCTAGTCCTGCGTAGAACTTGTCCTTGGTTTCTTCGGGATTAGTCAGCGCGGAGTAGGAGGCGTATGGGCACTGATAAATGTGGCGCTACTCCCCTGCCCAGGGGAGTTGCATTTTATTGAGGGGGTCACTGAGACCTTCTGGAATGCTGGCTAGTTTCTTCAGATGTTGGGTTTTGATGGCAAAGCCACGCGGGGCCTCACGTACGTCGCTCTTCACAACCTCATTCAGTCCAGTTAAAAAAGGGTATAGTCGTCAATCTCTGTCAGCTGGCCTTTGTCTGGAAAGCAGGGTTTACTTAGACATGCGATGTCGACTTTGTAAAGGGCTAGTCTCTGGCCACAAGAGAAGGCTTTTCTCTTGTCTTCTCTGCCTTGGTTTAGATATTCCAAGATGCTAGAAGGAGTACCAACAATTTCTTTCCTTTCTGATTTCGACCACATGAAAGGGATCCCGCCAGACGCGGTATGCTGGCCAGGTTGTAGTGAGGCAGGCTATTTTAGAGCACCTTTACCAGCCCCGTCCTCAAGCTGGAAGGCAAGCAGAGTGATCCTAAATAGGGCTTCCTGGTCACTCAGGGGGGCTGCCGAACTCCACTTCTGCTTCGGGGTCCAGTAGAGAGCGACCTGATATCCTGAGCCGCCGTGTGCAGGTTTGCGACTACAGCTCCCAGTGTGTATCCGCACCTACTGCTTCGCCGCTCGCCCATCGCCATAGGGCGTGGAAGGGGTGGGTGGGTTGATGTCGTGACTTGCGCGTGAGTTGGATTTACGCAAAGTCGGTCTCACTCTCTCGTCCTGTCGCGTCCGGGTTCAGTGGCAAGGCAGGGTCAAGACAAGCTGGGACCGTGCACGGCAGGATGCCGGGGCTGCCGGAAAGTGACAAGTATGCCAGCAAACCGCCTCAGGGGCTCACTCCGGATTATCTGTAGAGGTTAACTCCTTTAGCCTTTGATTCTCCCGACCCATCCACAAGGCAGTGGAACTATTCGCCTAGCTGGAGATCTGATTCGTGGACACCAGGCGCGTGTCTCGCACGCCGGTGTGCCTGAATGCTGCACGTTAATAAAATTCCGTTTTACCCATCTTCAGGTGACTTTTCCTAAATATAACTGGAGGAAGACAGAGGTGAAATTTCAATATTCAAAAAATTATCGTACGCGATAGGACGAACAACGTAAAATTCCCACAGGCCGACCGCGGAAAGGTTCCGGGAAACTCGCTGCTTGACCTTTTACTTTCAGGCTCTACCCGCTTCGTAAGTGACTTCGTCACAAAGGTGGGCGCGCCCACGATTTGCAGGCTCCTGTTGGGCGATCGCTGAAGTTGCGTGCTAACTTTCCGGTTCCATGGTTCCACGTATAAACGGCAGTCAGCGTACAGTACTATCATTGTATTTAACTCTATATGTGCGGTGCATATGCAGTGGGCGTCGTTTTAACTGAAGTGACGAAACACTTTCGAACTGGACAGTGCTTAATAGCGAGAGTCAGCTTCTGTAAGCTCAACACCATGGGCTGCTTGCACGTTCCTTCACTAGCCCCTGGTCGTATAGAACACAAAAATAACGCTGACTGGCTATTTAGGATGAATATACATAACGTAAAGTGAATCGCATACACGTATTTCTCTTTTAAGCTACACTCTCGTGCCCTCCTACCCTCGTGCATGCCACACATACATAAATCTGCCATTACGCGCAAACAAATTTTATCACAGTTCTAATTTAAATCTCCCAAATATGGGATATTTAAATTTTACAACACCAGGGGTTAGATCGCGCAAGGCATGGTGGGAACCAACATGGCGCGGCAAGATTGTACCCATGGGAACGAGGTTCATTGTTGTTTAGCAGCGGAAAATCTGTAAGCAAATGCCCATGCAGTACATTTTCAATGGGTCGCCCCCGCGCTTTTTGCCCCATAAACAATATGACCATTTATTTGCATGCACGCATAATTATAATTGAAGTTAAAATCTCATCCAACTAATACGCAGTGCCCTCGTTATAAAAGACCAGAATTTTATTCCTTAGTCGTCGAGCATTTTATCAGAAACGCTTGAAGAGGAAGGCAAAAACTAGTTTTTGGTCCTCAAAATATTGGAAACCAAGCTGGAAATGATATATATTACTGCGGGAACGACACTTTACAAGTCTGCTAACTATATATCACCGCGCTGCTCAACAACGCTCACCGCACTGCGTAATATGGGCCTTAATAGTACACCATATCCGCTTTCACGTTCTCAAAAATTGTTATATAGTACCAAGACTTCAAGTGTGGCATTTGGCGTATGGTATTACTGGTACCAACCTCAGATAAAATCTGAACCCGTGTTCAAAGCTGATTTGGGCAGTTTTCCAATACTCAACTTCAGCTCCGTCTCAGGCTTCAACTTTTTTTGTACTACCTGACTTTGAAGCTGTACGCGCACTAATTAGTCTAATAGTGCCATAAAACATCATATAAGAAGCAAGAGAGCAAAAAACTAACGTAATCCATTTTGATTTAAAACACTTCAGGCCCACAATCGGGGATTGGTTTCGGGGACGAAGCCTGAGACGGAGACAAAGTTGAGTATTGGAAAAAGGCCTTGGCTACGTCACGTCTATTGTCAGCAAAGGTTTCATACATCGGAGAAGAGGACACCGAAAGTTGCTGAAAAAAAACATGTCTCAGAAAAAAATCATTTCAGCATTGCAAGATGTCTCAGAAAAAAATCATTGCAGCATTGGCAACATGTAAAGTGTTGCTGCAATAATTTTTGAGCTTTTTCGCTTTTTTGTTACAAGGAAGACAATTCTTACATTTCTTTCTATGAGAGGAAAGGGAAAAGTTAAGCTTTTTCAAGGACACACCGCTTGAAATGCACAA
This sequence comes from Acanthaster planci, assembly GCF_054643075.1. NCBI lineage: Eukaryota > Metazoa > Echinodermata > Asteroidea > Valvatida > Acanthasteridae > Acanthaster > Acanthaster planci. The sequence continues at coordinate 15,602,815 of NC_141788.1, forward strand.
ACGGGTTAAAAACTTTTTTTGCGGACATGAATCGACTCTATTTAATCAGCTTCTATTTTGTCGACATATCAAGGAATCGAAATGACCCTACTGTATAATATTGGGGCAGTTGTGAACAGAATTGAACAGTGTGTAGAATCGAATCAAAGTAGGTATTCATCCGTGAATGTCGTGTACCCAGTGTACATGTACATACATGTACAGTACGAGTATTACGAAGAGCACAGTCGACTATCTACGTAGTACGTGTACCTTCTGCTTGCAGATATTATTCATGCAGCTGGTATGGTATGGTACTTCACGGTAATAATGATGTCATAGTACGTGGACTGGACCGTGAGGCGGACCGTGATCGTGCCAGCACTCAGCAGCTATTTGATGAATATGAATGATTACATGTAGCCTACATGTACATGCCATAGTACCGTATTTGTATGTACTCAGTCGATGTGGGGAAAGATTCCGGCAAAACATGAACAAATTGAGCAGGTGAGATTAGGCCTAGCAGTACTAGTACTTTTAGTAGTACTGACATAACTGAGTGGGGCCTGGCGTACGTCTCCAACTCCAAGTTCAACTGACGAAAGTACGAGCGTAGGCCTGTTACGCCCCAACTATAGCATAAGTCCCAACTATAGTTGGGACAGTCCCAAATGTAGTGCTGCAGTTGGGCTGGCCCAACTATTGTTGACCAATGTCTGGGGAAATGTCTCAACATTATCTAAGTCAATGTGTCTCACACTTGACACAATTCATCAAAAATGTGGCACTTAGCCCTATGGACCAATGACATGACATTTCATGTCATTTGTAAACAATATGAGTTTGGCATATGCTGGGCACATCATGCACACAGGACCTCTCTGCTGTAGTTGGGCCGGCGCAACTGTAGCACTCTAGTTGGGACGGGCCCAACTATAGTTGGGGACTGATGCAATAGTTGGGGCGTAACAGGCCTACACTTGACTGGAAATGACTAGATACTAACCCGTGAAACCTGGTCTTGCTATTTTTCTCAAGACTCTTAGAGGGTTCATGCTTGGACTCTGTTTCTGCATCAATTGAAAAAGGAAATCCCAAACACAATGATAAAATTAGAAAATGAATAGCATAAATGGGTCGGAGTCGAACCAGGGTCTATAGATCTGTAGTTCAAAATCACTACCAACTAAGCTATCGAAGCGACGTAATGAATTCGCGTTTTTGAAATGTCTTAAATGGTGTATTGCATTGTCCCCTCTTTCATGAATCATTTGTCACCCCAGCTACTGAAAAAAAGTAGCGCAACCAGGTTTCACGAGCTAGTATTAAGTCGCTTCCCACTTTGACTTGAGTTGAGCCTAGCGCTAGGCCAATGTACTACTATAGTATTAGGCCTACTAGCTATAACGCTAGGCCTATGTCATGGGATCAGGTGAACTTGGGTCCGAGTTGACTGGAAACCGATGTCGTAATCCTACCTACCGTGCCTACCCTACATGCCTACTACCCTAACTAAGGCTGCTGAAAGTTGATTTCATGGTTCTCGTCACTGCCCGAATGGAATTTTCAGCCTGCATCAAAAAGTTCATCTTTTTCCTGATGTGCCTAAAGCCACATCTGATTTTCACAGTTCTCCTCACGTCAGCACCCACGTGCAAATTTGGCCCACATCAAAAAAGTTCACCCTTCATTTTTTTAAAAAACAGCGTCAAGATCATGAAGATCGTCAGTCTAAAAAACTGAACACTAGCAACTATTGTATTGAATTGACATCTTTGCCAATACGTCAAATGCACTTGTTTTGGAAATGCATTTATTTGTACAAATTGGTCACAGTTGTGTGTCCTTTGTACGTATAGAATTCAATGATAAATTGAGGGAGTAGAGGCATTTTTTTGAAAAAACACATGTACGTGTGGTACGCTAGTCCGCGTACATTTGAGTCACCAACAGAAAAAAAGGGAGAGTCAATTTTGATAGACAATCAGCGCGCTGTTGCCGGAATGGGCTAAAACAGATTTTGCATATGATGGCGCTTGGTGCGTGGCAGGAAACTGGCACATTGCATGCGCCCGAGGTGATATGCATCAGTTGGCAGCAGTTGAAATCCACACTGTTCAAATACCACATCCGGATTTGCTTTGGATCATCCAATGAAGTGGTACCGCGAGTTTTCCAAAGCCACAGTGATTCTTGCCGTCGACTCATGCATTAAAAAGGAATGTATGTCTTTTTTTGTCAATAAATTACAGTTGTTTGTCCTGTTGACTTTTAAAAATTCTATTCTCTATGCAATTCAAATCCTTTTTCACAGTCAAGACAAGAGCCTTTGAAATGAGTTCAACCTTTATGCACACTGTGAGTGTGATGAACTTTAAGGAAAATTCCTTGTCAAATTTCTGGAGAAATTTGCTGATGAAAGATGATGAAAAAACCCTCATCACTTTTCCAGGAGTGGCTGACGAGCACCTTGAGATCAACTTTCATTGGCCTAACGTGGCACGGTTCCAAACGTCGTGGCATACTCCCAGAACTGGGAGGTACACTCTACACGGGACAGTGGGGGGGGGGGGGGGGCTTGATGTTTTCATACCAGCAGAATCCCTGTCAAAGGTTAGAAAAATTGGCAAAGATCAAAGTGTCTGGGGAGAAAAATGTTCTCTTGTCGTGCCTGTTAGGGTATTGCATACAACTTAATACTGTATGTTCGAAGGGCAGGATATACATGTAATAGGAACCAGTCTTCTGTTCAATTCGGACATGATTGTTTTGATAAAGAAAGGCAAGAACGTAAGTAAAAGGTCTGAATTTTGCCCAAAATAGCGCATAGACAATCAAACCATCGCGGCCATAGGTTAATGAGTTATTTTTTAGTCATGTTAGTGTGGATGGCTTTTGGGGGAAAGATTTGATTGAAAATGCAGCTTAAGACAGAGTAAACGGGCACATTCAGAATCCCATAGTGTTACAAAGCAATGTAAAGTTGCATCTGTGAGGCACACAGTGAGTGCCTCACAATTCTGAAATTACATGTATGTTGATACTAGGCCCTCTCAAGTTTCCTTTGAGATTACTTTTATCAACCTTGGTGTCAACCTGCTTGCAGCAGTGCTTGCTTGTCATTTCCGATATCGGAAAGATTGCGAGAAGAAAACGTTAGTATCACACGTAGGATGTGGGCCAATTCCTAGAATGAGAAATTTCACACTTTTCCTTCCATGTTTCATGGTATTGTTTGTGTAAAACCATTCTTGATAAACCGAGCATAAAGGGTGTGTAGTAAAAAGCCATGCTTTTGTTAATTTTTTTAGTTTAGTGGCAAATTTTTAGCCTAATGTCTGACCGTTAGGCCAGCCTATATCATGTAGGCCTATGCTATACCCACTGCCTTCTGTGGCATCGCTTTTGATCACTGAAGTGTGCCGACTCGACTCAACTCAACTGATTAGACAACTTAACCATCTCTGCATCATATGAAAAAGACAAATTGTCCGTCATTGTCCGTTAAACAAGTCGACTCATCCTCAGGCATGTCAGGTGTGTGTGTGGTGTTGGGTACCGGTCAACTCGGTCCCGAGCCAACTTGGTTCCTTATGACTATGAGAAAAATGTATGTCGGAGATCATTATTATCAACAGACATTAATTATTTCATTGGGTGGTATATGGTCAGATATAGTCCTTCGCCCATTTACCACTTCGCTCACAAGATGCCCAGTGACATTGGCAATGTCTGCAGTGCGGTGCGTGATAAAGAATAGCATCTTCGTTGGACTTCAGCTCAGGGTGAAAATAAAATTTCTGTTTGCAGTTGGAAGAATCGGGAGAAAGGAAAAGATTTCTGTCTCTGCTTTTCACGTACGGTATCAGATTGAAAAAACTGTTATCGATTTCCAGTCTTTTTATATGTCCATTGATAATTGGATTTGTATCAGTTCTTGTAAAATGAAACAATTCGATGCTAAATGTAGTTTGTAATTTTGAATGATTTTAAACACGTACATGTATTTTCTACTGTGTGTTATTTCCTGTTTGTTATATGCATTATGTGTAACTAATGTAATTCATGAACATGTATGTAATTCGGATTTGCGCTGCGAGTCATGATAATTTGATGTATTAAACCATGAAAGGCTTCCCTTTCAAACGATGTTGCGTCTCTTTCATCCTCGGTTTCTTTATTACTGAACGTAATAAAAGTGAAGACCAAAAATTATATATAATGAAGCCTGAAAGAATCTAGTCTATCAACGCCTTGCTTGAAAAGTAGCCTTCCCAGTTGCAACCCCTAAATGGGACCGAGTTGATTTTGGACGGAGTCGAATTGGGACCGAGTTGATTTGGGACCGAGATAACTTGGGACTGAGTTGACTTGGGACCAAGTTGACTTGTTGCATATTGAATATTGTCATCATCTCTTTGAGTGGCATCCTCTAATTTGTATTGTTGTTTTCTCCCCCTATATCGATAGTTTAGCCTGAAATGTTTTATTTTTGTACAAGGAAATTTGTAGTAAAATAACATGATTGTGACCCAGTAGAACTTTTCACCGCAAGATAGCAAGATAGAGAGGAGCATTTGCCCTTTTTTTTAATGTAAAAAGCTGTACTGGTACATCAAGATTTTAAAAACTAAAAGTGACCTACATCTGACTTTGGAAATTTTATCAAGCGATACATCTTTTCCCTAAAAAGTACATTATTGCATACAATCTATGTGCCTTTTGCCCGTTCTTTGTACAGTGGGATTTCATTTTGGTTTCCCAGTGTAATTGAGTTTTTTGAAGGAGATTTGATTTTTCAACTGTCATTGTGCTTGGTTTTTTTGGCATCGACTTCTTGTGTTGAAAACAAAATTATTAAAATGTAAGACAGATAATATAACTGGTTATAAATACAAGTAAACTACCGTACTGTAGATAGGTTTGCGGTAGCACCATGGATATATATCGCTTTTTACCATATGGGGTTCTGAAAAGAACCGGTGGTACTCAACGTTTCGGACAGTACATGTATGCTCTGTCCATCATCATTATAGCAAAATTTTCCAAATATTATCGTGATTTTAATATCACACCCCCCACCCATGAAATATCAGGAACAGAAAAAAGGAGAAAATACTTGTAACTAAGCCATATTTAGATCTATGGATACATACGCATGGCAGAACCCATTTTCAAAACTACATGTGTTTGTACACATGTACATCCAGGTGGTTCTGTGTACATGTATATGTATGTGAGCATGTACATGTATTTGTAGATATACCGGTACATGTGCATGTAGCGGCAGATGCCTTTTGTCCTGTTGCAGCGTACGTGATGCGTTCATCCCTAAGCCAGTTTCTCCACACATTTTTATGCAAATTTGTGGGCTAGAATCTGTTTGTGTTGTTCTTTTCAAAGAGAAATGCTTCCCTCAGATTTTTCAAGGAATTTCTTCCTCACCACTTCCAGAGAAGACATGTACATGTACTAAGTTTCTTGTCCAAAATAAACAGAGCGTCTGAAATACGTGTAAATTAAGAGTAAAAATGAAAGGGGGCCTCCATGTACGCGTACATGTTGGGAGAAGTGTGAGAAATTAAGGGGAAAATTGTCTAAACTGTTCAGGCCATGTCACGTGAGAAATATTGTGTAGGATTATATATCACTATGAATTTGAACACCGTGAATTCGTTGTGAATTCGCAGTTTCACCAAGAAAATTTTTTTCACGGCGATTTCACGGTCGTTTACCATGTGAAAATGCTCCTGGTCGTGACCTCCTGAGGACACCTTGAGGTGAGACAAAAAGCCGTGCAAATGCCGTGAGCCCTCTGAAGGAGTCCTCCCCTGCGGTTTGGTTAATCTAATAAACACTTTACGACCAATTAGCTTATGCCATTAACCAGGCCTCATAATAGGGCCAGTGAAACCACAAACCGCCCACTGTTTATAAAGTTACCAGGCACTTAACTGTGTGCTGCCCATGCCCACCACCCATCCTTGCTCAAGGCCACGATCAAATAGGTTGGTGTACAGTAAATGTGCTGGTGCAATGTACATGTACTGTACATACAACTTGTGGCCGGAAAATGGTCACAGTGCAGATACAGTAGATTACTGTTCCAGCGCTCCCTGATACAACGCTCTATACTATACTTACTATACCGATCTAACGCTCTATTTTCATTTCCCCCAACTGCACGCCCATTCACTGTGTATTTTTTATGTGGTTGCTTGTAGTGCTCCCGTTTACAAAGCTTTTTGGGATATAACGCTCAGACTTTTCGGTTACAGCGCTCTTTACCTTGGAAAATCGGATTCTTTGAAAATCAATTCCATCTTCACAAGGCCGCCACGATTGGCTGGCCAGGCCTAGACAAGTTTCTTATATACCAGAAAGAAAGACAGGAAAAGGGACAGTCGAGTATTCATTCCAGAACGATGGTAAAACCTGCCCATGGAGGATTAAAGTCCTCCTTCCTAAATGCCCACGCATCGCGCCTAGCGATTGCAACGGCGGAAGGAGGCTTGATGCTTACCCCGTTGCGCGAGGTTGCAACCCGTAGAATCACCTGTACACGAAAAGTCATTGCCTGCTATGATTATAAATGTTACTCGATAAACATGTAGACATGTCTGTATTCTAATATTCAGTCGGACAGTTTGTGTCATTGATCATGGGCAGGTTAGGTCGGCATGTGTGTGCTTAGAGCTTGCACGGCACGACCTTCGTACTACAAACAAACCGTGCATTATTACGACCTCACTCTTCCTGAAGAACACAACGACCTATCCTGTTTGCGGCATATTGAGGGTAAAATGGCCATGGAGTGCACGTCCGTTTTCAGTTCTTTGAAATGACAAAGGAATGTGGTGAGTGCATATTTGTTTTTTACGTGTATGTTTTTTTTAGTATCCTGCCTCTCCACTGTAGAATAGGCCTGGTGTGCGTGACTCTTTGGAACATATGTTGACCATCCTCGAAATTCCCTCATCTTGCCACAGCTTTGTACATTTCGGTTATCCTATGCTTCCTGAACTCAATCAGAAAGGTACCCGTTTCGGAATAAAAATGTTGGTCGTTGATTTTTGGTGATGCAGCGCTCAGATTGACCTGCATAATGGTGACATTGGAGCAAGGATGACCCAAACTCTTTACACGTTGGCTACTGTAAAATTCCCCAAAAGGGTGGTTCGCCTTTGCAAGTTTCCTTTATCTGGAAACAAGCCAGTGATGTGCCCAATGGGCCGTATTTAAATTCCACCTGGTGATGACGACAAATGGTGGCAGAACCACCTACATGTATTGGTAAAATAAAGTTGCAGTTAAAAGATGAACTTAAGAGGGCTTATTCTTCAGAGGAAAGTCGGAACCGAGGGATCGAAGCGTTTGGTCGGTGAAATTATTCTTTAAAACTGCGAATTGTAATACAAATACAGTGTTTAGTTAATGTGGCACGGGTCTTTTTTCCCAGTCTGATATAAATTTCTTTCTTCCCAGATCTGATATCAGTATAATATGAAGTTTCCTGGTAGACAGTGTGGTCAAATAGTACTAACAGGAAGTGCAATTGGACTAACACTACTACCCTTAGTATTCATTGTGCACGAACTGACCGTCTCTGTCTACCAGACAAAGACCCGCCACAAAGAGCCTCGCGGGGGGGAGAGCCCCGTCATACTGCGGGCCGGACCGCCGCGCGTTGGATTGGCGAGAGGAGCTGCTGCGACAACTCAAGTCTGATCTTCTTGACGAGATCAACGGCATCCGCAGCGGGTCCTCTCCCCGAGCTTCTCGCGTGTCACAACATCGACACGATCGACAAGAAGGAGCACCTGGGTAGGGGCGTGACCAAGGAAGTCTATCGCGGGGTGTACCGGGGTCGATCCGTCGCCCTGAAGATGGTCACCGACAAAGTGGAGGACATCAAGGCCTGCCGCCGCCGAAACAAGTACAAAAGGAAGTCCGACTGCTACGTCTACGCCAATTACAAACTGGTGAAGGAGATGGCACTGACAATGCAAGTAAATCATCCAAACATAGTGAAGGTACACGTATGCAGATTAGATCCGTCACTGACGATGACAGCACAGCGACAACATTGGACAACGGCAGTTGTCATTGACGTGCACTATACTTAAAAAAAGCCTCTGACTGAAGCAAAAATTAACTTTAAAAATATTTCTATAAGTAGGAAAAGAGCAGGTATATTTTAAGAAGTAAGCTTTTTGGAGAAATGTTATGAAGAAAATTATCTGAGAAGCTAGGCCTATCACCATATTGATATTTAGACTCTTAGTCCAGTCTTTATGTTTTCCCGACACTCCCAAGGTTTAATTGTGTTCCTAGGGCCTGGGTATATGTATCCGGAGTAACGACACAGCAATGGGAAGTCGTGGAGTGATATCGGTGTATGAGATTGGGGGAAAGGACAGCTGGAAGCATCTTGAGGCTGTTACCATGGGATAAACGTCTAGATGTAAGTTGCCTCGCAGGTTGGTGTTTGTTACTTTGTAACAAGTAAACTGTTGGCTAAGCAGTAATTAGATTCCTTCAGCTTGTAAGCAAATTTCTGCATTGCAGCATGCAGCTCACTGTGGTCCTTGGGTATACAAATCAAGATGTGAGCAATCAATATTTTGGTCTGAGCTTGAGGCAAGGAGGATCTTCGCTCAAGGGTAATTAATCCCTTCCCACGTTTTTCCTGAATCACATTGCAAGCAATTAGCGAATTTCAAGAAATGAAAGTCTGGATGTGAGCGTTCATTACTAATTCTTGATTCAAAGTGGACTGAGTGACTTAAACACGAATATACCGAGCGCAATTAACTTACTGGATAACACTACCAAACTTTTGAAAACAGCTGCGAGTCCAAAATCTTGCTACTGATAGTGTCGTCACTGATAAAGTGCATGCGCATTCAAAGTTGGATTCGATGTCTAGGCCAGTGTATTTCTTCTGAAATTTGTGAGCTCAGGCATTTTAATGGCCTTGAACGAACTGTTTGTTTCCATCCTAAAATATATATATATGTATGTCAGAAATTCCTCCTGCACTTTACGATAGGATATTGAGTAACAAGTATTAAATATTTTTTTATTTTCATTCTCACAGATGAGCATCGAGGTGGCCGATCTTCTTCATTACCTGGAGCATTCGCCTTTGGGCTCCCTGGCCGTGTGGGATTTTAAGACCCGCCAGTTTACGCTTGTGCATGGCAGACTCAAGCTTATCGATCTGGATGACGTGTCGGCCCAAGAACTATCATGCCAGAGGCATGCTGATTGCAACGTAAGGGTCGACACCCAATCGGGAAGAAGTAACATAGGTGAGTTGTGGAGCACCGCTCAAAGAACTTAAGGGGCTGAGTGGAATATTTTGACCCGACATTCCTCATTGAAGTTGACAGCCGTCGAGCTTTACATATATGATTCCTTAACTAGCCCTAACCCCGTTAAATTCATGTTTCAACCTACCTCTAAGTGCACCCACTTTTCGATTCTTATACCTTTAATCCGAGTAACCACATCCGTTAAATTCTCACTTATCCAACCTAATTCTTTACCTAACCTTACCCTACAACTCTCGATTTCTTTACCCGACTTCAACCATACCAAATTCTCTATAGCCCCAACACCATCTACTAACCGAATCTACTCGTTACTCAGTTAGATGCTAGAAAACTACAGATACGTTTGTCAGGACACAAATGCACTGTATCGGCTTTCAGATAAACAGACTTTGCTCATGTTAGAGATGAGTATTATATAAACATTTCATCAAAGTAACAAGCTGAATTCAACATTCGAACAAATTATGTACAAAATCAACGGCTGCTAGCCGAAACAGCCAATAATCCTCACACTAACTCTGTGCATTAACTCTCCCTTTCTCTGAAACCCGTACAAAATCCTGATCTCTGAAAATTTCGATTCAATTTGCTCTCTCTAAAACTACCACAAAAATTGAATGCTTGTTTCTTACCCTAACCCAGATCATTTCCATTAATTCAAAGGTTAAGCATAACCCAAACCCCACCCCACAGGCGGCACACAGTCTTTCGCCTTACCTTGCTCAAGGCTCCATTTTAAACATTGCACTGTGATAACATCGGAGAAAATGTCGTTGGGGTGGATCCGCGAGGCTCTTTTAGAGAAAACGTTAACATTTTACGTTTGAATAGTGCGTGATCAAAGAAAATTCATATTAATTAACTCTTTAAAAATTAGAGTCACGATGTCTGTCAGGGTGGATCATTCTGATAAGTTTGGTTACACAAACGTACATTTAAAAATCTCAAACGTAATTTGATCTTTAAAAGATACCGATAGAGTTACCTACTATGTGAATGTCTTCTCCACAGTTGACAGCGACACCGGTCTGGTGCCGTGCGTCAACTCCACGTGTTACGGACTAAACGCCAAGTTCAACGTAATCAGCGCTGCCAGAGGCCTGTTGGAATCCCTGTTGGACAACGCACCGCCTTTTGTCCAGCACGAGGTTGAAGACATCGTAGGTTTATCCAGCCAGGGAAAGATCCAGGCGAACGAGCTCAGGGAACGCCTGCAGCAGTTGATGTTTTTCACATTCAAACACAATTAGGAGAAACACGAAGAGGATTCAGTTGAAGACGGACACGAGAGCGGCGATTAGGCAGTTAAGAATTCGTGCGTGCCGCGGCCAGGGTCGATCAAACCACGATTGACAAGAAAGACTACATGACCTTCTGGCCGGTGCACATACTTCATGAGAATATATTGTGTATCAGTTTAAGCATGGTGCCATAAAAAGTGGTTTAAGTTATGCCAGCACTGAAATGTAGTTTGTATTCGATCACAGAACTAAGAAGATTCGACTGAAATTAAATTTGGCATTCTGTCAGAAAGTCGATTATGAACTCACGTGTGACTCAAAAGAAACGCATTTATTATGCATGCTAGTAATAAGAAACCTCCAAAAGCGGCCTACTTGTGCTCAAGTTCAGTCTTTTTAATCAACCTTCAGTGCCAACGTAGACCTTAACGGTGGGTCCATCTGTAAGCAAGTTTGTAGTGTGCAACAGCTCACCAGGCCTACGTCCACATGGCCCACATTGGCCACAATGTCCGCAAACGTTTGTGACCCAGCATGTCCGGCCTGAGTTTATATATATCCGAGGCCTCACATTCGCCGGCCCGTTTACGTTCACGGGCCATCATGCCTTGCCACTGAGTAGGACCAAAGTATCCGGCCAATTTGTCTGTAAGTTCATTATGCCTGGTCCATTTCGTCATTTGGCCCAATGGATATTTCAGTTTCCTCCGATCTCACCCTTAGCCCTTCGAGAGAATGGGCTCAAAAGGCTATGTCCGAGGGCCCACTGGGTTAATCCCATACGTCCAAGGGCCATTGTGTTTGTCCACAATATCCAACGGCTCACTGTGTTCAGTTCATTTCGTTATGACCAAAGGCCCTTAGTTAAATTAGCACGCCTATTTTGTCGGCAAGGTGCAGGCTCATGATTCTGCCAGTTTTGGACAAGCTGTGTGTGTCCTATACACGTACATCTTCAGCAAAAGTTGTGGATTAGGCAATATCCTTATTATTACTATTACTATTAATTAGTTTTATTTCAACAGGGTAGCCTTCTCAGTTTAACACTGCTATTCTTAAGGGCCCTGATTACAAATACAATTAAATTAAAGTAAAAACACATACAGTACACTAAAGATTAAAAATATACAGACAACTTAAATAAAAATATAGAAACCATCAATGTAGCCTTAAAACAAACCAACAAAAAAGACTCAAAAAAACCTAAATGTGTATATAAAAGCAAATTAGATCATAAAATGGAATCGATGTGATAAAAATCCATAGTTCTAGCAACACAAACGGTATGAGTATTATCCCAAACACCACTGAACATAGCACACAGAAAATATAATACATTACAAAAAAATGTTGTAAAAGAAATGCATTATATGAAGTGAAAAGAAAATGTAAAAATGAGTACAAGATGACTAAAACACAAACACAAGGTATGATTAAACACTAAAATGGTGAATATGGGAATGCTTTTTATTACAAAGGAGATTTAAGTTCAGACAGAGATTTGGCATTTCTTTGTGAATTAGCCAAATTGTTCCAACCTACTCTCCCCAAGTGAAGGAAAGTTCGTTTGCCGGCATTAGTCTTGGGCTGGAAGGACAAAGATAATGAACCATTGGAGATCGCACGAGTACCAAATGAATGAGTTGTGGGCGTGAAACGAGAGCTAAGGTAATGTGCAGTTAGTTAAGACATTTATAAACCTCACACATTCTAGTATTTTGCCAGCGTTGGTAAATCGGAATCCATGAGAGCGCCTCGTGTAAATCAGCAATATGTGTTCTTAGATGGGCATTTAGAATCAACCTGGCAAGTCTATTGTGAAGTTTGACAAGTCTCTCACAATTGCAAGAACAACTAGACCACACAACGCTGCAGTAATCAAACAATGGCAAGATCATGGTGGAACTGAGCATTTTAAATGTCGGAGTAGGGAGGTAAGGTTTAGCAGAGCGTCTAAGAAGTCCAATGTTTTTAGAGATTTTCTTAGCAATAAAATCAACATGACTAAGAATTGGTAGGAACAGGAATTGAGAATAGCCTGAAATTGGTAAGGTCCAGGCTCAAGTTGCATAAGTTAGTGTTCCTGCTTAAGATAAATGCTCCAAGCTGCATTTGTTTTCAAGACAACCTATTACGACAACGCGAACATTTCGGCATTATTTGTCTGTGTAACATCCAGGGTAACGCGGCCTATCAAAATTAAGTTAAGGCATGAATTACAGTTCCGAGTCTATTCTCTGACTTAACCTATTTCCCATTGTTATACGAACGTGGAGTCTCGAGTCTATGACACTCTTGCTGTTACGCCTGAGTGCATACCTTAGCTCCATTCATTAACGTGCACGGGTTTGGGCCGAGTCAAATATCGAGAGTATTGGTGCAGTCAACACCATAGCATCAGTGCTGGATACATAGCCCTACTCGCTGCCCTCCCTTTTGCGGCTCGGAGTTATTGTTACACGTTTGTCACATATTGCAGCCAAACCAATCGGACTAACCACCACAGGCCTCTATGAAACTAAGGAATGCTATATCAACTTCATGAGAGTACTTGTGCAGTCGACACTCAGTGCTGGATATATACCTGTATTCTCTTCATCTTGCGCCTTGGATTCATTATTATACGTGTGTCATTGCAGCGAAACCTTCCGGACTAAAACCGCCACAGGACTCTATGAAATTGAAGAATGCTATATCAACCTCGTGAAAGTATGGTTACCACTTTTAGAACCACTTTACAATCCACTCAAAATGAGCTTCACTAATACTTACATGTTCTTATGAATCATTCCGAAATGCCCCTCACTACAGATTGCTATTCACTTGGAGAATGTGCAACTTTGGATTCAAATTACAATGCCAATTTTGGAGTTCAATAATAACATTTAAGAGTTTTTATAAAGCGTAAATTTTCTCCTAAAATTTATTATAGCGCTACAAATATTAGCAATACAAGATAATTTATGGGCTAACTCTTCAAGCAAGATTATTATGTGCTCGGGGAGAAGCGATTCTGACAGATCTGTCACCTCAGGACCGGTATGATCTTGGAACAACTAGAAGATGTGTCGTTTCAATTAAGCTATAATCCAACATTATAACAAAAGAGTGTACAAAACCAGACAAAGAGAAGCAGCCAAAAGACATCAAGTTAATTCCTTATTGAAAGGTGAAGAGAAAATTCAAATCCTAGTTGAAAATTTTGCTTTACAAAGCATTGATCTTGAAAACACGAGGGATACTAACCTTTGTCAATTTTCTATGGAGAAAGGCAAACGTACACAAGTAAGATTTGAAGCTTTGCATGGCGGAAGTACATAGGATGTAGGTTTGCGGGTACGCCATGTAAAATTCTCTTTTGGGAAGAGGTGTGGTTCTGAGAAGAACCGGTGAGTGTTTAACTCGACGTTTAGGCCAGTATGCTCTGGCCGTCCTCAGGAGAATGTGTGCTGACTCGAGTGGATGCCGTGTAATAAAGGTTGTCTGGAGTCGGTGAAACGTGATGTGGCTTGGTGGCTTGCTGAGGGTGCACTGGAGCATGCAGGTGTTGGATCCAGTGGAGGATTAAGGATGCAGATTTGGGCGGGAAACTAGTTTAGGCGGGAAACTGGGGATGGGTTGGCTTCGGGTAGAGAGGACCCTAACACCAGGGGATGAGGGGGGCCTGGGTTTCAGGTATAGAGGACCCTACTGCCCGTGTGGTGGTGGTGGTGGTCTTGGGTGCTAGCAGTGGGCGCCAGATGTCGCTCAGCTTGAATCCGATGTCTTGAGGGACGGTGTTGTGCCGGAAGATTTCGATTGCCTCCCGGATTCTTGGGTGCCAACGCTTGATGGGGGCGATGAGTTCTGCGTTGTCCCATTCGATGCGGTGGTCTGATGTGTGTGCATGTTTGACGATTGCTGATTTCTCGTAGTCTCCTCTGCGGCCGTGTGCTCGATGTTCTTGAAGTCTGGTGTGGAGGTTCCTGCCGGTCTCCCCGATGTATACTGGGTCGCATTCACAGGGAATGCGGTAGACACCGGGCGACTGCTGGGTGTTTGTTTGTCCTTGTGGGTATGAAGCAGGTTCTGTAGTTTGTTGGGCGCTGAGTGAATGACCCGGATGTCGGCTGCCTGAAGGATCCTGCGGCGTTGGTGTGATGCGGGGCCCAGGAAAGGCAAACATACTGTGGAAATGGGGGACTTGGGGGCTTCGGGTAAAGGGGACCCTAACGCCGGGGGTGGTGGGGGGACTTCGGGTATAGGAAACCATATCGTCCCGTTGGTGGGTTTGGAGAGGTTGACGTGTTTGTATCCATTGAGTTGGGGAGCCGTCTTGATGTGCTTGGGTCTATATTAATAAACACTGTATGCTCAGTGCTCGTCTTGACAATAGTCAAGCATACAGTGTTTATTAATATATACGTTGGGTAAGGGCAAAACCCGTTATATAGATTAACATCTCCCCAACGCAAAAATACATTTTGAAAACTGTAGATTTGTAAGACATTAACTGTTGATTCGTGACGAATCTCCAGTTATTGTCTTGCGAATCTATAATTATTGTTGGCAACAATAACTATAGATTCGTAGCTTACGAATCTACAGTTTGCCGTAGATTCGTAAAAATAATCTACACTTTGAATAAAGTAGTGACGTCACAGACATAGTTTAATCATGAATAACCTTTCAACAGCGAGAGAAAACAAGCGTTTTATACTGTTTGTGCTGCAAGTATAGTTTTTATTTACGTTCATGCAAATACATGTCATTTAAGTAATGCTTAACCAAAGCAGATAACCCACACAACAGTCCCTAATTCGCCTCCCAGGCCTTACACCCCCGAATACACGCGTTTCACGGAATTCGTAGCCCGATGGCGCCAGGCGTTAATAGTGTAATTCTTCAAAATTGTGTAACGCCGAGCCCGACATACCGTCCTCAAACACTGCTAAGATTCGCGTATTGGCGAGCTCGTACACATCTGATTTCTTGCTCCTCAGGAAAAAACAAAGGGTTCACAGAGGATCATGAACGTGATGATCAATCTTCCACTTCACGGCAACTATTCACTTGCTCTTCATGTACAAAAGCACCGCTCCCCATTAGGTTCCCGTAAGAATCCAGGCCCTTTACGTCAGCTTTGAGGCATAAATGTCGAAGTGGCAGTGTGGCGACCAGAAGGGCTTCGAAGATCAGAGACAGAAAGGGCCTGGAACAGCTCCAAGAGACGCCGCCGCTCGCGGACTAGACAACAGCCTGTAGACGCTAGCTACTGGCCTGGGTGAAAAGGATAGGTTGTTTCCATGGCAATGTGACACGATCATAAGTCGATAACGAAAAAATCCCCCTGCAACTTACGAGGTGCAAAATTACGGACAGAGGTAGTCGTATACATTCGCAATAAAATATTCATGACCGTAACAGGAGAGTAAATTCAGTTACACGTGCCATCAACAATGGTCAAAAATAAACATTATCGATAATTACTTGTAAAATAAACATACATACACAGTTGACTCTCGATATAAAGAGCACCGTTATAAGAAAACAGTGTCAAAGAGTAAATTTTGAGCAGCTGAATATTTTGAATAATGTTTTTCTTTGTTTTTCTTCGCCTTTGATAACAAAGTCATGGTTATCACAAGAGAATTTTTTTCTAGCCACTGCACGTTTGTTATAACGAGAGTTGACTGTATCATTGGAGAGTAATCAAAACTCAGAACTCCGTACTCTATTTTGGGCAGCTGATTCAGATGTGAATATCTATGAGGAAATGAACTTGAAAACAATACAGGGCAGATCCCCAGCGTACAAGGGAGCATTTCTTGCTAATGACAACAAAACGTTGTGTCAAACCACACATTCCTCTCATTCGAATAAAGAAATGTTGACAATACTGCTAATCGTTTTCCAAATAGCAGTAGGCCTATGGCAAACATTTCTCAGAATCACGACGATAGTTTTGGCACGGTTCCACTGTAGCTTAGTGTACAATAAAAGCTTCTAGAATAAACTCCTCCAACATATACAAAGGCTAAATACATGTATATTAATAAATGTACAACTGTGAGACACGTTATGGTAATTACTTAACCACCAGGAAGACGTTTTGCAATCAGAGAAACATTTCAAAGTCTTCATGTACTAGAGGCAAAATTCTATTGTCCGAAGTAGGATAGATAGAGATTCGTTTGACCAGGATATAGGGAAAAAGTGGGGGACAGGTCGTCGAAGTTGGAAACACGCTGTGCACACAAATTAAGAACTCCTTAATTAAAAAACCCCAATGAGAGCGAGCATTTCGTTAATGTCTTCAATAAACACATATGAAGCCAACTGTATACATCCAAAGATCAAAAGTAATGTTGAAGGCTGGGATTCTCGTCATATCTATCATTACAATCACATATACACAGCATTAAAGATACAGTTTGTGTGGCAATTGCTTTTTCCGTACTGAGGGATACAAAATAAATGTACATAGAGTCTGACCGAACATTACAAAACAGGTAGAAGAGCCAAGTGGATCCAAACCATTTTTTTTGGGGGGGGGAATTTTATTGGGGATAAGAGCCCCAAAATTCTCATTTTTTCTGCAACCTTTCATGGCCTTTCTACAGGTTGAGGCTACATTTGGTGCTTTGTATATGCTTCTGAAGGAGGGGACAGGAAATCACAAAATTGCCTTTCACTTCAAAAAAACAATTGTTTGCTTCTTTAATGTGGGAGTACCATGACCCCATTGACCCCACATCCGCCCTTGAGAATAACAGAAGCCAAAAATGAAATGCCAATAATTTTATACAAATATGCACATCGGACATGAGAATATAATTTGAACAGTTTTGAATGCCAATAAAATGTCAAGTTTGTAACAATGTTCATCCTCAGCACTACTTGCTACTGGGATGGTACTACTCAAGCAAAATGATGCCCTGGCTCTTAAAATTGTCTGTACTGTAACATCACATTTCTGGTTCAAAAGATTTTATCCGATCTGATTACATGATAAAAACAGGAATTAGTCCAACAAACGAGTCTAAAACTCCCTCAAAATTCTTGCACTGTCATTCAGTTTCTCTGGATACATATTTACAATCATTTACGATAAGATGGCCAGGTACTCTAGTGCCTTAATCGTGATACCACACTTGGTCCTTGTTATAACATCTCACTCACAGACTGCATCTTTATTGGCTAAGAACTAGTCACATGCCATTCACTATATTGTTGTGCATGGCCAAAAGAACCATACTTGTAATAACCAAAATACTCTATGAACAGCAAAAGTTTTTGTGTATTATATACAGATGAGCATATTGTGCATCTTTCCAAGTCTGGTAATAAAGAGCTAGTTTCAAACATTCTGTGCAGAGATATTTTGGAAAATTGCTGGTGAATATCAAACAAATATTCAAATGGTATTTCATTTAATTATGTGAAGGCTAAATTAATCAAGCAGCACCTGTGTATGAGGCATTACAAAACAAATACTGACTTCTTTACCTCATGGGGCAGTAAAACGGTGATCCATGGAGTGTTCTGTTTCTCCCAAGATGAAATAAAGCCGTCAATACTTGAACATGTATACTATTTTCCAGCATCTCTGTTCGCATGGCAGTTTGGTTGTGGACTTCGGAGGGGAAGATTGGTAAGTTGGTCAGTGGTCACGTAACTACCAGGACCAACTGGCCCATTGGGCACTACCCCATCATCGATGATGACAGTGCTGGGGACAACGCCCAGATTCCCAGAAAGCAACCCTGTGGCTTCTTGCTGTGTCACATTCGCCTGGTTGTCAGCTTCAAGCCTAGATTCATTCTGTAGCACTAAGGGTTCAGCTACAACATTCTCCTGTGTGCGGTTGTTGTTGTTGTTCGAGGGGCTTTCCTCTGCAAAGGCCACTTCAGGATCCAGTGGCGCAATGTTGCTCATTTGTGCTGCTGTTATGTAGCCACCACCACTGCTGCCGCCCACGGTTCCGTTCATGTGGATGTGGTCGCTGTAGGTAGCAGGCTGCGCAGAGGGTGGTGGGGAGACATTCGACATCTGTGCTTGATCGACATAGCCAGAAGGTGCAGCATTGCGCATTGCCTCACCTGCAACGTTTCGAGCCATCAGAGGAACTGACATGTTGGGTAACATTCCCTGGACGACGTATCCATTCACATTGGCCGGCTCAACTCCATTCATGCTTTCCACATCAATACCGTCAGAGTATAGTTCATAGTTCAGTGCCCCTTCTTCACTGTCGTCAGAGAGGGCATCTGCACTTTGAGTCCTGGCAATATTTGTGGCTCCTGGGGGCTTGTTGGTAGGTGTGGTTTCAGAGACTGGCGGTGCACAAGGTGCTGTGGCTCCAAGGGACACCAATGAGGCTCTGTCTCGTGGGGGATTTGATGAGTCCACAGTACATTGCGAAGGTTCCTGTGATGTCCTCACATGTGGCCGATCAAAGGCACTGTGGACATAAGAATCAATTCCTGCCCCATTTACATCCTCCTCTGACCTGCTCCCTTGTCCTCTTGTTGCCTCAGCCCCTCCTGTCTCCTGTCTGGCCTGACTCTGAGAGGGCCCAGCTGAGTCCTGACTACTGCTTCCCGTGCTGTCGCACAGTGCGGCAGTGGCTCTGGCCCCTCCACGCAGTCCCATCTGACTGTAGGCATCGGCAGGACTCTCAGAAGGGCTGTACATTCTGTCACTAGAAGCTGCTGCCCCAGGAACGAACCCTTGCTGGACATAGTCCAATACAGTGCCATCGTCAACACAACTGGCCCCTGCTGAGTCTCCCCGTTCCTTGCCCTTGGCACCCCGTGGCTTGTCACCAATGTCAAAGCCATCGGTTATGATGTCGATGTCAACCATGTCCTTCTCCTTTGGTCCAAGATCGACAAACAGCTGACAGGGGATGAGGTCATCAAACTTTTCCGGTTCCCTGACCATGATATGGTTTCTGTTTTCTGATAAGCAATCATTCTCTGCCTGTGAAGCAATAATTGGACAAATACTTTTGACGTTTTCTTTTGGAAGTCTCTTTTCTTTAAAATATATACCTAAAAAGGGGAAACAGCAACAATCTGCAAGGAGCCAAAACTAACATGGGAAATTCCACCATCTGTCGCTTTCCATTGTTTGGAAAAAAATGCAATCAATGTTTTCACACAAATGAAATCCAGTTGCTTATCAAACAACTGGCACTATTGGCACTTGGCATTTCTTGGAGTGGGTGGCAACCAGCCCCTGGTATAATGTATGCAACAGATCATGAAGGTCTGAACAAAAATATGGGCACTTTACTGTTAGCAGACATCGGCACACTAATGAATCTATTTTTGATGGTTGTTTTGGTTTGATAACTACTTAATTAAACTGTGTAAGACAAATGTGTGCTCACCCAAAGCAGTGATGGGGGCCTGATAGCTGGAAATTTGCGAATCGACTTCTTGATACGACAGAAGATGATCACCACAAGCACAACGGCCATGAGGAAGGCAAAACACACACCAACTACAAGTCCAACAGAAATTGGCTCAGCTAAAAGGGAGGGAAAAAAAGATGGATCAGCCACGTGACAGCCAATGGACGAATTAGCCCCCGCCGTTCCACATCTTTTGACATCCACCGAGATGTTCCAGAAGTCTTTGCAGGATTGAGCTCAGGTAGAGCTCGGCAGCTGTAACACTGCGTGGTGACGGCATATCCTTGCACGGGCAAGTCCGATCAAGGACCAGAGTTAACCGTAACTCCACCAACTCTGATCAGGTGCATGCTATTTGAAGACAGCTGGACTAGTCTAGTCCACTATGAATGAGCAACCTACCAAGGTCGGTCACATCGCTGGCTGTAACAGCTGGTTTTAATAGCACAAGTATATGAAAAAAAAGAAGTAAAGGCAGGAAATGTACTAGCAAGTATGTCACTGGTCACTTTTTTCTATCCTTGTTATTTTGCCCTTCCTACTTCCACTGCTTCTCCTTAAAAGTCTAAATGATGGTTGACTGAAGTCACACGCACTTCAACTTCACTGCACACACGCTAATTACATCACAAAAAAACCAGTAGTTGACTACTGGTCCTTGATCGCCTCAGACCTATTCAGTAAGAAGAGGTTAGAGGCTTTTAACTGGATTCTGTCCTGTCTGCCCTTATTTGTTATGGAAAGATAATCTGTCTCCTCCCTCAAGTTTTAACTCACGCGTTACGACGTTAATTCTACTGCACGATGACTTCTTCACAGATGTTCCCATGGAGTTGCGTGCCTGTATGTGGAAGTAGTAGTACTGGTCTTTTTGCAGGTCTGTGGACAAATATGATTTTTTTATGAGACATGCAGCCTGTAGACTAATTCCCCTGTCACAATTAAACACCAATATCTCTGTTCTGTAAGGGTCATGGGACACAGCAACTGAAAAAACTCAGTACTGAAACCAATGGAAGGATGTGACCAGCACTGAGTAATGTATTATCAGTTTGTGAGTGCCAGTTTTGTACCCGAGTACTTGTCGAGTACCAAGCTCTCTGCCAAATATTGAGCTGGGTGGGTGGGAATAAGGCTGGAGTACATGGACATTAGACGGTACTGGTAGATGCACAAAAGTAAGATTACAAAATAAGATGATGACTTCAGAACATCACTATTTCAAAAAAATTAAGTTTTTATGACAAATGTACTTGATAAGTACTTGGCTGAGTACTGTTCCGAGTACTTTTCTCTTTAAAACTTCACTTTTACAAAACCGGAGTGTCTGAAGTCTTACCCCTGTGCATGTACCAACAAAGGCTCATGTACTCCAGCATTACTCCCTAGTCCTAATCAGTTCAATAGTTGGCTAAAAAAAACTTGGTGCTCGTAAAGTACTTGACTACAACACTAATGAATGCTACTGGTCAGTGATGCATGCAAATACATGGTGTAGTCACTTGTAAAGGAGATTGAAAAAAAAGGACTCTGCGCCACTTTAACAACTGCCACATTTCCAGCTGGCTCAAACGCATGCCCACCTTTAAGTTACCACACAGACACAATGGGTTGATGAGCGTGGCACCACCTCAGTGACAAATGACTTCTAGTTGTAGCTGATGGATTGGTTTTGCTCATGGCTGGATTACCCCATCTAATGCTTGAGGCCCATGAAAGAAATTGGGGACCTTCAAACACTCTAGGGCCGGAACAGATACCACAGTTTGCTTCTCTCTTTAAGTTTCAATATTCATGTACCGGTCGGAAGACCTGAAAACAATCTAGTACCCATTGTGCGGCAGCCATGCATCAACATGAAACACCTGGCTGCAGTGCTTACTAGCACTGTGGAATTGGTAGAAGTGCCTAGAATGGAGTAGAACCAATGACACACGAAAGCGTGGGACCGACAGCAGACTTAAGTTGGCCCCCTGGTTTCACAGCATTCAACTGTGTGCTGCATGCAATGCCCACATTGTGTAATGAAGGCAGGGCTCACAGAATCGGTAGTCCGACGTCCCAGGAAAACCAAACTATTTCGTTGGGCAACCAAATGTTCCTAGCTGCCAGCCTGGTGGGCAAGCACCTGTTTTCGGCAACACATTTTTTTGGCCCGGCGTTTTAGACATTTCAGCACCGTGCACTGAAAAAAGATCGCAAAAAAAGACCGCAAAAGATCGACATCCCAACCTTGATGTTACACAACTGTACATGTTCGGGGAGGTGCACCATGGTACGTACGGTCAAATCATTGGCATGAACCAAAGGTGTCTGCATTCAGTCGTTTTCCTTGTTGCGGATCGCTAAAACTATATTCAGTCATATTACAGCTCAATTACCATCAAATTCCAAAGAAATGGGAGCAGAGGTCTACCTTGTACATGTATATTTTCAAATTTTGAGCTTTGAATTTGTCTTACAAGATCGACAAAAGTGACGACGACACTTTTCCTAGTTCTGGATCACTTCAAAATTTTCTTTACACATAAAACGTAGTCAAGCGTAAACCCATTTCTCTGCCAAAACCATTGTAACAAGCATATTTTCTAGTACAGAAAATCTAATTTTAAAGGGGATTTGTTTATATATTAGAATATCAGTGCATCAACATGGATAGCCTGCATAAATTTTGACTTGACTTTGGTGCTCAGCGAGCCATCAACCACAAATCCCCCCACGCCACAAAGTTGGCGAACCCATTACATCACGTACAAATCTGTTACGCACGTAGTCTCCCGTGCCCGAAGGGCAACTACATTTTTAAAAATTTCGCGAGCCCTGGAAGGTTCACTTACCTGTAGTTACTGTATAAAGGTAACAGGGTAAACACCGAGTTTCCTCTTGCACTGCATCAGCAGGCAAGGGCGCAGTTAGAAGGGCTAAATTCCCACATTCAATCAGTGTCATTTATCAACCACAACTGAAAAATGCATCGTATTTCATTTCATGATGCAATACTGCCTGTAACTGCAATTCTCGGTTGCACTGTTTTTCAATGTATGAGTAACTGTTTCCAGTAACAAAAAAGCAATGCACACCGTGCAAGGGAAGATGAATCATCTGATCAGCAAAGACTTAAAAACAAAAACAAACACCTAACTCTGTGGCCAGGCAGTTTACTAAACAACCCCCTTTCACAGTGTAGTGCCCCACTGGAAAGACCCATAGAAAACATCACCTTGGCATTCCTCCAAATGTGAGGATGCCTACCATTGCAGTGTGAACAGAGCCTAGAATGCTTTCTAAAGGCAAACACTGAAGCACTTTGGAATATGAGGCTTGTCTCTATCCTTTGGATCTGCCACAGGTAGGACTGTAAGCTTTAAGCAGGAGGCACATTAGCCCTAACTTCCTAGAGCAACTTACTAGCAACCTTCCTCATCCTTGGAAATCCCAAAAACTGTGCACATAAACAGCTAGACTCTGCTTTATTTGCGGTATGCCTAATCCCACACAAAACACAGTCAGTTTACTAGTGAAGTAATCATTCTAACTGATTCTAACAGACCCCAGTGTTGGAGTTTTGCTGGTTGGGGAAGGTAAGGGTTAAGTCTAGTACCCCATATCAGCTCACCATAGACTGTGTAGTTGGTGACATTCATGCCTACACTCAGTGTCGTCGGCTTGCCTCCATCCCCGCTGGTGTATGAGATGAGGTATCCGAGCAACTCCCCATTTAGTTTGAACTCATTTGACAGGGGCTGTGGTATCAAAATCATAGCATGTCTGCTGTTACATGTATTTCGTTTGCAGGGCCAATTTAAAGAAATGCAGCGCTTCTTAATGCGATTGACCACAAACCCCCTCCCCCACTCCCAAAACATACCCAAATGGAAAACCCACCTCAATAATTAACTGTGACCCTCTCTGTGAAAAAGAGTCATGTCACTAAAGCCACTTTGGAGACGAAGGCCTTTGAAAGAATCTTGCACAGTGTTTAAAGCAATAGGAATCCTCAACATTTTAGTATCTACTGTACGTAAGTCCATTTTTATGTAACATTGTGTACCAAACTGAGTGACACATCAAAACAAAGAGCTCAAATTCCTCATAGGACCAAGTAAAAATCAAAGGTAGCCACAGAGACTTGTGATTCATTTTTACAGAGTAGGTTACAAATACAGGCATTTTTGTACCAAAGCAAGAAAAACACAAGAAAATTTTAGCCATTCGGAAATTACATTACTTGATATAAGCTAAAAAATGAAGGCATTCATCGGCCCAAACCACAAGTACAACACGTACTGTGCCAAACGGGAAAATGTTATGCTACTGCTGCAATGGTATCAACCATTTGGTATCAAAGCTTTAAATTTGCTAAAATATTATCAAAAAATAAAACAGGACACAAACACAGCAAAAAAAAAAAGTAATTCAACAGTTTTCGATTCAGTTGGAAATGTTCCACTTCCATCCAAGGCTGGGGTATCTTCTTTTTTTGGTAAGATTTCCAATAACCCACCTTCCAAGAGAGCTGCACTTGCCTCCTGTTGCTGTTATGATTCGGTTTGTCGACGCATCTGAAATTTTTTGGCAGATCTCGAGGGACTTTGAAGAAAACCAAGAATGTTAATTTTAAAAATATGAAAAGTACAAGCAAAAAAATCATAACAAACCCCAAAAAATCCAAGTTGGCAAAGAAGATCATGTACATGTACCTGCTACTCATACATGTGTATTTTTTTCCCTTCGCTCCTTCTTAAGTTTGTAGGAACATTCTGTAAAGCCGACACTACCGAGGATATGACACAGTATATACAAATGGTATGTCAATGAGGTCATGACTGCACATCCAAACACCCAGAGGGACTTTGATAAGAAGTTCCCATTTCAGCTAATTTGACTGACCTCTGGTCAGTGGTCACCCACAGGCCCGAGGGGGACACTGATGTACAAAAGTGACCTAATTACACCAGCCCACAAATTTCATTACATGCATGTACCTCTGTGCAAAATACAAAAAGGAACTTTTCAGGGATTACAACTTAAGACATTCTAAAGAGTCACATATTTTCAGCAAAGTGCCCGACTGGGCAATATTACTTTAAATTACTTGCAATGTACATGTAATTGCGAGTGCCTAATTTGGACGGAAACAAATGTCATGGAATGGCCTGTACAGGTGTCCCTATGATTACATGTAGGTTAGAGTCGGTCCTCACTTCTTTTGGTGTACAGTTATATGTACTTGCTATACGTGTTTTTTTTTCTCAAACTGTAAACATTTGAAAAAAGATGATGTAATAAAGATTCGGGTTGACTTCCATGTAGTGGGTGGCCAGCTACGGTTCCAAAGACAATCAACTCCACTCAGTGCAGGACCCAGTCTGGTCTGACAGGTCAGCTGAAGCAAATCAACACATTTCTGCTGCAACGATCCCCTCTCCTGGTTCCCCCTTCCACAGTGTTACAAAGCACTGCGAGTGAATGGTGGTCTTACCTCCTTCAGTGGTACGCCCTTCAGCCACTTCTGAATAGTTGCTTTCAATGGTTGGACTAAGATTGGCACGTTGCGCCTTCACTCTGACTTTGTACAAGCCGTATGGATGACCCAAACCCACAAGAGTGTACTTCACTGTTCCTTTCTCGGTCTTGTTAATACACAGAATTGAGGTTAACAAACTATTCACAGTATGCTGTCAAGACATTTTGGGAGACGGGCATGCCAGTTGGGTCTGTACTGATGGGCAAGTTTTGTTTAAATATAAAATAAGGCAATGGGCAGGTGATGGGAGATGACAACTTGTATTTCCAAGGATGGATTTACGCCGGGGAGATGTTAATCAATCTTGGACTTTTGCCCTGCCCAACATGCATCATAACATTGTATACTCAGTGTTTGCTCCCATAGGCTTGTGAAAAAACCACAAGCGTACTTGGGTGGGACTCGAACCCACAACCTCCTGCTAGTGCAGATGTCTATGGTACACATCGAGCAGGGCAAAAGTCCAAGATTGATTAACATCTCCTTGGTGTATATCCATCCTTAGAAATAGTTGTTCTCGTTAACCGCTGCTACGTCTGAGTCGAACCAGCAAGCCGACACCGGCAAGCTCGGTGGTCGAGTAGTTAAGACATATGCACTAGTAAGCAGGAGGTCGTGGATTCGAATCTCACCTGGGTACACTTGTGTTTTTTTCCACAAACCTTCAGGTGCAAACACCGAGTATACAGTGTTATGATACACGTCTGGCAGGGCAAAAGTACAAGATTCACCACAACTTCCCATGGTGGGATTTCCAGCTCAATTCACCACACAAATGCAATGCAATTCACCCGTACCTGCTTCTTATACCAGCTTTCATTGGCTTGGGTACCTTCCCACCTGTACTCTACGATGTAGGTAATGTCCTCTGGGTCGGAGAGCTCATCTGGAGGACGCCAAGACAGGAGGAGCCTGGAGTCGGAATGGTTGGAAACGCTTAGCTGGCTTGGGGGATGCAACTTGCCTAAGAAACAACAGGAAAGATGCACGATTTCGGATCCATTGAACAACACCCAACTTCATGAAGCTGACAAGCAGAAAATACTGTTTTGTAAATTTATGGACAAAGAAGTAAGCATAAAAAAAATCCCTACCCCAAAACAGCTGACAACAACCTGTTAAAAGCTACATGTAGACTAATTGGACGCCATATTTGCAGGTGCCCTGCTTTTGCCAAGGCTCCCCAAAATTAGCCATGCTTCCCATTTGTTCATTTGTACAGGTTACGTGAAGAATTTGCACTTTATAAATGAATCAATAGGACTGTATTACTATATCATGACTCACATCACGATGAATGTGATTTGATTTCAGTCTGATGTTTTGTGTTGTGCCAAGTGGTTTGGTATCACTACAACTCAGAATGTGCAAGCAGTTGCTCCTCTCAATGCTCCCATCTCAACACATGTACATGTACAAAGGGACAGAAACAAACAGCAAATTTCTTGTGGAGACCTTTTATCCTACTCTCTTGGGCCTCCACAAGGCACCACTTCATCAGATCATACTCACACATGGAAGGACAAGGCAAACGCCACATGCTTCTTCAGCTATGCCAGCAAGGCATAAAAATGAAGGGACGCTGAATTTGTTTAGCCAGTAATGCATCCAAGAAACAAACAAAACAAGTTCAAAATGAGCTGACATGGACTCTACTTACTGTCTGTAAGGGTGTTGAAGGATATGTTTGTAGAATCTGCCACCAGTTTCCACTCATTGGTTGTTCTGACGCGGTAGTCACAACGATAGCATTCCTTACACTTGCATTTACAGCTGGTGGCACCGCATACATGGCATTCAGGGGAAAGGCATTCCTCCCAAACTTCTCCACTGCTGGTATAATGATATCAAAGACAATGTGATGGTGATTTGAAAAACAACATTCTATCTTTTGTTGTTTTGAGCGAGTGCCATCTAGAAACCTAGGGCATGTAAGGATGTCCCTAGGTACAATGAATGTATCGTAAGCTTTGGAATATAAGCCACGGCTTTTGCATGTATGTTGATTCTCATGCTGAAAAGGTCTCTACAGCTAATACACCAGACGCAGGCCTTGAAATAGTACCAGCCCGGCATAAAACTTCTAGCGAAAAATGCTCCGGGCTACCTAAACTTGGTTCCTTGGTTGCCCGGTGGGCTGGTGAAAAATTCAGAATAAGCCTACCTGTTAAAACTTAGATCAAAATATATAATACTTGTTGCGATAATAAATACAAGATCGCAAAAACCGAGTTGTTGTGGATGTGTTTTTACTTGAGTTTTTGAAACGTGATTCTCGCGTGACAGGGCGATAAGCGACCGTGAATGCCATGAACAGAGTAGACTGGTGGGTTTTTAGTGCTGGTGTAGCATAGCACATGGTACAGTGCTACACCACACGTGCACACTATTCTCGTCTACTTTTTAGGCCACTTCTGCTTCTGACTACATGTACATGCCTCTCAAAAACAGTATCGGTAGCAGGGTTCTGGCCAGGATGGTTTTAGTGCCGGCAGGACTATCTAAGCGGAGCGCCACCATCGGTTGGCACGGAGTGTAGCAGAAAATTTTTGGAATCTAAAAGCCCCCAGATGGCCGGAAACAGCACTTTCTGGGTGTTTTCAGCCTAGAATTAGGGATCTCATGTCTGAAATTTACTAAAAAAAAATTGAAAATTTGTAATTTTGGTCAACTAGGATGAGGTGATAATTTTAGACGGGCAATTGAATTAGAAAAAAAAAGAGTAGAAATAAATATTGATTTTATTCTGTAAATCCCTTAAATATTGAATTAATTTCTATCTCTATGATGCCCATAATTTTTCATTGCTATTCAAATCATTTTTCATTTTTTTTTTGTGTGTTGAAAATAAGGCGAAACATGCAAAATCTTGGCGGAATATTTTCCTTATTTTCTTTGTACAAAAGTTCGTACAGTATGCATATGGATAACGACATTCATAAATGTGTGCAGGGGTTTTCTGAACAGTCATTTTAAAGTCTACATGAACATAATGTAGATTGGCCATTTGCTTTTCAGACACATTTGGCCATGTGTCACGTGCATACTGAGCGCGTGTATCTTGCCATACGGAACTCGTTTACGGAAAAGGCAAAATCATGCTGTTACTTTTGAATAAAAAATTGCGGAGTTAATATTTTCACCGTGGGATAAACAACAATTAACGAATGCGGTGCGATCGTTGGTTTAAAAAACGATCGCAGTGATCGTTTTATGCAACATCGAGCAGAAAATACATGCACCGAATGTTGCTAACCGTGGTCGGCGCGGCGAAAAGCAGTCACAGTCGATTGTCAGTTTTGCAAGTACATGTGAAATTGTTTTTCTGCCAGATTTTTAAGTGTTTAATTAAACGAAGTGTGAATGGGGTCATTTGCAATTTTGTCTTTCTGAAAGTTAAGCCAAATTTTCTTTTCAAGTTGTGGAACTGGGTAAAATGCGGAACTGGACAAACAACGCTGTACATCATGGAGAGGGGGTTTTCCGATCTTCGCACACTGAGATGAGAGCGTTGCATATGCAAGCCTATGTGTGGCCTTCCAACCAATGGAAAGATTCGTTACGCACTATGTACACGTGCATTGCGCGTAACAAAGCCTCCTATTGGTTCATGTTAATATTTGGTCCAGATATGTTGCATATGCACGTACGTTGGTGCGCAGACGATATGCATGGCAGTGCAAAGTGAAATTTACGAAGAAATTTTACGGTTTCTTCACGATCTTCATATCTTCACGATCGATCCCTCGACCAAGATGCTATTTTATTTGGGTTCTTGTCGGGAATATGTGCCGGTCGGAAAAGTTGATTTGGCAGATTGTGGCGGTCGGCAATTCTGCGTGCCGGTCGGGCCCGACCGGCGCCGACCGGCAGCGGCAGATCCCTGCGGTAGGTCAGAATTTTGTTTGGTCAATTTTTTGTGCTGATGTAATAGCCTGAATGGGGATGAAAGCTTTCAAAAATTGTCTCAAACAATTATAAAACATGTCTTGATATAAGTAAAATTTCTGCAGTTGACAGATCACAAGAATTATGGACAATCACACACAGTTAGTCAGGTAATCACGATGGCAAACTAGCCAGCAATGTCGGTGTATCGCGTGGTAAGCATACATGATGCATCCAGACAGGCGATAAACCATGTGGCAGGAACTCGTAAACACAGAAAAAAAAATACATAACCAAGAAACCAAGTTCTGTGAATTAACTTGAAGAAATCCTCTTGCAACATCGATGTTTTTTCGACCTGCAGCTGTATGGCTACATGCGACACTGATGTAGTTTTGATCGACTCCTGACTGGGACGTAAAGACTGGTTAGCACATTTCGATCTCGTGTTCTTTTGCATGGCCACAGCGTGGTAGGAACCAGCACAGCTTTACTTTCATGCATTGAGCTTTGCACACAAAATTTCACTACTGCGACAGCAAAACATGAGTGGAACTCGTGAAAATGACAGAAGTTTCTTTTCAAAAATTGCAAATTAAGTAGGAAAATATATAAAAACAAGCGTTTTAACATGAGAGAGGGTTGTTGAAAGATATTTTGTAAAGACAGAAAAGACATCAGCATTAATTTCTATTTTGTTTAATTTTGTAAATTGGTTTTCTAACTTGCTGATAAAAATGTTAGGGTCGTGCAAAAAAGTAAGGGTCGGTGGGTAAACGGAAACCAGAAGTATTTTGGGGGGGCCCTTATCAATTTTTCCGACAACAACTAGCTTTACTGGGCATTGCAGGAGTCCCTGAAAGCATTTGGTACAAAGTAAACACAAAGCCAAACAGCACCCTCTTCTGATTGAAAAAAGTTTTCTCTCGTTCACCGCGCATGTTCGAAGGTCGGAAAGTAAGCAAAAAGTAGTAGCATTTTTTGCCAAATGTTAGCAACCCAAACGATAGGAAAAATGGAGCAAAGAGATGATTTTGATCCTGGCTCCGTGACCAGTGACTCCAGTGACTTTTACTGACATACATGCCTCTTTATTTATTTATACCATGAGCCTTTTATTTTCCGAAATGACAAATTCTGCATTGGTAAGCTGATAACATAAACATTTTTTTTTATAAACAAGCTAGTAAAACTCTAAAACGGGCTAGTAAAATATCCATTGAACTAGCCCAGTGGACTAGCAAGGAAAAAAAGTTTGAGCAAGGCCTGCAGACGGCACGGCAAACTTTGAAGGATAAAATCAGTCACAAAAACCGTGGCCGGGCAATGCGTACCACGTGCTGGTGGTACTCAAGTTTTCATTGATTGCCATTTACATCTACTAACTTGAATCTTGGAAAATAAACAAAAATTTGAGTTGTCCGGATTTTGAGTTATTAACAAAATTCCCCGAGTCACGGAGTCATGAAACACATACATGAAATGTGTACGTTATCCTAAACTTGACATGCTCTACTGTGGCAACATTTTTGGTGATTATTTCCCCACTTTTTATTCATTCTCATGGTGTACTTTTTTGGCAGACAAATAATAATTTTACAAAGATTTTTTTTATTGTTGTTGTCTAAAGAATTCTTTCTACCATTAAAAGAAAACCAATCGCTTCAGTGGTGTGCCTTTGTGTGGCACATCTTCCGTCTTTTCGCCGATCGTGTTCAGCTTGACATGCCACAGAATTTTGGGGTTTTTCACTTGGGCTTTCTGCTGACAACACTTCCTGTGGTCACGTGGTTCTTGGAAAGTGTCAGTGATTGGACTGTCCACAAAAGGGTCTGCGGCAGCATTCAGGCCAGCCTGAAAACTGGGTTTGTCGTGGTCGCAGTGGTGTGTGCAGTGCATGTGCCGCATGCAACATGCATGCATGAAACACGAGCAGTTCCAATGTGATGACTCAAACCAAGGTTTCGTGGCAGATTTTTCATTTTTGAAGCAATTTGGCAGTGTTTTTTGATTGGCGTCACAAAAACTTTGAGATAACCAGATGTCATGTTGTGGACAGTTACAGAGGTTTTTTCCTTTACAAAGAAGCCTATTCTTTTGGCAAGAAATAGTCGGTCTACAAGATGAAAACAATCTTTAGATTTACTTGACTTGGAGTTGACAAGATTTTATTGTTCATGCATGTCCCTGACCGCATAATTTTTACTGGCCGCTTGGGGAAAAACGGGCAAGAGCTGACGCACGGCCCACGCACACAGGAAAATCATCCAGCCCACAATAAATATTAAATTTGACAATATAAAATGACTTTTTGGGGGCGACATTCGTTCATACTTTTCTTACATTTATTAGGACTGTACATAACCACTGACGCACTGTACTGTTGCTTCATGGCTGGATCATCAGCACTGTGGCGTGACTTACATGTATACGCATACATGTAAGCTTGTACATGTATGATGATTTTAAACCTTAATTTGCCAATTTTGCATACTGTGTCTTATACATTTGTACACTGGGTGGTTCATTTTCCAAAAATTATGGTAGGTGTCAACAACACATTAACAACAATAACTGAGATAAATTGAAGACCAATATGAGGTATATATTTAATTCTAAAAGAACAAAAAAGGAACCAAAATATACAAAGTACCATGGGAGTCCTTTCTGACTGTTTTATTGACAAGAACTAGTAGTGTGTTGTTCTTCTTGTGTTCCACAACGTGTGGAACACAACATGAATTAACCCTTTAATATCTCCTCTAAGACCTTTCAAAATTCACCAGAAGATTTGGGAGGATTTCACAAAACTTTGAGAACTAGACACATGTACATGTATGTACAGTGCAGATCCAGCCACTATTAATCTGCATGAGCCTTGATGACCCGTGAAAGTTACATGTACATTGTACATACAGGTACATGTAAAAAACAAATCTTGGCTTGAAGCAGTGTGGCCGATTTCGGATAATTCAGGAGGTCTTCTGCAAAAAGACCGGTGAATACATGTGCATGCACCTGTGTAAACTCTGGACCACAGGCTGGCTATGCTGCCCTGCTGTTTTATTTGGAACTGGCAGATCACCAAGGTTTGATTTCCTGTGGCAAGTTCTTCCCCACAACTCCCTGTTCAGAGTCGCCATGAACCATAATTCCACAAAAGCATCCGGAAGGAAGATGTCCCACTCTGTCCAAGTGTCAAAGCGTCTACCCTGGCCTGCCCTTAAATCCTGTGTTGAGTAGTTATCCTTATTCATTTTCTGTACCGGTACTTTAACATGTTTAATAACACTGAGGCACACTGAGCTAGGAAGTTATTCGAGCCATCAAAACTATCCAAAATTAAAAGGATACTTGTAAGGTACTCGTACACGCAATGCCGTTACCGGTATTTTTAAATACATGTACATGTACATGTGCAAGCCTTGAAACACACATGTGAGTCCCAATACAACTCATTTTCACATGCGTTGCTATTTTAAAGGGCTACTCTGATGGCTTGTTGGTTTTCATGCGAATCCGATTTTTAACACACGTAAGCAAAACTGTGGTGTCATTTTAGGCAGCACATCTCATTGTTACCGGGTACATGTACACTGATCTTGAAATCACAATATACTCAGGTCTGTGCTTACATGTATGTGACTCACTTTAATGCTGAAACTTCTGTTTCACATACATGTACCACGGAGCTATTAGCTCTGGACATATAATAACAAACTCAATGAAAATCTCCATGCGCATCTTTGAGTCTACTTAGCTCGAGTACAGGTACATGCAAATGTATGTGGGAAACATACAGCAAGGACATTTTTCAATTCAGCTGTGTTGGTTTTCATTTTGTTAATGTTGCATGTCACATTTTGTGTATCGCAATATGTATTGTGTCACAACCCATATATCGTGATACATATATGTACATGTACATGTATCGTGTTGTAAACAAGTTTTTTGTTTTTAGATGAACCCTTCTGCTTCAACAGGTCAAAAAATTTGCAAAGTTACCTATCTGTTTCTCTGTACATGAGGATGTCGGTGGAAGTCACGCTGTCATTCTGGCCTCCTCTCATCCACGTACACGTAACCTGACTGAAATCGTAGCTGAAGCAGTGCAAACCTGATGCAGGGTCCGGTGGAATTGGATCTACAAGACACCAGTTGTACATTGTACAATTCCAGTGACAGCACTGAAGAAATGTGGTAGCCTGGGCACAGGAACGACCAGTCTTCTGTTCATGTGTTACAATTCTTTATAAATCGAAGGTGTCATATGCCTGTGCAGTAAATTGGTTTTGACTGGGTTTGGCATGAAGTCACTGTTATTCAAAGTTCTTGCACGGGACAAACGCAACGAGGAAAAAACAAAAGTACATATACATGTACTATTCCTGAGCTTCTTGTTTCCTGACCTACCCTACTTTGACAGTGCATAGTTAAAAGTTGTTTGGGGGGAAAAATTGGGGGGAAGATCCGAACTGGAACAAAGGGAGAAAAAAACACAAATGCATGTCCATTGCAAACAAAGTATGAAGTGGTACAAAAGAGTTCAATGGGCACTTTCTGCACACAAGGTGCCATTTACTATTGTAAAGAGTGCCACCTGACCTCTCTTGCTACCGTTTTCAACCTGTGAACAATAATATGTACATGTACATGTCGAGCTGCAAATTGAATCAGTATTTTCAAAAAGGAAAAAACCAAAATTAATTTCTTCCTACATGTACATGTACAATGTAATTGATATCCACATACATGTACGGTACGTGTGCCCTGTTCTCAGATGTCATTACCAGTAAGCAGAATGACATAAACAAATGCAAAGGTGAGTCAACCACAGAGACCCGGTACCGTATTTCTTTTTCCCTGAATTCTCTCTATGTAACACCAGATTTGTCATATCACTTTCAGATAAAGTTAAAAGATAAAGCCATATTAATTAAAGTTTCAAATGAAGAGTCTGAACATACTCTTAGCAGCAAAGGTTGGGGATAAAAAATCCGAACAAGCCAAACCATGCAGAACAAAACTACATGTACATCAACAAAAGCTGCTTCAAATTTTTGACAGAAGTCTTAAATTTTAGCAGGCCCACTACTCAGGACCTCATTTTAGATTCACAGATCCTTTTGGCAAACTTGCTCTACTGAAGGGGGCTGGGGAATGAGTTAAGTCAGAGTGATTTTTGTTTTGCATACACTGTATAGTATGTGTCTGAATTCGGGTCTCAATCCATGGATTTGGAAGAAAATACAAAACACAGCATCAATGATTTCTTTGCTTGGAATGAGAATTTCCTTTTCTGATAGTCGTGAAGTCTGTCTCAACTACTGCAACAAAACTGCATGCCGTAAAGGATTACATGTATAGTCTAGATTTTGACTGAAGAGCCTTTAGCAGAAAAAAGAAAGAAACAGCTTCATTTCAATTTTGTTGTGTCACATTGCATTCAGAAGGATCAGATTCCCATCAAAAAATCACTGGCTAAAAATTATCTACATCATATACCGGTATTTGGTAGTTATGTCAGATCACTTGCGTCTTTTCTGTACTCACCAACTCTGCTGGTGGTGTTCTCAGACCATCCTTCAGCAACCAGCATACCGGTGCCAGCAGCTGAATGCGGCCGGGGCATTAGTGGAACAGTCAGGCAGCACCAAATGAGCAACAGAGTTCTCCTCCACTGGGAAGTCTTGTATGCCACCATGTTGACTGAACACATCATGACAATGAGGAATGGAAACAAGACTGAAATTCACAATGTGTTACAAGGAACTTACCTCTAAAAATTACAAAGTGACAGGACTGCTAGACATTACCCCGTCCCCGCAAAGAAAATTGTACAAGTACCGGTACATACATGTACATGTACATGTAAGTGGACTACATAGAAAATGTACAGTGAAACAAATTAACAGGCAGCTGATATGAGGAGCTGGTGAAAATACATGTACATGTATATATATGTGTAATATAAACAGCTGTTTGGGTAATCCTACACAATATTTCTCATGTGATATGGCCTGAACAGTTTAGATAATTTTCCCCTTAATTTCTCACACTTCTCCCAACATGTACGCGTACATGGAGGCACCCTCTTTCATTTTTACACATACTTTATACGTATTTCAGACGCTCTGTTTATTTTGGACAAGAAACTTAGTACATGTACATGTCTTCTCTGGAAGTGGTGAGGAAGAAATTCCTTTAAAAATCTGAGGGAAGCATTTCTCTTTGAACAGAACAACACAAACAGATTCTAGCCCACAAATTTGCATAAATATGTGTGGAGAAACTGGCTTAGGGATGAACGCATCACGTACACTGTAACAGGACAAAAGGCATCTACAGGTACATGTACCGGTATAAATGTATCTACAAATACATGTAGCACATACATGTACACAGAACCACCTGGATGTACTTGTACATGCGTACAAACACATGTAGTTTTGAAAATGGGTTCTGCCATGCGTATGTATCCATAGATCTAAACATGGCTTAGTTACAAGTATTTTCTCCTTTTTTCTGTTCCTGATATTTCATGGTGGGGGTGTGATTTTAAAATCACGATAATATTTGGAAAATTTTGCTATAATGATGATGGACAGAGCATACATGTACTGTCCGAAACGTTGAGTACCACCGGTTCTTTTCAGAACCCCATATGCTAAAAAGCGATATATATCCATGGTGCTACCGCAAACCTATCTACAGTACGGTAGTTTACTTGTATTTATAACCAGTTAAATTATCTTTCGTACATTTCAATAATTTTGTTTTCAACACAAGAATTCGATGCCAAAAAAACCAAGCACAATGACAGTTTCTTGAAAAATCAAATCTCTTTCAAAAAACTCAGTTACAGTGGGAAACCAAAATAAAATCCCACCGTACAAAGAACAGGCAAAAGCCACATAGATTGTATGCAATACATGTACTTTTTAGGGAAAAGATGTGTCTCTCTTGATGAAATTTTCCAGAGTCAGATGTAGGTCACTTTTAGTTTTTAAATCTTGATGTACCAGTACAGCTTTTACATTAAAAAACGGCCTATGCTCATTTTTTAAGTTCAAAATGACTGCAAGCTATCTTGCAGTGAAAAGTTCTACTGGGTCACAATCATGTTATTTTACTACAAATTTCCTTGTACAAAAATAAGACATTTCAGGCTAAACTATCGATATAGGGGGAGAAAACAACAATACAAATTAGAGGATGCCACTCAAAGAGATGATGACAATATTCAATATGCAACAAGTCAACTTGGTCCCAAGTCAACTCGGTCCCAAATCAACTCGGTCCCAATTCGACTCCGTCCAAAATCAACTCGGTCCCATTTAGGGGTTGCAACTGGGAAGGCTACTTTTCAAGCAAGGCGTTGATAGACTAGATTCTTTCAGGCTTCATTATATATAATTTTTGGTCTTCGCTTTTATTATGTTCAGTAATAAAGAAACCGAGGATGAAAGAGACGCAACATCATTTGAAAGGGAAGCCTTTCATGGTTTAATACATCAAATTATCATGACTCGCAGCGCAAATCCGAATTGCATACATGTACATGAATTACATTAGTTACACATAATGAATATAACAAACAGGAAATAACACACAGTAGAAAATACATGTACGTGTTTAAAACCATTCAAAATTACAAACTACATTTAGCATCGAATTGTTTCATTTTACAAGAACTGATACAAATCCAATTATCAATGGACATATAAAAAGACTGGAAATCGATAACAATTTTTCTCAATCTGATACCGTATGTGAAAAGCAAAGACAGAAGTCTTTTCCTTTCTCCCCGATTCTTTCAAACTGCAAACAGAAATTTTATTTCAACCTTGAGCTGAAGTCCAACGAAGATGCTATTCTTTATCACGCACCGCCCTGCAGACATTGCCAATGTCAGTGGGCATCTTGTGAGCGAAGTGGTAAATGGGCGAAGGGACTATATCTGACCATGTACCACCCAATGAAATAATTAATGTCTGTTGTTAATAATGATCTCCGACATACATTTTCTCATAGTCATAGGAACCAAGTTGGCTCGGGACCGAGTTGGGTACGGACCGAGTTGACCGGTACCCAACAACACACACCCACCTGATATGCCTGAGGATGAGTCGACTTGTTTGACGGACATTGACGGACGATTTGTCTTTTCATATGATGCAGAGTCGGCAATAACACTTCAGTGATCAAAAGCAATGCCACAGAAGGCAGTGGGTATAGCATAGGCCTACATGATATAGGCTGGCCTAACGGTCAGACGTTAGGCTAAAAATTTGCCACTAAACTAAAAAAAAGTAAACAAAAGCATGGCTTTTTACTACACGCCCTTTATGCTCGGTTTTATCAAGAATGGTTTACACAAACAATACCATGAAACAGGGAAGGAAAAGTGTGAAATTTCTTATTCTAGGAACTGGCCCACATCCTACACCAGGCAGAAACTGGCACAAAATTCGGGCCGACATCCTACGTGTGATTCTAACGTTTTCTTCTCGCAATCTTTCCGATATGTACATACATATGTCATATATTGCGCAGTGCAGATTCTGACACAAACACGCTGCCCTCGCCCTACTTGCGTGCGCGTCACGCTTTCCAGGAACCTGATCATTCCACATGCGTATGCATACTACGGTGTACTATCAAGGCCACGTTACGCAGCGCGGTGAGTAGCCTGAAAGTTGATTTCTGATAGCTCGCTTGGGAACTCTTGGATAGGAACGTGCACAAATTTTAGCAATGTGCAATTTGTTTTCATGAGTTACTAAGAAATTAAATTAACTGAAAATTATCTGACCCAAAAGAGAAATATCCTGCCAAACATTTACCCATTAGTCACTTCCGAAAACCTAAAATACACGAAGAACTGTGCGCGGCAGTCTTATATACCTGCAGAGTGCACCCAACCAAAAGGGAGTTAAAAGAATTTGAAAAGTGTGCGTGGTATGCCGGCACGTGGAGCTCAGGTATTAACTGTTACAGCGTGCATCCTGGCGGATGAGCCGCGCCGGGCGGTTGGCGGCGAGGATTTCCTAGGATTCAACGCTGATGTTAAACGTATACTTTGATAGCGACTTTCGGACTGTCCTTGAAACTTCTGCCCCCCAGCTGAGCGGTTTCCTTTTCACAGCTTCCCGTAGACGAGCTGTTTCGGGATGCTGGTATCAGGCGCATGCGTGGCCAGCCCAGCAGATCTGTGCCGTGCAGATTATACTAGGGATTCCAGCCTGTTTTAAGACCTCCGTGTCGGGAATCTTGTCCTGCCAGCGGTGGAGGAGGTTGCGGAGGCAGCGAAGATGGAACAACTTTAACTGTCGTTCATGCCGTCGGTAGAGGGTACGGGTTTCGCAGCCGTACAGGAGAGTGATGAGCACAACTGTATGGTAGACTTTAATCTTCGTGGAAAGTGTGATTCCTCTCCTCTCCCGGAGTTTCTGAGTCTCCCAAAGGCGCTGCTTGCTTTGGAGATGCGATTATACTGACCTCGGCATCGACGCTGGTGGAGCAAGAAAGAATACTGCCCAGGTTGAAGAAGTTGTCAGCGGCCTGGAGTTTCCGTCCCTTCACTGTGATGTACAGTTCGTGTTGCTGGTTGCCAGGGGCAGGCTAAAACATCACTTCAGTCTTCTTTGTACTGATTGTAGGACCAAAACTGTCGCAGAAAGATCTTAGAAGCCGTCCATCTCCAATTGCAACTCGTGCGCACTCGAAGCGTTAAGGGTGCAGTCGTCGGCGAATACAAGCTTCTCTGATCACAGTCTCCTTTACCCTCGTGACGGCCTGCAGGCTCTTGAGGTTGAACAGCTTGTCATCGAACATGTGCTTGATGTGGACGCTAGGGTTGCTGTCCCTGAAGGCGTCAGTCAGCATTGCCGAGCACATCATGCTGAACAGTGTAGGGGTACGAACACAGCCCTGCTTGACTCCGTTTGTCACAGGCAAAGCGTTAGTTGCCTCACCGTTGTCCAGCACACAGGCCATCATGCCGTCGTGAAATTGGCGGACAATTGTGAGGGCATCCAAACTTCCCCATGATTTCCAGAGCCCCTCTCTACTGACCCTGTCAAAGGCTTTGGTCAGGTCAACAAAGGTGATGTACAGGTCTTGTTGCTTCTCCATGCTCTCTCCTGGAGTTGGCGGGCGGCGAACACCTTGTCCGTGGTCCTACGGCCTAAGCGGAAGTCACACTGGCTCTCGGGGATAATTGCTCCAGGTGCTCCAGGAGACTGTTGAGCAGTACGCGGGCAAGGATCTGGCCGGCGATAGACAGGAGAGAGATCCCGTGGTAGTTGTCATAGAATTGGCGATTCCATTTACGCTTGTCTATGTAAACAATGGAAGCATCTCTGAAATCGTGGGGAAGTTGTTCCTGTTGCAACATCGACTGGCAGAGGTCACTGTGGTGGGCGAGGAGAGCTAGGCCACCTGAGTTGAATACTTCGGTGGGGATGGCGTCAGGGTTGGGGCGCTTTCCCGGAAGACATTATGCTTGAAGGCTTTACTCTTCCACTAAGGGGGGGATGTCACGGTCTGGGCTAACTGGCACCTGGGGGAGGCGTGCGATGGCTTTGTCGTTTATGGACGCCGGCCGATTCAGCACGTTGTCGAAATGTTCTCCCCACCTCTTGATGATCTGGTTTTTGTCAGTAAGCAGAGTTTTCTCATCTGCACTAAGCAGGGGGTAATAAGCCGAATGACGGTAGTCCATATTGACTTCAGGGCATCGTGGAACCTCTTGGTGTTGTGTAAGTCGGCAAAGCCTTGGATCTCATCGGCCTTGCTCCTGAGCCAACATTCCGCATTGATGGAAGATCGGTTGGGACCGTTTTGTGCCTGCTGCAGGCAGACTACGTTGCTGTTCAAGCAGGGTCACTCTGGTGGGCAGGGACTGGCATTTTTCTTCCACCAGCGTCTGGGCTTGGACATCATTTTCGCAGAACCAGTCCTGGTAGTTCTGGTTGCTAGGCCAAGGACCTGGAGGGCGGCTGAGTGGACTGTAGTTTCGAAGGATTCCCACTCTTTTTCGATGTCAGAACTGGGCTGGGAGTCAGAGCTAGTGTAATGTCAAGAAGTGCCGCGAGCTCTTCTGCATTTCAGTTTTGGGAAGTCAAATTTCTTGGCAACTCTCTGCCCCTATGGCCTTTTCTTGGGCTGTATGTGGAGGTTCATTTTAGAAAGATGATGGGATGATAACCCGTCCAACAGTCTAAACGACACACCGCCTTGGTAACCCGCACGTCTGGCCTGTCCTTTGCCCTAGCGATGATGTAGTCAATGAGATGCCAATGCCTAGAACGGGTGCATCTATGACCTCTTGTTGAGGCTATAAGGCGGAACATAGTGTTGGTGGCAGATTGTGATTGTGTTGTGTTTGGCACAGATCCTAAGCAGGAGGAAGCCGTTGCTGTTGCATTTCCCTCCGTTTTTACGATGACTCTGTCCCAGGACTGGTGGTCTGTACCAATACGGGCATCGAGGTCACCAAGGACGATGAGCTAGTCTGACTGTGGTACAGTAGAAGTAAGAGTCTCTAGTCCTGCGTAGAACTTGTCCTTGGTTTCTTCGGGATTAGTCATCGCGGAGTAGGAGCGTATGGGCACTGATAAATGTGGCGCTACTCCCCTGCCCAGGGGGAGTTGCATTTTATTAAGGGGGTCACTGAGACCTTCTGGAATGCTGGCTAGTTTCTTCAGATGTTGGGTTTTGATGGCAAAGCCACGCGGGCCTCACGTACGTCGCTCTTCACAACCTCATTCATTCCAGTTAAAAAAGGGTATAGTCGTCAATCTCTGTCAGCTGGCCTTTGTCTGGAAAGCAGGGTTTACTTAGACATGCGATGTCGACTTTGTAAAGGGCTAGTCTCTGGCCACAAGAGAAGTCTTTTCTCTGGTCTTTCTGCCTTGGTTTAGATATTCCAAGATGCTAGAAGGAGTACCAACAATTTCTTTCCTTTCTGATTTCGACCACATGAAAGGGATCCCGCCAGACGCGGTATGCTGGCCAGGTTGTAGTGAGGCAGGCTATTTTAGAGCACCTTTACCAGCCCCGTCCTCAAGCTGGAAGGCAAGCAGAGTGATCCTAAATAGGGCTTCCTGGTCACTCAGGGGGGCTGCCGAACTCCACTTCTGCTTCGGGGTCCAGTAGAGAGCGACCTGATATCCTGAGCCGCCGTGTGCAGGTTTGCGACTACAGCTCCCAGTGTGTATCCGCACCTACTGCTTCGCCGCTCGCCCATCGCCATAGGGCGTGGAAGGGGTGGGTGGGTTGATGTCGTGACTTGCGCGTGAGTTGGATTTACGCAAAGTCGGTCTCACTCTCTCGTCCTGTCGCGTCCGGGTTCAGTGGCAAGACAGGGTCAAGACAGCTGGGAACGTGCACGGCAGGATGCCGGGGCTGCCGGAAAGTGACAAGTATGCCAGCAAACCGCCTCAGGGGCTCACTCCGGATTATCTGTAGAGGTTAACTCCTTTAGCCTTTGATTCTCCCGACCCATCCACAAGGCAGTGGAACTATTCGCCTAGCTGGAGATCTGATTCGTGGACACCAGGCGCGTGTCCCGCACGCCGGTGTGCCTGAATGCTGCACGTTAATAAAATTCGTTTTACCCATCTTCAGGTGACTTTTCCTAAATATAACTGGAGGAAGACAGAGGTGAAATTTCAATATTCAAAAAATTATCGTACGCGATAGGACGAACAACGTAAAATTCCCACAGGCCGACCGCGGAAAGGTTCCGGAAACTCGCTGCTTGACCTTTTACTTTCAGGCTCTACCCGCTTCGTAAGTGACTTCGTCACAAAGGTGGGCGCGCCACGATTTGCAGGCTCCTGTTGGGCGATCGCTGAAGTTGCGTGCTAACTTCCGGTTCCATGGTTCCACGTATAAACGGCAGTCAGCGTACAGTACTATCATTGTATTTAACTCTATATGTGCGGTGCATATGCAGTGGGCGTCGTTTTAACTGAAGTGACGAAACACTTTCGAACTGGACAGTGTTTAATAGCGGGAGTCAGCTTCTGTAAGCTCAACACCATGGGCTGCTTGCACGTTCCTTCACTAGCCCCTGGTCGTATAGAACACAAAAATAACGCTGACTGGCTATTTAGGATGAATATACATAACGTAAAGTGAATCGCACACACGTATTTCTCTTTTAAGCTACACTCTCGTGCCCTCCTACCCTCGTGCATGCCACACATACATAAATCTGCATTACGCGCAAACAAATTTTATCACAGTTCTAATTTAAATCTCCCAAATATGGGATATTTAAATTTTACAACACCAGGGGTTAGATCGCGCAAGGCATGGTGGGAACCAACATGGCGCGGCAAGATTGTACCCATGGGAACGAGGTTCATTGTTGTTTAGCAGCGGAAAATCTGTAAGCAAATGCCCATGCAGTACATTTTCAATGGGTCGCCCCCGCGCTTTTTGCCCCATAAACAATATGACCATTTATTTGCATGCACGCATAATTATAATTGAAGTTAAAATCTCATCCAACTAATACGCAGTGCCCTCATTATAAAAGACCAGAATGTTATTCCTTAGTCGTCGAGCATTTTATCAGAAACGCTTGAAGAGGAAGGCAAAAACTAGTTTTTGGTCCTCAAAATATTGGAAACCAAGCTGGAAATGATATATATTACTGCGGGAACGACACTTTACAAGTCTGCTAACCATATATCACCGCGCTGCTCAACAACGCTCACCGCACTGCGTAATATGGCCTTAATAGTACACCATATCCGCTTTCACGTTCTCAAAATTGTTATATAGTACTAAGACTTCAAGTGTGGCATTTGGCGTATGGTATTACTGGTACCAACCTCAGATAAAATCTGAACCCGTGTTCAAAGCTGATTTGGGCAGTTTTCCAATACTCAACTTCAGCTCCGTTCAGGCTTCAACTTTTTTTGTACTACCTGACTTTGAAGCTGTACGCGCACTAATTAGTCTAATAGTGCCATAAAACATCATATAAGAAGCAAGAGAGCAAAAAACTAACGTAATCCATTTTGATTTCAACACTTCAGGCCCACAATCGGGGATTGGTTTCGGGGACGAAGCCTGAGACGGAGACAAAGTTGAGTATTGGAAAAAGGCCTTGGCTACGTCACGTCTATTGTCAGCAAAGGTTTCATACATCGGAGAAGAGGACACCGAAAGTTGCTGAAAAAAACATGTCTCAGAAAAAAATCATTTCAGCATTGCAAGATGTCTCAGAAAAAAATCATTGCAGCATTGGCAACATGTAAAGTGTTGCTGCAATAATTTTTGAGCTTTTTCGCTTTTTTGTTACAAGGAAGACAATTCTTACATTTCTTTCTATGAGAGGAAAGGGAAAGGTTAAGCTTTATCAAAGGACACACCGCTTGAAATGCACAAACGGGTTAAAAACTTTTTTTGCGGACATGAATCGACTCT
This sequence comes from Acanthaster planci, assembly GCF_054643075.1. NCBI lineage: Eukaryota > Metazoa > Echinodermata > Asteroidea > Valvatida > Acanthasteridae > Acanthaster > Acanthaster planci. The sequence goes on from NC_141788.1 coordinate 15,646,639, forward strand.
ATTTAATCAGCTTCTATTTTGTCGACATATCAAGGAATCGAAATGACCCTACAGTATAATATTGGGGCAGTTGTGAACAGAATTGAACAGTGTGTAGAATCGAATCAAAGTAGGTATTCATCCGTGAATGTCGTGTACCCAGTGTACATGTACATACATGTACAGTACGAGTATTACGAAGAGCACAGTCGACTATCTACGTAGTACGTGTACCTTCTGCTTGCAGATATTACTCATGCAGCTGGTATGGTATGGTACTTCACGGTAATAATGATGTCATAGTACGTGGACTGGACCGTGAGGCGGACCGTGACCGTGCCAGCACTCAGCAGCTATTTGATGAATATGAATGATTACATGTAGCCTACATGTACATGCCATAGTACCGTATTTGTATGTACTCAGTCGATGTGGGGAAAGATTCCGGTAAAACATGAACAAATTGAGCAGGTGAGATTAGGCCTAGCAGTACTAGTACTTTTAGTAGTACTGACATAACTGAGTGGGGCCTGGCGTACGTCTCCAACTCCAAGTTCAACTGACGAAAGTACGAGCGTAGGCCTGTTACGCCCCAACTATAGCGTAAGTCCCAACTATAGTTGGGACAGTCCCAAATGTAGTGCTGCAGTTGGGCTGGCCCAACTATTGTTGACCAATGTCTGGGGGAAATGTCTCAACATTATCTAAGTCAATGTGTCTCACACTTGACACAATTCATCAAAAATGTGGCACTTAGCCCTATGACCAATGACATGACATTTCATGTCATTTGTAAACAATATGACTTTGGCATATGCTGGGCACATCATGCACACAGGACCTCTCTGCTGTAGTTGGGCCGGCCCAACTGTAACACTCTAGTTGGGACGGGCTCAACTATAGTTGGGACTGATGCAATAGTTGGGGCGTAACAGGCCTACACCTGACTGGAAATGACTAGATACTAACCCGTGAAACCTGGTCTGCTATTTTTCTCAAGACTCTTAGAGGGATCATGCTTGGACTCTGTTTCTGCATCAATTGAAAAAGGAAATCCCAAACACAATGATAAAATTAGAAAATGAATAGCATAAATGGGTCGGATTCGAACCAGGGTCTATAGATCTGTAGTTCAAATCACTACCAACTAAGCTATCGAAGCGACGTAATGAATTCGCGTTTTTGAAATGTCTTAAATGGTGTATTGCATTGTCCCCTCTTCATGAATCATTTGTCACCCCAGCTACTGAAAAAAGTAGCGCACCAGGTTTCACGAGCTAGTATTAAGTCGCTTTCCACTTTGACTTGAGTTGAGCCTAGCGCTAGGCCAATGTACTACTATAGTATTAGGCCTACTAGCTATAACGCTAGGCCTATGTCATGGGATCAGGTGAACTTGGGTCCGAGTTGACTGGAAACCGATGTCGTAATCCTACCTACCGTGCCTACCCTACATGCCTACTACCCTAACTAAGGCTGCTGAAAGTTGATTTCATGGTTCTCGTCACTGCCCGAATGGAATTTTCAGCCTGCATCAAAAAGTTCATCTTTTTCCTGATGTGCCTAAAGCCACATCTGATTTCACAGTTCTCCTCACGTCAGCACCCACGTGCAAATTTGGCCCACATCAAAAAAGTTCACCCTTCATTTTTTTAAAAAACAGCGTCAAGATTATGAAGATCGTCAGTCTAAAAACTGAACACTAGCACTATTGTATTGAATTGACATCTTTGCCAATACGTCAAATGCACTTGTTTTGGAAATGCATTTATTTGTACAAATTGGTCACAGTTGTGTGTCTTTGTACGTATAGAATGCAATGATAAATTGAGGGAGTAGAGGCATTTTTTTGAAAAACACATGTACGTGTGGTACGCCAGTCCGCGTACATTTGAGTCACCAACAGAAAAAAGGGAAGAGTCAATTTTGATAGACAATCAGCGCGCTGTTGCTGGAATGGGCTAAAACAGATTTTGCATATGATGGCGCTTGGTGCGTGGCAGGAAACTGGCACATTGCATGCGCCCGAGGTGATATGCATCAGTTGGCAGCAGTTGAAATCGACACTGTTCAAATACCACATCCGGATTTGCTTTGGATCATCCAATGAAGTGGTACCGCGAGTTTTCCAAAGCCACAGTGATTCTTGCCGTCGACTCATGCATTAAAAAGGAATGTATGTCTTTTTTTGTCAATAAATTACAGTTGTTTGTCCTGTTGACTTTTAAAATTCTATTCTCTATGCAATTCAAATCCTTTTTCACAGTCAAGACAAGAGCCTTTGAAATGAGTTCAACCTTTATGCACACTGTGAGTGTGATGAACTTTAAGGAAAATTCCTTGTCAAATTTCTGGAGAAATTTGCTGATGAAAGATGATGAAAAACCCTCATCACTTTTCCAGGAGTGGCTGACGAGCACCTTGTGATCAACTTTCATTGGCCTAACGTGGCACGGTTCCAAACGTCGTGGCATACTCCCAGAACTGGGAGGTACACTCTACACGGGACAGTGGAGGGGGGGGGCTTGATGTTTTCATACCAGCAGAATCCCTGTCAAAGGTTAGAAAAATTGGCAAAGATCAAAGTGTCTGGGGAGAAAAATGTTCTCTTGTCGTGCCTGTTAGGGTATTGCATACAACTTAATACTGTATGTTCGAAGGGCAGGATATGTATGTAATAGGAACCAGTCTTCTGTTCAATTCGGACATGATTGTTTGTTAAAGAAAGGCAAGAACGTAAGTAAAAGGTCTGAATTTTGCCCCAAATACCGCATAGACAATCAAACCATCGCGGCCATAGGTTAATGAGTTATTTTTTAGTCATGTTAGTGTGGATGGCTTTTGGGGGAAAGATTTGATTGAAAATGCAGCTTTAGACAGAGTAAACGGGCACATTCAGAATCCCATAGTGTTACAAAGCAATGTAAAGTTGCATCTGTGAGGCACGCAGTGAGTGCCTCACAATTCTGGAATTACATGTATGTTGATACTAGGCCCTCTCAAGTTTCCTTTGAGATTACTTTTATCAACCTTGGTGTCAACCTGCTTGCAGCAGTGCTTGCTTGTCATTTCCGATATCGGAAAGATTGCGAGAAGAAAACGTTAGTATCACACGTAGGATGTGGGCCAATTCCTAGAATGAGAAATTTCACACTTTTCCTTCCATGTTTCATGGTATTGTTTGTGTAAACCATTCTTGATAAACCGAGCATAAAGGGTGTGTAGTAAAAAGCCATGCTTTTGTTAATTTTTTTAGTTTAGTGGCAAATTTTTAGCCTAATGTCTGACCGTTATGAAAAGACAAATTGTCCGTTAAACAAGTCGACTCATCCTCAGGCATGTCAGGTGTGTGTGTGTTGTTGGGTACCGGTCAACTCGGTCCCGAGCCAACTTGGTTCCTTATGACTATGAGAAAATGTATGTCGGAGATCATTATTATCAACAGACATTAATTATTTCATTGGGTGGTACATGGTCAGATATAGTCCCTTCGCCCATTTACCACTTCGCTCACAAGATGCCCAGTGACATTGGCAATGTCTGCAGGGCGGTGCGTGATAAAGAATAGCATCTTCGTTGGACTTCAGCTCAGGGTTGAAATAAAATTTCTGTTTACAGTTTGGAAGAATCGGGGAGAAAGGAAAAGATTTCTGTCTTTGCTTTTCACGTACGGTATCAGATTGAAAAAACTGTTATCGATTTCCAGTCTTTTTATATGTCCATTGATAATTGGATTTGTATCAGTTCTTGTAAAATGAAACAATTCGATGCTAAATGTAGTTTGTAATTTTGAATGATTTTAAACACGTACATGTATTTTCTACTGTGTGTTATTTCCTGTTTGTTATATGCATTATGTGTAACTAATGTAATTCATGAACATGTATGTAATTCGGATTTGCGCTGCGAGTCATGATAATTTGATGTATTAAACCATGAAAGGCTTCCCTTTCAAACGATGTTGCGTCTCTTTCATCATCGGTTTCTTTATTACTGAACGTAATAAAAGTGAAGACCAAAAATTATATATAATGAAGCCTGAAAGATTCTAGTCTATTAACGCCTTGCTTGAAAAGTAGCCTTCCCAGTTGCAACCCCTAAATGGGACCGAGTTGATTTTGGACGGATTTGAATTGGGACCGAGTTGATTTGGGACCGAGATAACTTGGGACCGAGTTGACTTGGGACCAAGTTGACTTGTTGCATATTGAATATTGTCATCATCTCTTTGAGTGGCATCCTCTAATTTGTATTGTTGTTTTCTCCCCCTATATCGATAGTTTAGCCTGAAATGTTTTATTTTTGTACAAGGAAATTTGTAGTAAAATAACATGATTGTGACCCAGTAGAACTTTTCACCGCAAGATAGCAAGATAGAAAGGAGCATTGGCCCTTTTTTTTAATGTAAAAGCTGTACTGGTACATCAAGATTTAAAAACTAAAAGTGACCTACATCTGACTTTGGAAATTTTATCAAGCGATACATCTTTTCCCTAAAAAGTACATTATTGCATACAATCTATGTGCCTTTTGCCCGTTCTTTGTACAGTGGGATTTCATTTTGGTTTCCCAGTGTAATTGAGTTTTTTGAAGGAGATTTGATTTTTCAACTGTCATTGTGCTTGGTTTTTTTGGCATCGACTTCTTGTGTTGAAAACAAAATTATTAAAATGTAAGACAGATAATTGAACTGGTTATAATAACAAGTAAACTACCGTACTGTAGATAGGTTTGCGGTAGCACCATGGATATATATCGCTTTTTACCATATGGGGTTCTGAAAAGAACCGGTGGTACTCAACGTTTCGGACAGTACATGTATGCTCTGTCCATCATCATTATAGCAAAATTTTCCAAATATTATCGTGATTTTAATATCACACCCCCACCATGAAATATCAGGAACAGAAAAAAGGAGAAAATACTTGTAACTAAGCCATATTTAGATCTATGGATACATACGCATGGCAGAACCCATTTTCAAAACTACATGTGTTTGTACACATGTACATCCAGGTGGTTCTGTGTACATGTATATGTATGTGAGCATGTACATGTATTTGTAGATATACCGGTACATGTACATGTAGCGGCAGATGCCTTTTGTCCTGTTGCAGCGTACGTGATGCGTTCATCCCTAAGCCAGTTTCTCCACACATTTTTATGCAAATTTGTGGGCTAGAATCTGTTTGTGTTGTTCTGTTCAAAGAGAAATGCTTCCCTCAGATTTTTCAAGGAATTTCTTCCTCACCACTTCCAGAGAAGACATGTACATGTACTAAGTTTCTTGTCCAAAATAAACAGAGCGTCTGAAATACGTGTAAATTATGTGTAAAAATGAAAGGGGGCCTCCATGTACGCGTACATGTTGGGAGAAGTGTGAGAAATTAAGGGGAAAATTGTCTAAACTGTTCAGGCCATGTCACGTGAGAAATATTGTGTAGGATTATATATCACTATGAATTTGAACACCGTGAATTCGTTGTGAATTCGCAGTTTCACCGTGAAAAAATTTTTTTCACGGCGATTTCACGGTCGTTTACCATGTGAAAATACGGTGAAAATGCTCCTGGTCGTGACCTCCTGAGGACACCTTGAGGTGAGACAAAAAGCCGTGCAAATGCCGTGAGCCCTCTGAAGGAGTCCTCCCCTGCGGTTTGGTTAATCTAATAAACACTTTACGACCAATTAGCTTATGCCATTAGCCAGGCCTCATAATAGGGCCAGTGAAACCGCAAACCGCCCACTGTTTATAAAGTTACCAGGCACTTAACTGTGTGCTGCCCATGCCCACCACCCATCCTTGCTCAAGGCCACGATCAAATAGGTTGGTGTACAGTAAATGTGCTTGTGCAATGTACATGTACTGTACATACAACTTGTGGCCGGAAAATGGTCACAGTGCAGATACAGTAGATTACTGTTCCAGCGCTCCCTGATACAACGCTCTATACCATACTTACTATACCGATCTAACGCTCTATTTTCATTTCCCCAACTGCACGCCCATTCACTGTGTATTTTTTATGTGGTTGCTTGTAGTGCTCCCGTTTACAAAGCTTTTTGGGATATAACGCTCAGACTTTTCGGTTACAGCGCTCTTTACCTTGAAAAATCGGATTCTTTGAAAATCAATCCATCTTCACAAGGCCGCCACGATTGGCTGGCCAGGCCTGGACAAGTTTCTTATACCAGAAAGAAAGACAGGAAAAGGGACAGTCGAGTATTCATTCCAGAACGATGGTAAAACCTGCCCATGGAGGATTAAAGTCCTCCTTCCTAAATGCCCACGCATCGCGCCTAGCGATTGCAACGGCGGAAGGAGGCTTGATGCTTACCCCGTTGCGCGAGGTTGCAACCCGTAGAATCACCTGTACACGAAAAGTCATTGCCTGCTATGATTATAAATGTTACTCGATAAACATGTAGACATGTCTGTATTCTAATATTCAGTCGGACAGTTTGTGTCATTGATCATGGGCAGGTTAGGTCGGCATGTGTGTGCTTAGAGCTTGCACGGCACGACCTTCGTACTACAAACAAACCGTGCATTATTACGACCTCACTCTTCCTGAAGAACACAACGACCTATCCTGTTTGCGGCATATTGAGGGTAAAATGGCCATGGAGTGCACGTCCGTTTTCAGTTCTTTGAAATGACAAAGGAATGTGGTGAGTGCATATTTGTTTTTTACGTGTATGTTTTTTTAGTATACTGCCTCTCCACTGTAGAATAGGCCTGGTGTGCGTGACTCTTTGGAACATATGTTGACCACCCTCGAAATTCCCTCAACTTGCCACAGCTTTGTACATTTCGGTTATCCTATGCATCCTGAACTCAATCAGAAAGGTACCCGTTTCGGAATAAAAATGTTGGTCGTTGATTTTTGGTGATGCAGCGCTCAGATTGACCTGCATAATGGTGACATTGGAGCAAGGATGACCCAAACTCTTTACACGTTGGCTACTGTAAAATTCCCCAAAAGGGTGGTTCGCCTTTGCAAGTTTCCTTTATCTGGAAACAAGCCAGTGATGTGCCCAATGGCCGTATTTAAATTCCACCTGGTGATGACGGCAAATGGTGGCAGAACCACCTACATGTATTGGTAAAATAAGTTGCAGTTAAAAGATGAACTTAAGAGGCTTATTCTTCAGAGGAAAGTCGGAACCGAGGGATCGAAGCGTTTGGTCGGTGAAATTATTCTTTAAAACTGCGAATTGTAATACAAATACAGTGTTTAGTTAATGTGCACAGGTCTTTTTTCCCAGTCTGATATAAATTTCTTTCTTTCCAGATCTGATATCAGTATAATATGAAGTTTCCTGGTAGACAGTGTGGTCAAATAGTACTAACAGGAAGTGCAATTGGACTAACACTACTACCCTTAGTATTCATTGTGCACGAACTGACCGTCTCTGTCTACCAGACAAAGACCCGCCACAAAGAGCCTCGCGGGGGGAGATCCCCGTCATACTGCGGCCGGACCGCCGCGCGTTGGATTGGCGAGAGGAGCTGCTGCGACAACTCAAGTCGGACCTTCTTGACGAGATCAACGGCATCCGCAGCGGGTCTCTCCCCGAGCTTCTCGCGTGTCACAACATCGACACGATCGACAAGAAGGAGCACCTGGGTAGGGGCGTGACCAAGGAAGTCTATCGCGGGGTGTACCGGGGTCGATCCGTCGCCCTGAAGATGGTCACCGACAAAGTGGAGGACATCAAGGCCTGCCGCCGCCGAAACAAGTACAAAAGGAAGTCTGACTGCTACGTCTACGCCAATTACAAACTGGTGAAGGAGATGGCACTGACAATGCAATTAAATCATCCAAACATAGTGAAGGTACACGTATGCAGATTAGATCCGTCACTGACGATGACAGCACAGCGACAACATTGGACAACGGCAGTTGTCATTGACGTGCACTATACTTAAAAAAAAGCCTCTGACTGAAGCAAAAATTAACTTTACAAATATTTCTATAAGTAGGAAAAGAGCAGGTATATTTTAAGAAGTAAGCTTGTTGGAGAAATGTTATGAAGAAAATTATCTGAGAAGCTAGGCCTATCACCATATAGATATTTAGACTTTGAGTCCAGGCTTTACGTTTTCCCGACACTACCACGGTTTAATTGTGTTCCTAGGGCCTGGGTATATGTATCCGGAGTAACGACACAGCAATGGGAAGTCGTGGAGTGATATCGGTGTATGAGATTGGGGAGAGGACAGCTGGAAGCATCTTGAGGCTGTTACCATGGGATAAACGTCTAGATGTAAGTTGCCTCGCAGGTTGGCGTTTGTTACTTTGTAACAAGTAAACTGTTGGCTAAGCAGTAATTAGATTCCTTCAGCTGTAAGCAAATTTCTGCATTGCAGCATGCAGCTCACTGTGGTCCTTGGGTATACAAATCAAGATGTGAGCATCAATGTTTTGGTCTGAGCTTGAGGCAAGGAGGATCTTCGCTCAAGGGCAATTAATCCCTTCCCTCGTTTTCCTGAATCACATTGCAAGCAATTAGCGAATTTCAAGAATTGAAAGTCTGGATGTGAGCATTCATTACTAATTCTTGATTCAAAGTGGACTGAGCGACTTAAACAACGAATATACCGAGCGCAATTAACTTACTGGATAACACTACCAACTTTTGAACACAGCTGCGAGTCCAAAATCTTGCTACTGATAGTGTCGTCACTGATCAAGTGCATGCGCATTCAAAGTTGGATTCGATGTCTAGGCCAGTGTATTTCTTCTGAAATTTGTGAGCTCAGGCATTTTAATGGCCTTGAACGAACTGTTTGTTTCCATCCTAAAATATATATATGTATGTCAGAAATCCCTCCTGCACTTTACGATAGGATATTGAGTACCAAGTATTAAATATTTTTTTTAATTTTCATTCTCAAAGATGAGCATCGAGGTGGCCGATCTTCTGCATTACCTGGAGCATTCGCCTTTGGGCTCCCTGGCCGTGTGGGATTTTAAGACCCGCCAGTTTACGCTTGTGCATGGCAGACTCAAGCTTATCGATCTGGATGACGTGTCGGCCCAAGAACTATCATGCCAGAGGCATGCTGATTGCAACGTAAGGGTCGACACCCAATCAGGAAGAAGTAACATAGGTGAGTTGTGGAGCACCGCTCAAAGAACTTAAGGGGCTGAGTGGAATATTTTGACCCGACATTCCTCATTGAAGTTGACAGCCGTCGAGCTTTAAATATCTGATTCCTTAACTAGCCCTGACCCCATTAAATTCATGTTTCAACCTACCTCTAAGTGCACCCACTTTTCGATTCTTATACCTTTAAATTCTCACTTATCCAACCTAATTCTTTACCTAACCTTACCCCACAACTCTCGATTTCTTAACCTGACTTCAACCATACCAAATTCTCTATAGCCCCAACACCATCTACTAACCGAATCTACTCGTTACTCAGTTAGATGCTAGAAAACTACAGATACGTTTGTCAGGACACAAATGCACTGTATCGGCTTTCAGATAAACAGACTTTGCTCATGTTAGAGATGAGTATTATATAAACATTTAATCAAAGTAAAAAGCTGAATTCAACATTCGAACAAATTATGTACAAAACCAACGGCTGCTAGCCGATACAGCCAATAATCCTCACACTAACTCTGTGCATTAACTCTCCCTTTCTCTGAAACCCTTACAAAATCCTGATCTCTGAAAATTTTGATTCAATTTGCTCTCTCTAAAACTACCAGAAAAATTGAATGCTCGTTTCTTACCCTAACCCAGATCATTTCCATTAATTCAAAGGTTAAGCATAACCCAAACCCCACCCCACAGGCGGCACACAGTCTTTCGCCTTACCTTGCTCAAGGCTCCATTTTAAACATTGCACTGTGATAATATCGGAGAAAATGTCGTTGGGGTGGATCCGCGAGGCTCTTTTAGAGAAAACGTTTACATTTTACGTTTGAATAGTGCGTGATCAAAGAAAACTCATATTAATTAACTCTTTAAAAATTAGAGTCACGATGTCTGTCAGGGTGGATCATTCTGATAAGTTTGGTTACACAAACGTACATTTAAAAATCTCAAACGTAATTTGATCTTTAAAAGATACCGATAGAGTTACCTACTATGTGAATGTCTTCTCCACAGTTGACAGCGACACCGGTCTGGTGCCGTGCATCAACTCCACGTGTTACGGACTAAACGCCAAGTTCAACGTAATCAGCGCTGCCAGAGGCCTGTTGGAATCCCTGTTGGACAACGCACCGCCTTTTGTCCAGCACGAGGTTGAAGACATCGTAGGTTTATCCAGCCAGGGAAAGATCCAGGCGAACGAGCTCAGGGAACGCCTGCAGCAGTTGATGTTTTTCACATTCAAACACAATTAGGAGAAACACGAAGAAGATTCAGTTGAAGACGGACACGAGAGCGGCGATTAGGCAGTTAAGAATTCGTGCGTGCCGCGGCCAGGGTCGATCAAACCACGATTGACAAGAAAGACTACATGACCTTCTGGCCGGTGCACATACTTCATGAGAATATATTGTGTAACAGTTTAAGCATGGTGCCATAAAAAGTGGTTTAAGTTATGCCAGCACTGAAATGTAGTTTGTATTCGATCACAGAACTTTAGAAGATTCGACTGAAATTAAATTTGGCATTCTGTCAGAAAGTCGATTATGAACTCACGTGTGACTCAAAAGAAACGCATTTATTATGCATGCTAGTAATAAGAAACCTCCAAAAGCGGCCTACTTGTGCTCAAGTTCAGTCTTTTTAATCAACCTTCAGTGCCAACGTAGACCTTAACGGTGGGTCCATCTGTAAGCACGTTTGTAGTGTGCAACAGCTCACCAGGCCTACGTCCACATGGCCCACATTGGCCACAATGTCCGCAGACGTTTGTGGCCCAGCATGTCCGGCCTGAGTTTATATATATCCGAGGCCTCACATTCGCCGGCCCGTTTACGTTCACGGGCCATCATGCCTTGCCACTGAGCAGGACCAAAGTATCCGGCCAATTTGTCTGTAAGTTCATTATGCCTGGTCAATTTCTTCATTGGGCCCAATGGATATTTCAGTTTCCTCCCATCTCACCCTTAGCCCTTCGAGAGAATGGGCTCAAAAGGCTATGTCCGAGGGCCCACTGGGTTAATCCCATACGTCCAAGGGCCATTGTGTTCGTCCACAATATCCAACGGCTCACTGTGTTCAGTTCATTTCGTTATGACCAAAGGCCCTTAGTTATATTAGCACGCCTATTTTGTCGGCAAGGCGCAGGCTCATGATTCTGCCAGTTTTGGACAAGCTGTGCGTGTCCTATATACACGTACATCTTCAGCAAAAGTTGTGGATTAGGCAATATCCTTATTATTACTATTTGTTCCAACCTACTCTCCCCAAGTGAAGGAAAGTTCGTTTGCCGGCATTAGTCTTGGGCTGGAAGGACAAAGATAATGAACCATTGGAGATCGCACGAGTACCAAATGAATGAGTTGTGGGCGTGAAACGAGAGCTGAGGTAATGTGCAGTTAGTTAAGACATTTATAAACCTCACACATTCTAGTATTTTGCCAGCGTTGGTAAATCGGAATCCATGAGAGCGCCTCGTGTAAATCAGCAATATGTGTTCTTGGATGGGCATTAAGAATCAACCTGGCAAGTTTATTGTGAAGCTTGACAAGTCTCTCACTATTGCTAGAACAACTAGACCACATAACGCTGCAGTAATCAAACAATGGCAAGATCACGGTGGAGCTGAGCATTTTAAAATGTCGGAGTAGGGAGGTAAGGTTTAGCAGAGCGTCTAAGAAGTCCAATGTTTTTAGAGATTTTCTTAGCAATAAAATCAACATGACTAAGAATTGGTAGGAACAGGAATTGAGAATAGCCTGAAATTGGTAAGTTCCAGGCTCAAGTTGCATAAGTTAGTGTTCCTGCTTAAAAAAATGCTCCAAGCTGCATTGGTTTTCAAGACAACCTATTACGACAACGCGAACTTTTCGGCATTATTGGTCTGTGTAACATCCAGGGTAACGCGGCCTATCAAAATTAAGTTAAGGCATGAATTACAGTTCCGAGTCTATTCTCTGACTTAACCTATTTCCCATTGTTATACGAACGTGGAGTCTCGAGTCTATGACACTCTTGCTGTTACGCCTGAGTGCATACCTTTGCTCCATTCATTAACATGCACGGGTTTGGGCCGAGTCAAATATCGAGAGTATTGGTGCAGTCAACACCGTAGCATCAGTGCTGCATACATACTCGCTGCCCTCCCTTTTGCGCCTCGGAGTCATTGTTACACGTTTGTCACATATTGCAGCCAAACCAATCGGACTAACCACCACAGGCCTCTATGAAACTAAGGAATGCTTTATCAACTTCATGAGAGTATTTGTGCAGTCGACACTCGGTGCTGGATATGTACCTGTATTCTCTTCATCTTGCGCCTTGGATTCATTATTATACGTGTGTCATTGCTGCGAAACCTTCCGGACTAAAACCGCCACAGGACTCTATGAAATTGAAGAATGCTATATCAACCTCGTGAAAGTATGGTTACCACTTTTAGAACCACTTTACAATCCACTCAAAATGAGCTTCACTAATTCTTACATGTTCTTATGAATCATTCCGAAATGCCCCTCACTACAGATTGCTATTCACTTGGAGAATGTGCAACTTTGGATTCAAATTACAATGCCAATTTTGGAGTTAAATAATAACATTTAAGAGTTTTTATAAAGCGTAAATTTTCTCCTAAAATTTATTATAGCGCTACAAATATTAGCAATACAAGATAATTTATGGGCTAACTCTTCAAGCAAGATCATTATGTGCTCGGGGAGAAGCGATTCTGACAGATCTGTCACCTCAGGACCGGTATGATCTTGGAACAACTAGAAGATGTGTCGTTCCAATTAAGCTATAATCCAACATTATAACAAAAGAGTGTACAAAACCAGACAACGAGAAGCAGCCAAAAGGCATCAAGTTAATTCCTTATTGAAAGGTGAAGAGAAAATTCAAATCCTAGTTGAAAATTTTGCTTTACAAAGCATTGATCTTGAAAACACGAGGGATACTAACACGAAGAAGATTCAGTTGAAGACGGACACGAGAGCGGCGATTAGGCAGTTAAGAATTCGTGCGTGCCGCGGCCAGGGTCGATCAAACCACGATTGACAAGAAAGACTACATGACCTTCTGGCCGGTGCACATACTTCATGAGAATATATTGTGTAACAGTTTAAGCATGGTGCCATAAAAAGTGGTTTAAGTTATGCCAGCACTGAAATGTAGTTTGTATTCGATCACAGAACTTTAGAAGATTCGACTGAAATTAAATTTGGCATTCTGTCAGAAAGTCGATTATGAACTCACGTGTGACTCAAAAGAAACGCATTTATTATGCATGCTAGTAATAAGAAACCTCCAAAAGCGGCCTACTTGTGCTCAAGTTCAGTCTTTTTAATCAACCTTCAGTGCCAACGTAGACCTTAACGGTGGGTCCATCTGTAAGCACGTTTGTAGTGTGCAACAGCTCACCAGGCCTACGTCCACATGGCCCACATTGGCCACAATGTCCGCAGACGTTTGTGGCCCAGCATGTCCGGCCTGAGTTTATATATATCCGAGGCCTCACATTCGCCGGCCCGTTTACGTTCACGGGCCATCATGCCTTGCCACTGAGCAGGACCAAAGTATCCGGCCAATTTGTCTGTAAGTTCATTATGCCTGGTCAATTTCTTCATTGGGCCCAATGGATATTTCAGTTTCCTCCCATCTCACCCTTAGCCCTTCGAGAGAATGGGCTCAAAAGGCTATGTCCGAGGGCCCACTGGGTTAATCCCATACGTCCAAGGGCCATTGTGTTCGTCCACAATATCCAACGGCTCACTGTGTTCAGTTCATTTCGTTATGACCAAAGGCCCTTAGTTATATTAGCACGCCTATTTTGTCGGCAAGGCGCAGGCTCATGATTCTGCCAGTTTTGGACAAGCTGTGCGTGTCCTATATACACGTACATCTTCAGCAAAAGTTGTGGATTAGGCAATATCCTTATTATTACTATTTGTTCCAACCTACTCTCCCCAAGTGAAGGAAAGTTCGTTTGCCGGCATTAGTCTTGGGCTGGAAGGACAAAGATAATGAACCATTGGAGATCGCACGAGTACCAAATGAATGAGTTGTGGGCGTGAAACGAGAGCTGAGGTAATGTGCAGTTAGTTAAGACATTTATAAACCTCACACATTCTAGTATTTTGCCAGCGTTGGTAAATCGGAATCCATGAGAGCGCCTCGTGTAAATCAGCAATATGTGTTCTTGGATGGGCATTAAGAATCAACCTGGCAAGTTTATTGTGAAGCTTGACAAGTCTCTCACTATTGCTAGAACAACTAGACCACATAACGCTGCAGTAATCAAACAATGGCAAGATCACGGTGGAGCTGAGCATTTTAAAATGTCGGAGTAGGGAGGTAAGGTTTAGCAGAGCGTCTAAGAAGTCCAATGTTTTTAGAGATTTTCTTAGCAATAAAATCAACATGACTAAGAATTGGTAGGAACAGGAATTGAGAATAGCCTGAAATTGGTAAGTTCCAGGCTCAAGTTGCATAAGTTAGTGTTCCTGCTTAAAAAAATGCTCCAAGCTGCATTGGTTTTCAAGACAACCTATTACGACAACGCGAACTTTTCGGCATTATTGGTCTGTGTAACATCCAGGGTAACGCGGCCTATCAAAATTAAGTTAAGGCATGAATTACAGTTCCGAGTCTATTCTCTGACTTAACCTATTTCCCATTGTTATACGAACGTGGAGTCTCGAGTCTATGACACTCTTGCTGTTACGCCTGAGTGCATACCTTTGCTCCATTCATTAACATGCACGGGTTTGGGCCGAGTCAAATATCGAGAGTATTGGTGCAGTCAACACCGTAGCATCAGTGCTGCATACATACTCGCTGCCCTCCCTTTTGCGCCTCGGAGTCATTGTTACACGTTTGTCACATATTGCAGCCAAACCAATCGGACTAACCACCACAGGCCTCTATGAAACTAAGGAATGCTTTATCAACTTCATGAGAGTATTTGTGCAGTCGACACTCGGTGCTGGATATGTACCTGTATTCTCTTCATCTTGCGCCTTGGATTCATTATTATACGTGTGTCATTGCTGCGAAACCTTCCGGACTAAAACCGCCACAGGACTCTATGAAATTGAAGAATGCTATATCAACCTCGTGAAAGTATGGTTACCACTTTTAGAACCACTTTACAATCCACTCAAAATGAGCTTCACTAATTCTTACATGTTCTTATGAATCATTCCGAAATGCCCCTCACTACAGATTGCTATTCACTTGGAGAATGTGCAACTTTGGATTCAAATTACAATGCCAATTTTGGAGTTAAATAATAACATTTAAGAGTTTTTATAAAGCGTAAATTTTCTCCTAAAATTTATTATAGCGCTACAAATATTAGCAATACAAGATAATTTATGGGCTAACTCTTCAAGCAAGATCATTATGTGCTCGGGGAGAAGCGATTCTGACAGATCTGTCACCTCAGGACCGGTATGATCTTGGAACAACTAGAAGATGTGTCGTTCCAATTAAGCTATAATCCAACATTATAACAAAAGAGTGTACAAAACCAGACAACGAGAAGCAGCCAAAAGGCATCAAGTTAATTCCTTATTGAAAGGTGAAGAGAAAATTCAAATCCTAGTTGAAAATTTTGCTTTACAAAGCATTGATCTTGAAAACACGAGGGATACTAACCTTTGTCAATTTTCTATGGAGAAATGCAAACGTACACAAGTAAGATTTGAAGCTTTGCATGGCGGAAGTACATAGGATGTAGGTTTGCGGGTACGCCATGTAAAATTCTCTTTTGGGAAGAGGTGTGGTTCTGAGAAGAATCGGTGAGTGTTTAACTCGACGTTTAGGCCAGTATGCTCTGGCCGTCCTCAGGAGAATGTGTGCTGACTCGAGTGGATGCCGTGTAATAAAGGTTGTCTGGAGTCGGTGAAACGTGATGTGGCTTGGTGGCTTGCTGAGGGTGCACTGGAGCATGCAGGTGTTGGATCCAGTGGAGGATTAAGGATGCAGATTTGGGCGGGAAACTAGTTTAGGCGGGAAACTGGGGATGGGTTGGCTTCGGGTAGAGAGGACCCTAACACCAGGGGATGAGGGGGGCCTGGGTTTCAGGTATAGAGGACCCTACTGCCCGTGTGGTGGTGGTGGTGGTCTTGGGTGCTAGCAGTGGGCGCCAGATGTCGCTCAGCTTGAATCCGATGTCTTGTGGGACGGTGTTGTGCCGGAAGATTTCGATTGCCTCCCAGATTCTTGGGTGCCAACGCTTGATGGGGGCGATGAGTTCTGCGTTGTCCCATTCGATGCGGTGGTCTGATGTGTGTGCATGTTTGACGATTGCTGATTTCTCGTAGTCTCCTCTGCGGTCGTGTGCTCGATGTTCTTGAAGTCTGGTGTGGAGGTTCCTGCCGGTCTCCCCGATGCATACTGGGTCGCATTCACAGGGAATGCGGTAGACACCGGGGCGACTGCTGGGTGTTTGTTTGTCCTTGTGGGTATGAAGCAGGTTCTGTAGTTTGTTGGGCGCTGAGTGAATGACCCGGATGTCGGCTGCCTGAAGGATCCTGCGGAGTTGGTGTGATGTGGGGCCCAGGAAAGGCAAACATAATGTGGAAATGAGGGACTTGGGGGCTTCGGGTAAAGGGGACCCTAACGCCGGAGGTGGCAGGGGGACTTCGGGTATAGGAAACCATATCGTCCCGTTGGTGGGTTTGGAGAGGTTGACGTGTTTGTATCCATTGAGTTGGAGAGCCGTCTTGATGTGCTTGGGTCTATATTAATAAACACTGTATGCTCAGTGCTCGTCTTGACAATAGTCAAGCATACAGTGTTTATTAATATATACGTTGGGTAAGGGCAAAACCCGTTATATAGATTAACATCTCCCCAACGCAAAAATACATTTTGAAAACTGTAGATTTGTAAGACATTAACTGTTGATTCGTGACGAATCTCCAGTTATTGTCTTGCGAATCTATAATTATTGTTGGCAACAATAACTATAGATTCGTAGCTTACGAATCTACAGTTTGCCGTAGATTCGTAAAAATAATCTACACTTTGAATAAAGTAGTGACGTCACAGACATAGTTTAATCATGAATAACCTTTCAACAGCGAGTAAATTTTGAGCAGCTGAATATTTTGAATAATGTTTTTCTTTGTTTTTCTTCGCCTTTGATAACAAGGTTCTGACCTTGGAGATGGCGGCTGAGCAGCAGGTCCTACAATGGGCTCTGACGTTTTTGTCAATTTGTTACGCACATACTTCGATTTATGGTGTAAGCTGCATACCACCGAAGAGAGTTTGTCTTGGAGAATCCACTGGTTCACAGGTCCAGGAGTTTAAGGACACTGTGGTGGAAATCTGGGCAGATTTTGTGTTGGATTTTGAACAACAACATCCAGTGTTTCAACCTTGCACTGTAAGCCATCTCACCCAAGCTACCACGCCTGACCGACCCTATTGTGGCAAGCAGGAGAGGTATTGTGTGGAGACTAACAGCCATTGTTGCTTCCTGTCCATCTTAAGCAAGCACCCTACTCCATGCACAACCTGGCTACACTTCAAAAATCTCTCGAGGACTAAAAACAAGAGTAAGTTTGGAAAGATTCCAGTCCTATACTACCAAAATACAACAGCTTCTTACCACATATTGCTAGCTGTGTCCGGAGACATAGAACTCAACCCAGGGCCTGTGAAGGACCCCTGTGGCAACTGTAGTCGGCCAGTGAAATGCAACCAACGATCTCTTCTTTGTGAAGATTGTAATAAATTTTGGCACCTGAAATGCATCCCCGATGTGTCGATCACGCAATACATGAATCTGATCTCAAGTACCGTTGACTGGTTTTGTCCACATTGTGTCTACAAACTTCCGTTTTCTTCGTGCACTGATACCTCATTCCAGGAATTATTTGACAGTGATCGAACGCTGAATACAGCTTTGGAACCGGATACTGGCTTGAGAGTGCATTTTCCTACACCTCCAGCGAATCGAAACATCTCTGGGCTACTTCTGAACAGTCGCAGCATACGAAATAAGCAGCAAGAACTGCTGTCACATCTTGAACTCCATCCTGTTGATATTGTCTGCATTACTGAGACGTGGTTGTCACCTGATGATGTATTTTGTCCAGCTGGATATTCCATCATTCGACGTGACCGCAGTAATGGCCGTGGTGGTGGTATTATGGCAATGGTGAAGGACTGTTTACTACCAACTCAGCTTGATCATCTTAACCCACAGGATATTGAGATAACCTTTTTGTCTCTAACGCTGAAGCGATCCAAATGGATTGTAGGGATTGTATACCGTCCCCCAAATTCAGATTCCTCCTTTTTTGAAAAACTGCAGAACATCCTTGACAGCATCCAAGTTAATCTTTGCAACTTTGAAGGACTAGTTGTGCTTGGAGACTTCAATGTAAATTGGTTGGTCGAATCTCCTCCCTTGACATCCCTGCAGGAGGTCACCGCATCTATTGGCCTCAGCCAACTTGTCGATGAAGTAACCCGGCCATCAATTAGTTCTTCTTCAGCTGGAACTGTCATCGACTTGATATTTACTAATCGGCCAGAGAAATTCACCTTAGTTGAAACTACTGCCAACCCAGTCAACAGTGACCACCATGGAGTGTTTTTTTCACTGGTTGCAGATAAAAGTCCACCCGATCCCAAAATTCTTCGTTCCTTCTTGCAGTTCAAGAAAGGAGATATCCAACACTTGGAGACTCTGTTACACCTCGCGCCATGGAGTGCTTTCATGGACGATCGTGATCCTGAGGCATCCTGGGACGGCTTCACTGATATACTTGATGCAGCCATTCGCGACAGCATTCCGTGGAAGACTTGTGGTCGACGCATCTCTCCGAGGATTACCCCGGCACTGAAATGGCTTATAAAACAGAAAAGAGCACTCTTCATCAAAGCTAAATCATCTGGTAACAGCGATGACTGGAGGAACTATAGGCAAACACGGAATGAGGTTAAGAACACAACGAAAAAAGAATACTGGAAGTAGGCCTATGTCAATAGTCTGTTCAATTTACCAGACAATAAACGCAGCTTTTGGAAATTCGTCAAAGAACAAAGGAAATCCAGATGCCCACCAGCATTCAAGATTGGCGATGTGCAGGTTAACAAACCTGTTGATATCTGTGAAGCATTCAACAATTTTTTCACTTCCGTCCTTACCCCCTCAACGGCTTCTGCTGAAATAGCACCGGCATGCAGTCTACCTATCCCAGAGATGCCTCCTGTAACTGTAAACCTTGGCTGGCTTATCAAGTCCTTGTCTAACCTGAATCCCCAGAAAGCACCAGGTTATGACGCCATACCACCGAGAGTACTCAAAGCAACTGCATTATCAATCGCTCCGCCACTAATGCGATTGATGAACACTTCATTAGTTACTGGTGTCCTCCCTACTGATTGGAAGCATTCACAAATCACTCCAGTGTATAAGTCTGGCAGCCGAACGGACATCAAGAACTACCGCCCCGTCTCACTAACTTCAGTTATTTGCAAGGTTTTGGAAAGGGCTGTTGCCGACAATATTAACAGCCATATTACAGCATACTGCCTCAATAACCCTCAGCAACATGGATTTACACATGGAAAATCATGTGTTACTCAACTGGCCAACACAATTCACGATTGGACATCTATCATGGATAAACCACAACCTCCACGCATTGACGTCATTTTCCTGGACTTCAGTAAGGCATTTGACACCATGCCACACCACATCCTACTTAACAAGCTAGCCAGCAACTACAACATCAGGGGACCAACCTGGGCATGGATAAAGTCATTTCTAACAGGGCGTCAACAACGAGTTGTTTACCAGGGATGTTTCTCTAAATGGGCACCAGTTACTTCTGGTGTCCCACAGGGGAGTGTCCTTGGCCCCCTCTTGTTCAATTTGTTCGTTGGTGATATTGCCCGCAACATTACCACCAACTGCTTGCTGTTTGCAGACGATACGCTCCTGTACCAACCAATCACATCTCGTGATGACCAGGAGTCTCTTCAATTAGACCTTGCAGAAGTCCAACGATGGAGTGAATACAACGGCATGCAGTTAAACCCTACAAAATCCAAGGTCATGCACATTTCAAGATCTCGGAAAGCAACTGCTCTTCCCAAATATGAACTGCACGGAACCCCTTTGACTCCAACTTCAACATTCAAATATCTAGGTGTTACCCTCAATGACTCACTGAACTGGAACGATCATGTGGCCACCACTGTATCTAAGGCAAACAGAACTCTTAGCTTCATTTGGCAAACTGCCGGTGGATCATCACCTAAAGCCTTGGCATCCTTGTATCGTTCACTTGTTTTGCCAATACTGGAAAAAATACGGCCTGCCAGCATGGCACCCTTACACCGAGTCAAATGCTGCCAAACTGGAGAAAGTTCAAAGAAGGGCGAGTAGGATGTGCCTAAAGCAGCATAAAGGGGAGATGCCCTATGAGGAGAGACTTCAAAAACTAAACTGGATGACTTTGCAAGCACGCAGAGACAGAAACATGATCATGTTCATAGTGAAATGTCTGTTTGGCTTGGTAGACTGTCAGTCTGTCAAAGCCAACATAACAGTTAACACTCGGCATCAAGATATTCTCTCGTTTAACCATCAATTTGCCAGGACTCTTGCTTTTAAGAACACACCTAGCCATGTCTTTCCAAGGATTTGGAGTAGTTTGCCATCACATATTAAGGACTCCTTCTAATATCTTCCTTGAATCACTTCAATGCAGCTCTATCCACTCATTTTCACGAAGCCTAAGTGTTGAGTTTCGTCTAGCACATATGTATTGCTCTGTTTTGTTCCCCTTACACTCGGTTCATCCTCAAAGAGTAATTTATTTTGCTACTACTGATTTCTTGTTGTTATGGAGGAGTTTTTGTTTGTTGCTTTTTTTCATTTGTCGTATCATGCATTATGCAACCGTAGCTACCGCTTAATTTGTATTTTCCTGCTTGTTCATTTTGTTCGTGTAATTGTTTCTTTTTAATACTCTGTCTCGATTCTGTGTTTTACTGCCTTTTTATTGCTCTGTTCTTTATGCCATTTTTGCCTTTTCCCCTTGCATATTACTCTTGCTCTCTTCTTGCTCTCCCACTCTCCCTATATTTATTAGTTTTTGTATAAATGTATTCTTTTTATTCAGAGGTCATGTAGATGCTCTTCTGCTTTTTATTTTATGCTTGCTCTTTTATGCATTTTATTGCTTTTTTATTTGCTCTGCTCTCTAATGCCATTCTTGCTTGTTTATCCGATTTTTTGTTTTGCTTTGATTTATAAATGTGAGAAATTTATTTAGTTAATTTTGTTTGAATTTATGTAATATATTTATATTTCATGTTTATTTATTTTGTTGTACTTGTAATATTGTTGCTTAAGATCTTCTTGTGTTTCCCTCCAAGTTAGGATTGGCAGGCCCTTGGGTCACAGTGTTTTATTATACTTTTGTCATTCCGGGCCGACTTGGTTGGGGTTATGTCTTGTTTTTGTTTTTTTTTTCCTTTTAACTCGTCTTACTTCTTTTATCACTTGTTTTTGCTGTCATTGTCTTGTTGAAGGCCGAATAAATAATAATAAAATAATAATAATAATAACAAAGTCATGGTTATCACAAGGTAATTTTTTTCTAGCCACTGCACGTTTGTTATAACGAGAGTTGACTGTATCATTGGAGAGTAATCAAAACTCAGAACTCCGTACTCTATTTTGGGCAGCTGATTCAGATGTGAATATCTATGAGGAAATGAACTTGAAAACAACAATACAGGGCAGATCCCCAGCGTACAAGGGAGCATTTCTTGCTAATGACAACAAAACGTTGTGTCAAACCACACATTCCTCTCATTCGAATAAAGAAATGTTGACAATACTGCTAATCGTTTTCCAAATAGCAGTAGGCCTATGGCAAACATTTCTCAGAATCAGGACGATAGTTTTGGCACGGTTCCACTGTAGCTTAGTGTACAATAAAAGCTTCTAGAATAAACTCCTCCAATATATACAAAGGCTAAATACATGTATATTAATAAATGTACAACTGTGAGACACGTTATGGTAATTACTTAACCACCAGGAAGACGTTTTGCAATCAGAGAAACATTTCAAAGTCTTCATGTACTAGAGGCAAAATTCTATTGTCCGAAGTAGGATAGAGATTCGTTTGACCAGGATATAGGGAAAAAGTGGGGGACAGGTCGTCGAAGTTGGAAACACGTTGTGCACACAAATTAAGAACTCCTTAATTAAAAAACCCCAATGAGAGCGAGCATTTCGTTAATGTCTTCAATAAACACATATGAAGCCAACTTTATACATCCAAAGATCAAAAGTAATGTTGAAGGCTGGGATTCTCGTCATATCTATCATTACAATCACATATACACAGCATTAAAGATACAGTTTGTGTGGCAATTGCTTTTTCCGTACTGAGGGATACAAAATACATGTACATAGAGTCTGACCGAACATTACAAAACAGGTAGAAGAGCCAAGTGGATCCAAACCATTTTTTTTTTGGGGGGGGGGATTTTATTGGGGGATAAGAGCCTCAAAATTCTCATTTTTTCTGCAACCTTTCATGGCCTTTCTACAAGTTGAGGCTACATTTGGTGCTTTGTTTATGCTTCTGAAGGAGGGGACAGGAAATCACAAAATTGCCTTTCACTTCAAAAAAACAATTGTTTGCTTCTTTAATGTGGGAGTACCATGACCCCATTGACCCCACATCCGCCCTTGAGAATAACAGAAGCCAAAAATGAAATGCCAATAATTTTACACAAATACGCACATCGGACCTGAGAATATAATTTGAACAGTTTTGAATGCCAATAAAATGTCAAGTTTGTAACAATGTTCATCCTCAGCACTACTTGCTACTGGGATGGTACTACTCAAGCAAAATGATGCCCTGGCTCTTAAAATTGTCTGTACTGTAACATCACATTTCTGGTTCAAAAGATTTTATCCAATCTGATTACATGATAAAAACAGGAATTGGTCCAACAAACGAGTCTAAAACTCCCTCAAAATTCTTGCACTGTCATTCAGTTTCTCTGGATACATATTTACAATCATTTACGATAAGATGGCCAGGTACTCTAGTGCCTTAATCGTGATACCACACTTGGTCCTTGTTATAACATCTCACTCACAGACTGCATCTTTATTGGCTAAGAACTAGTCACATGGCATTCACTATATTGTTGTGCATGGCCAAAAGAACCATACTTGTAATAACCAAAATACTCTACGAACAGCAAAAGCTTTTGTGTATTGCATACAGATGAGCATGTTGTGCATCTTTCCAAGTCTGATAATAAAGAGCTAGTTTCAAACATTCTGTGCAGAGATAGTTTGGAAAATTGCTGGTGAATATCAAACAAATATTCAAATGGTATTTCATTTAATTATGTGAAGGCTAAATTAATTAGTCATTGCTAAGATCAAGCAGCACCTGTGTATGAGGCGTTATAAAACAAATACTGACTTCTTTACCTCATGGGGCAGTAAAACGGTGACCCATGGAGTGTTCTGTTTCTCCCAAGATGAAATAAGGCTGTCAATACTTGTACATGTATACTATTTTCCAGCATCTCTGTTCGCATGGCAGTTTGGTTGTGGACTTCGGAGGGGAAGATTGGTAAGTTGGTCAGTGGTCACGTAACTACCAGGACCAACTGGCCCATTGGGCACTACCCCATCATCGGTGATGGCGGTGCTGGGGACAACGCCCAGATTCCCAGAAAGCAACCCTGTGGCTTCTTGCTGTGTCACATTCGCCAGGTTGTCAGTTTCAAGCCTAGATTCATTCTGTAGCACTAAGGGTTCAGCTACAACATTCTCCTGTCCACGGTTGTTGTTGTTGTTGTTCGAGGGGCTTTCCTCTGCAAAGGCCACTTCAGGATCCAGTGGCGCAATGTTGCTCATTTGTGCCGCTGTTATGTAGCCACCACCACTGCTGCCGCCCACTGTTCCGTTCATGTGGATGTGGTCGCTGTGTGTAGCAGGCTGCGCAGAGGGTGGTGGGGAGAGATTTGATAGCTGTGCTTGATCGACATAGCCAGAAGGTGCAGCACTGTGCATTGCCTCACCTGCAACGTTTCGAGCCATCGGAGGAACTGACATGTTGGGTAACATTCCCTGGACAACGTATCCATTCACATTGGCCGGCTCAACTCCATTCATGCTTTCCACATCAATACCGTCAGAGTCTAAACCGACCCTCACATAGTTCAGTGCCCCTTCTTCACTGTCGTCAGAGAGGGCATCTGCACTTTGAGTCCTGGCAATATTTGTGGCTCCTGGGGGCTTGTTGGTAGGTGTGGTTTCAGAGACTGGCGGTGCACAAGGTGCTGTGGCTCCAAGGGACACCAATGAGGCTCTGTCTCGTGGGGAATTTGATGAGTCCACAGTACATTGCGAAGGTTCCTGTGATGTCCTCACATGTGGCCGATCAAAGGCACTCTGGACATAAGAATCAATTCCTGCCCCATTTACATCCTCCTCTGACCTGCTCCCTTGTCCTCTTGTTGCCTCAGCCCCTCCTGTCTCCTGTCTGGCCTGACTCTGAGAGGGGCCAGCTGAGTCCTGACTACTGCTTCCCGTGCTGTCGCACAGTGCGGCAGTGGCTCTGGCCCCTCCACGCAGTCCCATCTGACTGTAGGCATCGGCAGGACTCTCAGAAGGGCTGTACATTCTGTCACTAGAAGCTGCTGCCCCAGGAACGAACCCTTGCTGGACATAGTCCAATACGGTGCCATCGTCGACACAACTGGCCCCTGCCGAGTCTCCCCGTTCCTTGCCCTTGGCACCTTTTGAAGGTGCCTTTGAGAGCTCTGCTCCCTGGGAGGAGGCTCTGTCTCTTCCAGGATCTTCCCTCACAGGTCTCGGTCCTGTACAAGGAGGTACAGATCTCGACATCTGCAAATATGAATCAATGGTATCTCCATCCCCTGGATAATCATCGTCGGGGTTTGAGCTTTCTTGCCTCCAAAGCAGTAGGGGCAGTCCATCCACTTGGGGTCTTGGGGCTGATGCTTGTGAACTTTCACCCCTGACCCTCTGACCTTCGATGTCCTCCTTTTGAACTGGGGACAGACCGTCTTTGGTCATGCAGGAGTAGGTCAGTTCATCATCATCCCGGATGTGCAGGTAGCTTCCCCCGCTCCCCACACTGACTGGGCTGCTTGGCCCAGCCCCATTATACTCCTCCCCGGACGAAGGGTCCTCCTCTCGCCTGGGGCTGGGCAGGAGAGGCTCTGAAGCCAGGGGTGCATCACTGAGCATTGGGTCACCCTTGAAGCTCAGCAATGGGTGGTCGTCAAAGTTGGTGACGTCATTTTGCAAGTCAACAGTGCCCCGTGGCTTGTCACCAATGTCAAAGCCATCGGTTATGATGTCGATGTCAACCATGTCCTTCTCCTTTGGTCCAAGATCGACAAACAGCTGACAGGGGATGAGGTCATCAAACTCTTCCGGTTCCCTGACCATGATATGGTTTCTGTTTTCTGATAAGTAATCATTCTCAG
This sequence comes from Acanthaster planci, assembly GCF_054643075.1. NCBI lineage: Eukaryota > Metazoa > Echinodermata > Asteroidea > Valvatida > Acanthasteridae > Acanthaster > Acanthaster planci. The sequence continues at coordinate 15,672,265 of NC_141788.1, forward strand.
CCTGTGAAGCAATAATTGGACAAATACTTTTGACATTTTCTTTTGGAAGTCTCTTTTCTTTAAAATATATACCTAAAAAGGGGACACAGCAACAATCTGCAAGGAGCCAAAACTCACATGGGAAATTCCACCATCTGTCGCTTTCCATTGTTTGGAAAAAAATGCAATCAATGTTTTCACACAAATGAAACCCAGTTGCTTATCAAACAACTGGCACTATTGGCACTTGGCATTTCTTGGAGTGGGTGGCAACCAGCCCCTGGTATAATGTATGCAACAGATCATGAAGGTCTGAACAAAAATATGGGCACTTTACTGTTAGCAGACATCGGCACACTAATGAATCTAGTATAGGTAAGATTGAGGGGCCGAAGTCGGACTTGCACAAGAGTGCTAGTGCTCAGTCGTACACACCTATCAAGCTCATCTTTGGTTTGATGACTGCTTAATTAAACTGTGTAAGACAAATGTGTGCTCACCCGAAGCAGTGATGGGGGCCTGATAGCTGGAAATTTGCGAATCGACTTCTTGATACGACAGAAGATGATCACCACAAGCACAACGGCCATGAGGAAGGCAGAACACACACCAACTACAAGTCCAACAGAAATTGGCTCAGCTAAAAAGGGAGGGAAAAAAAGACGGATCAGCCATGTGACAGCCAATGGACGAATTAGCCCCGGCCGTTCCACATCTTTTGACATCCACCGGGATGTTCCAGAAGTCTTTGCAGGATTGAGCTCAGGTAGAGCTCGGCAGCTGTAACACTGCGTGGTGACGGCATATCCTTGCATGGGCAAGTCCGATCAAGGACCAGAGTTAACCGTAACTCCACCAACTCTGATCAGGTGCATGCTATTTGAAGACAGCTGGACTAGTCTAGTCCACTATGAATGAGCAACCTACCAAGGTCGGTCACATCGCTGGCTGTAACAGCTGGTTTTAATAGCACAAGTATATGAAGAAAAAAAAAGAAGTAAAGGCAGGAAATGTACTAGCAAGTATGTCACTGGTCACTTTTTTCTATCCTTGTTATTTTGCCCATCCTACTTCCACTACTTCTCCTTAAAAGTCTAAATGATGGTTGACTGAAGTCACACGCACTTCAACTTCACTGCACACATGCTAGGTACATCACAAAAAAAACCAGTAGTTGACTACTGGTCCTTGATCGCCTCAGACCTATTCAGTAAGAAGTGGTTAGAGGCTTTTAACTGGACTCTGTCCTGTCTGCCCTTATGTGTTATGGAAAGATTATCTGTCTCCTCCCTCAAGTTTTAACTCACGCGTTACGGCGTTGATTCTATTGCACGATGACTTCTTTACAGATGTTCCCATGGAGTTGCGTGCCTGTACGTGGAAGTAGTAGTACTGGTCTTTTTGCAGGTCTGTGGGCAAATATGATTTTTTTTATGAGACATGCAGCCTGTAGACTAATTCCCCTGTCACAATTAAACACCAACATCTCTGCTCTGTAAGGGTGGTGGGACACAGCAACTGAAACAACTCAGCATTGAAACCAATGAAACGATGCGACCAGCACTGAGTAATGTATTATCAGTCTGTGAGTGCCAGTGTTGTACCCGAGTACTCGTCGAGTACCAAGCTCTCTGCCAAATATTGAGCTGGCTGGGTGGGAATAAAGCTGGAGTTCATGGACATTAGATGGTACTGGTAGATGCACAAAAGTAAGATTACAAAATAAGATGATGACTTCAGAACATCACTATTTCAAAAAAATTAAGTTTTTATGACAAATGAACTTGATAAGTACTTGGCTGAGTACTGTTCAAGTATTTTTCTCTTTAAAACTTCACTTTTACAAAACCGGAGTGTCTGAAGTCTTACCCCTGTGCATGTACCAACAAAGGCTCATGTACTCCAGCATTACTCCCTAGTCCTAATCAGTTCAATAGTTGGCTAAAAATACTTGATGCTCGTAAAGTACTTGACTACAACACTAATGAATGCTACTGGTCAGTGATGCATGCAAATACATGGTGTAGTCACTTGTAAAGGAGATTGAAAAAAAAGGACTCTGCGCCACTTTAACAACTGCCACATTTCCAGCTTGCTCAAATGCATGCCCACCTTCAAGTTACCAAACAGACACAATGGGTTAATAGCGTGGCACCACCTCAGTGACAAATGACTTCTAGTTGTAGCTGATGGATTGGTTTTGCTCATGGCTGGATTACCCCATCTAATGCTTGAGGCCCATGAAAGAAATCGGGGACCTTCAAACACTCTAGGGCCAGAACAGATACCACAGTTTGCTTCTCTCTTTAAGTTTCAATATTCATGTACCGGTTGGAAGAGCTGAAAACAATCTAGTACCCATTGTGCGGCAGCCATGCATCAACATGAAACACCTGGCTGCAGCGCTTACCAGCACTGTGGAATTGGTAGTAGTGCCTAGAATGGAGTAGAACCAATGACACACAAAAGCGTGGCACCAACAGCAGACTTAATTGGGCCCCCTGGTTTCACAGCATTAAACTATGTGCTGCATGCAATGCCCACATTGTGCAATGAAGGCAGGGCTCGCAGAATCGGTAGTCCGACGTCCCAGGAAAACCAAACTATTTTGTTGGGCGACCAAATGTTCCAGGCTGCCAGCCTGGTGGGCAAGCACCTGTTTTCGGCAACACATTTTTTTGCCCGGGGTTTTGGACATTTCAGCACCGTGCACTGAAAAAAGATCACAAAAAAAGACTGCAAAAAACAGAGCGACATCCTAACCTTGATGTTGAATGACTGTACATGTTTGGGTAGGTGCACCATGGTACGTACGGTCAAATCATTGGCATGAACCAAAGGTGTCTGCATTCAGTCGTTTTCCTTGTTCCGGATCGCTAAAACTATATTCAGTCATATTACAGCTCAATTATCATCAAATTCCAATGAAATGGGAGCAGAGGTCTACCTTGTACATGTACATTTTCAAATTTTGAGCTTTGAATTTGTCTTACAAGATCGACAAACGTGACGACGACACTTTTCCTAGTTCTGGATCGGTTTAGCCAGTTCTGGATCACTTCAAAATTTTCTTTACACATAAAACATAGTCAAGCGTAAACCCATTTCTCTGCCAAAACCATTGTAACAACCATATTTTCTAGTAAAAAAATCTAATTTTAAAGGGGATTTGTTTATATATTAGAATATCAGTGCATTAACATGGTAGCCTGCATAAATTTTGACTTGACTTTGGTGCCCAGCGAGCCATCGACCACAAATCCCTCCACGCCACAAAGTTGGCGAACCCATTACATCACGTACAAATCTGTTACGCACGTAGACTCCCGTGCCCGAAGGGCAACTACATTTTTAAAAATTTCGCGAGCCCTGGAAGGTTCACTTACCTGTAGTTACTGTATAAAGGTAACAGGGTAAACACCGAGTTTCCTTTGCACTGCATCAGCAGGCAAGGGCACGGTTAGAAGGGCTAAATTCCCACATTCAATCAGTGTCATTTATCAACCACAACTGAAAAATGCATCGTATTTCATTTCATGATGCAATACTGCCTGTAACTGCAATTCTCGGTTGCACTGTTTTTCAATGTATGAGTAACTGTTTCCAGTAACAAAAAAGCAATGCACACCGTGCAAGGGAAGATGAATCATCTGATCAGCAAAGACTCAAAAAGAAAAACAAACACCTACCCGGTAACTCTGTGGCCAGGCAGTTTACTAAACAACCCCCTTTCACAGTGTAGTGCCCCACTGGAAAGACCCATATCAGAAAACATCCCCTTGGCATTCCTCCAAATGTGAGGATGCCTACCACTGCAGTGTGAACAGAGCCTAGAATGCTTTCTAAAGGCAAACACTGAAGCACTTTGGAATATGAGGCTTGTCTCTATCCTTTGGATCTGCCACAGGTAGGACTGTAAGCTTTAAGCAGGAGGCACATTAGCCCTAACTTCCTAGAGCAACTTACTAGCAACCTTCCTCATCCTTGGAAATCCCAACACCGAATAGTAAACTGTGCACATAAACAGCTAGACTCTGCTTTATTTGCGGTATGCCTAATCCCACGCAAATCACAGTCAGTTTACGAGTGAAGTAATCATCCTAACTGATTCTAACAGACCCCAGTGTTGGAGTTTTGCTGGTTGGGGAAGGTAAGGGTTAAGTCTAGTATCCCACATCAGCTCACCATAGACTGTGTAGTTGGTGACATTCACGCCTACACTCAGTGTCGTCGGCTTGCCTCCATCCCTGCTGGTGTATGAGATGAGGTATCCGAGCAACTCCCCATTTAGTTTGAACTCATTTGACAGGGGCTGTGGTATCAAAATCATAGCATGTCCGCTGTTACATGTATTTCATTTGCAGGGCCAACATAAAGAAATGCAGCGTTTCTTAATGCGATTGACCACAAACAACCTCCCCCACTCCCAAAACACACCCAAATGGAAAACCCACCTCAATAATTAACTGTGACCCTCTCTGTGAAAAAGAGTCATGTCACTAAAGCCACTTTGGAGATAAAGCCCTTTGAAAGAATCTTGCGCAGTGTTTAAACCAATAGGAATCTTCAACATTTTAGTATCTACTGTACGTAAGTCCATTTTTATGTTACATTGTGTACCAAACTGAGTGACACATCAAAACAAAGAGCTCAAATTCCTCATAGGACCAAGTAAAAATCAAAGAGAGCCACAGAGACTTGTGACTCATTTTTACAGAGTAGGTTACAAATACAGGCATTTTTGTACCAAAGCAAGAAAAACACAAGAAAATTTTAGCCATTCGGAAATTACATTACTTGATATAAGCTAAAAAATGAAGGCATTCATTGGCCCAAACCACAAGTACAACACGTACTGTGCCAAATGGGAAAATGTTACGCTATTGCTCCAATGGTATCAATCATATGGTATCAAAGATTTAAATTTGCTAAGATATTATCAAAAAATAAAACACGCCACAAACACAGCCAAAACAAAAACAAAAAAGTAATTGAACAGTTTTCGATTCAGTTGGAAATGTTCCACTTCCATCCAAGGCTGGGGTATCTTCTTTTTTTGGCAAGATTTCCAATGACCCACCTTCCAAGAGAGCTGCACTTGCCTCCTGTTGCTGTTAGGATTCGGTTTGTCGACGCATCTGAAATTTTTTGGCAGATCTCGAGGGACTTTGCAGAAAACCAAGAATGTTAATTTTAAAAATATGAAAAGTACAAGCAAAAAAATCATAACAAACCCCAAAAAACCCAAGTTGGCAAAGAAGATCATGTACATGTACCTGCTGCTCATACATGTGTATTTTTTTCCCCTCGCTCCTTCTTAAGTTTGTAGGAACATTCTGAAAAGCTAACACTACCGAGGATGTGACACAGTATATACAAATGGTATGTCAATGAGGTCATGACTGCACATCCAAACACCCAGAGGGACTTTGATAAGAAGTTCCCATTTCGGCTAATTTGACTGACCTCTGGTCAGTGGTCACCCACAGGCCCGAGGGGGACACTGATGTACAAAAGTGACCTAATTACACCAGCCCACAAATTTCATTACATGCATGTACCTCTGTGCAAAATACAAAAAGGAACTTTTCAGGGATTACAACTAAAGGCATTCTAAAGAGTCACATATTTTCTGCAAAGTGCCCGACTGGGCACTATTACTTTAAATTACTTGCAATGTACATGTACATGTAATTGCGAGTGCCTAATTTGGACGGAAACAAATGTCATAGAATGGCCTGTACAGGTGTCCCTATGATTACATGTACATGTAGGTTAGAGTCGGTCCTCACTTCTTTTGGTGTACAGTTCCATGTACTTGCTATACGTGTTTCTCTCAAACTGTAAACATTTGAAAAAAGATAATGTAATAAAGATTCGGGTTGACTTCCATGTAGTGGGTGGCCAGCTACGGTTCCAAAGACAATCAACTCCACTCAGTGCAGGACCCAGTCTGGTCTGACAAGTCAGCTGAAGCAAATCAACACATTTCTGCTGCAAATGGCATTAATCAGATGTGGTTCCTAAAATGTCAGACGTGGATGACCGACGATCCCCTGTCCTGGTTCACCCTTCCACAGTATCACAAAGCACTGCGAGTGAATGGTGGTCTTACCTCCTTCAGTGGTACGCCCTTCGGCCACTTCTGAATAGTTGCTTTCAATGGTTGGACTAAGATTGGCACGTTGCGCCTTCACTCTGACTTTGTACAAGCCGTATGGATGACCCAAACCCACGAGAGTGTACTTCACTGTTCCTTCCTCGGTCTTGTTAATACACAGAATTGAGGTTAACAAACCATTCACAGTATGCTGTCAAGACATTTTGGGAGACGGGCATGCCAGTTGGGTTTGTACTGACGGGCAAATTTTGTTTAAATATAAAATAAGGCAATGGGCAGGTGATGGGCCATGACAACTTGTATTTCCAAGGATGGATTTGCGCCGGGGAGATGTTAATCAATCTTGGACTTTTGCCCTGCCCAACATGCATCATAACATTGTATACTCAGTGTTTGCTCCCATAGGCTTGTGAAAAAACCACAAGCGTACTTGGGTGGGACTCGAACCCACAACCTCCTGCTAGTGCAGATGTCTATGGTACACATCGAGCAGGGCAAAAGTCCAAGATTGATTAACATCTCCTTGGTGTATATCCATTCTTAGAAATAGTTGTTCTCGTTAACCGCTGCTACGTCTGAGTCGAACCAGCAAGCCGACACCGGCAAGCTCGGTGGTCGAGTAGTTAAGACATCTGCACTAGTAAGCAGGAGGTCGTGGATTCGAGTCTCACCCGGGTACACTTGTGGTTATACAGTGAGTATACAGTGTTATGATACACGTCTGGCAGGGCGAAAGTCCAAGATTCACTACAACTTGCCACGGTGGGAGTTTCCAGCTCAATTCACCACACAAATGCAATGCAATTTACCCGTACCTTCTTCTTATACCAGCTTTCATTGGCTGGGGTACCTTCCCACCTGTACTCTACGATGTAGGTAATGACCCCTGGCATGAGGAGCTCATCTGGAGGACGCCAAGACAGGAGGAGCCTGGAGTCGGAATGGTTGGAAACGCTTAGCTGGCTTGGGGGATGCAACTTGCCTAAGAAACAACAGGAAAGATGCACGATTTTGGATCCATTGAACAACACCCAACTTCATGAAGCTGACAAGCAGAAAATACTGTTTTGTAAATTTATGGCCAAAGAAGTAAGCATAAAAAAAAATCCCTACCCCAAAACAGCTGACAACAACCTGTTAAAAGCTACATGTAGACTAATTGGACGCCATATTGGCAGGTGCCCTGCTTTTGCCAAGGCTCCCCAAAATTAGCCATGCTTCCCATTTGTTCATTTGTTCAGGTTACGTGAAGAATTTGCACTTTATAAATGAATCAATAGGACTGTATTACTATATCATGACTCACATCACGATGAATGTGATTTGATTTCAGTCTGATGTTTTGTGTTGTGCCAAGTGGTTTGGTATCACTACAACTCAGAATGTGCAAGCAGTTGCTCCTCTCAATGCTCCCATCTCAACACATGTACATGTACAAAGGGGCAGAAACAAACAGCAAATTTCTTGTGGAGACCTTCTATCCTACTCTCTTGGGCCTCCACAAGGCACCAGTTCATCAGATCATACTCACACATGGAAGGACAAGGCAAACGCCACATGCTTCTTCAGCTATGCCAGCAAGGCATAAAAATGAAGGGATGCTGAATTTGTTTACCCAGTAATGCATCCAAGAAACAAACAAAACAAGTTCAAAATGAGCTGACATGGACTCTACTTACTGTCTGTAAGGGTGTTGAAGAATTTTTTTGTAGAATCTGCCACCATGTTCCACTCATTGGTTGTTCTGACGCGGTAGTGACAACGATAGCATGGCTTACACTTGCATTTACAGCTGGTGGCACCGCATACATGGTATTCAGGGGAACAGCATTCCTCCCAAACTTCTCCACTGCTGGTATAATGATATCAAAGACAATGTGATGGTGATTTGAAAAACAACATTCTACCTTTTGTTGTTTTGAGCGAGTGCCATCTAGAAACCTAGGGCATGTAAGGATGTCCCTAGGTACAATGAATCTATCGTAAGCTTTGGAATATAAGCCACGGCTTTTGCATGTATGTTGATTCTCATGCTGAAAAAGTCTCTACAGCTAATACACCAGACGCAGGCCTTGAAATAGTACCAGCCCGGCATAAAACTTCTAGCGAAAAATGCTCCGGGCTACCTAAACTTGGTTCCTTGGTTGCCCGGTGGACTGGTGAAAAATTCAGAATAAGCCTACCTGTTAAAACTTAGATCAAAATATATAATGCTTGTTGCGATAATAAATACAAGATCGCAAAAACCGAGTTGTTGTGGATGTGTTTTTACTTGAGTTTTTGAAACGTGATTCTCGCATGACAGGGCGATAAGCGACTGTGAATGCCATGAACAGAGTAGACTGGTGGGTTGTAGTGCTGGTGTAGCATAGCACATGGTACAGTGCTATACCACATGTGCACACTATTCTCGTCTACTGTTAAGGCCACTTCTGCTTCTGACTACATGTACATGCCTCTCAAAAATAGTATCGGTAGCAGGGTTCTGGCCAGGATGGTTTTAGTGCCGGCAGGACTATCTAAGCGGAGCGCCACCATCGGTTGGCACGGAGTGTAGCAGAAAATTTTTGGAATCTAAAAGCCCCCAGATGGCCGGAAACAGCACTTTCTGGGTGTTTTCAGCTGTGTATACACAGCCTAGAATTAGGGATCTCATGTCTGAAATTTACTAAAAAAAATTGAAAATTTGTAATTTTGGTCAACTAGGATGAGGTGATAATTTTAGACGGGCAATTGAATTAGAAAAAAAAAGAGTAGAAATAAATATTGATTTTATTCTGTAAATCCCTTAAATATTGAATTAATTTCTATCTCTATGATGCCCATAATTTTTCATTGCTATTCAAATCATTTTTCATTTTTTTTGTGTGTTGAAAATAAGGCGAAACATGCAAAATCTTGGCGGAATATTTTCCTTATTTTCTCTGTACAAAAGTTCGTACAGTATGCATATGGGATAACGACATTCATAAATGTGTGCAGGGGTTTTCTGAACAGTCATTTTAAAGTCTACATGAACATAATGTAGATTGGCCATTTGCTTTTCAGACACATTTGGCCATGTGTCACGTGCATACTGAGCGCGTGTATCTTGCCATACGGAACTCGTTTACGGAAAAGGCAAAATCATGCTGTTACTTTTGAATAAAAAAATTGCGGAGTTAATATTTTCACCGTGGGATAAACAACAATTAACGAATGCGATGCGATCGTTGGTTTAAAAAACGATCGCAGTGATCGTTTTATGCAACATCGAGCAGAAAATACATGCACCGAATGTTGCTAACCGTGGTCGGCGCGGCGAAAAACAGTCACAGTCGATTGTCAGTTTTGCAAGTACATGTGAAATTGTTTTTCTGCCAGATTTTTAAGTGTTTAATTTAACGAAGTGTGAATGGGGTCATTTGCAATTTTGTCTTTCTGAAAGTTAAGCCAAATTTTCTTTTCAAGTTGTGGAACTGGGTAAAATGCGGAACTGGACAAACAACGCTGTACATCATGGAGAGGGGGTTTTCCGATCTTCGCACACTGAGATGAGAGCGTTGCATATGCAAGCCTATGTGTGGCCTTCCAACCAATGGAAAGATTCGTTACGCACTATGTACACGTGCATTGCGCGTAACAAAGCCTCCTATTGGTTCATGTTAATATTTGGTCCAGATATGTTGCATATGCACGTACGTTGGTGCGCAGACGATATGCATGGCAGTGCAAAGTGAAATTTACGAAGAAATTTTACGGTTTCTTCACGATCTTCATATCTTCACGATCGATCCCTCGACCAAGATGCTATTTTATTTGGGTTCTTGTCGGGACTATGTGCCGGTCGGAAAAGTTGATTTGGCAGATTGTGGCGGTCGGCAATTCTGCGTGCCGGTCGGGCCCGACCGGCGCCGACCGGCAGCGGCAGATCCCTGCGGTAGGTCAGAATATTGTTTGGTCAATTTTTTTTGTGCTGATGTAATAGCCTGAATGGGGATGAAAGCTTTCAAAAATTGTCTCAAACAATTATAAAACATGTCTTGATATAAGTAAAATTTCTGCAGTTGACAGATCACAAGAATTATGGACAATCACACACAGTTAGTCAGGTAATCACGATGGCAAACTAGCCAGCAATGTCGGTGTATCGCGTGGTAAGCATACATGATGCATCCAGACAGGCGATAAACCATGTGGCAGGAACTCGTAAACACAGAAAAGAAATACATAACCAAGAAACCAAGTTCTGTGAATTAACTTGAAGAAATCCTCTTGCAACATCGATGTTTTTTCGACCTGCAGCTGTATGGCTACATGCGACACTGATGTAGTTTTGATCGACTCCTGACTGGGACGTAAAGACTGGTTAGCACATTTCGATCTCGTGTTCTTTTGCATGGCCACAGCGTGGTAGGAACCAGCACAGCTTTACTTTCATGCATTGAGCTTTGCACACAAAATTTCACTACTGCGACAGCAAAACATGAGTGGAACTCGTGAAAATGACAGAAGTTTCTTTTCAAAAATTGCAAATTAAGAAGGAAAAGATATAAAAACAAGCGTTTTAACATAAGAGAGGGTTGTTGAAAGATATTTTGTAAAGACAGAAAAGACATCAGCATTAATTTCTATTTTGTTTAATTTTGTAAATTGGTTTTCTAACTTGCTGATAAAAATGTTAGGGTCGTGCAAAAAAGTAAGGGTCGGTGGGTAAACGGAAACCAGAAGTATTTTGGGGGGGCCCTTATCAATTTTTCCGACAACAGCTAGCTTTACTGGGCATTGCAGGAGTCCTTGAAAGCATTTGGTACAAAGTAAACACAAAGCCAAACAGCACCCTCTTCTGATTGAAAAAAGTTTTCTCTCGTTCACCGCGCATGTTCGAAGGTCGAAAAGTAAGCAAAAAGTAGTAGCATTTTTTGCCAAATGTTAGCAACCCAAACGATAGGAAAAATGGAGCAAAGAGATGATTTTGATCCTGGCTCCGTGACCAGTGACTCCAGTGACTTTTACTAACATACATGCCTCTTTATTTATTTATACCATGAGCCTTTTATTTTCCGAAATGACAAATTCTGCATTGGTAAGCTGATAACATAAACATTTTTTTTATAAACAAGCTAGTAAAACTCTAAAACGGGCTAGTAAAATATCCATTGAACTAGCCCAGTGGACTAGCAAGGAAAAAAAAATTTGAGCAAGGCCTGCTGACGGCACGGCAAACTTTGAAGGATAAAATCAGTCACAAAAACCATGGCCGGGCAATGCGTACCACGTGCTGGTGGTACTCAAGTTTTCATTGATTGCCATTTACATCTACTAACTTGAATCTTGGAAAATAAACAAAAATTTGAGTTGTCTGGATTTTGAGTTATTAACAGAATTCCCCGAGTCATGGAGTCATGAAACACATACATGAAATGTGTACGTTATCCTAAACTTGACTTGCTCTGCTGTGGCAACATTTTTGGTGATTATTTCCCCACTTTTTATTCATTCTCATGGTGTACTTTTTTTTGGCAGACAAATAATAATTTTACTAAGATTTTTTTTATTGTTGTTGCCTAAAGAATTCTTTCTACTATTAAAAGAAAACCAACCACTTCAGTGGTGTGCCTTTGTGTGGCACATCTTCCGTCTTTTCCCCGATCGTGTTCAGCTTGACATGCCACAGAATTTCGGGGTTTTTCACTTGGGCTTTCTGATGACAACACTTCCTGTGGTCACGTGGTTCTTGGAAAGTGTCAGTGATTGGACTGTCCACAAAAGGGTCTGCGGCAGCATTCAGGCCAGCCTGAAAACTGGGTTTGTCGTGGTCGCAGTGGTGTGTGCAGTGCATGTGCCGCATGCAACATGCATGCATGAAACACGAGCAGTTCCAATGTGATGACTCAAACCAAGGTCTCGTGGCAGATTTTTCATTTTTGAAGCAATTTGGCAGTGTTTTTTGATTGGCGTCACAAAAACTTTGAGATAACCAGATGTCATGTTGTGGACAGTTACAGAGGTTTTTTCCTTTACAGAGAAGCCTATTCTTTTGGCAAGAAATAGTCGGTCTACAAGATGAAAACAATCTTTAGATTTACCTGACTTGGAGTTGACAAGATTTTATTGTTCATGTATGTCCCTGACCGCATAACTTTTACTGGCCGCTTGGGGAAAAACGGGCAAGAGCTGACGCACAGCCCACGCACACAGGAAAATCATCCAGCCCACAATAAATATTAAATTTGACAATATAAAATGAATTTTTTAGGGCGACATTCGTTCATACTTTTCTTACATTTATTAGGACTGTACATAACCACTGACGCACTGTACTGTTGCTTCAGCATCTTCATGGCTGGATCATCAGCACTGTGGCGTGACTTACATGTATACGCATACATAAATATAAATAAATTGAAATTGAAGACCAATATGAGGTATATATTTAATTCTAAAAGAAAAAAGGGAACCAAAATAAACAAAGTACCATGGGAGTCCTTTCTGACTGTTTTATTGACAAGAAATAGTAGTGAGTTGTTCTTCTTGTGTTCCGCAATGTGTGGAACACAACATGAATTAACCCTTTAATATCTCCTCTAAGACCTTTCAAAATTCACCAGAAGATTTGGGAGGATTTCACAAAAGATGAGAAAGACACATGTATGTATGTACAGTGCAGATCCAGCCACTATTAATCTACATGAGCCTTGATGACCCTTGAAAGTTACATGTACATTGTACATACAGGTACATGTAAAAAACAAATCTTGGCTTGAAGCAGTGTGGCCGATTTCGGATAATTCAGGAGGTCTTCTGCAAAAATGAGCGGTGAATACATGTGCATGCACCTGTCTAGTAAACTCTGGACCACAAGCTGGCTATGCTGCCCTGCTGTTTTATTTGGAACCGGCAGATCACCAAGGTTTGATTTCCTGTGGCAAGTTCTTCCCCATAACTCCCTGTTCAGAGTCGCCATGAACCATAATTCCACAAAAGCATCCGGAAGGAAGATGTCCCACTCTGTCCAAGTGTCAAAGCGTCTACCCTGGCCTGCCCTTAAATCCTGTGTTGAGTAGTTATCCTTATTCATTTTCTGTACCGGTACTTTAACATGTTTAATAACACTGAGGCACACTGAGCTAGGAAGTTATTTGAGCCATCAAAACTATCCAAAATTAAAAGGATACTTGTAAGGTACTCGTACACGCAATGCCGTTACCGGTATTTTTTAATACATGTACATGTACAAGCCTTGAAACACACATGTGAGTCCCAATACACCTCATTTTCACATGTGTTGCTATTTTAAAGGGCTACTCTGATGGCTTGTTGGTTTTCATGCGAATCCGATTTTTAACACACGTAAGCAAAACTGTGGTGTCATTTTAGGCAGCACATCTCATTGTTACCGGGTACATGTACACTGATCTTGAAATCACAATATACTCAGGTCTGTGCTTACATGTATGTGACTCACTTTAATGCTGAAACTTCTGTTTCACATACATGTACCACGGAGCTATTAGCTCTGGGCATGTAATAACAAAACTCAATGAAAATCTCCATGCGCATCTTTGAGTCTACTTAGCTCGAGTACAGGTACATGCAAATGTATGTGGGAAATATACAGCAAGGACATTTTTCAATTCAGCTGTGTTGGTTTTCATTTTGTTAATGTTGCATGTCACATTTTGCGTATCGCAATATGTATTGTGTCAAAACCCATATATCGTGATACATATATGAACATGTACATGTATCGTGTTGTAAACAAGTTTTTTGTTTTTAGATGAACCCTTCTGCTTCAACAGGTAAAAAAATTTGCAAAGTTACCTTGGTACTTCTCTGTACATGAGGATGTCGGTGGAATTCACGCTGTCATTCTGGCCTCCTCTCATCCACGTACACGTAACCCGACTGAAATCGTAGCTGAAGCAGTGCAAACCTGATGCGGGGTACGGTGGAATTGGATCTACAAGACACCAGTTGTACATTGTACAATTCCAGTGACAGCACTGAAGAAATGTGGTAGCCTGGGCACAGGAATGACCAGTCTTCTGTTCATGTGTTACAATTCTTTATAAATCCAAGGTGTCATATGCCTGTGCAGTGAACTGGTTTTGACTGGGTTTGGCATGAAGTCACTGTTATTCAAAGTTCTCGCACGGGACAAACGCAACGAGGAAAAAACAAAGTACATATACGTGTACTATTCCTGAGCTTCCTGTTTCCTGACCTACCCTACTTTGACAGTGCAAAGTTAAAAGTTGTTTGGGGGGAAAAATTGGGGGGAAGATGTGAACTGGAAACGAAGGGAGAAAAAAACACAAATGCATGTCCATTGCACACAAAGTATGAAGTGGTACAAAAAAGTTCAATGGGCACATTCTGCACACAAAGTGCATGAGGTGCCATTTACTATTGTAAAGAGTGCCACCTGACCTCTCTTGCTACCGTTTTCAACCTATGAACAATAATATGTACATGTACATGTCGAGCTGCAAATTGAATCAGTATTTTCAAAAAGGAAAAAACCAAAATTAATTTCTTCCTACATGTACATGTACAATGTAATTGATATCCACATACATGTACGGTACGTGTGCCCTGTTCTCAGATGTCATTACCAGTAAACAGAATGACATAAACAAATGCAAAGGTGAGTCAACCACAGAGACCCCGTACCGTATTTCTTTTTCCCTGAATTCTCTCTATGTAACACCAGATTTGTCATATCACTTTCAGATAAAGTTAAAAGATAAGTTTCAAATGAAGAGTCTGAACATACTCTTAGCAGCAAAGGTTGGGGATAAAAAATCTGAACAAGCCAAACCATGCAGAACAAAACTACATGTACATCAACAAAAGCTGCTTCAAATTTTCGACAGAGGTCTTAAATTTTAGCAGGCCCACTACTCAGGACCTCATTTTAGATTCACAGATCCTTTTGGCAAACTTTCTTTACTGATGGGGGCTGGGGAATGAGTTAAGTCAGAGTGATTTTTGTTTTGCATACACTGTATAGTATTTGTCTGAATTCAGGGTCTCAATCCATGGCTTTGGAAGAAAATACAAAACACAGCATCAATGATTTCTTTGCTTGGAATGAGAATTTCCTTTTCTGATAGTCGTGAAGTCTGTCTCAACAACTGCAACAAAACTGCATGCCGTAAAGGATTACATGCATAGTCTAGATTTTGACTGAAGAGCCTTTAGCAGAAAAAAGAAAGAAACAGCTTCATTTCAATTTTGTTGTGTCACATTGCATTCAGAAGGATCAGATTTCCATTAAAAAATCACTGGCTAAAAATTATATACATCATATACCGGTATTTGGTAGTTACATGTATGTCAGATCACTTGCGTCTTTCCTGTACTCACCAACTCTGCTGGTGGTGTTCTCAGACCATCCTTCAGCAACCAGCATACCGGTACCAGCAGCTGAATGCGGCCGGGGCATCAGTGGAACAGTCAGGCAGCACCAAATGAGCAACAGAGTTCTCCTCCACTGGGAAGTCTTGTATGCCACCATGTTGACTGAACACATCATGATAATGAGCAATGGAAACAAGACTGAAATTCACAATGTGTTACAAAAAAATTACCTATAAAAATTACAAAGCGAAAGGACTGCTAGACATTACTCCCATCCCCGCAAAGAAAATTGTACAAGTACCGGTACATACATGTACATGTACATGTAAGTGGACTACATAGAAAATGTACAGTGAAACAAATTAACAGGCAGCTGATATGAGGAGCTGGTGAAAATACATGTACATGTATATATGTGTAATATAAACAGCTGTTTGGGTAATCCTACACAATATTTCTCATGTGATATGGCCTGAAAAGTTTAGATAACTTCCCCCTTAATTTCTCACATTTCCCCTAACATGTACGTGTACATGGAGGCCCCTTTCATTTTTACACTTAATTTACACGTATTTCAGACGCTCTGTTTATTTTGGACAAGAAACTTAGTACATGTACATACATGTCTTCTCTGGAAGTGGAGAGGAAGAAATTCCTTGAAAAATCTGAGGGAAGCATTTCTCTTTGAACAGAACAACACAAACAGATTCTAGCCCACAAATTTGCATAAAAATGTGTGGAGAAACTGGCTTAGGGATGAACGCATCACGTACACTGCAACAGGACAAAAGGCATCCACAGGTACATGTACCGGTATAAATGTATCTACAAATACATGTAGCACATACATGTACGCAGAACCACCTGGATGTACTTGTACATGTGTACAAACACATGTAGTTTGGAAAATGGGTTCTGCCATGCGTATGTATCCATAGATCTAAACATGGCTTAGTTACAAGTATTTTCTCCTTTTTTCTGTTCCTGATATTTCATGGACATATAAAAAGACTGGAAATTGATGACAATTTTTTCAATCTGATACCGTACGTGAAAAGCAAAGACAGAAGTCTTTTCCTTTCTCCCCAATTCTTTCAAACAGCAAACAGAAATTTTATTTCAACCCTGAACTGAGGTCCAACGAAGATGCTATTCTTTATCACGCACCACACTGCAGACATTGCCAATGTCATTGGGCATCTTGTGGGCGAAGTGGTAAATGGGCGAAGGGACTATATCTGACTATGTATGTACCACCCAATGAAATAATTAATGTCTGTTGATAATAATGATCTCCGACACACATTTTCTCAGTCATAGGAGCCAAGTTGGCTCGGGACCGAGTTGGGTACGGACCGAGTTGACCGGTACCCAACAACACACACCCACCTGACATGCCTGAGGATGAGTCGACTTGTTTTGCGGCCTATGACGGACGATTTGTCTCTTCATATGATGCAAAGACGGTTAAGTTGTCTCATCAGTTGAGTTGTCCCAAGTCGAGTCGGCAATCACACTTCAGTGATTAAAAGCAATGCCACAGAAGGCAGTGGCTATAGCATAGGCCTACATGATATAGGCTGGCCTAACGGCCAGACGTTAGGCTAAAAAATTGCCACTAAACTTAAAAAATAAACAAAAGCATGGCTTTTTACTACACGCCCTTTACGCTCGGTTTTATCATGAATGGTTTACACAAACAATACCATGAAACATGGAGGGAAAAGTGTGAAATTTCTTACTCTAGGAACTGGCCTTTATCCTACGTGTGATACTAACGCTTTCTCGCAATCTTTCCGCTGTAAATACATATGTACATTGTACATGCATGTCATATAATGTGCTGTGCAGATTGTGACACAAACACGCTGGCCTACTGTACTGGCGTGTGCGTCACGCTTTCCAAGAACCTGATCATCCAACATGCGTATACACACTACGGTGTACTATCAAGGCCACGTTACGCAGCGCGGTGGATAGCCTGAGAGTTGACTTCTGATAGCGCGCTTCGGAACTCTTGGATAGGAACGTGCACAAATTTTAGAAATGTGCAATTTGTTTTCATGAGTTATTAACACATCAAATTAACTGAAAATTATCTGACCCAAAAGAGAAATATCCTGCCAAACATTTACCCATTAGTCACTTCCGAAAACCTAAAATACACGAAGAACTGCGTGCAGCATACCTGCAGAGCGGCACCCAACCAAAAGCGAATTAAAAGAATTTGAAAAGTGTGCGTGGTATGCCTGCAGGTGGAGCTCAGGTATTAACTGTTACAGTGTGCACCCTGGCTGATGAGGCCGCGCCAGGCGGTTGGTGGCGAGGACTTCCTAGGATTCAACGCTGATGTTAAACGTACGTCTTTGATGGCGACTTTCGGACTGTCCTTGAAACTTCTGTCCTCCAGCTGAGCGATTTCCTTTTCACAGCTTCCCGTAGACGAGCTGTTTCGGGATGCTGGTATCAGGTGCATGCATGGCCAGCCCAGCAGATCTGTGCCGTGCAGATTATACTAGGGATTCCAGCCTGTTTTAAGACTTCCGTGTCGGGAATCTTGTCCTGCCAGCGGTGGAGGAGGTTGCGGAGGCAGCGAAGATGCCGGAACAACTTTAACTGTCGTTCATTCCGTCGGTAGAGGGTACGGGTTTCGCAGCCGTACAGGAGAGTGGTGAGCACAACTGTATGGTAGACTTTAATCTTCGTGGAAAGTGTGATTCCTCTCCTCTCCCGGAGTTTCTGAGTCTCCCAAAGGCGCTGCTTGCTTTGGAGATGCGATTATACTGACCTCGGCATCGACGCTGGTGGAGCAAGAAAGAATACTGCCCAGGTTGAAGAAGTTGTCAGCGGCCTGGAGTTTCCGTCCCTTCACTGTGATGTACAGTTCGTGTTGCTGGTTGCCAGGGGCAGGCTAAAACATCACTTCAGTCTTCTTTGTACTGATTGTAGGACCAAAACTGTCGCAGAAAGATCTTAGAAGCTGTCCATCGCCAATTGCAACTCGTGCGCACTCGAAGCGTTAAGGGTGCAGTCGTCGGCGAATACAAGCTTCTCTGATCACAGTCTCCTTTACCCTCGTGACGGCCTGCAGGCTCTTGAGGTTGAACAGCTTGTCATCGAACATGTACTTGATGTGGACGCTAGGGTTGCTGTCCCTGAAGGCGTCAGTCAGCATTGCCGAGCACATCACGCTGAACAGTGTAGGGGTACGAACACAGCCCTGCCTGATTCCGTTTGTCACAGGCAAAGCGTTAGATGCCTCACCGTTGTCCAGCACACAGGCCATCATGCCGTCGTGAAATTGGCGAACAATTGTGAGGGCATCCGAACTTCCCCATGATTTCCAGAGCCCCTCTCTACTGACCCTGTCGAAGGCTTTGGTCAGGTCAACAAAGGTGATGTACAGATCTTGTTGCTTCTCCATGCTCTCTCCTGGAGTTGGCGGGCGGTGAACACCTTGTCCGTGGTCCCACGGCCTAAGTGGAAGTCACACTGGCTCTCGGGGATAATTGCTCCAGGTGCTCCAGGAGACTGTTGAGCAGTACGCGGGCAAGGATCTGGCCGGCGATAGACAGGAGAGAGATCCCGTAGTAGTTGTCATAGAATCGGCGATTCCATTTACGCTTGTCTATGTAAACAATGGAAGCATCTCTGAAATCCTCGGGAAGTTGTTCCTGTTGCAACATCGACTGGCAGAGGTCACTGAGGTGGGCGAGGAGAGCTAGGCCACCTGAGTTGAATACTTCGGTGGGGATGGCGTCAGGGTTGGGGGGCTTTCCCGGAGGACATTATGCTTGAAGGCTTTACTCTTCCACTAAGGGGGGATGTCAAGGTCTGGGCTAACTGGCACCTGGGGGAGGCGTGCGATGGCTTTGTCGTTTATGGACGCCGGCCGATTCAGCACGTTGTCGAAATGTTCTCCCCACCTCTCGATGATCTGGTTTTTGTCAGTAAGCAGAGTTTTCTCATCTGCACTAAGCAGGGGGTAATAAGCCGAATGACGGTAGTCCATATTGACTTCAGGGCATCGTGGAACCTCTTGGTGTTGTGTAAGTCAGCAAAGCCTTGGATCTCATCGGCCTTGCTCCTGAGCCGACATTCCGCATTGATGGAAGATCGGTTGGGACCGTTTTGTGCCTGCTGCAGGCCGACTACGTTGCTGTTAAAGCAGGGTCACTCTGGTGGGCAGGGACTGACATTTTTCTTCCACCAGCGTCTGGGGTTGGACATCATTTTCGCAGAACCAGTCCTGGTAGTTCTGGTTGCTAGGCCAAGGACCTGGAGGGCGGCTGAGTGGACTGTAGTTTCGAAGGATTCCCACTCTTTTTCGATGTCAGAACTGGGCTGGGAGTCAGAGCTAGTGTAATGTCAAGAAGTGCAGAGAGCTCTTCTGCATTTCAGTTTTGGGAAGTCAAATTTCTTGGCAACTCTCTGCCCCTATGGCCTTTTCTTGGGCTGTGTGTGGAGGTTCATTTTAGAAAGATGATGGGATGATAACCCGTCCAACAGTCTGAACCACACACCGCCTTGGTTACCCGCACGTCTGGCCTGTCCTTTGCCCTAGCGATGATGTAGTCGATGAGATCGATGCCAGTGCCTAGAACGGGTGCATCTATGACCTCTTGTTGAGGCTATAAGACGGAACATAGTGTTGGTGGCAGATTGTGATTGTGTTGTGTTTGGCACAGATCCTAAGCAGGAGGAAGCCGTTGCTGTTGCATTTCCCTCCGTTTTTCTGATGACTCTGTCCCAGGACTGGTGGTCTGTACCAATACGGGCATCGAGGTCACCAAGGACGATGAGCTAGTCTGACTGCGGTACAGTAGAAGTAAGAGTCTCTAGTCCTGCGTAGAACTTGTCCTTGGTTTCTTCGGGATTAGTCATCGCGGAGTAGGAGCGTATCGGCACTGATAAATGTGGCGTTACTCCCCTGCCCAGGGGGAGTTGCATTTTATTAAGGGGGTCACTGAGACCTTCTGGAATGCTGGCTAGTTTCTTCAGATGTTGGGTTTTTATGGCAAAGCCACGCGGGCCTCACGTACGTCACTCTTCACAACCTCATTCAGTCCAGTTAAAAAGGGTATAGTCGTCAATCTCTGTCAGCTGGCCTTTGTCTGGAAAGCTGGGTTTACTTAGAGATGCGATGTCGACTTTGTAACGGGCTAGTCTCTGGCCACAAGAGAAGTCTTTTTTCTGGTCTTTCTGCCTTGGTTTAGATATTCCAAGATGCTAGAAGGAGTACCAGCAATTTCTTTCCTGTCTGATTTCGACCGCATGCCAGGGATCCCTCCAGACGCGGTATGCTGGCCAGGTTGTAGTGAGGCAGGCTATTTTAAAGCACCTTTTCCAGCCCCGTCCTCAAGCTGGAAGGCAAGCAGAGTGATCCTAAATAGGGCTTCCTGGTCACTCGGGGGGGCTGCCGAACTCCACTTCTGCTTCGGGGTCCAGTAGAGAGCGACCTGATATCCTGAGCCGCCGTGTGCAGGTTTGCGACTACAGCTCCCAGTGTGTATCTGCACCTACTGCTTCGCCGCTTGCCCATCGCCATAGGGCGTGGAAGGGGTGGGTGGGTTGATGTCGTGACTTGCGCGTGAGTTGGATTTACGCAAAGTCGGTCTCACTCTCTCGTCCTGTTGCGTCCGGGTTCAGTGGCAAGACAGGGTCAAGACAGCTGGGAACGTGCACGGCAGGATGCTGGGGCTGCCGGAAAGTGACAAGTATGGCAGCAAACCGCCTCAGGGGCCCACTCCGGATTATCTGTAGAGGTTAACTCCTTTAGCCTTTGATTCTCCCGACCCATCCACAAGGCAGTGGAACTATTCGCCGAGCTGGAGATCTGATTCGTGGACACCAGGCGCATGTCCCGCACGCCGGGGGGCCTGAATGCTGCACGTTAATAAAATTCGTTTTTACCCATCTTCAGGTGACTTTTCCTAAATATAACTGGAGGAAGACAGAGGTGAAATTCCAATATTCAAAAAATTATCGTACGCGATAGGACGAACAACGTAAAATTCCCACAGGCCAACCGCGCAAAGGTTCCGGAAACTCGCTGCGTGACCTTTTACTTTCAGGCTCTACCCGCTTCGTAAGTGACTTCGTCACAAAGGTGGGCGCGCCACGATTTGCAGGCTCCTGTTGGGCGATCGCTGAAGTTGCGTGCTAACTTCCGGTTCCATGGTTCCACGTATAGACGGCAATAGTACTGTAGTACTATCATTGTATTTAACTCTATATGTGCGGTGCATATGCAGTGGGCGTGGTTTTAACTGAAGTGACGAAACACTTTCGAACTGGACAGTGTTTAATAGCGGGAGTCAGCTTCTGTAAGCTCAACACCATGGGCTGCTTGCACGTTCCTTCACTAGCCCCTGGTCGTATAGAACACAAAAATAACGCTGACTGGCTGTTTAGGGTGAATCACACACACGTATTTCTCTTTTAAGCTACACTCTCGTGCCCTCCTACCCTCGTGCATGCCACACATAGATAAATCTGCATTACGCGCAAACAAATTTTATCACAGTTCTAATTTAAATCTCCCAAATATGGGATATTTAAATTTTACAACACCAGAGGTTAGATCGCGCAAGGCATGGTGGGAACCAACATGGCGCGGCAAGATTGTACCCATGGGAACGAGGTTCATTGTTGTTTAGCAGCGGAAAATCTGTAAGCAAATGCCCATGCAGTACATTTTCAATGGGTCGCCCCCGCGCTTTTTGCCCCATAAACAATATGACCATTTATTTGCATGTACGCATAATTATAATTGAAGTTAAAATCTCATCCAACTAATACGCAGTGCCCCCATTATAAAAGACCAGCATTTTATTCCTTAGTCGTCGAGCATTTTATCAGAAATGCTTGAAGAGGAAGGCAAAAACTAGTTTTTGGTCCTCAAAATATTGGAAACCAAGCTGGAAATGATATATATTATTGCGGGAACGGCACTTTACAACTCTGCTAACCATGTATCACCGCGCTGCTCAACAACGCTCACCGCACTGCGTAATATGGCCTTTATAGTACACCATATCCGCTTTCACGTTCTCAAAATTGTTATATAGTACCAAGAATTCGAGTGTGGCATTTGGCGTATGGTATTACTGGTACCGACCTCAGATAAAATCTGAACCCGTGTTCAAAGCTGATTTGGGCAGTTTTCCAATACTCAACTTCAGCTCCGTCTCAGGCTTCAACTGTTTTTATACTGCCTGACTTTGAAGCTGTACGCGCACTAATTAGTCTAATAGTGCCATAAAACATCATATAAGAAGCAAGAGAGCAAAAACCTAACGTAATCCATTTTGATTTAAACACTTCAGGCCCACAATCGGGGATTGGTTTCGGGGACGAAGCCTGAGACGGAGACAAAGTTGAGTATTGGAAAACGGCCTTGGCTACGTCACGTCTGTTGTCAGCAAAGGGTTTCATACATCGGAGTAGAGGACACCGAAAGTTGCTGGAAAAAACATGTCTCAGAAAAAAAACATTTCAGCATTGCAAGATGTCTCAGAAAAAAATCATTGCAGCATTGGCAACATGTAAAGTGTTGCTGCAATAATTTTTGAGCTTTTTCGCTTTTTTGTTACAAGGAAGACAATTCTTACATTTGTTTCTATGAGAGGAAAGGTTAAACTTTATCAAAGGACACACCGCTTGAAATGCACAAACGGGTTAAAAACTTTTTTGCGGACATGAATCGACTCTATTTAATCAGCTTCTATTCCGTCGACATATCAAGGAATCGAAATGACCCTACTATATAATATTGGAGCAGTTGTGAACAGAATCGAACAGTGTGTAGAATCGAATCAAAGTAGGTATTCATCCGTGAATGTCGTGTACCCAGTGTACATGTATATACATGTACAGTACGAGTATTACGAAGAGCACAGTCGACTGTCTACGTAGTACGTGTACCTTCTGCTTGCAGATATTATTCATGCAGCTGGTATGGTATGGTACTTCACGGTAATAATGATGTCATAGTACGTGGACTGGACCGTGAGGCGGACCGTGACCGTGCCAGCACTCAGCAGCTTTTTGATGAATATGAATGGTTACATGTAGCCTACATGCCATAGTGCCGTATTTGTATGTACTCAGTCGATGTGGGGAAAGATTCCGGTAAAACATGAAAAAATTGAGCAGGTGAGATTAGGCCTAGCAGCACTAGTACTTACTAGTACTGACATAACTGAGTGGGGCCTGGCGTACGTCTCCTACTCCAAGTTCAACTGACGAAAGTACGAGCGTAGGCCTGTTACGCCCCAACTATAGCATAAGTCTCAACTATTGTTGGGACAGTCCCAACTGTAGTGCTGCAGTTGGGCTGGCCCAACTATTGTATTGTTGACCAATGTCTGGGGGAAATGTCTCAACATTATCTAAGTCAATGTGTCTCACACTTGACACAATTCATCAAAAATGTGGCATTTACTGCCCTATGACCAATGACATGACATTTGTAAACAATATGACTTTGGCACATGCTGGGCACATCATGCACACAGGACCTCTCTGCTGTAGTTGGGCCGGCCCAACTGTAACACTCTAGTTGGGACGGCCCAACTATAGTTGGGACTGATGCAATAGTTGGGGCGTAACAGGCCTACATTTGACTTGAGTTGAGCCTAGCGCTAGGCCTATGTACTACTATAGTATTAGGCCTACTGGCTATAATGCGAGGCCTAGGCCTACGTCATTGGATCAGGTCAACTTGAGTCAGAGTTGACTGGAAACCGATGTCGTAATCCTACCTACCGTGCCTACCCTACATGCCTACTGCCCTAACTAAGGCTGCTGAAAGTTGATTTCATGGTTCTCGTCACTGCCCGTATGGAATTTTCAGCCTGCATCAAAAAGTTCATCTTTTTCCTGATGTGCCTAAAGCCACATCTGATTTCACAGTTCTCCTCACGTCAGCACCCACGTGCAAATTTGGCCCACGTCAAAAGAGTTCACCCTTCATTTTTTTTAAAAACGGCGTCAAGATCATGAAGATCGTCAGTCTAAAAACTGAACACTAGCACTGTTGTATTGAATTGACATCTTTGCCAATACGTCAAATGCACTTGTTGTTTTGGAAATGCATTTATTTGTACAAATTGGTCACAGTTGTGTCTCTTTGTACGTTTAGAATGCAATAATAAATTGAGGGAGTAGAGGCATTTTTTTGAAAAACACATGTACCTGTGGTACGCTAGTCCGCGTACATTTGAGTCACCAACAGAAAAAAGGGAAGAGTCAATTTTGATAGACAATCAGCGCGCTGTTGCCGGAATGGGCTAAAACACATTTTGCATATGATGGCGCATGGTGCGTGGCAGGAAACTGGCACATTGCATGCGCCCGAGGTGATATGCATCATTTGGCAGTAGTTGAAATCCACACTGTTCAAATACCACATCCGGATTTACTTTGGATCATCCAATGGAGTGGTACCGCAAGTTTTCCAAAGCCACAGTGATTCTTGCTGTCGACTCATGCATTAAAAAGGAATGTATGAATTTTTTTTTTTGGTCAATAAATTACAGTTGTTTGTCCTGTTGACTTTTGAAATTCTATTCTCTCTGCAATTCAAATCTTTTTTCACAGTCAAGACAATAGCCTTTGAAATGAGTTCAACCTTTATGCACAGTGTGAGTGTGATGAACTTTAAGGAAAATTCCTTGTCAAATTTCTGGAGAAATTTGCTGATGAAAGATGATGAAAAACCCTCATGACTTTTCCAGGAGTGGCTGACGAGCACCTTGAGATCAACTTTCATTGGCCTAACGTGGCACGGTCCCAAACGTCGTGGCATACTCCCAGAACTGGGAGGTACACTCTACACGGGACAGTGGAAAGGGGGCTTAATGTTTTCATACCAGCAGAATCCCTGTCAAAGGTTAGAAAAATTGGCAAAGATCAAAGTGTCTGGGGAGAAAAATTTTCTCCTGTCGTGCCTGTTAGGGTATTGCATACCATACTGTATGTTCGAAGGGCAGGATATACATGTAATAGGAACCAGTCTTCTGTTCAATTCGGACATGATTGTTTGTTAAAGAAAGGCAAGAACGTAAGTAAAAGGTCTGAATTTTGCCCAAAATAGCACATAGACAATCAAACCATCGCGGCCATTGGTTAATGAGTTATTTTTTAGTTAGTGTGGATGGCTTTTTGGGGAAAGATTTGATTAAAAATGCAGCTTTAGACAGAGTAAACGGGCACATTCAGAATCCCATAGTGTTACAAAGCAATGTAAAGTTGCATCTGTGAGGCACACAGTGAGTGCCTCACAATTCTGGAATTACATGTATGTTGATACTAGGCCCTCTCAAGTTTCCTTTGAAATTACTTTTATCAACCTTGGTGTCAAACTGCTTGCAGCAGTGCTTGCTTGTCATTTCAAAGAGAGCCTACAGTCCATCATATGTCGTTTGAAAATGTTCCTTCCGATTTTTAGTAATTTTATTGCCTCAGAAGTACAAAATTACTCAAAATCTAAAGAGCAAACCTGACGAAGTTAAGGATTTTGATTTCAGATCAAAATTTTACTCTGTTACATTTTAAATTGCGCCTGAATTGAGTGCCTAGGACACATTCTCATGTTCATTTGAATGCAGAGTGTTCATGTACATGTATGTGATGTCACACACTGAATTAATGCATTATAGCACTGTAACGGCAATGCATGTGTGTAGTGCCAATGCTTGCAAAAACTTCTAATTGCAATTTTCCAAAAATGTGTCTTTTATCATTGGAAATGGCCTTCTAACACTGTTTCTTCAAAATGACAGCTTGCCAGAGAGAATATTTTCACCAAATGTATATTGCCATAAACCATCATTGAACGAAACAAGCTTTTCACTAATAATTTCTTCAGTTACTTTTTGGCTAATGGCAAATGATTGACTCCCCATGTACATGTACTGTACCTCCAATTCTATGAATTCACAATGAAATAATAGGTGCCACATGTATGTACATGTGTGTATGTATCTGTCAGCCTAACGCAAATCAACAAAATGCACAAACTCAGTCTACCGGTACAGTTGTCTACAGTACATGTAGCTAGCCATTTGGGGATATCTTTGGATTTACATGTAGTACAGTGTGCGTGTCTAGTCTGACAATTTGAGAGACATTTTGCACTGTAGACCTAAACTTAGAGTCCCGTATCTGGTCTCCACAATTTTTGAGTTTCATGAGTACTGAAAAGTTATATAAGGGGCTGGAAATGGTACTCGTGCTGTTCCCTAAGGGACTGAACCACCTTTCCTTGCAGATATTTCCCCCAACTGAAAGGTATCCCTTTTAAACTTGTTGTGTTCATGAAACATGGCAGTCATTGAGGCCGGAAACTTGGGCTGTGGGATAACGCAGTACCATGAGTTGGAGAGGTAAAGAAGATACTCTACACGTATGTCACAAAAGTTGGAGAAAACCCTCTTTTAATCTTTGAATGGAGGTATCCAGCTTAGCAAGAGAAATACGGTACTCTGAACCTGGTTTTGTTCTGTGGGAAATTTTTGAGAATGTTGTTGGTTTAGGAGTGAGTAACATTAATCTTATGGAGATTTACACATTTTCTAGCACCTGTGTTCTCACTATGGCCAACAACAACCACATACATCTATTGAGACCTGTGGTGCCAAGGAACAGGCCAAATAAAAAAATCAGGCCCACTTCACCAACCCTGAGACGAATAAAATTCTCTGAAATATAAATGAAGTGAAGATGGAGGCCATGGATGTTTCATTGGCCTGATATCAGGTGACAATTTAACTTGTCAGTTAGACGTAACATGCAAAAGATACAGTATGAGCCCCAAGCTGGACCAAGAGAGGGTGTAATTTTCCTGGAAACAGAGGCTCCCTTGGTCAGAACTGCACTTCGCTGGTTCTCAAACAACTACGAAATGCGCAACTTACGAGTGCGTCACTACCAGCAAAGTGAACACTCCCGACCAACATGGCTCCCTTGTTTCATCCTCTGTTTTCACAGGTAGCCACCAGCCAATATGAAGTGTGCTTACTGTATGGATACCTCCGTGAAGAATGTACCCCGGCAATAATGACTTCACAGCATTTGAACTACTTTGTAAGAAGCATCTGATGGCACAGGTATGTACCTCGTGCACAAAAGAAGGTGTATGCATGTGTAATGCTAAGCGGTGCTGTGGTTTGTAACAAGGTACATGTATGCAGGCGCACTGGTTTTCATTTGAATGTACACAAATTCAGAAACGCCATTTGTTTGACTCTCGGCAGACATACATGTACCCTTCTGAACGGCCTCTGAGAGATATGCGGGCATGTATACATATACATGTAGGGCTGGCACTTGAAGGCCATTTGATATTGCATTGGCCAGCTAGGTGAAGATACTACAGATCTTTGCAAATACAGAGAGGAATTAGCTGGAGAGCAATCTGCGCTATATGTACGTGTAAGCCACTCCAGTAGTGCATTTGAGGTGTCCTGCGCAGACTGGCTCTTGTAAGGCAGTGCACAGCCACATCCCTCCGCAACTATTGCACAGCGTCCATTGCCTGGTTCCTGTGTCATCGTACCGAGTGCCCCATGACATTGATTGGATGTCGGATTCATGTACATGTAGCTCTCTCCCTTCAACCTTTACTCTATTGCATCATCCAAATCACTTCATTAATTCCCTTTCCATGACTGTTCCGTGCTTTACGGTTGAGGCTTCGCAGCAGTGGAGATCATGTAGCAAAACACATATGGCTGACGTGCCCAAACTCAGACCAAAGAGCAAGGGTTTAAAAAGGCCCCTTTGTGTACAAGTAAATAGAAAACATGTAATGTTGATCTCTTTAGCACGAACACGGTCAAGACAAAATGTCGGCAAGAACAAAGAAAACTCATCAGCCTGACTGAATTGTGTATGTAAGTTTGTGAGGAAACATTTGCTTAAAACAAACGCAGATGACACCAAGTTTTGGTAATGACACCAATGGCATTGACCTGGTGGTGGGGAAAAAGCATTATTTACAACCCATTTACAACTGTACACTGAACCTGTTTTGAAGACAAGTTGTGCTTACGTGCTTAAAGCCTTCATTTGTTGGCTTATGTCTGTGGATGTACATGTAGGATGTGGATACCACAGTATGGTGCCAAGATCCACAATGTGATAAAATAGGACGTGTACATACAACACGGTAATGCCATGCACACAGCGTGGAGCGCTATTGTTGTCAAGGCATGAACATATCTCTTAAGACCAAACTGATTCATCAGTGTAGCAAAGTGGTTAAAAAATGCCAAAACAGAACCAGATTTGTATCACCTGTCCCAACCCATTCCAATAAAATTAGCCAGTAGAATTGAATTTCCAAAAAGAATGGTTGAATACGCCCTCCTTCCTCTGCCTCTGACATGTCTGAAGTTGGCTCTCCACGTGGCTGAATTTCTACACACAGATTCAGTGCAGTTTTGGCACCTACCGGTACATGTACATGTAGTTCTTCTGATTCTGGTGGTTACAGTTTTCATATTTTTTTTATTGATACTGTACTTGTAGTTCAACTTCATTTGCAGTTCATGTGCAAGTTTTAGTCTCGATGAATTTACATGTAGCAATTTTGTTGCCTACATTTTTGTATTTTCCCCTGAACACAATCACGGTGAATGTGGTGCTTAATTATACTGTGGGAGCCACAATGCACATGCAGTCGCTAGTATTGTGAAGGGGAAAGTCAGCATTCAGCAAAAATATGTATTTTGGTAGCAAAAAGAGTTGACTGCACGTGTGCATTTGTGGCAGCATCTAGCAAGTACCGGTGCAGTCATTTGCAAAAGTTTAGGACCACCCAAACAAAATGCATTAACCTGAAGAAAAACCAGACTTAAACCAATCAATCATGGCAACTTATGTTTTTTTTTAATCAATGTGTAACCTTAGTATCTTGGTTTAGCATTTGCTGGTATTTGACTCTGTTTCCATGATTTGAAATGTTAACCACTTCCTGCCAGGTGGATTTTTCTTGAGTGAGATGAGATGACGGGACCTTTTCAAGCTTTTCCGTTTTCACCCACATGAACGACTGTCTGGTGGCTACTCTAATCTGACAGGCAGCCTTCATTGACGCCCAGAATTGTGAGGTGTTGCTTACATGTAATTTCCTTCGTTCCGGTGAATGCCAGTAGCATCTCTTCATATGCAGCTGGATTAGCAAGCAGCAGTGCTACATGTATGTTGCTCATCAATGGGGCCCAGGAGCAATTTTGTCCGCAGTGCTAACCTGCTGGTGCTAATCCGCAGGGCGCACTATGCCCAAAACAGTGGTATACTATTTCAAAATGATGGCAATTCCCAGCAGCTGGTCCTTTGTTCCGAGTACAGTCTTTTGTAACACAGACCAGCTCTTTTGTCCAAAACTGGGCACCCTGGCTCTACGTATAAACACACGGTGCCCGAAACCAGGCACCCTGGTGGGAAGTGATTAACATTCTAAAATTTAGTGTGTCCTCCTTTACTTGTGATTACTTAGACTGTCTTTTTTTTATCCATGCTGTCTTACATAAAAAATGCCATATAAGACTTGCCTTTGCAACGAAATTCTTGCAAATGTGCTCATAGCACAACTCTGATGTTATCACCACCGTAAAAAACATCGTATATAATCATACAGTGAAACAATGCAATTGCAGGCCCAGGGACAGAAATACCAACAAAATTCCAGGTGGTCTTAAACCTTTCCAAGCGACTGTAGTAACCCAAAATATCCTGGATCCATCTAAATTGACCAGGAAGTTTCTTTACAAGCTTGAGGAAGGCAGAGCCTAGCCACTTTGGCTCAATGCCAAATGTTAAAAGTTCAAGTGCTAAGAATGTGCCGTTGGTTTCCTGTACATTGTACAATAGAAGATGTGGTTAAAGGAGTAAAGGTTTAGTCATTGTTTATGCATGCTGTGAATTGTTTTGCACATTGTCATGAAAAGAAAATGAAGACATCAAAGCCAACAGCATTTGAACAGAATGTACATGTACATGTAGCGTAACCAGAAAATAGACATTTGCTTCACCGTAAGCGATTGGCTTTGTGGTATACACATGTACTGGTACAATGCATTAAGACTCATTTCCAGCAGTTCTGTTCTTTGTTTCCTTTGGTCCACTGTGCACGTACAGATATGTATTCTTGGCAAGCTTAACAGCTGTCTTTTTGTGACCCATTTTCGGTTACTCCACAGTAGGACATTTGGCAGCATTACGGGTACATGTAGTGTGCAAGATGGATTCTTTCATGGCTGCAGCATCTGACCTGGACAGCATTCTGGACCAGTTTGAGCGAGACGAAGGTCAGTGTACTTGTCTGAGCATTCTCCTTGCAGCCCTTAGCATTGTCCTGATTGTAGTCGTACATGCTTATAAATAATGTGGTACACGAGGATTTAAGAGGCCAAAAAAATAAACTTAAAAATAAAGTCCAGAACCATAGGAGCAATTTCCAATAATGCACCGCCAAGAGTTTGCAACGTGGTGGCCACTGCATGCAATGCGTGTTTGAATGGGTTGATCTGTCCGGACGTGTTGACCGGCAGTGCGTTGGAAAGGGTCGACACACTTCACACAGTGTGATTGGCCAATGCATTGCAAACTCTTGGTGGCATACTATTGGGAGTCGCCTGTATTGCCACATTGAATGCCAAAGGGCATAGGTTAATAAGTTGAACATGGATCCCTTTATTTCAGTTTCATAACCCAAACTGTAAAATTTCTGCTGAGGCTGATTGTTTTGCAAACCAAGCCCCGCAGCTGACCCTCATGGTGTTCAATTTTTGAGTGACTACATGTACTTAAGAAAGGAGTGTAGATGTGGATACATGTATTTGACCAGTCAAAACTACAATACAGATCTTCACCAAATTCAAATTTTCCCTAGAATGCCGCAGTAAAGCACAATTTAATCATGCTACCGGTAGTTACGGGTGGTGTACACCATTGGTTTTTTGTCGTAATTTTACAAGATTGGCTGATTATGGCATGAAATGTTCACTGCAACTTACATTCCACTCACTTGTTTCATGATTGAGTCAAGTGCTTTGTGAAAAATGGAGAAAAACAGCACAGCATTTTCAACGCTTAAACTGAAGGTCTTGTAGTTTACCTTGCGTAAAATCTATGGATTATAAAGTGTTCGTAGTACAAGTGAACATCGTCCGCTTGGTCAGGGTGGGAAACAAGCATGACAGGGTCTCATTCCCTTAAAAAGGAGCAGTTTTTAACGGCTAAGAGTAATAAGTGAATTTACCTTGGAGTAATGCGCCTCCTCAACAATGTAGCATTGCCGATTCATGGAAAAATTTTATCCAGGAACACAGCAGTCGAGTCCTGTCCGTGACATCGAAGCGAGTAGGCCTATATGATAATACACATGCGCGCATGATCGTGTTTATAACAGCACTTCCTGTCAGTTCACATGTCAAGGAAAGTCTGAAACACCATTCATAGTTGAGTCATTAATAATTACAAGTAAAAAAGAATTATGTCTCAAACAAAGGAGGATTAACCACTTACTGCCGTGTGGTTTGAAAAATGCAGTGTACATAATCTGAACTTTTCCAAGATTTTCAGTTTTCAAAATTCTTCAAAAATTCATCATTTCAATTAATGGACGTTTACACCCACACGAATTACTGTCTGGTGGCCACTCTAGTCTGACAGACAAAATCTATTGACACCCGAGTATTTCAGCCAAGCCTGCAGTCTTGTAAAAAGAGCCCAGATTGTGCAGTGTTATATGACTTCCTTTTGTTAACGAACGTGGCACAGTGCGCTGCTGTCCTCTTTTCTATAGGGACCAGATTAGCGCTCAGCGGTGCTGTGTGGCTCGTCACTACGGTAGTGGAGCACTTTTGTCCCCGGTGGTAATCTGCTTGCTCTAAATGTCCGAAACAGTGGTACACTGTTTCAAAACAAGGCTGGATTATCTCCACTACTGAGAGTGAAAAAATGTCGGTAATGCCCAGCAACCTGGTCTTTTGTTCCAAGTACGGTCTTTTGCTACAAGGCCCAGTTCCCTTTGTCCAATTTCAGGTTCCCCAGCTCCGTGTATAAAGCCTACGTGCTCGAAAATGGGTCCCCTTGCAGCAAGTGGTTAACGTGTGGAAATCATACTTTTTGTTGACGAAAATCATTGTGCTCGGAAACAGCCTCCATATTCGATCATTCTATTATTATCTAGGGGTGATTTTGAATTTGCAAAGTTTCCCATTAAAAAACCCTTTCCTTCAATAAAATTCAACTTCACACGGATCCAATTTATTTTCTACTTTACGCCTAACACTCAGGTTTCTAGAATTTCATTTCACAGTGTTTTTGGTGAAAGAATATCAGTGTATATTTTTAGCTGCTTTCAGGTTTATCCATCCATTAATAAAGATTCCCACAACATCTGCTATTGTGAAACACTACTTATAAGAAATTTGGTGCCTGTTAAAGGATGTGATGTGCGAAGTGAATTTAACTCTATTAAGCTGGTCGGCTGACCATCGTAATAAAAGAGAACAAAATATTTGTTTTCTCGAAAACTACAGAATTCTGGGTGGAAATATTTTACTGATTGATTGAGACTGTTGTTTACTTTTTTCAGTTAAGATATTTCAGAAATATATGGTAGTCCGATTTTCGGGATTTTACTAAGGGTGTACGGTACACCACGTTTAATAAATAGGTGCGCGTCTGTGGCTGGATGCTGGTGTTTCAGACTTTTGCCTGCTAATAGCAGCCTGTTGGTGCTGGGACCCTCAGCAGGCCTACTGTATTGTCACACTTCATGCATCAGTAAGCTAGTAATTGAGAACTGAAGACAGGTGTTTAGAAGATTATTCCAATGAGATGCTAATGACAGGCACACGATGCATACATGTACTTCAGTTGTACATATTCTGTACCTAGCCGTATGTGGTGTTATGATGTTTGTGTTTAAAACCAACTATTGAGAATTTTTTAGAAATATTGTCAAGCAAATGAACAGTATAATGCTAATACACTTACTTGTAGGTTGACTCAATTATCTTTGAACCCAAAGGCGGTTTCTCTCCCTTTGAAGGGTAAATAAAATCACTGTGCAGTGTACTTACTACAGTTTTCAGCAAATTCAGAACAGCTTGGAAACAAATCAAAAACCCATGAAACATTATGTGGAGGTAAGGGTGACAAAACAAAAAAAATCAGTCCTGAAGGCAAAAGCTTATTTGCATCCTCTAGTCTGATCACTTGGGCTATACGAAGGCAGGTGAAAAGTGAAAAGACTGTGCTCACATAGTTCCCCCCGAAGCTTAAGAGGCCCAGCAAGTGCCCTGGCCAACACTGCTTCAGGGGGATAGTTTGTTATAAAATGTAGGATTGGGGACTTTAATGGGGCCCCACAGTAATGTCAATCAAGAAGTGGGCGGCCCTCACACAACTACTGAATGAGTTTGGGTGGTAATTAATTTTGGATTTTTGCCCTGTCTGACGTGTATTATAACACTGTATACTCAGTGTTTGCCCCTGAAGGCTTATGAAAAGAACCACATGCATACCCGGGTGGGACTCAAACCTACGACTTCTGCTTACATGTACTTGCCAGTGTCAGCTGGCTGGTACAAGTCAGAAGTACAGTAGCAGCGGGTAATGCGAAGAACTATTTCCAAGGATGGATTTGTGCCAGGGAGATGTTGATTAATTTTGGATTTTTTGCCCTGCCCAAGTGTATAATAACACTGTATACTCGGTGTTTGTCCCCGAAGACTTGTGAAAAAACCACAAGTATACCCGGGTGGGACTCGAACCCATGACTTCTACTTACTAGTGCAGACGTCTTAATCGTTCGAGTATACTGAGTATACAGTGTTATAATACATGTCGGGCAGGGCAAAAATCCAAAACTAATTAACATATCCCAGCGCCAATCCGTCCTTGGAAATAGTTGTTCGCAGTACCCGCTGCTACATCTGACTCGAACCAGCCAGCTGACACCAGCAAGCTCGGTGGTCGAATGGTCTAGACGTCTGCACTAGTAAGCAGGAAGTCGTGGGTTCGAGTCCCACCCGATTACGCTTTGGGTTTTTTCCACAAGCCCTCGGAGGCAAACACTGAGTATACAGTGTTATAATACACGTTGGGCAGGACAACAATCCAAAATTAATTAGCATCTCTCTGGCACGAATCCATCCTTGGAAATAGAGATTGGGTGCGTAAGTCAAGTTGCTTTGATCTTTGTTTTATTTGGGCAGGACATTTTAATTTGCAGCTTACTGATGGAATATTTGAACTTCTTTCCTGTTTAAAGACTCAACCAGTGTGTTACAACCCGAGCCTGTTGCTGTCAACAAGTCGACGATATATCCCTACCAGACTCCTGATTCAACTCAGGTTGTCAACGGTGGCAGCTCCTACTCCACAAGCCAGGAGACCAGTGGGTATGGCTCTGTTGATAACAGAACGCAAAGCAGCAGTCAGACTACACCACAGCATGAGCCAAAGTCACGCAGCTTCCTGCTTGACCTCTCGGAGGCTGACTTTGCACCTGCGGCCCCTCAGACCTTATCTCTGAATTCCCTGGGGATCAAGTCGGAGCCGTACCAGCCAATGTCTGGCGACACGGTGCAAAGTTCTGCCAGCAGGCTGTCTGGTTTGGATGCAGTGAATTCGGGGCCGCCCACCCACACAAGTCGGAC
The DNA here is from genome assembly GCF_054643075.1 of Acanthaster planci. Taxonomy (NCBI): domain Eukaryota; kingdom Metazoa; phylum Echinodermata; class Asteroidea; order Valvatida; family Acanthasteridae; genus Acanthaster; species Acanthaster planci. The sequence continues at coordinate 15,707,392 of NC_141788.1, forward strand.
CGACTCCTCTGGGGAACTTTTCTCTCACATGAATAAGACAGCCACTGCTGCCCCTCTGTCAGAAAGCTCCACGCTGGTTGCAGGTGTTACTTCCTCAAGTACAACTCAAGTCACAGGATCGCTTGGGCTGTCAACCGCAGAGCCACATGTTGTGGGAAATTCTAATCAGGTTCGTTCCAGCTCGCCGTCTCATGGTTTCCCCAGTGCAACTTTAAATGTTGGAAATCCTGATTTAACTGGAGTTGGACCCACAGTGGTAAGCCAACCATTACACACTGGCACAGGACAGGTAACTCCTCTTGTGCCAGTCAACCCACTGAGCGTCAACCAGCTACCTGGGAAGGAAGAAGACAGCCAAAAAGAGCCAGGCAAAAGACCGGCACCTGACCTTCAGCAGGATTCCCGGCCTAGTCTGACAGAATCCAAGGATGTCCTAGAGGTCAAACCCCTCAGCAAAAATTTGACCCCCGCCCCACTACGTCCTGAACTGATGCACGAGTATGTCAAGCAAGGTGCAAGACCGAAGATCATCTCCAGCATCAAAACCCCAGAGAGTCCAGCAAAGGCTGCCAATGAAACAATGTCCCCTTCAAAACCCAGCAAAGGAGTCGTCCAGCCCAAGCCCCCTGTCGGATTCAGTAGCGTCAAGAATGTCAAGGTGACAGAGGCTGATCTAGAAGCACTGGAACAAGAAGTTGGCATCATGCCATTGAAGGAGAAAGGTAAACCTGTCGCCCAGCCAGTACACCAACCTCAACCCAATTCAACTCATCTGAGCATTGAGGACTTAAACACTCCGGGAGACCGTGTGAGTCCTGTGTCTAAACTACTCAATGAACAATACACGGAGTCGCTGCAACAGGAGCCCACCTTGCAACGGGGCAATGAACTGGCTGGCTTGGACCCCTTCTTCAGTAAGAATGTCTCAGCATCCAGACAGGACACCCTGGGTCCCACTGTCCACAGCACAAGTCTGCTGGACTCATCTCCTGTGCCCCAGTCGGGGGTCCCTCTCTTGAGCCCTTCCCTGACAGCAGTACCGGTGGAAGCCCCCTCCGTGCAAACTACCAGTTCAGCCAAAGACCCAGCTCTCCCCAATGACGTGCTCAGCAAGAATGCTAAGAACCTACTGCGAAATAATCAGGCATTTCCCAGTGGGCAGCCATACGGAAGTAGACAGACAAAGGACCCATCATCTGTAAACAACAGCAACTCGCAAATCCGGGTGCCCAATGTTGCAGTTAGCGGAGGGCAGGTGCCTAGTTCCTCGCCAGCCCCTCCCCAAGGAATACCTCCAGCAGTGTCTGCACCATCAGGAACACAAGGGGGTCAACCGCAACATCACTCTGACGTCAGTTCTTTGGACCCAATCTCCAAGAACAGTAACACTATGATCAGCCAACCAAGAGGCTTGGCTCATCCTGCAGGGTTTCCTGCTTCGCCAAGCACCAGGAGTTCCACGGATCAACGGCAGTCCCATGGAAGTGTGCCAGCCCCTCCCTTTATGCCAGCTGATCCACCGAGCTACCAAGATGTCCGGAATTCAATGGGCGGGGAGGGAGACCGAAGACCGGAGGGCCTACGTCAGGGGCTGACCCTGAACTTTGACCAACCAGGCCCACGAAAGTTGGCCCAGGCCCTGCCCCCAAGCCCCATCATCGAGGATGTCCAGGGAAGAGAGGATGCATTCCGAGTGCCCGAACAGGGCTCTGCTTCCGAGAGCCTGCATCTAAACCGGGCGGATGCCACCCAGCAGTCATTCCAAACTCCTCCCCAGACGCAGCAAACCCTGGTCGACGCCATTCCGCCAACCCTTGTCGCAGCTCCCAACGCTGTCGCCCAAAACAACCTGTTCGCCGATAACGACTCAGTCACCACATCCAACGAGACAGACTCTGAACAGGGGGATTTCAACCGGCGAGTGATCGACTACTCAGAGGGAGCCATGCAGCTGGGGGCAGTGGCCCCAGTCTGGGTGCCAGACTCAGAAGCTCTCAACTGTATGAACTGCCAACAGAAGTTCACCTTTCGGAAGAGGAGACATCACTGTAGAGCTTGCGGCAAAGTAAGTCGGAAAAAAATATCATTTCACTCTTCTACCAGTACAGGTATGTAAATGTAGAAGTCAAACCTCTGTCAAGTTGAAGTGGCAATGGAATGCTAATTCACCTACTTACAAAAAGAGTGCAAAATTCTTCATGAGTGATCCTCTCATTAAGTTGGACCCAATGTTGTACAGTACATGTGCAGGACTGTGGAGTTTGGGCATACTCATACAGTAGTTCGTTGTAAAGTTCTGCGAAGACATCAACTGTTCTCAATGTTGGGCACCTTTTGTGCTGAAGCCGCCCTGGTAGAGTTTCAGCATATCTCTCCTAAAAGCAAGCCAGAGTCATCTGAATGGCTGATTCTGCTTATTCTTTACTGAATTTAGAACACCTACATGTAGCCAAGACAAAGCCCACGTGCCCCATTGTCCACTATTACCTCAGCTTCGATAATGCTTGAAGGTAATGGTTGGAGGTTCCTTTGTATCAAGCGTGCCTTGTTAAAAGTGGAACTTACATTTCAAAAACAGAAATTGCCTACTTAAGCCCTGTCTGTTGGTTGTGGATCACGAGTGTCACCATCTGCACTGCTCAGTGGCATTTGTTTCTCATAATAGTGTACCATACAATTTTTAGTTCATTGCTGTTGAAAATACGGCAGTTTAAAGTGTGAAGTTTGGCGGACAGAAACAATGAACAGAGGGTGGATATGTTTCGGTTGCAGGTCTTCTGTGCCAAGTGCTGCTCTATGCGGCTGAAGTTGAAGTACATGGAGAGCAAGGAGGCTAGGGTGTGCATCAGCTGTCTTAACGTCATCCTCAGAGGTGAGACATCTCGCAGTCCATCACAGGACACAAATTCACAACAGAAAACCCTAACTCCTTAAGATTCTTTCACTGGATCCTCCAAGATTCTCCAATGTTCTGAAACTCAGGACACATCATTTTGTACCTAGCTCATGGCCAGAGGAGTGTCTGGGCATCAGTAAGCCATCCTCTCGGCCATTTTGGACACTTTATTTTGTTAAGCATTGTCTTTCAAAGAAAAACTGTGAGTCTGCTTCCTTAAATGGCAGCAAGGCAGACTCTGTGAAAATTTGGGGAAAAATGTAATACATATGTGGGAATAAAGACTATGCAGATGGACAGATACCATCTTTGTACTCAACAGCCTTTAGTCAAGGCGTGCATGGCACCCTGGATACTCGTACTCTGTTAACCAGAAAAAAGACCAGTGTGAGTGGCGAGGTCATGAGCGCTTTCACTGTCTTGTGGAGAAGGCTTATGTTTTTGTTTACATTTGCTCACCGATTTGGTAGAGAATTCTCATGCATAATGCGTGACTTGATGTGGATATTGACAAATAAAACTGCAGACTTACTTACTCACAATACACGCTCAATAAGAAGGTGCTGGGGAACGCTGATATCTTTGAGTTTTCATTGGAAACTGGGTCAACACTGCCCTGCGTGCACCGAATGATGATTGGGAATCTTGGGACAGGTTTGCGTGCAGGTGCTATATGTAGGCACTGAAACAAAAGGCGCAAAGTGGCGGCATTTGAACATGCTACAGCACTTTTAACTTGAATAAATGTAAATATTGATAAGCATCATGAGATGATAAAGGCACTTGGCTTCGCCACTTGTATTAGTCTTTTGTTGTGTGGAATGTACATGTAAGCATCCAAGGTGCCACGCGTGCCTTGAGTAAGGCCGTAGACTCTAGTGGATGGCTCCATATTATTGATAAAGTCATGTTGCCTTGTATTTGTTGTTCGAATGAAAAATATTTTTCAAAGTGTGGGCTGTTCATATAATTACAGCAAAAATAGTCGGGCTCTTTCCTATACCCAAGCGTTCAACAAATAAAGTGCATTTGGGGAGTATAATCCAATATCTCCAGAATAATGCCCATATGCAAATCCACACATATCCACCACCATAACTGTAAGAGTGGAAATGATAAAGCTAGGTAGGAGTGCAAAAGAAATAAAAGCCAGTAACTTGCTAAAATACGACAGTAAATGCACAGTAAGAAATTGCTGACATCAGCACCTTTACGAATTGCTGTACATTGACTGATGTGGTTTCCTATTGAATTCAGCTCAAGCTCTCCAGCGCACCCAGGCTGAGAACCAACCTGAGCCCACCCCACCCCCCGACCAGGACAACCTGAGTAACATTAGCAACACAAGTGAAGGCATGCCTGCCGGGAATGCTGGGAACAGATCCTCGCTACGCCGACCGAGCAATGACGGTAAAGGGGGCGGGGGGACAGTCCTTAGTCCGTGCCTTTGCGTGACAGAGTTTAAGACCAAATCAGGGACAAAGGCTGCTTTTAGGGAGCGTCTCGTAATTCAGAATGGTGGGAACATTTCAAGTGGAGTGTTTGTACTGGAATGCTTCCTCACCTCAGAGCATTCCTGCTTTCCATTGTGATGGCACACTAGCATTCCAGTGGGAATGACCCAGTAGTATGCAAATGTTCCCAACTTTTGAGATATGCCCGTACCACGCACATATGTTAGTGGGATGTGCTAGCAACTCGACACGTGCTGAAAGTCAGAAAGAGCGCGTCCAAACATTTTGTGCGTTTTGGCCTAATGGTCACCACATTTTGGTCTGGGTTGATGAGGATTGTACAGAAGGCAGTTTCTAGCAAGAATTCAGTCTGAAATTTATCGTGGGGCATGTCAGGTATGGAGAAACTTCAGTATGAGCCAAAAATTCTACCATGTGAAAAAGTATCACAGATTGCACAACATATTACATTTTTTCTGTAATGTAATCATTGTTCGCTCATACCTTTCAATCCTCCCTGAGCTGAAGTGCACCCTCACTGGTAAAGGAGTGACAGGCTTGTTGAAAGTTTTTGACCGAGCTCCTGCACTGGCCTCGCGCTCATGCTAAGACCATATGAATTGGTTGCGTGTACTCACTGTGGCCCACTCCAAATGCAAATAAGCCGGCGCGCTCACGCGATGAGTTTCCACCAAACGATAGCCATTGCCATGTAAAAACATGCCCGCTCCTGTTCCCACTTGGCATGGATGTAGAGAACTCTCAAAAAAATGGGCAGACCAGTTCTGATAAAGACCTCAATGTCAATGTCTAAATGTCTATGAATTTGTTCTGTACACGAAGCATTTATGATGATTACATCGCTTGCACCTGTCGTGAAACTACCTTTGAGGGCAAGCATGCTGTTGTTTCTGTCACAGGCTCTCGTCCTAGGGAGACACGCAAGGTCCGTTTCTCCGACGGCGTCAACCCGGGGGTGGAGCAGAACCCCCACGATGGCATGGGCGTCGGAGGCACAGTTCCGGCTGGAATAGATGTCGGCAACGTGCCGTGCACAGTGGAAGGCAGGCCCAGGGGGCTCGGGGACGTCACAGGATCTAGCCTCATCCCAGGGAATGAGGAAGGGTTACCGCCTGTCGTCGTTGCCGTGGAAACAGGAGGAGGTCAGAACTTGTCACACAAAATGCCAACAGAAACCCAGTCGGAATCCTCTGAACACTTCCACATTTAATGCCCTGAAAAAAATGCCCATCAGAAATTTTTTTTTCTTTGGACTCACAATACCTGCCACATTGCAAGGGGGGTTGAGCTGCTGCACTGTCCAAGACATGTCGTCAAAACAATAGCAGTGCTCTGATAGGAGAAGACTGTGTCAGGTGTGTACCTCTTGTGTTGAAGATGAAATCCATGAAAGGTGTCTGCATTTCCTTTTCTTGGCCTTTCAGAATACCATGTAAGGCAGAATCTGGTAGAAGAGGAGCTTATTCAAGAAATGAAAAGTGAGTATATTCTTCAACTTCAGTCACAATCACGGTACCATGTAGTGTGATGAGTTTTAGGAAAACTTCAGATGCCAGTGAAGCGGTTTTGATAATAACAGGCAAATGAGTCCTCAATTTAACAATACAACATGTAAAAACATGTAAACATAATCCAGCTATCTATGCACGGGCATTGCTTACAAGTTAAAACTTCAGCTACACCTTGACTCACCTCTGGCCGATGTCCAGAACTTCTGTTCCTCCATTTGTTGCGTGCTCACACACAGTCAGGGAGACCTTCCTTTGAACTCTAATTCAGCCCCTGTGTATGGCCTGTTGTGGTAGCAAATAGTTCTCATTTAAAAACACGCCCTCTTTTGTTGCCGCTCGAAGCGGATACCATTGAAAAGTTGTTACTTTTCTTATACGTTTTCTTATACCTCTTCCAGATCCTAGTGCACCCCCTGTGGCCTTTGCTTTAAATAGAAACCTGATCGTCAGAATCAAGATCTTGGATTGTAAGTATTGATTTGTGCTATTGTCTGTTTCATTGCCTTTCATCCTTTTGAAGCCTGAGACACAAAAAAAGACAAAAAAGGCACCAAAACACCCTTTAATTAGCATGAATACATATTGAAAATAACTTTGATTAGGAGCTAAAGGTGGATTTTTGAGAGTTGTTTCGAAAGAAAAAAATGAAGTGCATGTGTCTTGACCTTTATTGCCTGATAGTAAATTGCTGCGTGAACAGGACGTGCTGGTGTTTCTCCACCAAGGGCATGGCCACGGTGGGCCAGGATGAGATTGTCATTGTCCTGGAGTGCCTCACCGATGAGAAGACCGTCCCCAAGGACATCTTCCGCCACCTTCAGTCGCTGTACGAGCAAGCGTCCAGAGGTAAGTCACCCCTCAAGCCTCCCAGAGTAGCAGCAGTCTGCCAGCAGGTTTTGGGAGGATGCTGGAGGCTTGAGGAAGGTAGAGCCCAGCCATTTGTATTTCATAATGAGCCAGTTTGGTAGTTCAGAAAGCCAAGGTCTTTCAGGAACAAAGCACCCACGTGAGTCACCATATGGCTGCGCTGATAGGACAGACTATTGCACTCGCATGTAGCTTTTCCCGAATAGTCTCGTGCTGGGCATGCGCTGTTGGAATACCAAACTGGTTCATTGGGCTTGGTGGTCGTTGAAATGTAAAAGACAATGAATGTGCCACTGGCTGTTTGGAAATTTTGGTTAATTTTTTTATCCAGTCCAAAGAACCAACTTTGTAGAGTTACTAGTGTAGCTTCCTGCTTATCAAAAAGAGGTTACCAACTTATACCCAGCAAGAAATGAGACTGAGGGGTACCCCCCCAACATGTCCAGTCGCTATACACACTCTAGACTATTGTTACCTAACACATCCCCTAAAATAATAATAATAACAATATCAAAGCATTTTATAAGGTGCACAGTGTCTCGCAGTGTCTGTAATTCAAAGGCACCAGTAAAAGTAATGCAGTCAGGAAAATGGTTTTGATTTGACACAGTTGCATACTAAGAACAGAGGTGAAAAGTCATGAACTCGCATATATTGAAGAGAAAGCAAAATTTAAATAGTTCCAGTAGTTTTTGTCCGTAAATCGGTGCATTACTGAGGGTTTCTTCCCGGGACAACATCCAGTTTTGCTCATGAATATGGAAATATTCTGCATAAAAACTAAGGAGACACCAATGTACCCTTCAAAATGGAAAAAAAAACTGAGGAGATAAGATGAATAGCAAAAAGTGCATTTTCGAGGATTTTGGTTGAAAAATGCTATTTTTTTATGTCAGGTGTGACAGTCTCCCACATGGGGCACAGTCTCTTCAGCCAGAGTTTCCTGGGCGGTCGGGAGCACGGCGGCTTCCTCTACCTCAGGCCCTCCTTCCAGTGTCTCAGCAAGCTGCTGCTGCCGGAGCCCCCTTACCTCTTCGCCGTCCTCCTGCAGAAGTGGGAGACGCCCTGGGCAAAAGTCTTCCCCCTGCGGCTCCTGCTCAGACTGGGGGCCGAATTTAGATGTGAGTGTATGAAGAAAAAAAAATACCAGTGTAATGTTATTTATCAGAAGTGTTGTACCCCAACCCATGGGGGTCACGGGTGGGGAGGGGCAAAGAGGGACACTTACCCCCTACCCCCTCCCGGAAAAAAATTAAAAGCAGAGGGGGCAGAAATGAGTGAAAGAAATACAAAAAAAAAGGATGAAAGGGGATGATAATCACTAATTTGTTTATAAAAAATACCTCAAAACTGACTTTCTTCCACCATTACTGATTTGTCTACCGCTGTTAAGCACTTCCCACTCCTGGAAAAAATCCTGGCCACGCCCATTCCCCAATCCCTCATTCCATACCCCCCATCCCCATCCACCAGCAATATTCCAAAGATGTGTGTTCTTGGTTTCAAAGTACCAGAGAACAACCCTGTCAAGATGCAGTACTTGTTCTGTGTCTCTTCCATCTCTATGTCGCCCCCTCCCATTTCCCCCCTCCCATTTCCCCCCTCCACTCCTATTCCTGCCTCTGGGGTATCACACGTTCTCAAACTTTAAGCAAGGCAACTGTGGGAGATAAACATGAATTGCGATAGACTTCCATCATCAAATGTTTCTCCTGTTGCAGTATTATTGACAAATTGTTTGGGTGTTTTATTAACCACTCGCTGCCGTGTGGTTTGAAAAATGCAGTGCACACATGCAGGCGATTTTCAAGATTTTCAGTTTTCAAAATTCTTCAAAAATTCACCATTTCATTGAATGGACGTTTACACCCACACGAATGACTGTCTTGTGGCCACTTTAGTCTGACAGACAAAATCTATTGACACCCGAGTACATCAGCCAGGCCTGCAGCCTTGTAAAAAGGGCTGAGAAAAAAACTCTTTTGTTCCCGAAACTGGCACAATGCACGACTGGCGTCTTTTCAATAGGGGTCAGATTAGTGTGCAGCGGTATTGTATCGCTCAGCGCTGGAGCGCTTTTGTCCCCAGTGGTAATCCGCTTGTGCTGAATACCACAAATAGTGGTATAATCTTTCAAAACATTTCCTCCGGTATTGACAACCGAAAAAATGTTGGCAATTCCCAACAGCTGAGTACTTTTGTGCCGAGTATGGTCTTTTGTTACAAAGCCCAGTTCTTTTATCCAGTTTAGGGCTCCCCGGCTTCATGTATAAAGCCTAGGTGCTCGAAAATGTGTCCCCTGGCAGCAGGAGGTTAAACATGAGCTCATGTCTTTCAAGACGTACTTTGCATTGGGGAGATGTTAAACTGAATTTCAGGTTTTGCCCTGACACAGAAGTATATTCATAAACACTGTATACTCAGTACTTGTTTGTGAGCTTATGGAAAATTCACAAGCTGGATCCGATGGGACTCAAAATCACAACCTCCTGCTTATACCAGTGCAGACGTCTTTACCACTTGACCACCTAGCTGGCTGGTGTCAGCTTGCCGGTCCGACTCAGATGAAGCAGTGGGTACCGTGAACCCTTTCAAGATGCACTTTGCCTCAGGGAGATAATTGCATTTAATAACAGGTGTCCTTATTGTCCTTATTGCTAGTAGATATATGCAAACCATAATTGCCTCTACTAGAGATTTTGGTGTATACGTACCTTCAGTCAACAGAGCCCGATTCACAAACAATTTTTTCCCACTCTGATACTAATATGTAACCCTTTTCATTTCTCAACAGACTATCCTTGTCCGTTGATGAGCGTGCGTTTCCGTAAGCCTGTCTTTGGTGAGATAGGACACACCATCATGAACCTTCTTGCTGTAAGTTTACCTCCTCCACAAATGCCAACTATGCAGGTCACTGGTCCATGGATTAACCCTCAAAAATCTTTCCACTGTCAGAAATGCGTAGTTCTTTAAAAGTTTTTTGGAACAGAGTAGTGAACTGTAGAACACACAGCGTATAACTTGTCAAGAGTAAGTTGAGAAAATCATTAAAAGTTGAGAAAATAATGTCAAGTCTATAGTCGCACTTTGATGGAAAGATCTCATTAGATTGGTGTGAGTAAACTTCTGAGAAAAGCTCTCAGGCAGACACTCCGTGTCTGGATCGGAACTCTCTCTGTCCGTCTTCAGGAAGAGTCTTTTCTCTCTCTCTCTCTGCAGGATTTCAAGAACTACCAGTACAAACTACCGGTCATCCCTGGCATAGTCATTCACATGCAAGAGAGGGAGACATTGATCCAGATACCACGGAACAGGTACAATGAGGTACGTTGACATCTGTCGCTCGGTAGCTCGTGATTCTTGTATAATAGGTGTACTTATCCTGTCATCAAATGGACCGCTTAGGGAGACTGACGATGTGCTTTACGTATTAGTTGTAAAGAGAAACAAAGAAATTGACGAGCAAGCTTTGAACCTGTGAGCAGTGACTGGAAAAGCATCCATGTCTGGGTTCTACAGGTTTGTGGCAAGTTCATCGGTGATGAGTTTTTTTTCTTGGTATCTGATTTCCACAGGTCATGAAGGTGGTGAACAACTCCAACGAACACGTGATGGCCATCGCTGCCAACTTCAGCACCGAGGCCGACTCCCACCTGGTGTGCATCCAGAACGACGAAGGCACCTACCAGACCCAGGCGATCAGCATACAGAACAAGCCCCGGAAGGGTGGGTACCAGACCAGTCGTCCTGTGGCTTGGGCTTTCTGTTTCAAACTCGCAGCTCGGGTGGTCATGTTCGCGTATTTAGTACTCCCATGTTGAGCCACTCTGAGATGAAGCTCGGTGACGAGGCTGAGGTCTGGCTCAGTTTTGGATGGAAATACAACTGAAAAGTTAACCCATTGTGAACTTGCGCAAAGTTCAAGACGCTACCTGTTTTTGTCAGGAAAAAGACAGAGGGTATACTTAGTTATAGGCTGTATGTTATTGATTTCAGTGGATTCAGGAAGACTTATTGCCAAAATACCCGCAGGGGTTAAGTTTAACAATCTGTTTTATTTGAAATCCCCCAAAACTGAGAGAGGAATTCATTGGAATTGGTTCTCATGTAGATGGAAGCTAACGAAATTACTTTTATATTATGTATTTACACCCATGGCGTGATCGGCTGATGTTCTTGTTATTATTATTAAACGTTTATAAAACCAAGGACTCCTCAAAAACGTCCTTGGCGTTGTGGCTCATAATCCTGAATGAAATCTGTAGAGAGGAGAAGGGAGAAGCAGTAACAGTTTTAGAGCTGGGAGGAAAACCCAGAAAAAAAGTTCTGAGTGAAAACCTCAAGGAATCAGGCAGGGACTGAGAACTGAGTCCACATTTTGGACTGTGCCAGGAATCGAACCTGGGTCACAGAGGTGAATGACGAGGAAACAACCAGTATTCCAACCTATGTTATGTTAGTTTGTACCATCCTTTCCACTGTCATCAGTTTTCATAACACTTTGTATCATCTAGTCGCCCCCCCAAACACACACAAGCTTTTAACACTTTTTGAATACATGACATCTTTCTGATCTGTTCTCTTAATTTTCTTTTTTCTCCTCCTCTGCCAACCCCAGTCACCGGGGCCAGTTTCGTGGTCTTCAACGGCGCCCTGAAGACCACCTCGGGCCTGACGGCCAAGTCCAGTATCGTGGAGGATGGCCTGATGATCCAGATCCTCCCCGAGACCATGGCCGCCCTCCGCCAGGCCCTGCGGGACATGCTGGACCTACCCATTCCCTGCGGTGCCACGCAGGCCGAGCGACCCGACGAAACGGTCACGGTCAAGTGGGTGGACGATGACAAGACTGTCAACGTGGGGTGGGTGACAAATCAGTTTTTCCCACCCCTTGCTTTCTTACACCTTCCATATTTATTTTGAAACCTTAAATGCCAACAGGAAATTGAAAGAGAAGCACATGACTTCCTAGGCCTGCTCTTTGACCCAAAAAAATTTTGTAAAAATGTTGAAAATTCTGGAAAAGAAATGAGTTTAGGTAAAGTCTATGAAAGCATTTTGGAAATCAATACAGCAGAAACATTCCATGCTAATGGAATCCTTATTTTTAAACATAGCATATTTTACATTTCTAAAAAATTCAGTCAAGGGTAAGAAAAGTAGAGCAATATGGAAATTGGTAATGCTTTGTGATGAAATCTCAGGAAAATATTTTTGTGCAAAAGGGGCTAATTGAGTTTTTGAAGAAGGGTGTGGGTTTTCCTAGGGGATAAGACCTCTTGCAGATTTGTAGATGGGCATATTTTTGTTTACAGAGCACTGCTATGGTTCAGACTTTTTAATCCGTATAAATTTACTCTTGGCTGCAGTGTTTTGAGCCCCATTGATGGCCGCTCCCTGGAGGGCGTGGACAGCATCCGCATCCACCACGGCAACGACTTCCGGGGCGGCCGCTCCAACCTCTCTCTCCGCTGGACCGAGGTGTTCTTCCTAGAGAACGAGGAGTCGCCAGTGGACCAGAGCCGCTTGGCCGAGATGTTGTCATCGGCGTTCTGCGCCGCCATGACAGGCCAGCTAGACCAGCTACGGGATGCCAGCATGGTCAAACTGGCGCTGCGGGTGACTGTGGACTCTGACAGCGTAAGATTTTGAGCGATTTTAGTTCCATTATCATGGGATGCAACAAGTTGGTTTTATGAAGTAGACACCAGAATAACACTCGTGGAACAGACATTTTCCATCTCTGTAGACGTTGTAATGTACACACCATTCATTCTGGCCCTGTGACAGGATTTTAGTGATTTTGACTTATCCACCTGCTTGTAAATCTGTCTCTTTGTTCGGGCAGGTTGGCTACGAGGCTGGGTCAAAAGGCGAGCTCCTGCCACCAGTTTACATGAATGAACTGGACAACGAGCTGATACCGGTCTTGCACAGTGCCGTGTCGCAGCACGAGGGGGGACCGGTCATCATGGAGCTGGTGTTCTACATCATTGAGTGACCCCTGACCCCACGACGGGTACGTATGCGTTGGCTCTTTATGCTGCGTATAGTTATCTCTATGCTAATTTGTAATTTATGGTAATCATACACAGAGGGGCGATAAGGGTTGAAACAATCGCTTTGTTTTGTGACAGTTTTTCTTCACATGCTGCGAAAAAGCATTCTTCACAGATCCAGGACATTTTGATTTTAAATATATATATTCTGTAAACAGCCATTTTTTTCTCCCATGGAAAGTGTCACTTTCAGTTATTTTCATATCCTTGGAGCAAAAAATTACGGTTAATTTTATCGTCTGTAGGTATTGGAGGTATTTTTAGTTTACATCTCACACTCACTGGAAACTGCACACTTGTGAAAGGCCACCGTGACATTGAAAGAATGAGTGTTCAGCAAATTGGAATCATTTTATACAACTTTAATACGGTGTTTTGTTTGAAAAGATGCGGTTCTGACATTTCTTCAGTGCTTCATTTAAAGTATTTGAAAATTCGGCAGTGGTACTTACGCGTATGTGCGTCATACGCATCACACGCTTGCACATTTTCCCATGTTATTCAGATACAGGCAAGAATTGTGAAGTCAATTTATCTTCTGTTTTTCATTAAGATATTTTTCATGAAATTGTCGCAAGCACTTGCTCCTCGATCTGCATGCTTGCAGCTAGTGATGTGCGATATGTGATAGGTTATCTCGTTATTTGAAATTGACTTTTCAGAGGACTTTCTCTCTTGAGTTGTTTGAAATCACATCCACATGATGACTAATGTGATGATTTCAACCTTTTTTCTTAATATTCAGGTTTCAGTTTACCAAGTGCACCATTTTCACATAACGGTAGCAATGTGTATATAGACTTTCATTGATAATCATTGTAACAAATATTACTTTTGTTGCTCAAACTTAACATTCATGCACACTGTTATTTAGCATATATTTCTGTGATCTCATGCAAAACACAAATATGTACATGTTTTATATTATGTAATTTCAAGTGTAATTTTTTATACTGAATCTTAACCCCTTCACGCCGGGGCTCTTTTGACCGTGACTGCTGGGCTGTGGTGTGTCCAATATGCAAAGCTTGTTCCAGCAGCAGGCCCCATTGAACCAGCAGCTGCATGGTGAATAGACTGTATGTGTGACATGCACTAATCCTCACACAAAGTCGCGGCTGTGGATGGCTCCCGGTATAAAGGGATGAATAGCATTTTTTAAACTCCATTAACAGCAGTTTTGAAATGATGCAAGCGTAGAGTATTGAAATTTTTGTAGAATTATTATGGGAGAGACACACAAGGATGTTATGCACATTTTTGAAACTCCACAACACAGAATTATTTTGTTTCTTCCCTGGGTTGAAGTCGCTTAAGCACTGGGCTTGCTTGAAGTCATTAGGAATGCAGAGACCTTATCACAGATTGTCTGAGATCCATGTCGTAACACGTACATGCATCTAGTCTGAGGAGCTGTTAAAAACAAAACAAATGGAGCTTCCACATGCGTCAGTTTCAGTGTGGAGGTTGATATCAGGTGAGAGAATCAGTCATCGATACTATGAGCCCTTGCTGGTTATTAGTGACAATATCCCATGGGTGTCACAGATATCAGTTCAGACCAAGACTTCAAATTCCATCACTTCTGCCAATCAATTTCATGCAATGTCACATTGGATCACGGTCTCAATTTTTGTCGGTAATCACCTGTAAGGTACAGAGACATGAACTTCAAATGCAGTCTACGTTGTTTTGGCTTAACAGTTTTGTTTTGCTTCTACACGCACATAGCAAGTTTGCCTTCATGTCGGCTTGTGCCTGGCAACACGTGTAAATGGCACTGAATATGTTTATTTTACTTACATATAGGCACTCACTCGTACTAAATCATGTATGTTTGCGTTTAACAACAGGTTCGTACTCAACCAAGGTGTAAAGTATCATTTTCTGGCCAATCGCACTTTGAGGGAGGTTGATAACTAGCACTGTTATTAAGATCTGTGACAAGCAAAGACATCCCCTTTGACAAATCTTCACAGAATCAGTTTAGGTGACGACAAACTTCGACAAGGATGAATTGAAGCAAATATTAACATTGTAGTCCAAGTCCTTTGACAGCTAACTGCCGGTGGCGTTGTGCGGATTTTTATACCAAGGCAGCGTGCTAAATGCAAATGATTGTATGGCCGTTGTTATACAGTGAGTAAAGTTTAGAGGGTGACGAAAAAGTAGGTTTCCTTTTTTTTTTACATACCCATAATGTAATTGAATAAAAGAAAGTACATAGAAATTACAACTATAAAATCCCTTTGGTTTTATATTTGCTGGCACATTCCACTGGGAACAAGGGTTGATAAATTGTAGATAAGAATGTAGCTGAGCGTATTTTTGATTGAGATCTAGCAAAACTGAAGTTGTTAATCATGTGCAATCATACGCCTACCTGTAGGCTTGCAGGAGAGTAGTTTTTATTTTGGGGTTTTTTTAAAACCATTTTGGGCCATCTACTAGAATCATTCATGTGCATCTTGGAAATTAGGCATACCCAGTTTGCAAGAGGTCATGTTTCATTTTGTCCGTGCTCAAAGGTACTCCACGAATTTTCTAGCATTGAAATGATGTAGTCTCAGCAGAGAATGAGGAGCGTTGTACATACGTGTACAGCATACAATAATTGTGGACTGCATTCTTAAACCGTATGCTTCAGATAGCCCTTACAGTCCCAAATCCTCCGATTTCAGTATGAGTTTCCATACACCGTAGGGGGTTAGGGTTAATGTGTAAACCCTGCAGTCCCCCTTCCTAATGAGCCAGGTGGGTTTTCAAAAAGGCCAGGCCTTTCAAGAACAAAGCACACATGCTAGTTGGCATACTGCGGTACTGATAGGGCAGAGCTGGGGTGTGTATTATTGCTGATCTTGAATGACCTTGGACATGCTTTATTTTGGGCATGCACTGTTGGAATACTGGCTTACTGTCTGTCTTGCACAACAGTCCAATTTCATGGCACTGCTTAATAAGTTAGCAGGAAAGTTGTGCTTTCCTGTGGCAGAAATTTTTGCTCACTGTAAGCACTATTCCATGGCAGTGCTTGGCTTGGTTGTGCTTATGCTTGCACTTTCAGTAGGGATTTCCATTATTTTGTCACTTTGTTAAGCAAATTTTTCCCCCAAGGTAAGCGTGCCTTTCATTGTGCTTACAGCTTACAGGCCCAGTTCTGACATTTTAGCATTTTCATCAGACATGTCAGACTTCTTTAGTTTGTTGCATGCCTTTAAAGTGACAGGTTTGTAATTTGGTGAACCCATCAGTGCTGATTATGCGCGTGGGGCAAACTAGACGACTGCCATGTAAATTTAATGAGAAATGATCATTGAGCATTTGAAATACACATAATAATATAAGAACAAGATAGCAAGGAATTTTCAGAATAATTCGGTGAAACAAATGATGAAACAATGCATCTTCTTTGTATACATCAAATAGTTGCAATGATACATTATGGCATTTTTAACATGAAATAGTGATAAATCACTTGGAGGTGTTCTGACTGTCAACCAGTAACCAAGTATTATATGTAACTGTTGTTAAGAGAAGTAGAACAAATTGGCTATTTTTGTCCCCTTTTATACCTCAAATTATGTCAATACTGACCAATTATACTAAACCAATTTTTGTAAAGTGGTAATCTGTGAATAAACTGTACTGGAACTTCAGAAAGTGCCTTACAATAAACCATCTATGTAAGTCCCCTTGTCAAGTTCGCTTTGTATTATTATTGGCATTTTTATTCAGTTATCTAACCTTTTGGTGCACCCCCCTCACAAAGGAGAATTCACCATGATGTTAACATTAGATTTTGTTTTGGAAGTATATAAGAAGTTGGGGTGCAAGTCCATGGCTTTGCCAACCACAGAATCCAACCACTTGTATGTTTGTAATCACCATTCTGTGCCTAAATCTCCAGCACAGAAATGTTGTGCTACCGAAGCAAGAGTCCTTACTAACCGGTACATGCATATCCTGTAAACACAGAATTCTCTACAGTAAGCAGGGATATATCCAGTCGTTTTAAGCAGGGTGCGCTCAAACAAAAGAGATGAGCCCATTTGAGAATGCCTGATGGGAATGCCTCATTGGTCAAGGACACTGGCCACTATGTTTGGAGTCGCTTAAATCCCACAGTGCTTGGGAAGTCTCACTGGCACTTGCCTCTGAGGCTTGTGAAACAATATCAACTCGCCTTTGGGAGGCTTGTGAAACACGATATCAACTCATCTTTGGGAGGCTCACAGTGGAAATATTTCAGGGCATGACCTAGTGTTGCCCGTAGGATGGTTGTCCACTTGTGTCCATCCAATTATGGCATACAGAGAGGCAAGAAGGGTCAAGACAGCTGATGCATTAAACATCCATCCATTTGGCTGTGAAAGTTCTCAGATGACTTTGTTGTTTCCAGTCAGTACTCCAGATTCACGACCCATTCAGGCTAGCTGAAGACAGAGTGGGGGAACCAGGCCAGGCAATATAAGATGTTCAAGGATGTTCACACTTGCCTGCTGTCAGTTTCATGGAGTTCTGGATGATACGAAGACCAGCCACTAACAAGTGGTGAGGTTATGATCATCGGGATGGTACAACTCGCTGAGTAACCGGTAGACGTAAGATGGTGCGTTGCCACCTCTGCAAAGGGAAGGAAACAAGTTCCCTTGAATGGTGTGATTTTGGAGGGTTTTGTGGGGTTAAGGAAGGTAAAGCTCAGCCACTACCACTTAACATGGGGCTTGAGGTTCCTTGAGATTTGAAGTACGAAGCATTAGTTTCCTAAGGTTGAAGGATTTTGGAGGATTCAGGAAGACTTTGTTTCGAAAAAAAAGCAAGGGTTCAGAACTGTTTGTAAGAACTACTCTTCAGAAGCATTAGTTTCCTAAGGTTGAAGGATTTTGGAGGATTCAGGAAGACTTTGTTTCGAAAAAAAAGCAAGGGTTCAGAACTGTTTGTAAGAACTACTCTTCAATGAAGACGGGCAACATCTCTATTAAAATAGAGACTGTTAGCAAAGGGTGTCCTCTTTAGTTCATGTACAGAACCAATACAACCATACTCCATATTGTGATTAGAGATCCGATCAGATTATCATTTATTATCCAAAACTGGGGAAATTCACTTGGCCTTCACAAAAGACAAATTACAAACAGGAAAGCTAAAATGATGGCAAATTAAAAATACACTCATCAGACTAAATTAAAACCCTACTTCTATGGATACATAAGTATAGATTTTTCATCGAATATCCTGATCAACATTCAACATAGATACACTCGAGGTTGAGTTGAATGCTCCAATTTGTAAACACTCAAAGCAGTTCAGTCATCTGAAAAAGCATTAGACCAGTCTAACAGCAGATGAGTCACTTCTTACAAGTTACAACAAGCCCCAAGGAAAATGTATTTTGAGCTTACATGTTGGACAGATAGAGGGTGACTAGCTCTGGTGGGACGTAGTCAAACACGGGATTGTGTATCTGCACCTTGGAGAGGACGTCGCCCTCGGCAAACCTCATCACATCTTGGGGCGACTCAAACTTATTGAAGCCGTCCTGCAAGACAAGAAACAAGGCAGATACTGAAACAGCTGGATGCCTCCCGTAGTGTATGCTCAGGTTAAACCCATCTGGCTTCTTGAATGCGTGGTAAACGTAGCATCATTTACGTCTATGACATGTTGATGTTTCTAATCATGTTTTTAGGTAGTGACTTACCTGATCATATGAGCATAGATGTTGAGGCGACAGCTTGAACATTGGAGCGCAAACGATTAGCTGAAACATGACCACATTGCAATGAGAGTCAGTAAACCGAGAACATTCCCGACACTAAACTGGCTTCTCATACATGTTGGGAAGGAGCTGGCTTGAAGTCAATACCTACAGCCAACATCAGTCGGGTTGGTCACCTCTTCAGGCTGGGTTTTATGTCCACATGTGGATGGGGCCTTCTCTGATTGCATGGAGATTTTACTCAGAATTACCTCTGAAACAGTACCTGCTTTTCACTATCTCCTGTGTACAGGATTCTTCAGGCTTAAAAGCTATGGTGTCTAGAATTCTTTTGAGGAATCCTTGGTTTTCATACCGGACATGCTTGAAAATAGTATCTACTCACAGGGACCGAGTGGTGCTTGGCCGCCAGTGCTAATGCATAGCTCCCGCTCACAGCTTTCAACCTTAGAGGCAAAGAGAAAGCAGAAAGTGTATGCAGTCTGTAATGGATTCAAAAATCAAGTCTATGGACATACAAGACTGGACATATGGAGACTTTTCGCAAATTGTGTAGTGTCCAATTCCCAGACAGATTATGACAACGAAAACCTTGAGCAATGCCTATAATTACCCGCCATTGGCCATGACTGTGTGAGTACCAATGATGACCTTGTTGACCCTTGACATGATGGCAAAGACGGCTGAGTCGGTGATGACCGTCGTTTGTATCTTCTCTTCGGCCAGCCTTGTTGCCAATTTCTGACCCTTAATTGTCAAATACACAGTATTTGAATCATTAAATCTGGCCGCAGTTTTTGCTTGGAGGCTTTCACTCAAACATGGTCCAATATATCAATGGAACTTACTGGAAAATGGAAAAAACACACAAAAACAAAGAGACCAATGACAACAAATGAACAGACAAAA
The DNA here is from genome assembly GCF_054643075.1 of Acanthaster planci. Taxonomy (NCBI): domain Eukaryota; kingdom Metazoa; phylum Echinodermata; class Asteroidea; order Valvatida; family Acanthasteridae; genus Acanthaster; species Acanthaster planci. Next base: position 15,726,831 of record NC_141788.1, read on the forward strand.
TGAATCTGGCTTGCTAACTGTTCAGTGCTTCCAACAGACGAACCTGATAGGATGGTGCTCCTTCAGCGACTATCACATGAAACTTGCGTTTCCGAGCTGCATTCTAATGTCAATGAGAAAAAGCTATGATAAAACACATCAATCACAAGATTTAAGCACACCAAGAGTTTTGATGTTAAATTTTATCCAGAAACCCTTCGGTGATACAAGACACTTGTATTCCTAGATAAAGTGTTTAGTGGTGATGTAAACGTTTTCAGGTTTTTTACTTCAAGATAATCTGATTTCCAGAGGTGTGCAGGTATTCCAGGTACGAGACAAAGTGAACCTTCCATCTAAAAGATTTGTTTCACTGCAGTATGCAGCTATTTATAGTCTGGTAATTTCTGTCAATTTAAAATTCAAGTGGAAATTTATTTTCCCATTTGACGTGATATCAGTACAAACTTATGTCTTTGTGGTTCAGGCTTGTTAGTGAGTTGTATTCAACCTGAAATGCATGTTTAAAAGTGAATCGTGAAAATTGGAAAGCCTACCAGCAGGAATGCTTGTACTGTGCGCGATTTGCCCATGGTCATGATGACTTCGTTGGAGTGGATGTGCTCCAGTGCTTGCATGGCAATGTTGTCGGCGCTGCTCTCGAGTTCCGTGAACAGCTCGTTGATACTCTCAATGACGCGCACCTGGAAAGTAAGCGTGGACTAGTGGTAACGACTGCAGTTTGAATAACCTTGTGTAGGGCAACAGAAATGCCGTATTTGCAGTCAATTTGCTCCTCGCTCGAGTGGTGTTGTGGGGCAGTCCAGCAAGCTGCTGATATAAATGTACACTCAATGACAGGTTGGCATTATCATAACGTATACCTTGAGGCTGGGAGTTGGGATGCTGAAGTCATCAACTTGACCTTCAGCCACCAGCATTTTCTGTCATAAAATGAGAGAAATAACTTCAAATACTTCATGAAAACAGCTAATTCCCCCCAAAAAACTTAATGACTAATTTAAAATACCTAAACCAATAAAAAAAATCATCTTGTTGACCCAGAAAGGTCATTTATTCTAAGACATCTCGCACCTGTGCATGACATCAATTGTACCTCCTCTTTTACTAAGACCAGAAACTTGGAGCCTGCCCCATGAACAATAACACTTTCTGAATTTTGTGCTACCAAATCCCTCAAAATCTTCCAAAACACGACGTAGCAATTTTTGACTGATTTTGGGAAAATGTTACGGCAAATGGCTAGAGGAAAAAAGAAAACAACATTGACACTGATGCAGTGGTCAAGTACTGTTCTGGAGAAATGGCTCGTGGAGAATTCTTCCACACCTTGACCTTATGGTTTCGTCACCTTTACTGCAGTTCAATACTGCTCTCGCTACACATAGCACACAAGTTATCTACCTGTGTTTCAAACCAGCCACCTGACCCCAACAAATTCGGTTGAGTGGTTGAGCGTCTGCGCAAGTCTAGCATTTATGTCAATACAGATCATATTCCATCATGCTGAAGGAGCGCATAAACATTTACAAAAATGCATGTGTATATTTAAAAGTCTTGACTCACATGCAACGACTCCTGTTGGTCGGCAGAATCCACGCTCTGCCCCTTGATTATTCTGACGGGGTAATGAAATCAGGTTAGTGATCGATCAAGAAAAGACCCACAGTGCAGATCCATGTTGTCTCAGTGTGTGAGGAATCCATCCGACTAATGCTTGAGAGCAGGCTAATTGTTATTCATCAACAACGAGGCACTGGTTATCTGCCCTGAGTTGAATGCGCCCTCAAGGGCAAAGGAGAAACAGGCTCGTGGGAAGTTTTTCAACTGAGCTCATGCATGTGCCCAGTGCACGCGCGAAAACCATGCATTTCATTTTAAATTGGTTGTGCCTTGCTCAATTTGGCCAGTGACAAATGCACTGACGTGCTCCACAGTGAGTACCCTCCAAAGGACTGAAGTTTACATGTAAAAGCACGCCCTCTTTTAGTCCCGCTTGGGGCGGAGAGACAAATCCTGCCGGCAGAATTGGAAGTAACTTCTGCAATGGCACCATGCTTGCACATAGGCTGTAAGGGCATGTTAATTGAGGGCTTGCATGGCTGCCATCTTGGAGGCCCGTGCTTTTATTCCACAGGGCATGCAAAAAGGAATGTTCCCTATGGAAGAAAAGAACTGCCCTACAAGATGGCTACTATGCAAAGCATCTGTAGGTATTTAAGTAAAAGGGTGCAGCAACTGGCCAAATTACACACATGCTCCTAAAATTTAATATCACACACACTGAGCAATACATGTACCAATGTGGTGGTGGTTTCTCTGCACGGAAAACCAACAACGAAAACGTCCTCCAGGCAGAAAAATTTGTTAAGGGTGCTTTTTTGTATTTTCTCCAAGGGTGGGTTCATCACACTCACGCAGCGAATTCTTCCCGGATGATCTTGATGACCCGCCGGACCATGTTGCCCACGGCCGACTCAGCTGGCTGAGCCCCCATCATCCTCAGCCCTTCCTGCCGGATGCGGGCCATCAGCTCGGCCGCGCTGCCCCACCGTGTCTGGGCGATGACCCGACGGAGAAGGGACAGGGTCTGGTGGGCCACGTCATAGGAACCTTTTACCCTTCTATTAAAACAAGATAAAAGAAACAGAAGAAAGTACAAAATTTACAATTTGAAGAGTGATTATTATTGAATATTGGCAGAACCTTCTTGGTTGGGTGGGGTAGGTGGAGATAAGGGAAAGGGTAAGTTATGGGGGAGAGGTCAGATTAAAATAGGGTTAATTTTTTATATTGGGTGTTTTGCCATGCACTGACATACATTTACAAACTCTGTAGGTTCATTATTGTCTGAAGGCTTGTGAAAAACCCACAAGCTTGCTCGGGTTCGGCAAAGAAGTGCATATGCAGTATTTATCAGGAAAAATAGATTTGACATCACACTGGTTTTCATGATGACTGTTGAAAATGACAGAACGCTGAATAAACATGAATAAAGAAACAACTGCAATCCCAACACTGACTCACCCCTTCTTAAGATCTGATATGAAGACATTAATTCTCTCAGTCAGATCTGTCATGGTGGATTCGTCTCGGCTTGAAACGATGTTAACAATCTGAAATTTGAGAGTCAAGATGGCTGATTAATATTGAAGTGTTCACTTATCAAAGCCTTTGCACAGCTATACACCTTTGATCATGGTGGGATGGATCAAATCCTATTTTTTAAAGTGGCTTCCTTTCACCCTACCAGGATAAATCTTCCCAGCCATCTCCAGCTTGGTTTCTATCGATACCTCACTGCCAAAATTGCAGCTCATTGCAGCTGAAGAAGTATACTCGGTTCCTATATCATCGCAGTAACTCTATTATCGCGGTATCCGAAATTTTGAATTTTGCGTTCCCAGTGAGTTCCCAATCGGCAACACTCGCCCAGGTATTCAATAATTTATGGCCTGATAAGTTTTATTAAAACAGAGAGAGACATTCTGCATATTTTCATAAGCTTTGATAATTTTTAACAAAAGATGCACTTTTTTCTGAAATTTGTTAATTCTCCTTGACTGTGTCTGTCATTACCTACTGTCTTTCTCTTTAACAGTTATTTCTGACGCCACCCTGCCCTTGGATATCCGTTGCTGGGTTCCCATATGTCAGTTTCAAAATGACAAAAGTGTCTAAAAGTTCATTTTAACTGCCAAAACGCCCCGCTTTTTTTGGAGTCAAAATAACGGCTTCTGCGCTGAAAAACATTTTGCATGCGTAAAGCGTGTCGCTTTTTTTTGCTTTTCTTATACAACTTGAAGAATTTGCAATGGATATTTAGAATTTGTAACATAAATTTTGAATAAAATAGTTCAGGTCTAATGAGATGGTTATAATTCTCGGGGAAAATAAGAACTCAGAAGGAAGACATTTTTAACAATAGTTTCAGACATTGACAAAAAAATGAGTCCACCAGAAAAAATGAAGTTTGCAACACCAACATGAATAATTATTCCTTGGGCAAAACACCAATCTAAATAATAAGATAAATGTCAAAGTTGTAGCTACATTTAAGATTGGAGTAAACAAGTTCTGGTGAAATAAAAGAAGTCATTTCTTTCCAGATTACTAAGTGTAAGGTGATGCAGTGCAATTGTTCCCATCGTGTTCTCTTAGCGTTTGGCATCTATAAGGAAGAGACTGGAAATATGGAGTCAATTACAGGTAAAATGGAACATTATCACAAAATGAGGCTATTTTGTTTTTCTCTGAAAACAAAATCATTCTTTATATCTTTATTTATTCATAAACAAAGTGCTTTAAAGGCCATCGTTGAAACCATTCCTGGATACCGCGATAATAGAAACTCCATCTTCACTTGCATACGGTGCACACACAAAGTTTCTGAGCTATCATACAGGAAAATAAATAAACGAAACACAAACGAATTTTTATGAATAAAGTTAAAAATCAAGAGTTAAATAACAGCACGGATAGGAAGGCGAGCAAGCAATCTTTATTTCAATCGGGAAATGTGATGACTACCGCGATAAAAGAGTAACCCATCCTACATGTACACTGTAGTTGTTGCTACCAAAGCTCAAGCAGTTTTTTCGCTTCCCTAGTTAGTCTATAAAGTGCTGCCTCCCGTTTGCCCTTGTACCTAATACAGACCAACATGGCCATCCACAGTTTTATTTTTTTAATACATCATTAATAAAAATTAAATTAGTAAAACAATCATGTTGATCTTTCTGTAACCTCCCCAGTAGCGTAAAGCTGTGTTAGCGGCTCATGATGACCAAGAATGACCAGCAAGTATTGGGGGGAGAGGCTTGCCACTCCCTCCCCCCTACCCCCAATAAATTGGGTTTCACAGGATCTGTGCATTTTTCCAGTGCTAGCCCACGAAATTTCCCAGTATTTTACAGTCAAAGTTAACTGAAAATCTGTGCCATTTCTTTTTTTTTTATTTTTTGTTAATCCCTTCTCGACGGGAATTTCTTTCTGAAAGCCAACTCCAAGAATTCCAGCCTTGCTTCACCACGAAGGCCACCTGCCAAACCGCAAATTCTCAGTTTGTGGCCCAGCATGCTCTGCACGCTTTGAATTACACAGTGAAAAGGTTGATTGTTCGGTGGCATGGGGCTCTACTCAAGCTTCCACATTCCTGTTGCCTCTTTTCAAAGTGGAGACTTTTGTGAAGCTGGTGACTATGATGCAAATTCGGTCTTTTCATTTCCGGGCTACACACAAAGACCAAATACACAAGAGCCAGGGTCTGCCTTCTTTCACCGTGTTCGCTCGAGCGTGGGCCAAGAATAATAGCTGAAAAGTGGGCTGAGGATCTCAATTTTTTACGGCGTGTTGTAACGCATCCCGGCATGAAGGGGTTAATAGGAAAAAGGCAAGGCTTTCTTTTTGGAATTGGACATGTTGGAGAAAAACAAGTTTATGAAAAAAGTTGTTTCTCTCTCTCATAAAACTAAAGCCCAGCAGTACAGGGTGAAAATTTGGTCTCTATTCATTTAGGCTAACCATGCCGACGTTTATGCTCGAACTTCACTCGGTGGCCTACACGTACAGAGCGCATGGAGTGTGTTCCTGCAAAATGCTCAGCCCGCCCGTCGCCGTATGGTACCCAGCGGGGACACACGACCACCAATTAGCGATACAGGGCATGGCAAGCAACAGAGCTCATCCCTGCTCATAGGAACTTCATAAGCTATAAGTTCCAAGTCTTCGTCTTTGTGCGAGTCTTTGTCTTTTGCAAAAAAATATGTGAACGGAAATTATACTCACTTTTTCCGGCGTGAAATCACTGATAATCTCTATAATGTAATAATAGAAAACTTAGAGATCATTGTGTGAAATGCACAAACAGCACTGTTGACCAAACGACACAAATTAGCGCCCTCAATTGAAACCTACAAGTAAAAACTCGATTGAGGGAGCTACCCGTATACATGCATGATATGTACTGTATGTGCATACATTGTACGTATATGTGTCTACCCTTCCTTAGCGCCGTACTTTCTGCTGCAAGTACCTCACAAGTTCACATTCACGCATCCCATCGTAATGAGTAAGTGAACTTACGCGTAGAACAACGTTGCGGAAACCCAATTTATAATAAACTTATTAACGATAAGAAGATTGGAAAGACTTCCATATGCGGACGGTCAACGCTTGATGCTGTGCTTCACAAACTCACTGCTCATGAGACCATTTTCTAAGCTATTTGTCAATTTTTAGCTTGTTTTGGACATGATGTTATCACTCTCTGATGGTTTTTAGGGAAAATTGGTGTTGTCCGTATATAAATGGAATGCTTTCCAGTAGAAATTAAATTCCAGAAGATTTTCTGCATTGCTTTGCTTTGACAAGTTTGACTCACTTTGAGTTAAGTGTTATTTGCTGTATTTTCAGCAAGTCAAGTCATCCCACACACATGACCAGATCATCAGGATCATGTGCACATGCACTGTCCGCGCCATGGCTGCTGTGTAAGGAGATTGATTTGGCAGCCTTGGAGATTAAGCCATAAAAGAAGGCAGCATGGGTAACGTACTTCATCAGAATTTCTCCCGTTGTAAATAATTCTAAAAAGTTTTAGGGCCTACATGGCCTAGGCCTGCTATATAACTACTCTTTAAAAAATCCCTTCCCTGTTGTGATTGTTGTATAGACCTACTAACCGTGACTTAAATCATAAGGTAGGAAATCATACTGCCGCAACTTAACAAGTTTTGAAACGTTTTTGTTAATGTTTAAATTTTGCATCGGTGGAAATATTGTCGTTGAATGATAAAATTAGTTCTGTATAATATATCACTGATATATGACTATGAAAACATAGAATATGGGAATTTTAGAAGAGCCTGAAACACCCTTTTAGTGGCAGGATAAATTAAAGGTACCTTTCATAAAAACTACATTTCAAAAATTTACGTTACAAAAATCATTGTTGTATGGCTCCTTAACTTTAACTGTGGTTTTTCTTTCACTCACAGAGCAATGGCAAGTTGGCGACAAGTGCATGGCTCCTTATTCGGGGGACGGTCTGCACTACCGGGCTTGCATTAAGACGTTGACCAAGAAGCTGCAAGGACGAGTGATGGCATCTGTGCGATTCAGCGGCTTCACGGAAGAGGAAGATGAGATTGTCGATGTCTGACATCTCAAGAAGCGACCTGCCAGGGTTTCCCGAAACAAGACTGGCTCTCACACTGACTCTGGTAGCGATTGTTGGCATTCTGTTTATTTGCGGTAATGAGACCCCATTATGTAGGTCGGTGTAAGCCAACAAGCCAAGAGATATTGTGTACACTGTTAAGCGTTTTTGTGACTGGTTGCCAGAAAATTCGCTAGGTAACATGGAGAGTTTCAAAGACATCTTTATACTTTGCTGGAGTACATTGTCTGGACTGATACGACTTGGCATCTGTTGTTTCTTCAATGCTTTGCAGGTAGTTCCAGCTCAGTTTCTGCTCCATCTGTGTCAAGTCCTTTGAAATACATGACTGAGGAGGATAGATTAAGGTAAGATAATTTATCAGTCTTTGCTGTCTTGTATACTTGTATTTATATTCTGGTACATTTGCCTTGCTAAGGTGGGACCCCAATGGAAATAAGCCTGTGTAATTGGCTTTTGTGGGCTATCCCAGAATTAAGCAACTGTATCTTTCTTGTTTGTATGTAGACAAACATCTGAGCCAAAGAAAGAGTGATTAGTTCATAGGTGATAAGTCTTGATATATTTGTATGATATGTAAACTGTTTAGGACCAAATATGCAGACCTGTTTGACGACGGTGACGACAATGGTTGGACTGGTGCCAAGACGAACAAGCCGGAAAGTTCATCTCATTCCCCCGTCGCAACATCATCATCATCATCATCATCGTTGTCATCATCAAGACTTGCCTCGAGTAGCAACCAGAAGAGAAAGATCCCCGTTGCTGTGGGAGGGGAGCTCAGGAAAGGAACCGAAGATGCGGCACCACCAAAAAAGTTTGTGCTCAACTGTATGAAGGAAGCCTTTGTTCAGACGGTTTTCACACAGATTTCAAGAATTGCCTGCATTGCAAAGGGATAAAAGAACAAGTTTCTCACTCATGATCAGACACTGTAGTTAAAAATATGCAAATTTCAGTAAATGCATTGTCACCATTCCACCTGAAGATGAAGATACGTATTCATCAAATTCTAGCCACACCCCTAATGAAGGAGGAGTAGGTCTATCCTTGTGGAGGATTGTGCATCTAGGACACATATTTATCAATTTACGAGTCATGCAAGTTTTCATGTCAGCTCAAGGCCGAGATGAAAGCAGTCAAAGATTTCTTTGTTTTCGATTTTGGTTTGTTGGTCTTTTTGAGGGGGAGGTGTTTCTGTTTTGTACATTTCATCTTGGAAGGAGAAGTTGGCCCGTGATTGACAACAGGTTCTTGCAAATTGTCATTTTTATTATTATTAGATGGCCTGCGTCTCCTGATGTGCCTCCGAGTTTACTTGACAGACAACCAAGCGAGAAGGATTCATTCGGGTTTCTTGATGAAGGTACCGCATAATAACAAAATAGGGATGACTCACAGTTCAAGGTTTTAAAATTCATTCTGGGTACAGTGCATCAGCGAAGTGATTATGTAATTGAGGTCAAAGATCTGCGTGGGCACAGTAAAGTTGGATCATGCTGTAGTTAGCGTGGTGGCTACCGACTATGGGTTGGTCGTCTTTTTTGCTGTCAACACTAAAGCAGTTTGTTGATATATTTGTATCAACGAACAACAAGCAGACGAGGAACTGTGGAAGTGATTTCAATAGCAAACCTTCCATGGATTAACTACTCACCAAGTACTCACCGAGTAACCTGCGATAAGTTGTCCTTACAGAGCGACTGGGTAAACTCGTTAACTTCAAATGGCCGATTCATTCATTATGCATGAAGTTTGATCCATCGCCGGGGATGTGTGGTGCACTAAGTCAGTATTACTTAACTCTTCTCCGTAGTAGGGCTGTTAAGAAACTAGACTACAGTATGTTTGCACTCTTGCTAATGTTGCCACTTTTTCATGGCTATCCAAATTTTCAAAATTGTTCACATTCTTTCTATTTCTTGCATGCGTGAAGCCCAGCTCTGTTGAAATTGTAGCTCAGTGTACGTTCTGAAAAATTCTTTAAACAGTTTTCTTGTTTTGGCAGTGGAAAGCTTAACCAAGCTCTTGAATCGGCACAAAATCTTAAATTTCTCAGTTTGCCAAGAGACCTGTTGACCTTGCCTAACTTCTGAAAACAAATATTTGATTTGAATACTGAAAACCGGAAAAAGTTGTCGTCCATTTCCACACCTGCGGCGGATTTACTCATCGTGTGTTGTTGTCAATCCTCCAGGCTTCAGCTGTGAGGAGATGGAGAAACCATTCTTCCCCGGCGTGTCCTCCGCCAGCGCCAAGGTCCCCCTGGTCTTATCCCAAGAAGGCTCAGAGTCAGTCGTTCAGGCAAGTCACCCTCGTTCAAAGATGTGTCATTAATTGTTGTTCATGTTGGACATTGCCAGAGTTTCTTTTACCACAAATCTTCCTGACTGTGCCAAGTATGTTGTTCAGGACAGACTCTAAGCTGATATTTGCTCAGCACCAAATGTTGTTAATCATTATTTGTCTTTCAAGCACCTCAGGAAAATGAAAGTAATGCAGGCAAAATAGTGTACCACCAAATATTGAATGTACCTTGTCTAGAGTACATTTCCAGCATTCAGGATAGTTTCAGGCCAGTGGTAGAAGATTGAGTCTCTGTGTACATGTACTCTCAGGTCCCGGCAACTGTAAACCGATACTTGAGGGATTACCAGAGGGAGGGGGTGAGGTTCCTGTATCAGCAGTATCGGAAGGGAGAAGGCGGCATATTGGGCGACGACATGGGATTGGGTAAAACCGTGCAGGTGAGCGGGTGTCGAAACCATGCCAAATTGTGTCTCAGATACTGTGAGTTGATTAGTCTAGGGCAGTAAGTGTTGTAAGTCAAGCTGTTAAAAAAAGGAAGTCGGCTTTACGTCACTTGTCTTGTAATGTCAGTTTCGTCACACAGGCAGCATCACATGGTTTGTTTCAGTGAATTTTTTCTATATTAAACGAAAGCTCTCACAGCATTGTACATCTGACTCATTTAGTTTTGAGGATGTGGAGTAACATGTGTCTATCCGCCAGGAGCTGAAGCACCCCCTCATCGGTTGAAAAGAGCCATGTTGGTCAGGAGGTTCATTTTGTAGGTAGCGATGTGACTGCAACGCTTGTGTTCCATAGTCGTTCGTGAACCAGCGATGCTCAGTTACTACCAAAGCAGCTTTCGTTGCTAGGAAAATTGCGCCCTCTCTGTCCAGCTCGGGCCCATTGTGGGCAGTACACATGGACCTTATTACAACCGTCAACAGTGGTCAAAAATTGCCAGGAGGAAGATGGTAAAATGTAGTTATCTGCTGGGAGCTGGTCCTGTCTGTTTTGAATACCTGCTGAGATAAATGGTACGAGGAGTTTCGGTATCGATTCTTTTCCTTTCACAGGTCCTGGCCTTTTTGTGTGCCGTACTCGGAAAAACAGGGACCAGAGAAGACTGTCAGAGGCGTCTGCCAGAGTTCTTACAAAAGGTTAGACAGGCGTGACGACTTTAAGATCTTTGTCTAAAATCAGGAACTTTGCAGTTTTAAAGTCTGTATAACCATGCATAGAAAATATCAACACAAACAATTTACACTCTGCTTTGTTGGTAACAGCACACAGTCATGGTTGTTACTGAGTTACGGGTATAGGCGTTGCACAAGGATGAAAAAAGGCACCCTGTTAACAAGACAAGACATTGTTCCTTTATTGTTTGCTCATCTCCGAAAGGAGAATGGCCAAACTGGTCATGAAAAAAGTACAAGCCCCCCTGGTTTGCGTGCTCTGAAGTCACTGCTCCTAGTCATTGGGTACCCGTGACGTGCCCGACATTGATGGTATCTCCCTGACAGTTTTGTGCGATCTGTCCGGTGCCAACAGAAACTGAAGACAGTGCGCGGCCGGTCATCGGAGGTGTTCCTGATCATATGCCCCAACTCGGTGCTCTACAACTGGCTGGATGAGTTTGACACCTGGACCTACTGTACGGTCGGGTCAGTAAATATTACTTTCTTACCGCTCTTAATAGGACTGGGAGTTGTTGTTAAGGGCACACAAGGACAATTGAAATCAACAGACTGTATTCATTTGTCGGCCATCTTGAATTGAAAAACAGGTTAACTTTTCATTTGAGGGACCCAAGAGAAAAAATAACTGCAACAAAATAAAAGTTCCTTGTATATTCATGTCAGTTTGTGTTAAAAACAATTTAATACCTGTGAGAATTGTATCTGAATGCTTTAAGCCACATTTAAAGGAAAATACGAAAGAGGGGCTTGGAACCCCAAATGGTCAGACCCTACGCCATTTAACAGATTACACCAAATATGATAGATTCAGGGAACAGGATTCAAAATGGCTTCCCCGTGAATAAGGCCCATTGTTTCGAGAGCGTTGATCTGTTTCATGAAACAGAACAGCAAAGGGCTTTCTAATGACAGACTTGACACTTTCTTATAATTTACCTTCATCTGCTGACCGTTACTTTGCTTTCACCTCAAGGAAGTACCATGGTCGGGAGAGACAAGAAACACTATGGAAAGCCATGAAGGGCAAACTTGATGTTGTAATAACGAGCTACGAAACCTACAGGATCTATATGGTGAGATTCATTTGGGTTGATGTAGTTTGGTAAATTTACATAAAACCCAGATTGCTCACAAGCACATGACATCCATGATTTAACAGTGGTTTCACTTTAAAATCTATTAACCCTCCTTTGGTTTTACGGCACAAATATGCACAAGTGCCCACAGTCACTGTCTTGCATGTGTTTTCTATATGGAACTCAAACATGCACAGGTTCAGTGTGTACACAGTAGGTTGCCAGCACAAAATGACCTAGGGTCTTTTGTGCAGTCCTCTTCACTGCATTTGGTTTAATGAACAATTATGCACATGAAACATTGAAGCACAGTTGTTGGGCAGCACAAAAGTGCAATCTGATATTCCTGTGAGGGACAGTCGGTGCATTGCACAACACGACACAGCTGTGCTTCTTTGAGGCGTTTACCAAGTGACCCAAAGAGTGACTTCAGCATAGGAGGGTTAAAATTCTGCCAGACTATGATCAAGAGCTCTGTGTACTGCCGGAAAAGTTTACCACAATTTAAGCAGTCGGGCAAGTTTTACTTTCCTTTTGTGATCTTCTTTTGTACTGTGTGTGTCGCCAAATTTTGTTTGCAGGATTCACTGTTGAAAGTTCAATGGGCAGGAGTCATAGCAGACGAGGTTCACAAAATCAAGGTGGGTATAACGAAGTGACCAATTAGAGCCACAGGTCTTCAAATAAACAACAGGAGAAGCTCCGAAGGTGGCAGGCTCAAAACCTGTTATGATCAGTTTTCTTCTATCAGCCCCCAAATTTAATTCCATTGTGCTCCAAGTGATATTTCGTCTTGTGGTAAATTGGATGGACTGAAATGAAACTGTAGCATCTCTGAGTGATCCCAAGTTGGCACCATGCTAGTGTTGTGGTCGAGTACTTTTGAAGTTTCAAGTTCAGTGCCTAATATTGAATTGGTTAGGAGGGAACAAAGCTCAAGAATGTGGACATTTGATGGTAAATACACAGTGGTGACATTACCAAAAGATATTTAACTTAAGACTTCAGACTTTCCCAATTTTGTACATAATAAGTTTTAATGAGAAAAGTACTGGAAAAGTACTTGACTGAGTACCTATCAGGCCTTTTTGTTATATTAAACGGCGATGGGCCGAAGTCATCATTTTATTTTGTAATTTCACCTTGGTGAATTTATTGTCCAACACCCATGTTCTTGACCTTTGTTCCCTCCTGAGCAGTTCAATATTTGACAGTGAAATTGATACCTGAAAAATACTTGACTGCAACACTGCTCTGTGCTAATGTTGCTGGCAACATAACATTAACCCTAACCCTCCTGAATCCTTCACCTGTTGGAGGACTGAGGAGTGTTAGGGTTAAGAAGGAACCCTTGTCCTGTGGCACGTATTGGATTCATTACCTCCAACTAGCATGCCATGAGTAGACACTGGCCAGTGAGGAGACAGCCAGCTATATGTTTTGGTAGCTAAAGTGGTGGAGCACTAGTGTAGCATTGCACAGGCCATTGGGTCAAACCCCATGTCAATCAGTATTCTTTCAACTGAAAAGGAATTAATAGGGAAATCACATTCAGGCGATTCAACGAAAACTGGCTTCAGCTAAAAGTTAATTTGTTAAAGCTGCAAACTTGTGTACTTCAGTTCTGGGAATCCCCACATTGTCTTTAAAACAGACTAAATAGTTGGATAGAGAACCTAACTTGTGGAAAAGGAGCTCTGCCAGCATTACCGAAGATGTCCCCCTCCACTTTCATTGTGCATGTTTTTGGTAACAGGAGCCGGGGTCCCAGATCACGCAAGCCTTGAGAGAAGTGAACACAAAACGGCGCTACGGTTTGACGGGGACGGCACTGCAGAACAAACTCTCAGAGCTGTGGTGCGTGTTGGACTGGTAAGTCCTTGACAACCAGTAAGAAAAGAAGGATGGAAATTCATTCTTACGTTGTTTCGTATTCAAACCAAGTTATGTTTAAAGAAGTAGTTTTAGATATCTTGAATTTGACTCTTCAGTACCTCAAGTTAGGGTCTTGGTTCTCTGCAGAGACTCTTCAAATTTTGTCTATCGTGCATTCTCTCTGGAACTTTCTTCCTCCTAGCCTGTTTTCATTCCATCTGTAGTCATTGTAAAATTGTGTATCCTCTATCCCCTTTTAATTTTGTCTTTGCTTGCCTTTTGTAGCCTGCACCATGAGTTGATTTCGGACCTTGTGTCAGGCAATATCCATAAAAAAATAGAAAAGTCTTATGAACATAAAATCTAAGTCTGAAACTCCAGTTGGGACAAAAATCCTGACCTTTGGAAGAACATGACATGAAAACGTATGTGGTTTTCACATCGTAGTCCACTTTTATAAGCTGTTACCTCACACCTTCCATAATTCATTGTTTGAACTCTGAAAAGTACCAAATCTCGTCCGCCATTGGTTGAATTGTCCTTTCCTCTTAACCTCAGGGCCAATCCCGACTGCCTGGGCTCCCTGGCCAAGTTCAAGCTCCGCTTTGAGGATCCCATCTCCAAGGGCCAAAAGTTCCATGCCAGCAAGCGAGAACTCGCCAAGAGTAGAAAGGGTGCAGGATTGGTTAATTTATTTCAGGGCTGTTTACACAGATAAGATGGGAAGTGTGCTCAACACAGAAAGTGTTTGCTCGGCAAAGACGGATTACCAGCTAAAAAAATCATGTTGTACATATTGCTTGCATATTGCAATTGGTGCTCGGCTCATTTTTGCTTAGCCTTTGAATTTGCCTGGCAAGATTCTCTACTGGATAGCAGTGACACCAATTTCCCCACAGATGTGCATGTGTCATTTCCCACTCTAACTAAGCACTCAGATGTGTCTTAAGAGCACTGTTTTGTATTTTTACCCATACTTACTTACTTCAGTCTTACTTTATTTACCGCCACAAAAGATAGGGTAAATACACATTATTAAGATTGATTATATCATTAGGGTGGACGGGGGTCGCTAAAAAGCAAAGCTTGTCTAGAAGCGGCCCCACATTAATTAAGTTAAGGTTACATCAAGAGATTACACATGTACACATACCCTTGGTGAGAGCACCCTAATGCACAGATTTCATATTACCACATTTAATACTTGGACAGAGGCAGTGTTGTAATCAAGACCAAGACATGAGACAAGACCAGTCACAAGACTAGTCACAAAACCAGTTCCAAGACCAGCCATACGTAACAGAAGTCATAAACAACAGTGAAAAGGAATGTTTTTGTTACTGTTCCTTTGAATAGTTTGTGACTGGAGTACAGAATGGATGTCTTATGTTGGTGTTTTGAGAGTGTTGGAATGGTCCTAATGGGGTCTTAACTTGAACAGTGGACAAAGTCAAATAAACTGTCGTTCTGAGCTATAACTATGCATTTTCTGGTGGGTTGGAACAGTTATTGAATGCCATTGCGAGTGACCAATGCATCGGCATATTTCTTTTCCTTGATTCAAGTTTTGCTTTGTGTTGGGTTTGTAGTATCAACTCAGTTTGCTGAGCTGCGAGACCACTGGATGATCAGACGCACCAAGGCATTGATCAGTCACCAACTACCCACCAAAGGTAGATTGAACAAGTTGCCAAGCCACGTAGACATCCACAGATAGTCCAGGCTCTGAGGAAATAGGCTTTATTACCGTTGACCGTAACTATTAGCTCACGTTTCATTGGGACGGTCACTAAATCGCACAAACCTAAAATGGTTCATTAGTTTGTCTTCAAGAGACAGATTCTGGCTATCAGAACTGAAGTGAAGTGATTTTGTGAGGTTGAACAGGTGTTTGAGTACGGCAGTCTTGATATTGACATCTTTGAGACTTTCAGTGTCACTTGGTGTTTATATTCTGGGCAGATGAGAAGGTGGTGTTTTGCAAACTGACCGAACTGCAAGTGAGCATATACAAGGCACTGCTGGAATCTGAGGACATGCAGTTAGTCCTCAAACAGAAGGACTTGTGTGACTGCGGGAGTGGAGGCACACGCATACAGTGTTGCTATAAGGTCAGTGCATTGAAGGCAATCTAGAAAATAAGTAACTTGATCTGTCAAAATGAGGCTCAAGTTCAATGACTACTTTGCAAAACGAAATTGATTTCAGGTGTTTTTGCTCTATTAAGTAACTCATCCCTCACAGGTGCCATTTTTTCGTAAAACCAGAACAGATGTTTTTCCTCTGCCTGAAGAATTAAAGTACTGAGATGTTTAACACTGCTTCAGATAATTCTATACCTGTGTCAAGTTTGTAAGCAGCAGTGATTCTGCTAAAATTGAACTGTTATTTGACCTTAAGTTTATAGATAAATTTCCTCAGATAGTAACAATTTTATTATTATTGTTAATGAAACCAAGGATTCCTCAAAGCACCTTAGGCACTGTAGCTCACAAGCCTGAAGAAACCGGTAGAGAGGAGACAGTGAAAAGCAGTGTTAGGGGCAGGGGGAACCCCAAAATAGTCTGGGTAAAATCCACGGCATCAGGTAGGAACGGAAAACCCAATCCACACAAGGACCGAACCCAAGAGTCAAATGTGTCTGCAGGAGTGAATGGCAAGGAAAGACCCACAATGCCAACCTGACTGGATTAGATCTGATTAGATTTTTCGCTATGCGTTTTATTTGAGATAAATTCTTTCTATGCTATTTGACGGCTAAGTAGATGTGAATAAATTATTCGGGTAAAAGTGAAGTTTTGATATCTGCCTCTCCTTGCTGGTTCCGCAGTACAACCCTGATGGTGAAAAAGTGAAAGCCCTAACAATGACGTTCATGAGCCTGTTGATCAAAGTGGCCAATCATGTCGCCTTGCTCACGCCAGACGTCACCATGTCCGACCAGCAGCGGCGGCGAGCACAGAAGTACTGCGACATCGCATTTGCCCGCCACCCGCAGTTTGTGACGCTGAGCCGAGAGGCGCGGTTCTGTACTCTCTCCGACCCATCTTACTGTGGGAAGATGCAGGTAGTCTCTTTCCAAACTTATCATTTCTCGTACTCTAACCCCAACCTGGTATAAGTTAGGACATGGTAATGCTGAAGCCCTTCGCGCCGGTAATTCCTTTGACCCTGACTGCTGGGCTGTAGTTTGCCCTGAATGGAGGGCGTTGTCCAGCAGCAGGCCCCATTGAACCAGCAGCTGCATGGTGAATAGACTGCATGTGTGGTATGCACTAATCCTCACACAAAGCCGCGTCTCTTGCCGTCTCCCGAAGCGAAGGGGTTAACTCTCCACACACACCCCAGTTCTGTACTTAGCTGTTTGTTTTTGGTTACCGTTTTCTAAAGTACAAGGTCAACGAACTTCACTGCTGGGTTGACCCCTGACCTGGAGAACTGCCAGGCCTACCTGTTTCTGGAATTTCCCACCAAACAGGATGCTCCCCATATGGACATGTTCAAAATTTCTCTCCTTTGTTTGTGCATGTATGGATTCTTGGTCTCTATCTGTGTGTACATGTGTACACAAAATGCTTTCCACTGTGTGTTCAGTGAGCTTAATCAGCCCCCTTAGGTATGACCGACACTCACCATTAATTTTCAACCTGCGTCACAGGGTCCTTGGTTTAAATATTGGTGGGTGTGGCTTGCAAATAAAGGGGAGGGTGCTTGGAGGGGATTGAAGCAACTATCTGGTTCAGGATCATTGGATCAAAGAATGCATGCATTAATCAAATATTTTGCCAAGTAATTATCTCTAAGTATGTGGTGCAGTCTAATGTTATATCATTGCCCAACTTTGAAAAACTCTGAATATTGTTAAGCTCCCGACAGTCACAAGTTTGCACAAGAGAATATATTAAGCAGTGTTGTCCTGATGGCTCTTACAATTTCCAAGATACTGGAGAAGCTCTTGGGAGTTTTCAAGCAGGAGGGCAGCAAGGTTCTCCTCTTCTCCTACTACACTCAACTCCTCAACATCATTGAGATGTACCTCAAGACGACCGATTACGTCTACCGCCGACTGGACGGCAAGACGCCAGCCCAGGACCGACAGAAGTTCGTCCACGAGTTCAACAGGGACCCCAATATATTCCTCTTTCTCATATCCACTAAGTGAGTGACAAATTTGGAGTGGTTTGTGGTAGTGTGGGTGCCTGTGAGGTAGAGATGGTTATTGTGGTTGATTTAGCTGCGTTGCGCCGAAAATGGCAGCATCGAGCTGTATTCTCCCCAGGGAGCTGAGATGGTATTTGGAATGTTTCATGGGCCCAGTGAGCAGGGGTAATAATTATAATGGAATTGTGCTTCGATCGGTTGTCTGGATAAGTGCGCTATATAAATCTATATTATTATTATTATTAGAGTCATTTTGGCGTGATGTAGCTTGTGTGTGGTTCATATTGCTGATCTTAGTGGAATGAACTGCTTTATCCTTACACTTTTTCCTGATATCATAGGATGTGGATTTCCACCAAAATCTTGATTCATAGCCTGGATTTTCTCTTCTTTTCAATTCGAGCGTATGCTTTAACTTTCACTGTCAACATTTGGTTGGATTAGAGCTGGAGGCTTGGGGCTAAACCTGACCGGCGCCAATGTGGTCGTCATATTTGACCCCAACTGGAACCCGACCTACGACCTCCAGGCCCAAGACAGGGCCTACCGTATTGGCCAGCACCGTGACGTCCGAGTGTACCGGCTGATCTCCACGGGGTCCATCGAGGAGAACATGTACCTGAGGCAGGTTTACAAGCAGGTCAGTGAGCGCGAGCGCTTTGTCCAGTAACTGCCTCAGTCTGTCCCAAGATTAACTAGTGCTTCAGGACAGCTTCTCGTCCTTGACAAGCGCTGTTTAGTTGGTCAAGCTCACATAATAGCACTGACCTTTTACACTGTACAACATGCTTCAGAAATATATAGCTCCAAACATCTGTGCATATTTGCAACGGCCCCGGTCATAAGCCAGTGGCATGTAATTTGTATATGATGGTTTTTATTGGTCCAACAGCAACTAGCGAGTGCGGCAGTCACGTCCGAGAACCCCATGCGATACTTCACTGCCGTGGCGGGCGATCAGAAACAACAAGGAGAGCTGTTCGGTTTGCACAACATGTTTGCCCTGAGAGCCGACACCTCCTGCCTCACTAGAGATCTCATTCAGGTGGGGGCAGTACATGAGTCTATTACACACCGCAAAGTCATCTCACCTGTGATCCCTCAGGCCTATTTGGTCTGTGCATGGCCTGCAGAGGGAGCTGTATGACCTCAGAAAAGTCATGGAAGGACACATTATGTGAGAAGTTCGGGTTCGCACGCTGTACAGGGGCAGTGAACTAGCAATCATATTTCAGTTGAATGTGTACAACCAATAGCACGTGCGTATGAAATGAAAAACTTGACTTGCAATTTGAAATCTGTCTTTTGTTCTTCATGGCAGTCACAGACAGTACAAGAACAACAAAAAATACAAGTCAGCAATAGCGGCATAATCATCCAAAAAAGCTTTTATCAGGCATGTTTTCACAAAAAAAGACTGAAACAATAGCAAGAGGTTTCAATTCTTTCCTATAATAGAAACAAGTTACCAGTTTATCAACTTCCATGTAGTGAACTCAAGAGGCCAACCAAGAATCCTATTGTCTTCTGGCTATGTATTTAAAGGGATAATCATCGCACTGTGTAAAATCAACAACAAATGAATAAAAGGAAAATCTAAGAATTCTTCATCTTTAACTACTTGCTGCCGAGTGGCTTTTTCTTGAGCAAGACAAGATGCCGGGTCCTTTTCAAGATTTTTCGTTTTCAAAATTCTTCAAAAATTCCTCATTTCATTTAATGGCCGTTTATACCCACATGAAGGGCTCTTTGGGCACTACTCCTAAGCTGACAGGTAAACTTCATTGACTCCTGAATATTTCAGCCAGGCCTGCAGCCTTGGAAAAAGAGCCTAGAGTGTGCAGTGTTATGTAAGATTCTTTTGTTCCCGAAACCGGCATAGTGCACTGCTGACCTCTTTTCAATAGGGGCCAGATTAGCGTACAGCAGTGCTGTGTGGCTAATCGCTGCGGTGGTGGAGAGCTTTTGTCCCCGGTGATAATCCGCTCACTCTAAATGCCTCAAACCGTGGTATACTGCTTCAAAACAAGGCTGGATTATCTCCACTATTGAGAGCAAAAAAATGTCGGTAATGCCCAGCAGCTCAGTCTTTTGTGCTGAGCACGGTCTTTTGTTATAAGGCCCAACTCTTTTGTCCCAGTTCCAGGCTCCCTGGCTCTGCATATAAAGCCTATGTACCCGAAAACGGGTTGCCTGGCAGGAAGAACCACTTCCTGCTAGGCGACCCGTTTTCGGGTACAAGCTGTTTTGAGTTTTTTTGGTAAGTTAATCAAACTTACCAAATAAAACTCAAAACAGCTTGAGACACATCAGTGTCATTTTCACAGAAGAGCTGAGAAAACGCTTGATAATCAGGGAAACCAAGTCCACTGGATGATTGTTTTCTTCCATTTCAGCGCCACGGTAAGACTGAGCAGGGTATCACCTTGGCCAAGTACATACCGCCTCCACCCACCCAATCGGATGCTGATCAGGTAATTCACATTCCCTCCTTGAGATAGAGCACATCATTATGTGCATGCTACACCCTGGCAGTGACTTGTACGTCCGATATTGGCCTGCCAAGTGTTGATGTGTTCAACATTTCTTAGGGTTGGGGATACATGACACCCACGGCAAAACGTAACAGATGTACACAGTGCCCAAAGTTTGGAAGTGACACCAGCCCTATCCTCCTCCCCCAGTTATTTTAGAAATAAACAGTTGACATCACATTTTAGTCGTTGACATGAGTAAGCTTATGCTAATCTTTTCAGTCACAGTGATACCTTACCCGTCTAGAAAGCATGTAATACGTTACTGAACTTGAGGAGGACTCTCCCTACTATGACAACATGCCATTTTGTCCCAGTACTGCAAAGATTTCTCAGTAATTTTAAGTCATGAAATATGTGACATAAAATGGAAGATTTAATCTTGTGCCATGAACCAGATTTGTGAAAAAAATCTCTTCCTGTATATACATGTATGCATTGTGGTACAGATCTCCAGAGAAGAGGCCTTGACAGATAGTGACAGAGACAGTGACAGTTCCCATGGCAACCGTAGGGATGCCAGTGCTGCGGATGATCATGGTGTGGCATCGCAGTTCCTTAGTGACACTGATTTCAGCGACTATTGTGAGGAAGAGATGAGGTGTGACCCAGAGAAGCCAACCATCAAAGAAGCTTTCACCGAAACAGGAAAAGACGTGTCCAAATTGACAAAGCTCCCCGGGAAAACAACGGCGGAGAATGGCCACAAAGGGCGCACTGCCAACCCTGCTGCCAGACCAACTTTGAAGAGGCAGCGCAACCGAGCACAGATTGCAACCGACTTGAGTTCAGGGGAGGACGAGCCGGTGGATCGTAGGGCCACTCGCGGGAAAGCCATCCTTCACAAGGACGGACGGATCGAGCGCCGTGTCAAGGGCACTGCCACAGCTCAACCAAAGCGCAGCACTCTAAACCCTAGGGCCAAGGGTCACACCAGCCAAGGCAAGGAGTTAAAGGTCACAGCAACCGTGAAAAAGGGCCTTAAGTCGACAGGAAGGAAGCGCAACCTCACAAAGGAAAAGAGCAAGGTTCCCGCTAATGCTGTGGATGATGTATTCAGTAAGTGTTCAAATCATATGGCACCGAAGATATTTAGGAGACACAGGGGCGGTATGGGCTCTGTGATGAAGTTCCCCTTCATCATTGACAAAGAAAGAGGTGTAGGCGATGGTAGAATGCCTTGAGCACTTTGTAATGACCTGACTCATTTACAGAATTGCACGCATGTATGTCATGCCTGTATTTGGGTTCATCACAAGTCCAGTCCCAAGTAAAAGGGTGAGCAATGATGAAGGAATATTTTTGTCTCACTTCATTTGAATAGCTTGTAACTTGGCTCGAGTGTAATGGACTTGCGGGAACTCGCATGGACTTGTGACCGACTTGACCACAGCCCTTGTGTATACATATACACACAGTCACCTGCGCTTTTAATGTGTCAAATCGAGAAAGGCAATTGTTCGGATCTATACCCAGGTGTTTTCAATCAAAAATTCCAATTTACCTTTTAAAAAATATGGCCCAAAATACTAAGCTCTTTTTGAGGGCAAAGTTAAAAGACAGTTCTGCCAGTTGTAAAAAGTCATTTGGATGGCCCCGTTTCATCTTTTGCCAGGGGAATGTGGAGTGTCTTTTATCCATTCTAATGCAAAGATAGTGGGAGGCAGCCGGGTGGAAGACCATGTCTCCAACATTGCCGTGCGAGATGTGTACGACCTCGGACTGTACTCACAGCAGCCAGCGAATTACAATGTGCCAACACTACAAGAGGTAGGTACCTAGATGATCTAACTTTAACCCTGGCAGATCCCTTCAAACTCCACCAAGGGGTCTGGGAAGATTTTGTAGGATTGAGGAAGGTAGAGTCCAGCCTCTTTTACTTTACTTGATGTCGCTTGCAAGTTGAAGTGCAAAACTTTTTGTTACACTGTGGCAAATTTTAAAGGATTCCTGTGCTAAAATGTGCATAGCCATCTTCCATTTCAGGTGTTTGGAAAGTTCTCTGAAGATGAGTAAAGCAGAGTGCAGACCATTGAATTCTTTCGGAAAACCACAGAGACTTTACAGAGATATATGTCAGTGTTGCAAAACTTCTCAAATCAACTTTGTCCATTTTTGCTCTAATTTAGGTCACTTGGAACTTTCCTCCACATGGGTTCACAAGATATTTTGGCAGGTTTCAAATGTCTTTTCTTTCCTTTCCAGTCTATGTCCAACAGCAGCTCAAGCCAAGAGAAGGATTCTGTTCAATCACAGAAGCCGTTACCTGCATCACTGCTCGCCCAATCACAGCAGGCGTCTCATAGAATCAATGGGACAACTGTCTTGTTTGGTCAAACACCAAGAGGCATAAAAAGGTATGGCACCAATTATGTCCAACATTCCAAGTCCCCATTTTGAAGCAAGACTTCAAAAGACTGTGAAGGATTTTTTGTTATCCTTTGCAAACTTTTACAAAGTAACATTAAAAAAAAAGTATCTTGTTCTTCAGGTACAGAAGTTTAATAGACCCTTTTCACGGGGAACCCAATTTCAGGCAGATTCCCCAACGTAGCGTATTCATTTGAAAACGTTAAATTTAAAGAACCAGACTCTTCTACGATTTCACTCCAACCCCCAAAATCATTGGATACTATCCCATTAGGGGTTTCAAATGTATGCAATATGTTCAGGAATATGGCTGAAATTGGTTACCTCGTGAATACAATCTATTGAATGGGCCTTCCCATTACAAAGTCTTGTAAAAGTTCAACCATAGTGAATAATTAGGTTGAAGGTTGACATGGGCCCCATTTGCCATTCACATAACATTATTAGTCCTTCTTGTTAATTATTTGGCTCAATTATATTTTTGTCTCTTTTTTCAGACACCATTTTGAAGCCATGGCGAAGACCATGAAGCACTCATCTGTGAGAGATTTTGCCAAACATATCTTATCCTTACCACAAGAGCAGTATGCCAACTTGCTGCAGGAGTACTACACAGCCAGGCATCCACAGTTGGAGGTGGCAAAGTTTTACCAACCTGCAGAGCCCCCGGAAGCAGGAGACATACTCCAGGATGGGCCAGCCAAGGCACAATCGACAGGAAAGTCCAAACCAGGACGGGGGAAGTCATCTGGCAGGGCATGTGGCACCAGGGCTAGGCATGCAGGCGGGGTTGGCCATTTTGAAAGTCTGAGTGAGGACAGCGAATTTGATGACATAGGAACAAGGACAGATGGGAACCGAAGGAATGCCAAAAGATGTGGAACTGAGATGCGTGTCCTCAATAATGGCTCTGATGCCAAGGGAGAAACAATTGTCACAAGTACTGGAAGAAGCCGGACATTCAGAACTAGTCCTGGTAAACAGGGAAGTCGGACAAGAACACAACCCAAGGAACACCAAAGAAAGAGCCCAAATAGCAAACCACCAAAAGAATCTGTCAGAACTGAGAAATCTCACAAGGGGATGTCTAAACGCATGCATAGTTCCGATGAGGAATGGTTGGGAGATTCGAACTGCTGCAAGAAAGCAGACCAGTCCCGTCAACTTCAGCACCAGACTGAAGATGAGAATGCATGTGTGGGTAACGACGCCTCATCAGAAAGCCCCAGCACGGAACTGAACTTCAGGTCAGCTCTCTCTCCAAGTCTCAGACATGGAGAAGGCAGCATGACCTTCCTGGACGAAATTTTCCTCGCAGAACCATCCAGGAAACCGCCCAAGCCCCCACCAAAGAAGAAATCACCCAAGAAGAAGAAGAAAACCATTCATTTTGTGAGAGGAGATCTCTCCGACTCCGATGTTGAGATGGAAGATCTGAGCGATCTGACGTCCACTGGTGTCAGCTCCTTCGAAACCAAGGCTCCCCAAGCGTCAGAACTCGACAGTGGAACTCTGTGGAGACGCAATGCTAATTTCAACACATTCAGGCAGTCGGCGCTGGAGCAGGCCGTCTTGGAGGCTCAACTGGAAAGCCAGTCAGTCTTCGAGAAGTATGCCGAATCATTTGTGCCAAACGAGCACTTTCTGAAGAGGGGCTTCAATAAAGAGTGCAACATTAATGTGAAGGAGACCGACACATCTCAGGACAATAGTTGCAGTTCTCAACTGCGACCAAGTCCATCACTCGTTCCTGAAACTGTTTCTTTGTAGTCTGGATACCACCCCAAGCACAGATACAGAGTCAGATACTAGACAGTGGCTAATTCATCAAACAAGATTCGCTTCATGAAGTACGACAAGAAGGCCAATTTAATATCAAAATCTGACATTCTCATGGAGGAAGTGCATGGGGGTTTTGTTAGGATTTTTATTTTGGTGAGGAGGGTTTAACACTTATCAACAGCAAACTGACAAACCATAAACAGTGGAAAGGGGTCAAGGTGTTTTCAAGAAAATTTGTCCTTTTCCTCCACTTCCCTTCCTTGTTCCTGCTTCTCTGAGCATCTCGTCTTTTTCCCCAATTTTTTATTCCTCATTTTTTTTTGGAGGGGGAGTGCTCCCCCCTCCTGGACCCCCAAGATGCCCACGAGGAAGTGCATGCTGCATCTGTGCTCAGTTGTGAGCCTGGCCAATCAGAAAACAGGGAAGAATTGTAACCCCACCCCAGTGACACTCTCTCAACCAGGAGTACTCTGGCTTGTAGTCTGTAGCGTCTCCTCATTCATGACGTTAGGGTCAAATTTCACACCAAGCTACCTGAACTAGCTGCTTTTTTGAAACCTAAGTCAAATGAAATCCATGTTTTACATTAGATTACTTGGAGCATCCCCCCCCCCGAAAAAGACAAAAAGTATTGTACTGATCAAATATGTGTTCTGATTTTGGACTTGCCCCCTTAAATGGTTGTTGTGTAAGCTACATCATACATGTATCTTTAGCACACACTGGCCTCCACTGAATCCGCTGTTTTAGAACATTTTTTTATTTCAAAATTCAGATGGTCCCTATTTGCCCACTCACAAAATGCTGCATTAAAATAGCAGCAGTCTGATCAACTTCATATCTGCATGTTATCATGTTTGATCTTTTGTGTGATGTCTTTGCTGTTAGTTGCAAAATAATCCAGCAGAGGTAATCTTGTTTTAACGATTTTAACATATATTTTATACATGTAAAAAGTTTGTATTTGTATATTTTATGTCCACTTGCTTAAAGGGGACTATTGTAATGCAACTGTTTTCAAGTGGAACTCAAGCATGCCGCAAATGAAAATAAGAGAATAAAGATCTCTGCATTCAAAGCAGCCGAGTCGTTGTTTAGCATGGATTGATGAAATTACTTTGTGCAACTCTTAATGCATTCCACATTAATTCAAAATTCAATGGGCCTAAAGCATTTAGTATTAAGTGACTTCAAATTATACTTTGCTGCAGTTTTCAAGAAAATAAGGCACATTGCAGAATTCCCAAGATCGGGTGTCTACAAATCTAACCCCCTCCCCTTCAACCTAGACCCTAAAATGCTTGCTGGAGAATAATTCCATCAGAACTATTCTACAGAAAACCTCCCAAGCTATAAATCTCCAGTTCTCTCTCAGCATGATCGCGAGAGATTGTTGGGAATAGCCTTTTTTAGCTCTAGGCCTATGGGAAGAGAATGCTCCAGTTTCCGCGCCTTGTTTTTGTCCATCTCCATGCCCCCCATGCCATGGTTCTCGTCACTGCTACGTTTGGCTTCCTAATGTGTTACTTAGTTTATAAAAAAATGTGTTTTGATTTTTCTTTCATTGCTATAGCGGTGGCCTCAGGGCAGCTCTCGGCAAAATTAAGAATCCAAATGAGATTGAATCTTGAAATCAAAGGTAGCTCCGCGTAACTTAAAAATACGTGTTTAATGCTGATCCTAACATATCCAAGTTTCATGCATGGAAAACGTTCCGTGAGCATAGCGCCATCTATAGTTCCGTTCATGACTCTCAATATGGGCATTGTGGGGCGTGATATTTGATTGGTTCAGCTGGATTAAAATTTTATCATTCATTTTACCATTCAATTTAATATATTTGCAATTTAACACTTTAAAGTTAAATTAATTCTGTATTTCAATATTTTAATTTGGATATTATGGGATATAAATGTCAATTTACCTTCAATATTGAGAAAATCAAACAATTATTTGACCAATCAGATTCTTTATCTTTCATGAGTTGGTACAGTGAAGCGGTGCAAAATGTCATAGCAACAAAGTGACATTTTGCGGTGTGCTTAAATCTAAAGATTGAGAACTGAGTTACAGTTTAATGTGATCAACTACATTGTCATGATAATTCTTTCTCTGACTTTTTGGTAGTGAAAGTTAGCTGTAAATCATGTCAACTGGAAAAGCAAAACCAGGGTAAGCGTAAAAAGGGTAAAGCGTTAATTGGTCCGCACTGCCATGACTGCCATGACTGTGTGCAGCACTGTGCATGTGTCCCCGTCAGCAGACATGGTTGATAGCGAATTCGCGGACAGAACACGCAGTCATCATCATGACCCATGACGTGGAATATTCGTTAGGCCTGCGCATATCGTAAATATCAATAGGCCCTAGGCCTAATGGAGAAAGGCTAATGATTTTTTCCTACTGCCGGCCCCACTCCTTCTCTCTCCCGTTGAAAACTGTCAGAGGGATTCTATTTTAATATCAATCTAGACCCTCGATCATGTAGGCCTATCGATAAGACGATAGGGTAAGAAATCCTAAATTAAAAATAGGCCTAGGCGTGCTAGGCCTAAAGTTGTTAGGCCTAGGGCTAATCAGAAAGAAAAATGCGGAAAGAAATTTCAACAATTAAGGGGCCTAACTTTAAAGACAAAAAATGGGGCTGACAACAAAAAATTTATCCTTCATTTTAAACTCACAGGTAGGACCCCCAGTTGCTGAGCTCCTTTCCTTGTTTAAAACCCCACTAAAAATAAAATCTGCCCCCATTCAAACAATTTTGTGTTAATGAATGACACTTAAATTGCGATGGTCCAATACAGAATTCATCTGGAAAGAGTTCCATTTACACTTATATGGACGCCACTTGACACCATGTACACAAACCCTTTAAAACTGGTCTGGAAAATTTGAAGTGTTTAAGAAGTAAATGTTTTTTCCCTTCTAAATTGAACTTTTCTCGACATGTTTTTGCTTTCTGATTTTAATAGGTCACTGTAGGGAATAATGACTAATCATCCCTAAATATCCCTAAATCGATATGGAAGAGAATGTAAAGGGCCTATACTCCTCCGTCAATACAGAGGAATATAAGAAGGTCTGTGTTGACGGGTCTACCCCCAATGTTTTATTGTTCAGAGCACTTTGCCCTCTGACATGCAAAGGCTTAGGCCCTAGTTACGCATTTCATTTGTGCTTGTGTTAATGCAAAGATCTACATGTAATATCTCTAGAAATGTGAGAGCTGGCCCAAAGTTGACTACAGGTAGGCCTAGGCCTATCAAATCATTAACAGTGTTTATAATTACAAGCATGAAATCAGTTCACCAGCTTTGAGGGCAAGGCCATTCTTAAATTATTGTATTGTTGACATGGTTAATGTAACAAAAGTTTTAAGCTTTTAAAACATTTTAAAGTTTTAAACCTTTTGAAAAGGCCAGTTTTAAACATATAAACTTAAATTGTAGCATTTTGGT
Organism: Acanthaster planci; assembly: GCF_054643075.1. NCBI lineage: Eukaryota > Metazoa > Echinodermata > Asteroidea > Valvatida > Acanthasteridae > Acanthaster > Acanthaster planci. The sequence continues at coordinate 15,754,755 of NC_141788.1, forward strand.
TTTTACTTGCCATTTCTTGTACGTGTTCTGTACGTGTAGTTTTGTATTGTTGTGGTTTTTTTTTACTTCCATGCATTTGTCTTTTTATGCGTGTATGAACTCTGTGTTCTGTTTACACCTGCTTGTCTGCACCTGAACCAATGTGCGAGCATATTCCTGTGGATGGTTTTGCACAGTACAGGAAGATGGTGATGATGATACATGTCTATCTGCTGCCAAAAAAGTTTGACCTGCCTGATATTTTTCTCTTTTCCAGCTCTTTGGAAAGGATTTCAAATACTTGTTCTTATTGTGTTCCCCGACTTTGGTCACCTTAAGTTATACCCAATATTGGAATGTGACTGTGTTGAAATGAGAAACCTTACCACAAAAGTTTTGTAGTTAAATGGCATACTTAACAAAAATGACTTTTTTGGACTTTTTTACTTTAAAATCTGATAACAAGAATGAAGTAAAAAGTTTCATACATCTCAATCTCACTTGGGAACAACCATCAGAACTCTTGAAAAATTAATTTAGTGCCTTTTACTAAGCATTAAAATTTGATACAGGCAAGAAATAAAATCTTCCACATCATGGCAGTCATTTGCTTTTCATCTTCTGTCAGCTTGGGTTCAAGAATCTGACTGAAATCACGCACAAAGGGTCACCAGCTTGAGGCTGGTTTAAATAGGGGGGAATACAGTATTCATCTGAGATCTGTGGTGCTGTGGTGTAAATTTGCAGTGATAGGAACCCTAACCCTTCAAATGTGACCTGTCCTTATGATTTAATGCATTTACCCCCATTTGCTCTCCAATTCAAGTAGACAGATGGCGCATTAAAGTACATGTTTGTTTTATTTACACATCTTTAATTTGTTTTGAAGTTTCACGTCACTTATCTAGCCCCAGTTCTTTTTGAAATCTTGTAGTACAAACAAATGCCCCCGGGACTGTGATATTTTGTTTGTAATGTGAAACTCCCGCTGTGTTTGATCTAGTCACGGTTGTCCAAGGTCCCCTTTGTGGCGGCAGATGCATATGCAAATAGTCGGGACAGTCTGTCAACTTTGGTGTAATATCCTTGGCCAGGAAGAAAAATAGGTCAAACTGAGTGTGTTTTCTTTTTGGTGCATATGCGATATGTACAGCAATGTAGGTTAATGGATTCTGCTATCATATCAGAATAAGCCAGGTGTTTGGACGGTTGTGTAGCCAAACCTTTCTGGAGGAGTTCTTTGTATAGTTGTGGCCAGTGGGCCTATATGTAATTTGATCAGTCCTCTGTTGCAAGGCACCCATGAACAAACATTAAAATACTCACCATAGTGGGCATACACAATATAGTAATCGAGTAGATTTTGCCAGGAATTTGTCTAATATCTTGTCATAGTTTTGTCGTAGAGTTTTTGAGAACCTCTATTGGTAAGTACAGTATAGCCCTGCATTGCCTGTGCTTGTCACAAGTTGATATCAACTTCATGCTTGGGTGTGTCCCAAACTTTGGCTTCATTTCCAGGTGCGGCTGCAGGCTTCCATTCATCAGCAACTGGCAAGTGATGATAAATGGGCCAGTGATAAGTCAGTTCATAAACATAAGTACTGTATGTAGGATTTATACCATGCAAAAATGTACACCAGACATTAAGTCTGAAACAGGATGTATGGTTTTTTGCTCCAGGACAGATAATTTGGTCATTTTTTTAATGATCTTTTTACTCCCAGCGTACTGAAGCTGCCTGGTCCACCCCCTGCTGCGGCCAACCGCAGCAAGCTAACCAGCCAGGCCAGCCAGAGCCGGCTGATCAACCCTGCCAGCAAGGACCGCAGCTTGGCGGTGGGTGGGGCCTCCCGCACCACGCTGACCTCCTCTAGCCGCAAAAGCCAGCTGGCCCTGGACAGCAAGACCGAGCAGCGTCTCGGAGGGAAGATCAACGCCATGATTCAGGTGAGGCAGGACCGACAGGGTAAATGTATCACATGTGTACATGTAGGTGTCAGATTTCACCCAGGATCACTACACCAATTTGATGCTGATCCTCTGCGGCCTCATGTGACCATGCAAGTCCATTGCCCTTTCCTGGGGAAGTTAGTGTTATCCTGCCAATCCATCTCAGAAGTTAAAAGGTATAAAAATTGACCTTTTTAATAGCAACATGCACAACCAATTTTGATATTATTTCCTTATAAAAGTATTTTGCATTTGCATTATTTCTAATTAATCAGGGTTAATCAGTATTCTTCATGAACCCTAACAGTCCCAAATCCTCCAATTTCAATACGATTCTTACATACACCCTTGGGGATAAGGGTTAATAAATGTTTTTCATTGATTTTCTAATTAACCTCCCATAAAAGCAATGTTTGGAACCCTTGTAGACCTAAGTTGTAATGACATCATGTTTTGTTAAACGGTAAACGTTTTGTTTATTTTCTATCAATTCCTTAAAGATCAACCAATATAAATCAGGAAGGTACATATGATGGTCATTTATTCTTTTGAATAAGCTTATTCTTGATTTGAATTTTCACTCGTGACCCATTTCAGCACTCTTTTCAATTCTCTGTTTTTCTTGTGCATCAGGTTTTTGACGAGGGAGGCAATGATGTCACCCCCCAGCCTCTGCTCATCGTCGACCCCAACACCGTCAAACACAACCAGAGTAAAATCTTCGGCAGTGGTGGAGACTCCAGCGGTGGCACGGTAAGCTTGTGGGCCCCTGACAGAGGTCTTTCAGCTAGGCTGAACCTGGGTAGATCATAGGACCACACGGAGCAGTCGCTGATTGATGTTTTCAGGATCAAGCCGGGCATAAGCTGTGCCCATTCAAACAAACCTGATGTAGAATTTTTCTGACCAGTGCACAGGGGCAGTAATGTTGGAATGATTCACATCTGTTCATGCTGAAAAAAGTTTACACCTGCATGGGTACAAATTTAACCCCTTGAAGTCGGGACTTTTTTTCTGAAAGCCGACTCCGAGAATTCTAGCCTCGCTTGACCACAAAGGCCACCTGCCAAATTCTCGGTTTGTGGCCCTGTGTGCTCTGTACATTTTTATTTACACAGTGAAAAGGCTCATTGTTCAGTGGTATGCGGCTCTACTCACGCTTCCACATTCCCGTTGCCTCTTTTCAAAGTGGGGACTATTGCGAAGCTGGTGATTATGATGCAAAATCGGCCTTTTCATTACTTGGCAACACACAAAGGCCAATTACCATATATACAAGAGCCAGGGTATGCCTTCTTTCACTGTGTTCGCTCGAGCGTGGGCCGAGAATAACAGCTGAAAAGTGGGCTGCGGGATCTCAATTTTTACAGCGGCTTTTACCGCTTCCCGGTGAGAAGGGGTTAAAGTTCATCTGTCAACATGTATACCTTGATTACTATCTTGACCTGATTCAACCTATGTCAATTCTTGTGTTTACTCTTTAAACAAGTTGTGCCCATGTCACTTCAACAAATGAAGTTTTAAAAACCAACTGACTCATTGCATCTTCTGTTTTACCAATCTCATCATCTTTATCAAACCTGTCAGTCCATTCCTCACAGTGTTTTAACAAAGTACTCTCTGCTCTAATTTCATGCATCTGACCTCCTTAGTTTCTGCATGATTAAATCCCTTCAGAGAGTCTATTTATTTATACAGGGGTTAAGTTGAAGGAGTAATATAAACTCCTGAGAGCAAGTTAAGACACAATTTCATTTGTATCCTTTGGAGAAAGAAAAGAATTTCAATGAGTATTTGTACAAGTACCGCATTGCACCCTAGTACATGTACGTCAGCTCTTGTAGCTGAAATGGCATTTTTCCTGTGACCACCGGCCGGTAATGTTGTCTTGAACTGTTTGAGTTTGTTGTTTGTAGCCCACAGACCTGATGTCTCAGGCATCAATCTACCAGACTGGCAACACCAGCTTTGCTGGGCCATTCACAAGGTATGCTTCATATTTCAAAGTAACACCTAGGAGCATGGTATCATGTACATCATGATATGAAAGAAAAGGGTAGCCTTTGTGAATGTATTATTTGGAAATGTTTTCAAGACTATTGGCCCTGTCAGAACTGTGACCCCCATTTGATATTTCAATATTGGCCCTATAAGCGTACTTGTGCCTGTCACAGTGAATTTTGACTCTTCAACTGCATTTGACCAAAGATCAGTTTGGTACCAAAGCCCTTTTTTTTTATGTCTGTGGTGACCGTGGCAACTGGTTGAAATGAAATTTCTCTGGGCTGTTTTTCTGGTGTTTGTAGATCGGTGTTTGGAACCAGTATGACCCAGTCCAGTCGATCGGCCGAGTCCTTCACGGATGAATTTGCTGAACCTGCCGCCGCCACCGATATCACCACTGGTCTGGGAGGTATGCTGATTGCCCAGTGTGGCCAGTTTTAAGAGTTATTCAAAGCTTAGAGGGTAGCTGCAATCAGATTTCCTGATGATGCCAGTTGAACAGCTGAATTCAATTTGAATTCTTCTCTCTATAGATTTACGTTTGTTTTTTGGGGCAATCATGTCTCCTTCAATTGCATTTTCTAGCGGCGAGCTGTTGCACTTTTATTTTAGGATACCTGTCAGAATGTTATCTAAGCGTCCGGTCTGGATTTAGAGTGATTTCTGCATTCAACAAAACTGACATTTTACATGCTACTTTTCGCCACAGGTCGTAAACATTCACTGGAATAATGCTAGACACACAATTCAAGTTTGCCCACGACTTGTTATTCTAAGAAGATGTCCAAACGTCATGAATTATTCAGGAGGATCATTACATTAACAAAGGCACAGGACTGCCTCATTAACTTGTCCATGCGTGGATGAGTAGCACTGTGAAGTTCGGAACTAGTTTGGCCCATAGCAATGGCCAGATGTTTGCGAAAGTTTGCGGACAGTTGGCGGATTCATTTTTAAGCCCAGGCCTTAAATGAAAGAAGAGACTTACAGAAAAGTCTCAGGAACTCCGGACATGAGAAAGAGGCAATTACATCCACGAGCTTACTCAGTAAACATGAAATTGTTCAGAATTGTTTACCTAATTCCAAAAGGTTATATTCTTGTTTTCCAATAACCTGACCTAGTAATTTACTTATTTTAAGACATTTTTTATACATGGAACCATGTGAGAGTAGGTTACAGTTTTAAATTTAAAATGTATTGTTATCGCACCAACAAATGGTCACAGATTGATATGGCTCATTGAATAGAGTGGGTATTTTTTTAACCCTCGTAGATGTCCAAACGGAGAGGCAGATCGAGAAGGAAGTCCTGACCGAGGAGGACTTGGACAAGGTGGTGACAGTCCAGCTGACCGAGACGGACACCATCTGGATGCTGGACCTTCCGGCTATCTGTCTGTCGGCGGAGAGTGACGAGGCAGTCAAGGTCAAGGAACGCAACGAGAAATACAAAGAGGTGAACTGACTGAGACATTACAGCCTTGCCCTAATCTTGTGCCAGAGCTACATGTACATATAGTTTTCTGTTTGCAAATGCACGGGAACCGTATGCCTGTTTTGGCCACAGCGTGGCACTCCATAAGCTGATGTCAAATAAGAATTGTAATTAGAGGCATGAAATTGAAACTTCGTCGAAATTGATGTAAAATGAATTGTGGATGTACAGTCAAGGTGGTTACCATTTGCCATCCAACCTGACAAAGACTCAGAAGTCATCCAAGCTCCTTTTGTGTTACAGGCATTTTGGACACAGTGGAGGTGTCAAATTTTGAGGAACGATTCCTTATGTGACTACGGTAAAACCCTGTTAGTTACAAACTGTCCTCCTCGGGGGCCCTTGGGGAGAAGACAATGAAGAAAGGTTCAGTTTTAGAGGTTGGAGGAAAATCATAATCCAGGGGATCCCACAGAATCAGACTAAAAACCCAATCCACATCAGCCTGGATGGGATTTGAACCCCAGGTAAACTGAGGTTGAAGACGCGGACTGTGCAACCATCCCAACCAGACTAACTGTGATAAGACATGGATGATAGCTTTGGTTTCAGGCCTTGTTAGGAGAGAGTTTTTTAAGTTGGTGTTTGGATCAACTGACCTTCTAGATTCAGATCTGGAAAAAGTTAATTTTTTTTTTTTAATTTTGAGAAGTCTTAAATCCGCCAACCAACAATTTACTGATATTAATGTAAAAGAAAATTATTTTTTGCTCCGCTGTCTGACTGACAACAAAGTCCCCGATTTCAATTTTGTAAGCTTTAGTCCTCAGCAGCCAGTGCTAGTTGTAAAGCATTTGTTTTTCTTGTGACCATAGAAAATACTTTTATTTCGGGGTTTTTTTTGGTCCCGTCCTCCTTATAAATTTGTCTTTAAAAAATCTCGCCTTATATTCATTGGGTTATTGGAGGTGAATTTTTCTACACCCCTTGCAAGGTTTGACAAGTTTGCATCATTTCTCTTCCCTTCAGCTGTGCAAGAGTCGGGATGGTAATGACCGATACGCTGAACGTGGCATGCAGACATTCAATGAGCATCCCAAGAATAAGGACGTACAGACAATGAAGATCACTCACAATGTAAGCCATGAGATTTGTGCTTTTGTAATGCATGGGCTAGTGTGGGCTTTTTCCCAGTGGGTTGTATGAAGAGCTATGTTTATCTTTGAAATAAACACTGAGTCACTTGAGGTATTTGTGTTGAAAGTTTGTCATCACAGTAGCTGTTCCGCTCATTTTTTTTTCGGAATTAATATTTTTCGTGCTTCCTGCGATCGGGCATCAGGACACCAAATCAGCATTCAGAGTTGATACATCCATTATCTACATCACTCAAAATGCTGTTTCCTTTGTGTTTTTCAGGATACCGGCATCACTGCCACAACTTGGGACATGTACGACACATACGAAGAAATTCAAGCTGAAATAAGGAAAGGTTTGTTGTTTTTACATATCTTGAGAAAAACATGCAAGTTCAAGTGGAATCCCACATTGGAGATGCAGCAACTATTTGTCAACGACTGGTTGATGCTTTCTAGTATTCAGGAGGTTTTGTGGGAAGGTTATGATACCGGACAGAACCAGCTATTAGTTGGCAAATGGTCATGAATCAACTCGGCACTAGATAGATCTTCATGCAGGCTACTCCCTTATGATTAAACTGGTATGTTGTGTGTATACTCATGCATCAGTTGAGCCCGGATATTTGGAGTGCAAAATTTTAATCGTGTCGGACATTTTTTGGTCTTAATAAAACAGATGGAAAGAACAAAAGAATGGGCAAAATTAAACTTGTTTATTTAATCTTCAATCATCAGGAATACTTGATCCAAGCTCCTTTTTTCTCCTTGATTATCCCTGTTTTCCATTTTTCAGCGGAAGAGGAAGACATCATTCCGGAGGAGGTGTCCGAAGATCGTCCGCTCAGCACAGCAGCAAGCACCCTGTCCGTGTCAGAGCAGAAGAAGCGCGCAGCTACAGCTGGACGAGACGGTGGGTGGAAACTTGTTGCAAGTGTAAGCCTGTCGGCCATGGTAGTCCAAAGTTGATCTGAAAGAAGCCCCCGGAAAAGTTTGGATAGGGCTGAGATTTCTCCTGTTTCTTGGAATGTGAAACCTGTGTCATACCTCAAAAAATGCCTTACTGTTTTCCAGCTCCAGCTCTGGTCCTTATAACTGCCCTGGCAGCATGGCCGCAACACTTTGGTTAAATGTAAAAAGCTCCTTGGACTCCACAAAATGCGATTCCGATGAACACTGAGCCCAGTTGTGCAGGAGAAGCTGAATATGTCTTATTATATGGAAATTGTTGTAGCTTTTCGTACATTTATATGTGGAGTCTGTCCTAAAATCGTTAGTTGTGGTCCACAGAAAGTTTAACAAGTTCACCCTATTCCAAGTCTCTAGTCTGCCTAGTTGATCACAAATCTCCATTTGTTTAAATAGTTGACAGCCGGTCCAGTCTAATGGCCAGCTCCATTGCCGAGTCTGATGTTGACTCTGAGGTCAAGAGAGACGCTGGAGGGTCCGGGGAAGTGAGCCTAGTCATTGCTGACACAGCCATCCTACAGGTAACGACAGTTTCATGAGATTTGGAAAGGTAGCGTGACTTATAAAGTGAGAGTTGTGAGACATTCTCCTGAGTTCTCTTATGTCTGGTGCAAACATGCCTGATTTGGGGGGAAACATCAACCAAACCCCTGAAAGGCTGACATTGGCTTATCAAAGAAAATAATAATTACAATAATAATTTATTCATTTATAAAGTGCAAATCTCATATATACATGTATCAGCACAACAAACGACACCATTACTAAAGATCCTTGCACTTACACAGTAAGAGAGAAAAGGCAACATCAAATGTTGTCTATTTAGATGCTCCTCCTAAAACTAAGGCCTGCTTCAGGATGGCTTTTTTTTAAAGGTTAAAGCTAGAGAAAACCCTTACTCTTACTTAAAATGATATATTATTTGCATTTTTAAAATTTTGTCTTCTCTGTCAAAACTTCAAATCAAACTCGGACAAACCTCTTGTGCAATGACCCTGCACTCTCCTCATTGTCCGACAAAAAGCTAATGGTTGCCTTGGCTTGAGGTCTTGTGGATTTTAACAAAGAAATAGATGACTGCTTGGTCTTCTTCATCTGGGCTCGTTGTTCAAATGCATTGTACAATGAAGACATTAAACGTGGTCGAGCCAGTGGCATACAAGGGTGCCTCGGGCAGCCACCAAATGACCCACATCCACCCACATCTGTAAAGAGGAGACAAGAAGAAGCAGTTACAGTTTTAGAGGTTGGACAAAAAACCCAGAGAATAAATTTCTGTGTTAAACCCATGGAATATTAAGGTAGGGACTGAAAACCCAGTTCACACGTGGACTGAACCGGGACCCAAACCCAGGCCACACGGGTGGAGGCCAAGGAAAGAATTACTTTGCCAACCTGACTGCTTGATGTGATATGAATAAAAAAATCACTGATACTCAATAAACAAAATATGTGAAGGGGTGTGCCAGATGTCTCCAAATGACCCGTGATTCGATCTTTACTCCAGTCGGAAGCCTTGAAGAAAGACCTGTTTGTGATGGAGAGAGTGGTCACCCTCAACAACTTCCAGCCTAAGCAAGCGTCATATAGAGGGCTGCCCATTCTGCCTGGTGAGTTTGAAACCTCTGAAAGGTCTCGTACCTCTTGTATCTGTTCATTGTTGTCCCCAGTCCTGCTGCTCCAGGCTACCCCACAACAGACATAAATGACGTCACTTCTCTCAGATTAAGACAATTAAGATTTGTCCTGATTCTCATGATTGGAAACTGTGACCAGGCCGTGACGCCGGGTCGCCTGTAATAGAGATATTATAGAATTTACTTGGATAAGTTTAACTTCAGAAAGAATTTCTTGCCAGGTCATTTACAGGTACATGTATTTGGTATTTGGTTCAAGCATTTTCTGTTATATGGAAATGTTTCCCTTTGTGTTTTACTCTGCATCAATAATTGTATATTTTTACTTCCACTGGGGCGGTGAATCCATTTAATTACAGTGTCTATTTTTCTGTCTCATCCCTTGTAGATATTGACCGCATTGTTGAAGAAGACCCTGCGGAAGGCAGCTCAACCTCCGGTGCCGTCAACATCGCCCAGCTTGGACCAAACCTGGACCGGCTCTGGGCTTACAACTGCAGTTTGACCAAAGGCCGTAATGTCAGCTCCATGTCCTGGAACAAGCTCAACAAGGTCCGCTTTGGTCCTTTGACCTCTTGCACCTTGCACTCAACAGTTTGATCTTTGTTTACCCTTAGTTTACCCATGGGAGAGACACAGAAATGTTGGGTTTGACCATGGCAATGATCTCAACAGCTGCGATCGTGTTCATTTTGACAGAATTACCGGGCATAATAAGTGGACGAGGCACAGTATTCGAAGTTTTACAATGCTGAATGGAAAACTGTAAAAAAAAATCTGTTAGCTTCACAAGTCCAAAGTTGAGATCACAAAATGAAGGCATAACAAGGCAAATAAAGCAGAAAGAGTTTTTGTCTGTCTTCAACGTACATTTTTCTTTCTTCAACCCTCCCCCCCCAAAAAAAACGACCTGTAAAGCCAACAACGTGTACATCTGCATTGGAGAATAAGATTGTAAAGCATGTAGTATTGCAGATACGCCATCCCACAGTTGACATTGCTTGATTTGTATTGCGCCCTCACACAACAATGAATTGTCAGAGGGAGTCTTTTGTGATTCTCACAAGTAACAGAAAAAGGAGACTGTAGTTTTATATTAAAAATGAAGTGGTTTGTTACGGATAATTTTTGTAACTAGGCATGCATGTTGTTTCCACCTTCAGCTTTTAGTGTTGTCTTTCTCCTCAGGATCTTCTAGCTGTTGGCTATGGTCAGTTTGGCTTCACCGAGCAGAAGGGAGGTCTGGCCTGCTGCTGGTCACTGAAAAACCCAGAGGTTGGTGGAAAATGTCCGCCAAATGTGCTTTATTGAAAATAAACCTTGGTAGTTGATGACAGAAAGAAACAGTCACTAGGCTGCTTTTTTCTATGGTGCACATCATTAACCACTCCCTGCCGGGCGACCCTTTTTCGAGTACATAGGCTTTATATGCAGAGCCCGGGAGCCCGGAACTGGGACGAAAGAGTTCGGCCTCATGACAAAAGACCGTGCTCAGCACAAAAGACTTAGCTGCTGGGCATTACCGACATTTTTTCCCTCTCAATAGTGGAGATAATCCAGCCTTGTTTTGAAACAGTATACCATGGTTTGAGGCATTTCGAGCGAGCAGATTACCACCAGGGACAAAAGCTCTCCACCGCTGCAGCGATGAGCCACATAGCACTGCTGTACGCTAATCTGGCCCCTATTGAAAAGAGGTCAGCAGTGCACTGTGCCGGTTTCAGGAGCAAAAGAATCTTTCGCAACACTGCACAATCTGGACCCTTTTTCCAAGGCTGCAGGCCTGGCTGAAATATTCAGGAGTCAATGAATTTTACCTGTCAGCTTTAGAATGGTGCCCAAAGAGTCCTTCATTTTGGTATAAACGGCCATTAAATGAAATGGTGAATTTTTGAAGAATTTTGAAAACGGAAAATCTTGAAAATGAGCCGGCATCTTGTCCTGCTCAAGAAAAATCCACCCGGCAGCAAGTGGTTAGGGACCTACCATACAGGCCCCGATTCAAGTTAATCAGCCCCGTTTGATCCTTTAAATATCCTGATGGCACAAGCTACCATCGCAATCATTGTTAGCAGGGAATTATGTTTAACAAAGACTCTTTGAAGAAGTTTTAAAAGAAATTCTTAATACATTACATCACCTTAATCAACCCCATAGATGCTCTACTAGCAATAACAGACCAATTGCCAACAAAAAGAAGAAAAAAAGACCAATTGCGACATTAGCTATACATATTCTTCATTAACATTCAGTGTTAAATTTACGAACGTTTTGTCAGATCTTGGTCCCAAAGTCATCCTCTATACTTGAAATGTATCCGTGTGTTCCTTCATGTTCTCAGGCAGGTCATTGTCATGGATTATGAAGTTACTGCTCGCAATCTTCAACTACATTCAGGGCAATTACCATGTACAATTTGGCTGTGTTTCTCCATTCAGTTTCCTGAGAGAGTCTTTCACTGTGAGTCTGGAGTGACCGCCATGGACTTCTCGGCAACCAATCCAAATCTCCTCGCGGTATGGCCGTCTTTTTCAGTTACTGTGTGGTGTCTGTTCCCTTGCCCATGTTACATGGGAGTATCCCTGCGAAGTATCAGTGTCGCCCTGTGTTTATCGCGAGGCATTCTCAGAGCTAGATGTAAAAAAAAAATGGTTGGATCCACTTTGTAAGTTCTGGCTTTACTAATGAAGTTGGGCCAGCATTGTGGCCCAGTGTGTAAAACTTTAAATAATTCCTGCAGTCTAAGGCCGTGTCCGAAACGGGCTTCCAGAGCTAGGTCTATTGTCTACGTGTCTCCACGTACTTTCAATGGAGTGAAGACCTAGACCTAGCTCTAGACAACAGATTCGAATGCAGTCTAAGAAAAACTTACTTCATGAGTTGTTGGAGTCAGAGCAAGCGACTCGTATCAAATTGTAATTCTCAATCAAGGCGTACTTAAAAGAAGAGGTGAAGTAATTCTCTAAGGCTTTAACTTGATATGGACTTGAAACAGATGCAGTAACTCAGCCGAGGGATTTAGTTGTAAAAAAAAAAAAGATGTAAGGTCCAGTATGTTTTTATGAAGTAGTTTTTTGTCCTGTTTCTGCAGATTGGTATGTATAGTGGCATGGTCGCCATCTATAATGTGAGAGGAAATAACAACACGCCAGTGCTGGATAGCTAGTAAGTATGCAACAAATGCATTATTTAGTCAAGTTTTGATCATAATGCCTCGATTCATTGAGTATTTGAAGCAGTGTTGCCTCATAAGACAGACTTTATGGTGTGATTTTGTGTCGCTTCAGTGAGAGCCATGGTAAGCACTCGGCCCCCGTCTGGCAGCTGAAGTGGATCGACAAGGAGAAGGGGGCATCGCCAGAAGAAAGAGGGGAGTTGCTTATATCCATCTCCACGGACGGCCGGGTCACACAGTGGCAGATCAGAAAGGTGGGGAATCTAATCAGTAGACCTACTTAAACATTGGAGCTGCTACTAGAATCTTCTTAACACTGACCGTCCCCGTTTTGGGAGGTCACACTGCAAAAACATTGCAGTGTTTAGGTGGGACCTATAATGGTGGAATTTGCTGTTAATGTGAGGGACTCCTGATCAGGTGGGAACTGTTTCTGTGGTGCACTCTGTGATATGAAAAAATTTGGACTTAGCACAAATTCAGTGTGTAATTGGTTGTACTTCCCTGCAGCAAGACTTCAAAAAGTGCAACTTTATAAACTCCAGTAATGCTCAGAGACACTCCGATCAACCCATTTGCCAGCCTAGAGAGTGTGAGGGTCAAATTGGCCTTGAATGACCTCTGCTGACAGACCAAAGACAAATTGTGACCATTTCACCTTGTAGTAGTATAAGTGGCCACCATACAGCTAACTAGCAATAGAGATTAAGGTTGCACATATGTTTGCATGCGACTTGACTTTCCTCAAGCCTTGGCGAAGATATATGGAGGTATGCGTGGTACAGTTTCAAGGCACTGTACAGAATGGTTTGTTGCAATCTGTCTGGGATGTCGATGCAGGGCTTTGAGTGCGCAGATCTTATGAAGCTCAAGAGGGTAGCCAAGGCTACTAAGAAGCAGAAGGAAGGCAAGGAGACCAAGAGCGAGGGCTTCATCTCACGCCAAGCCTCAGGGATGTGCTTTGACTTCAGCCCAAAAGACCTCAACATGTGAGTGATCAAGACATGATTAAAACGACAGTGGGTACAAGCTGTAGAAAAACCGAAGGGCTGTCAAAAGATCTTGGTTCATCAGAATTTTGTTATTGTTGTGTTCCTTAGACTGTCAAATTCCTGAGACGTCAAATGCTTCAGCCCTGACATTGCTGATACTGTCAGAATTCCTGATAATGTCAGAATCTAAAAAGTGTCAAATTCTTCAGAATTGACATTCCTCAACTGACTGATTCCTCCTATTGTCATATTTCTTGGCCAACAAATTCCTCAGGCTTGTAAATCCTTGAGATTGTCATATGAGATTGCCATATAGTGTCAAATTTACCTGTCAAATTCCGCGGATGTCACAATCTCCACATAGTCAGTTCTCCACCAACTGTCAAATTTGTCAGACTGTCAGATTCTCCAGAACTGAAGTCAGTTGCATGAGTGTAACAAGTCCAGATTATTTTTTAAGATGTTTGCTTGCTTTTAATTTGACATCAGATATTTGGCAGGCACAGAGGAAGGTCATATCCACAAGTGTTCTTGCTCCTACAATGAGCAATACCTGGATAGCTTCTTTGGACACACAGTGAGTTTATCCATGAAGACCTTGCTTCTTATTTCTCAGTTTGAATAGAAATTTGAAATCTTTGTTTTACCGATAATATTTGAATTAATTTCTAAAAGTACCTACCTCTTTTAATTGGAAAAAAGGAATTTTCTTGAAAGTTTTCGTTCAAATTTAAATTTTTCCAAATTTCACAGGTTAAAAAGCAAAAACCTGACACTTTGAGTAATGATGATTTGTATCCTCACATGTCAACTGATCATTTGAGTTTACTATTCTGTTCCAGGGACCAGTCTATAGAATTGAATGGTCACCGTTCCTACCAGATGTTTTCATCAGCGCCAGTGCCGACTGGAGCATACGACTCTGGGTACAAGACCGGCAGAAGCCTGTGTTGAACTTCTTCTCCTCAACTGTGAGTACATATAACCAGCTGCTCTGAATTTCAAGAATTTTTCCCCTGTGAAAGATGCCATACAGGAATTGTAGAGTGCTAGTTGGTATTCAGACGACCCATGAGATGCAAAGGACATGTTTTGAAAATCAACTGGCTAAGACTGTTAAACACATGCTTATCTGTGGGAAAAGGCTTCAGCCACTAGTTAGTGGCTTTCCATAGTGCAAGGAAAGTGTGCTAATTATGCACAGCAGATAGACCTGTGTACTGATGATGCCACACCTTGCTTACATATGTGCTTTCCAGTGGTGTTCAGTGGACCATGTCCACCCCACTGGCTCCTTAGGAACGTGAAAAATGTGTAACGTCATCTGTACGTAGACCTGTTGAGACGTACACAAACCCTTGGCATTTAATACATGCGACAGTTGTACTTTAGGCACATGGTACTTAATTTTTCTTCAGTTATTGACTCCTAATGTTATTTGTCACCATTGGGGATATATATGCACTTAGAATCCATAAAGGAGGTAGTTAATGGAGTTTTGGTTACATGTGAGCTAAACCTTTGTTATGTCACAGTCAGTGACTTTTACATGCCTCACCTGTTGGATTACAGAAAGCTGTCATGGATGTGTCGTGGTCCCCCACATCAGCCACTGTGTTTGGATGTGTTAACGAGGGCGCTGTGGAGATATGGGATCTTGGCACCAACATGTGAGTGTGCGTGCATGATGGTCAAGCAGGTTGAAAGAAACAGACTTGTTCCTAATAATTATCACAAGTTAGTCAAAAGTCTATCACAGGTCAATCACAAGCCAATCACAGGTCAATCACAAGCCAGTCAGAAGCATACAGCTCTCACAGGTCTATCACAATTCACTTTGCAAATTTGAAGTCACGTCACAAGTATTTGAAGTGACATCAACATTCCTTCACAATTGGTGATTGTTTATGCACATAGGAAGTCTTGACTCCTGAGTTTCCTCCTCCTCTTTATGTAGGTTGGACCCAATCATCGTCAATGTACCAGCGCCAGGGGTCAAACTGTCCTGCCTCAAGTTTGCCCTCAACTCAGACGTGAGCATGCTCTCGTAACTTCTGTGCTGTTATTGTGGCATTACATTGATAAAAAATGATTGCCCCTTTTGCACTGTGTGCAGCATGTCCATTTGTGACGTGCATGTAAGAATGCTAGTCTCTGCCCACTTTGCCTTTTACAAGTGGAGCAGTAAAAATTGTTACTCAACAAAGATGATCACTTATATTTGAATGAGTAGCTCTTTCATTGATGGTCAGTGCATCAATGACTTAAAGATTTAATCTTGTTCACAGTGCATCCTTGTGGGCGACAGCGATGGCCAGGTGTCAGTATACCAACTTAGGAACATGCCACCAGTGGAAGACAACCAGGTAAAGCATCATCCAGTAAGCAGTCTTGGAAGTCCTGTTCTGTAGAGAACTTTGCAAGATTCAGAAAGGTTCCTAGAGACAATGTCTTGGGAATTGGGGCTGATTTCGCCTTTGTGTAAGGAGACTGACAAAAAGTAACACAGATGATCAACTTTTTTCCTTCGCTCTCTCCACAGAAAGAGAAGTTGGAAGACCTGATCAAACAAACCCTGGACAGCGAACTCCAGTCTAAGAGGTGAGACCAACATGGACTGGAGGGGCCTCTCACATGGTAGCCATCTTGGTCTAGTTCCTTTTGTTTTTGTGGTCAAACATTAGTTTAAGGTGCCAGACCATTTTGGACACTCGCTAAAGGGACATTGGGAAGCAAATGCATCAACATTCTGATTGTGTGACATTGTGTCAGCTTGCTCTTGCAACCTTAGACAGCTATGGTATTGCCTCAACACAGCTACGTTTTCATCATTCAAGGCCATAAAGCTGGCATGTTTCACATCACCAAAGAGTTAAAGGACAGACTCCTGCGGCAAATTTTCTGGAGGAATGCCTTGTCATAAGATTTCAAGATTCTCGGAATACACAGCGGTGTACAATACCATGACAGTTACAATGCAGGGCTGTCAAGTCTACAGCAGAGGGCATGCGACACACTGCAAGCCCTACTCTCATCATCAGGCTCTAACTAACGTCCTCCTGTGATCTTAGCAATGAACTCTTCCTTCTCTGTTAGCCTAGAAAAACCATTTCTGTTTTGCAATTGAACACTGCTGTGAATACTATCTGGACCCATCTTTTAGCAGCCAGTTGAAATGTGTTTCCACTCTTGAGAATATCAAGACTGATGGTCGACAGATAGGCATCATACCCTAAGTGCCTTGCATCAGCAGAATTGTCATTCACTATTTGAGTCAGTGTCACCAGCCATGGCAGCCCTGGCAATATTACCATCATTATATATTCCAGTTCCGTCCGTTTGCCATCTTTTTTTACAAAGTTTTTGACACTAAACATGTAAATTCTGTCCATTAGTTATTCATGTGTTAATACGTTGTTGAAGACAATCTGACGGTTTTAATAAAAAGTGCCTCTCTGTGATTTTGAAATGCATGCATACATGTCATTTAACATGACGTCGAGATTTTTGTAACCCACCATCCAAAACACTGGCAGATGTCAACGTGGCTTCTGGTGAAAGCTTAGCACACTACCAAAAGTCAATATCTGTGACTGTTTTAACGTTCTGCACAGAAATCCATTTTCCTGCATTACATGTAAATAATTGTCATAAGCAATACTTGTGATAGTGCTATGAAAAAATAACCACCACCTTGAGCCTGGTTTTGGGATAGTGGATCACATTTGGATGGGTTTTATATAACGATTCTGCTTGTTCATTGTAAATATTGTGTGAATAAAGAATACCTTTATATGACAGAGTAATAATAGCATTATGCGTTCTCATTGTAATGAGTGCGAAGAGCGATTACATATAAATATGAAATAGATAAAACCACGGACTACACCGAATCACAGAAGTGACCTCAGAAATTTATCAACAATCTGAATTTCAGAAAATAGCAAATCCACTCGTGCAAACTGTGGACAAATGAAAGAAATCTTTCAAGTATTTCTGAACTAAATTATTTTAATCTCACCAAACGAGAACTCCACACAATCATGACTAAAAACGTAAATATTCAAGTAAACCATTTCTTTGCAATAGTTTAGATCAAACATTTGAATTTTTTTTTAATTGGATGTAAAATGTAACTGCT
This sequence comes from Acanthaster planci, assembly GCF_054643075.1. Classification (NCBI taxonomy): domain Eukaryota; kingdom Metazoa; phylum Echinodermata; class Asteroidea; order Valvatida; family Acanthasteridae; genus Acanthaster; species Acanthaster planci. The sequence continues at coordinate 15,772,178 of NC_141788.1, forward strand.
TGAGAACACCGCCTAAATTGAATTCACCCACTTGTTTTTCAAGTGAAAACTATTAAACAATTTGCTGATGAGTCTTGGAACTCATAGTATAGGCCAAAATAATTCTTGCCCGGGTTTGTTTTTTATGACACAACTACATTGTATTTTACAATTTCTACATGTATAATCTCTCAAAATTCAATACAGCTTAAATGTCCATTTGGATCAAAATTAGACTTCTTCATGCATTTATCACAAAGTTTCTCGGGGGGGAAAATGCATCCCATGTTACATTGTACATGTACATAACCAGGTTGTACACAGTTTTGGACGTCACAGATATTTTCAAGGAAACTGCTTTCCTGATGGATTTTTCAACTTGGGTAATGAAAACAACAGCTGTCAATGGAGGTGTAAGAACTTGTTACATGTGCATAAGGACACTAAATGGCTTCAAGTAAACAGCACCTAATGTATGCATTCTGTGAAAAGGTACAACCTACTGGTTACAGTGTATTGCAAGTAGCATCCATCTTGTGTCCAGCAACTCCAATTAACCAAAAAGGAAGCTGGGACAGCTGAGGTCAACTTTTACATGTATTATATATATCAAGGGTATCTACAAAGCAATAATGCCGTTATGTTTTTAAAAAGTCCTTATGAAATCCAAACTCTGTGATATGTTATTCATCAATTGGGAGACTGATCTCCATACAAACATCACGGTCCCCAAATAACTAACATGCAAAAACTGGAGAAAGTAGATGGAAACCAATGATGTTCTAGCTTTCTGCTTTCTCTTCATCACCCTGAAAATTCAAAAACAAAAGAGGGAACATCATACAAAATTCAACTTCCTATGAAATGCGACTTTTGTTTTACTTTATGGAGTTTGGTATTCAGACGTGAATTGTCCTTGTCCAATAAGCCTTTTGTGAGTAACCTTTGAATAAAATCTGGTACACTGAGTTCTTTAAATTCATGGGAACATAACAATTTGAATTCTCCTAAAAACACTGTTGCCATACCTTGTGATTCGGGGGAAGCTTTAGCTTAGTTACATAAGAGACGCCTTGCAACAATACACTATTCCCAATGGATAAGAAGGGCACAAAGGAACCAGTCCATCCAGAGATGCTGGTCGCTATGCAAAAGCTTGCCCCGAATCACGAGGTATAGCAACAGCGTCTTTAGTCTGGGGAATTAAAATTTTTATGTTTGTGTGCAATCAAATAACTCAGTGCACCAGATTTTATTCAAATTTAACTCGCAAATGGCTTATTTTAGCAACTCAGTGATGCACAACAAATAGTCCCATTCCCTAGAGCCAAATTTCACTTCAAGTCTTTTCAATGTGCGTTCAATGCCTATAAATAGTAATTGTGGTATGCCACAAATTGACTTTGGTCAATTTGTGGCTGAAAACTGTCCAATCACTGTCCCAAAATCTGTGCCACTGTTTCGGGCCTTGTTACAAAAAATGATGTGAAAATGAATCCGCAAGCCTTCAACTCTTCCCTATTAATAGTCTGCTGCATTCAACAATACCAGAGCTCTAAGCAAGCTGAACTGAGAACTACGGTAGCCTGGCCATCACACAGACAAAGTATTTTTGGCTCTCTGATGAAATTAACTGCATAAAACAAGTGTTTCTCACTGTTGAATCTCATAAAGTTCAGCACAATCAAGGTATCAAGTGAGGGGGGGGGAACTGTTATGTTGCAGTTTGGACGATTCAACAGCAGAAATATTACATTCACTGAAGCAAATTTGCAGACAATTGAGGGCAGTAGAATTTTCATATTGTAGCGACATACCAACTTGTTTCATTAACTTTGCTTTCATGTGCATGTATGCAACCAGCCCCCAAATGGTGTCGTTTCACTGCCCTTGAATTCGACCGCCTTCAAATTCAAAGCAGACCCCTCAAATTGACTGATATTAATTACTGCCTGAAAATCTTCTAAAGGAAGCTTGGTAGAATGTCTTGAAGAGAAAAAAAAAACCATGAAGGTGAATTTACTGCCTGAAAACACCGGAAATACAAAAACCCCATTCTTACCGGATAAACTGGTCTCTTGGACGAACAAATCCTCCCTGGGACAGCCTGTGAGAAGAAGAAAAAACAGCTTTAAGTACATTTAAGTTGTATACAAGAGTTTAACCAACACTGCTAGAGCCTCCACTAACTGCAGTTTAATCCTTACTTCTATTTGCACAGCAGTACTTCCAGAAATTAGGGGGTCCAAAAGTGTGACATTTTTGTGTCCCTGTTATGTCTGACCTTTGTTATTTGACATGGAAATACCAGAATAGATTTCAGACTATTAATATTTGTTTGGCAGGTAATTTGCATTAAATCATTACTCTTGGATATTATAAAATGTGTTCTGAACTTATAAAATCCCATGTCATAATTTCTGGAATTACCCACAGTCTAATCACTGTTACAAAAGAACACTGTTAGAAAAAAATCCTGTCAAAAATAAAATTTCAAGAATCCTAATTTCTTGAATTCTTAAGGTTTTCCACTGCTCTTATAACAAAGCCATGGATGTCACCCTGCAACTTTGTTATAACAAAGAGTTGTTACAACAAGAGTTGATTGTACAAGTTTCGGTCAATGTTTATTTCCTTTGATGAAAATTGGATTGGCCGTGGCCAAGTGCAGGACTGAGTTGACACACTAAATTCAATGGGTTGCATGCCAGAAAAGCTCAGAAAACGGAAGCTTTGAGGAGAGGAATCGCGGTGCGTGCTGCTAGTGGCCTTCACCCTCAGGCTCCCACATCTTTCATAATCCATCCGAGGGTGTTGATGGATGTTGCATGAGTAGGGAAGGTGCACATGTACATGCACATGTAGCGGTCAGTGCATGTAATGCTTTACATGACTCTTCATAAAGGAAGATGCTTGGCCAGTCTTAGATGTTCGTTTCAGACCGGGTCAAAAGAACTGATGCTGACAATGCCTTTAAAAGAGAGGGACATTGATAGCATCCAGTCTCCTGTGTCGGTCTTAAACGTTCATAGAAAGCTGGCCACAGCACAGTTATTCCCATAAATAAACACCTTTTGAGTCGCAAAGTACAAACACGTTGGAAAACAGTTATAAAGTTCAAACAGTTTTTCTAACGGTTCAACAGTTTTAACTCAGTTTCAACAAACACCCCTCTAGCCATATTCCTTTCTTGTAAACAATTGCCTAATATAAAGATTGGAGAACGCACGGTGTGTACTTTGTACATTGAGCATTATTGTTCTCTGCCTACCGACACTTACAGCAACGTGATACTTGACGACATAATGCACGACCCATGCGGGTAGGACTATGACAGTAAATATACGTTTCATCTTGAAGATCCCGTAGAATAGCCTGTAACCCTGTAAAATGAAGACAAACAAAAAGGAAACAGTTGGACCAAAAACAGTTTCAAAATATGCAACATCTTTAATGCCACCCCTTTTACATAGCCTCAGTGATGGTCAGTCACTGGTCCTGGACAATGTACACGTATCCACCATCTTCCTTGAAGAAATGTAGTGGCTGGAAGATATTCAAATAAAGAGCAACCTCCAAGACACTACTTGCTGAACTGCAAGTCACTACTCCGCTTGACATGTGGTCATTTGTGTTTACACAGGGTCGTGACGCTATCTGTTTTTTGGAATCGGGCCTCTGAGGTAAATTACCAGACATGCAAATTCCAATCAATTTTCAATCAATTTTTCCCATGAGAGCAGCTGTGAGGTACCTATACCTCTTGAAAATGGTGTAACGGTGGTTTTTAAACCCATCGTTTTTGAAAAATCTGAGTTTTACTCACCGATCTTGACCATTTTCGAGGGGGGGTTGGAATCTTGTTTTTATCGCACAACCAGCCTAGCTGTGTGACTGGACTGATACCGCTAGGACGCGCGACATGCACTGCGCTAGCTGTAGCGGTGTGGCTACACCCTCTGCCTCAGAAAGTGGTCAAATCGACATGCGGAGCTAGCTCACCCACTGGCCTGTGGCCAATGTTGCATGTACACCTTGTGGTGCAAACAAAGTGTATGGTATGGTACAACTGCCCTCAGATAGAAAATGGGAGATTGGTGAGTAAAAATTCAGTGTTTTCAAGAAATGGTCAGTTTTATGATCTAAAAACCACTGTTACCCTGTTTTCAAGAGCTCCATGTATACATCATGTACATTGTAGGTACCTCAAGGTTGCTCTCACAGGAAAATTCAATTAAAAAGTAGAATTTGCGTAACCAGTAATTTACCTCAGAGGCCAGATTAAAAAAACATATACATGTAGCACTGCTATCCTGTGTAAACCAAGATGGCTGCATAGTGCAAGTCACACAGGGTTATGACTTGTAATTCGACAAAGTAACAAGACACCAACAAACCAATGCATAACTTCTAACTTTTCTCTGTCTTAAACTCATGTTTTTTTTAGCATTTCTGCAATGGCTATGACTGACCAGACAATTTTCAACCCTTACCCCCAGGGTGTATGAAAAGTCATACTGAAATCGGAGGATTTGGGACTGTTATACACGTAGCTCTTTAAACTAAGATCAAAGTGTTTTCCACTACCCCCTGCTCACTTGACCCACGAAACATTCTAAATGGGCCTAGGCCTACCATCTCAGTACCCTGTGGAATTTACTGGGATTGTGAGGACCCCATTCGTAAAACCTTTTAGAACAGCCTGGCATATCATTTGGCTTACTGGACTCAGTATTACAAAATACGTACATGTACATGTAGTAGTCTGAGCCTGAAGGACCTAGCCCTACAAATTACTACTTCTGGCTAGGGCACTTCCATTGTTACTCGTACAGAGAACAAGAAAACCGTGTATTCATAGTGCCACAGCACTGTATGGTACATTGTGTTATCTATTGTATTTTATGGCTTCAAAGAACAACGTCATATCCTCATACAAGCGAGAGCGCTGTATGCTACATTTTACCACTAAGTGGTAATTTTTAGTATCATGTAGGGTTAAAGATTTGGATTTGAAGGATCTGTAGGGTGGATGTTGGGAAAAGAGGGCAGGGTTTTGAGTTTTGAGGGAAATTGTGATGGGAAACTGTGTTTTAACACATGACACGTGGTGGATTCAAATTTGCAGGGCTGGTTTATCAGTAAGAAACTCACATTTTCTCACAATTAATTCAAATTTCCAATAAATAGGGTCAGCGCAATAAAGAGAGTGCAGTCTTTGGTTTTGGGGGACTGACCAGTTTTACAAGATTAGAATGACAAAAAAATGGGGGGGTCCTCAAATACACAATCCCCAAATTGATCCATACAGTAATCCATACACGCAAAAGGGATTTCATAGAAGGCGTTTTCGCGGAGTCTCCACTTATTGGATTGACCGTTGTGGGGCCAAGGATACTGAAGGAGTCCAGTAGACTGGCCCCAGTCTGGGGCTAGCCTACATGTAGACTAGGCCTACTTTGAGAACTCAAAGTCACCACTCCGTCATACTCCATGTGACTTTGACTTCAGCCAACACGGTTTACATGGTGTCATAACGCTATGTGGTTTTGGAATCAAGTTTTGTGGTGAAATGGTTCACAGGTGTAAGAAAGCTATTAAATCAAATTTTCCCCAGTAAGTAAACCTGATCAATCTACATGTACACCTCTTAAAAAATGGGATAACGAAGTTTCAGAGCATGAGATGGAGTATTTTTTTGTAATGAGATTTTTGCTCACCAATTTCTCGCTTCCACCCGTTGACTGTCGCTCCGTTCATGCCATTCGTGTTTATCAGCCTGCGCATGCGTTGAGCCCACCAATGACTGCGCTTACTCTGCATCTTGGTTCGACAATTTTTGGCGGCAGAGGATGACATCTTGTATTGTTTTCATTGTTTTCAGGTTTTCCCCTGTCAGTGACAGGGGAAAATTTGATTTACAGTGTAATAGCTTTCTTGCACCTATGAACCGTTTCAACACAAAAATTCGATTCCAAAACCCCATAGCGTCACAACACCATGTAAACTGTGTTGGCTCAAAGTCACATGGGATATGACAGAGCAGGGGGAAGTGACTTTGATTTCTTGAAGTAGCCTAAGCCTAAAAAGTGCAGGCAAAATAGAACATTCTTTGCATGGGGATTGTATACTTGGGCCCCCCCCGAGTTTTTTGTCATTTTAATCTAGCAAAACTAGTAAGCCTCCCCCCCCCGGCAACACTTTTCTTATTTCGCAGACCCTATTTTTTTAGGAAATTTCAAATTGTCAATTGTGAGAAAATATGACTTTCTTACTGATAAACCAACCATGTGTTAAAACACTCACAGTTTTCCCTCATAATTTCCCTCAAAACCCTGCCCTCTTTTCACAATATTAATCCTAACCTACACTAGTTAGATGTTGAAGTCAGAAATAGCATTGAAGCCCAAACCCTTTCATTTATGGAAACCAGTAGGTGGGGATAGAGGTATTTTTGGTAAGTCTTTGGAATTTTTGAGAATCGTTTATCTTACAAAATGAACGTGCGTGGAGCGTTAGTATGATGATCCCATCCTAAATCGTAAAAAAGGAATACTAACGCTCCACTCAGTGGAGCAAACTTTATAAATTATAGGCCCCTAGTCATATCTCCGAAGGTGAATCCAAAACTAAAATGTAGCTCTCCCTTCTAGGAACAGGGTCCCAAAATTAATCCCCCTTTCCGTGGCATCTTTAATCTATATATGAAACAACGATTACTCAAATACATTTAACGATAAACATGGACAGCCAACTTTCGCCGTACTGACCGTGGCTTCGTTGAGCGGCCAAAGCAGATTCCAAAACGGTTGCCGTATCGCCCTCCATAACCTGTTCGGTTTAACAGGGTCGGGCCGCGGTTCGTACGACTCTAAAACCTGGTCAGCCAAGAATGTCCTCCGTCTCAACCTCTCCTCTTTGATCCAGTTCTTCAAGACGTGGTCATTTTGGGCCCAGGCCGGAACTTGTGGCTTCGTACCGGCGGGGGGACGGAGATCGATTCGTGACTTCGCCAGTGGTGGACAAGCCGCCATGTTGACTGACTGATACTACCACTATGCTGACGGTAACCGCGCGAGGGCGCTGTAACTTTTTGTATGTTGCCTATTTGTTTTGAGATCGCGTGCACGTAGCTAGTTCTGGTCAAACATCTAGCGACGCGGTGTTGAATTAGGTCGACACGACGCAAATGAAAAATAAAGAAATTTAATTTTGCCGATTTCTTTCACCGGAAAACCTTTAAGTTAACTCACACATGTTAACAAAAAGGCACGAAAAACTTCATTTTCATTGGTTGCTCGAGGTAGCCATGGAGGTACATTGCTCTACACCATGGGAACGAGGCTGGGGGCTTCACGATAGCGCTAGGGAAGAGAAGAGCAAGGGTACTCGGTGCATTATGGCACGTATACAGTGGTGTACAGTACATATATGAATAAGAATAGCAACATGACCCACAATACCGTGCGTGTCCGAAGCCATAACGTAGTTCCTTAGCAAAAATTTGAATAAAGCATTTGCCCTTCCCACATCCAATAGTTTATAGGCTTCTAAACTGAGATATCCAACTGAAATTTACTCATTGAAAACACTTTGAACATAAAGTGTTCTCTCTGAAAGGATAATCACAGTTTTGCTCACGAATATGGAACTTTGCATTATTTTAAACAGCAAAAAGACATCAAAGCACCTTTTGAAATAGTATGAAAATCAAACAAGGATGATTGAAACACAAAGGTGTATAGGCTGGTAGCAAAAAAATCATTGCGCTTGTACATGGTGCCTTGTGGGGTACCGGAACAATGGAAGGGACCCCATAAGGCCAGTTTTGATCCTTGTGGGGTACTAAAGTGGTACCCCACAAGAATTTCACGAAGTAGACATTTCAAATTTACTCACTGGCAAAAAGGAGGAATTTTCAAGTGTCATTCATCCGTCGCAAATTGAAGTGTTTCATATAAGGGACACACGGTCAAAATTTCAACTCAGGAAACTGAATTTGGTTGAAATGGCAGTGACTTGGAATTTTTTTCAGTCTTGTGTGGGCGTTTTGTACACGAGAACAAAGGAAATGACCCAACAAGTATACATATGTAAGGATGGGTGGATGAACCCTTAGGACTCATTGCGTTTGTAAGTTGGAAATACATTAATAAGAAAGGAGCCATGCACCCACGGTTCAGTGACAGTATGGTGTTGGTAACAAAACTCATTCGTCTATTATCGATCCAACAGTCAGCTCTGCCAAGCTAATAAGTTGTCATTGTGTATGATGACATCATCTTTAGAGTGATGAGCACTATAGGAGGCTTCTGGACGGGGCGTACTTTTGTTATAATGAGTTACTTTATATCACATATATTGCTTTATGGGAAAGTATTTTTATGTATTGTCAGTGTAAATGTACTGTTTGAGACGTTTCTTCTTTTGTTTCCTTTTCTGTCTTTGTTCAACATTTTTCATCATAACTGTTCACGTCTACGTGACGGAGGAAATGTTCTTTTTTTTTTATTTTCCCCCATTTTAGACGAATTGTTTCATGATGTTAGAACCAACTCTCCTCAAACTTTTTGGTAGAGTTCGCCTTCCACAATTTCAAAAAATTACCTCTTAAAATTAAGGGAAATATCCCGAAGCCCAAAAGGTGAAACTATGAGGGGGATGCCCCCCCCGAAGCCCGTGCCCCCTCCCATTTGAAATCTGTGAAAAATCTCCCCTGAAATGCGGCCACAGCTCATTTTCTTGAGGTGCCCCCTTGAAAAAAATGACCTAGTTACGCCATTGCAAAGCCAATGAAAAACCAAGTTTCCTGGCTTTCTCAAGATACCCGCTTCACTATAAACTGCTCGAACAAACGAATGTGTTCGCACTTTCAGTAAGTGTCACAGACCTCACGGACATAACGGGCAAAATGGTGAAACACTGAGCTTTAATTGCCTGCCCACAAGCGAACAACACACGTGTCTACGTAAGCACCTGCGCATGACGTCTCTTTCGACTCGATATTGGTTGCATTGTCAGGGTGCAACGAAAAATGGAGGCCGCCAATAACAACGCGTGCGAAAACGCCAGCTGACGTACATATACATTCTTGGTATCGTTTCAATGGCATACTAAGTGCACATTTCTGTAAAACCAAGTGCTACTCTGACGATCAGTGGTGATCTCTGGAGAATGGTATATTTTTACCTTGTTTATGTATGGTAGCCCACAACGCAATAGTTTTCCGAAATAATGCAATATAAAATATATTATACCTGGAAATAATGGGCCTCCGTATCAATGGTATCAAACGCACAGAGGAAAAAAGATTATCAGCCTGCAGACTTTCAGTATCTTGAAAAGCCGGGGAAAGACACGCGAACTCAGTGGACAACTAGGTGTTGACTTCTTAGATAGTAAACTTGTTGTCAGTTTAATCGTGGTTTAAGGGTTTAAGTTTTTAAAATCCCTGCCTAATATGTTAACGCATGGCCAATTCGGCAAATATTCGAATGGTGGTATCAAAGAGGCACGTTCGGAAGAAAATGTGCCTCTATCTTTTTCTGTGACGACAAAATTTGCATCATATCCTAGTTGAGCCCTATAGCTGCCTCTTTTCCAATGGGAATCCTCTTACTTTTCTGACCGATTCTTAAATCTCAAATCCCCGTTCCTTGCTGTCTTTTGAGGTCCGGCGAGTCTTTGCCTCCAACTCGAGATCTAGCAAATCCCAGACTGATGATATGGGGGGGGGGGCACCGCGTGCATCATGTGCATGTATTGTGCTGCGGTGTAACGAACGGAACGGAAAACTAACGGAAAGCCCTTCCAAGTTTAAAATGTCCCCGTTCCAGACAAACACACCAAACTTTTATTTCGGAATTTAGAAAAACCCTCACATTCATATTCACTAAATCAGCTTTTTCATACTGAACATGTTTAAGACATCCGATCGCGTGAAGTTTTCCATAAGCGGAATACAAAGCCTGAAGAAGTCAAAGTCGTATGAGGAGGAGAAATTTGTTGTTGTCAAAGTCGTCGAACAGTGAAGGTGTAAAAGACATTTTTTGGAATTTTTTGAACGCGCCAAATGATCCTCCATTTTATCTCAACCCTACAGGTAGCCTACATTAACAATTACCCCCACAATTCTAAAAGAGAGTGAATTTTTTTTTAAAGTAAGAATGGAAGTATACCCCTAGGATAGCTGGGCACCGATGACGCGATTAACATTTTTCCCATGACAAGCATCCTTACTTGGACACTACTTATGTCTCAAAAAATAATGTGTAAATTCTGCAATGTGAATGATTTGAATTAAAAATCGGCAAACGGAGTGGACCTATTCCGAAATTATATCCCTTCTAAATGAAGTCCAAAGAGCATTAAATGCTTTTTCCCAAGCCCTGATAATCGCATACTTCAAAATATTCCGTATATGATTGAGGGACTTTTACTGATGTGCCAGCTACATGTTTACGTAAATATTAATGGAATAGGAATATTTTCCCCCAATACGCTATTGGGAACTTTACTCTTGTGGTATCCCATGCAAAGGCTGTACATGGCCGAGGTTAATGATTTACCGCTCAATCCCTTTATAAAGCGGCAACTGTTTTCACACTTCTATAGTTTACAAACAAAATGATAGTGTGTTTTGTAGTTACCGTACAAAAGCCTGATCATCATCACTGTCCATGAAGAAAATGTCAACATAGAGAATGCGTTCGTTTCACAAGAGAGGCATTGCTCATTCCACAATATTTTTGTCAACAGTCGTCGGCGTTCTTCCATTTCCCTATCATGTCACGTCTGGTGCCTGCATGACCCCCGTTTTCGTGGCAACGCGGTATGGTTTGTGACACATTCACCATGGTGATGACAAAAGGGACGTCTCCCGTGACGTCATTCTGATCGCCCGCTCTTGTAAATTGCGGCCTCCCCTGGCTCACAACAACGGCCTTGTCACGATCAATTCGTTACTTTTTTCCTCCTTGACTTTGTGATCTGCAGGCAGGCGGAGCAGTTTGGTTAGGCGCCACGGCTGAATTATGCCAACACGGCATTCGCTCACCTATCGTCACAAGCAAATATGGACAAAAAACCAAGGCTGGGCAAGATTAAGTGTTCCGTGTGCACTAGGCATACACCAGTCCTTCGTAGTTCCTTCTCAGCATAAGGGAAAAAAACACCGATTTCATAGTGCTGGTGAGCACTGAAGCTATGAGCTTTCTCCCAAAAAATGCAGTCCCACAGAGCTAGAGAATTTATCTCTTGTGGGTATGTTTAGGCCCCCTATTGGTGTTTGTGTTTTATGAAACCAATATGGTAATTTCTTAGCCGCTCGAATTTTCCGTGGGCCCCGAGCTGGACCAAGAGAGGGTGCAATTTTCCAACCACACAGGCTCCTTGAGTGGGAACTGCACTTCGCTGATTCACAATCGTCTATGAAATGCACGTGTTACTCCGTGTTGCACAATGAACACTCCCGACCAACATGGCTCTTTTCAACCAGTGAGGGGGTGCTTCTGCTCAAGGCGGTATGCCTATGTTCCTATTGGATCATTGGGCCCTGTACCAGGAGAAATTCTCCCTAAACTTTCATTTTCCTTTGATCAGTATAAAATAGAGCCTGAAAGTAAAAGGACACGCATGAAACACTCATGTTGGAATTTTACCCTAGTCTTCCTCGGGTAATATTTAGGAAAAGTCACCTGGAGATGAGTAAAAAACAAATTTCTTCAACGACCTTTCTCCTGCGGCGATATTGTTTCTGGATCTTCTTGTTCATGCACATTTGTTTTCACTCCACGTGCTTAAGGGAAAACGAAATTGTAAAACGTTGCAAATACCTACCTACCTGTAGTCGATGGGTTCCACGTTCAGTTGATTTGACATAACGCAGTGGTTGTCAGCAAAGGTTAATTAACAAACTATTAGAATCTTTCGTAAATGTAGATTATTGCTTTCATTTTATTACATTAAATCGAAACAGTTCGTAAAATATTTTGATCTGTTTTTGTTTCAGCTGTTACCAACAGACTACCAACAAATTTCAAACCGTAAATTCATCTGCGAACAAAACCCCTGCATTGGACTGTTCTTCATGTATTTTAGATTTCTGAAGTGATGGGTCAATTTTTGGCAGGATATTTCTCTTTTAGATCAGGTAATTTTTCAGTTTCTATAAATTGATATACGAGCAAATATTTTCCAAGCCCCTTTTCCAAATTGGATTTTTTATAATTAAGAAGAAACTGAACGAAAAAATGCTACAAATTCGAAAATCTTTGTACGTTAATTTTCCTATCCAAGGGTTCCGAAAGCGCGCCACCAGGGGTCAACTGTCAGGCTCTAAACCAGTCTTAAGATTTTCTCCAATTCACAACAAATTTCGTTAGATTTGCCAGGTCAGTTTAACTGTCATTTTTGCACTTTCGCACTTTACTAACAGATAATTCATGAACACGACGAATTAATAATGATAAACACAAAGCCGCTCGTGTTTGCGTCTTTGACCAATCACGTCGAGGCTTACCTCGTCAATACGTCGGCCACACGAGCCAGAAAATTATTTTTACCACAGTATTTTGTACATGCAAAACATGCATACACTGTCAATGCACTGGAAAATGATAATTTGGGTACAGCTGGTTATTCTGAAATGCTGTTTACTTTAGTAAGTCATGTGTTCTTACTGGTCGATTTTTTTCTTCAATTTATTCAACAGATCTTTTAACGAGATGAGGTTTATATTTGCAGCAATTCTGGAATGTCATTTGCCTGGCTATACCATACAGTGTATAGAAACCACATGGCGTCACAGTGTGGTTTTCTGCATTTTTTTAGAGTTCCTAATGCGTCTTGTCTGGGCTAGACAAACTGTGTAATCTGAAATTTATTTCATCTTTTCCATTCGAAAAAAAAACTCATGCACTTAATTAAGAATCACCATGAAGATCAGCGTCTTGAGAGATAAATAATGCTATATAGGCCTAAATAGTGTATTTTGAACCGAAAGAGGGGTGGTCTTATGACGAATGCAGATAACATAAAGGCATTATGGAATGCTTATTCTCCATTCAGACTGATGGACCGTTGTTAAAGTGGTGATATCTTATTCTACAATGAAAATGCATCCAAAGGCACTAGCTTCGTTTTCTTAAAATGAAAAAAGTTAATCATTATTTCTTTATAATTCTATTCATTTGTATGACTTCATTTCATTCCATATACTACCGCCATTCCTAATGGGAAAACGGAAGAATTTTTACAACAAAAATCTTTTTGTCGCAAGCAATTGAAGGGAGGGGGATTTTCCTTTAACTGCCACCAGGTGAGGGAATGCTAAGCGTCTATCCCGTCATGTTTCCACCAAACGCGGGAGGCAAAAGAGGCAAAGAGCGGGCAAGGTATGATTATCAGCCCTGATCAATGAAGAAAACGTTTTCATCCTCGCGTCAAAATCAACGAGGTACAGGCCAAAAGGCCGAATGTATAGGACCCTGTATTGATTCCTTCGAGAATCAATACACGGCGCAGTTATTGTCGACAGCAACAGACGGCTACAGGTTTCACTAGTTAAGAGTAAGGAATATTATTACTGTTCTTCACCTGCAAGGCTAATCAATTTCTGCCTGTATCAGCGCCGGAACCAGAACATGGCCTCTTCAGAGACACTCCCAACAACTGGGTATTTTGTTTCCATAACAAACGCTGGGAATTTTTTACCTGGCTGTGTTCTTTTAGAAGTTGATAGTGCGCGATGAAAAAAGTGTGAACAAGTCATCACGTAGCAAAAATGCTATTAGCCGTGGTTAAAATATCTCCAAAGATGTACGAGAGGAATATGCAGTGACAACCACACTGTTCCAAAGACAAGTTTTGCAAGATTCCAAACTTCACAACTTTTATCCATGAAATGGTTTAAAATGTTACAAGGATAATATCGCAGCGTTCGAAGGCGAAGAGTCATCCGACAGTATCTGCCAACTTGAATTCTCAGTTCTGATTGGTCGATCCATGGCCACATGGCCACATATCACAGTGTGATATTATAGCCGTATTGCACGGTTCAGATCAAACCCTGCGTAATGCGCTGTTCGAACTCAACGCATTCGTTATTTTTTACCCTAAACGCTAACGAACATCTGCATGACTGTAAATTCAAAAGTGGTGTTTTTGCCCGTGTTGACTGTCACGTGTTCAATGCACGTACAATTCTATTTCCGTTTTTAGTGTAAGCCCTGTCGTTATTGTAATAATTCCCACGCCCCCTAGATAAAATTGCAGAATTATTGTGGTACATCGGTGTTACTGTTTTTGCTGTGCGCCGTATGATATCGTTTGTCTTCTTTTTTATGTAAAGCGCGTATATGCCCCTTTATTTTCCTTACTGCGTGTTAACTGTTTCTTGATTCTCACCACTTTTCCAAATATTACATCATTGTCTTCAGTACACGTACTCCCAACAGTTTCTCTATAATCATTATCTACGTCAAGTTTACTTGAAGATAAATTCCTTATCGTGCCCGCACTGTAATGTAGTTTGCCTTAGGCCTCGTGGCATACGGGACACAGACGCACTACATTATTCCGTGTTCCATCGTGCTCGTGTGATAACTAATATTATATGCTATCGTGTGGATTTCCAAGCTACAGTAATTTCGTTAAGGAAAATGCGTTATCAACTTAGTCTCACTTGCCAGAGTGCATGACACCTATATCACATTGTGCAATAATATACTGCCTGCTTTAAAAGCCTACCGGTAGTGTATTGGCAGCGGTGATAATTTAATAATGGGAACAACCGGTTACAGCAAATTTCTCTTCATCCATATTACCGGCATTCGGGGTATAGAGCCAACTTTTCGTATAATAAGGTCATATTACTTTGAAAATGAATGGGTTAAATTAAATTTGAAAAGTTTTCAGTGCTGGATTTGAGCTGCCTTTTCGGACTTTTTAAGCGACAGTGTTACTGCCGATCATAACATCTCGTGATTCGTTAATTTTTCACGTCATAGGGCCTATGCCCTTGCCACCCGTGCTTCGCCAATTCGGTTAATTAACCGTGGAAGAACTTGGTGCAAGCAAATTCGCATTCCCAAAGGAAACCTCCTCTTTCTGAATTTTTTTAAACATCTACATTTTCCAGAATGCAAAACACGAACAGGACAGGCTTTGTGACAGCATGGGCGTAAATCCCGGGGGATTGGGGCATAATCCCCCACTTTTTGAGGAAGGGGCTACTGAATCGTCCCCCGCCCCCTTTTTCTGGAGAGCAAAACATTTAAGCAAGTTGTGATGAATCTTTTAGACTTCCAATGATTAAATGCATTCAATATCACTCAAAAAAGGAAAACACTTTTGAAAAGCCATAAATATGCCATTTGGTATACGCATTTCAGATGTACATCAATATCATATACACTGACCTCTTATAGAGTCATATGGTGTCACACCCCCCGCTTGAAAATTTTCATGGTGAGGTAAGTCATCCCCTACCGTTCCCACCCCTTCCCCCCAATTTCTGGCACAAATTCACGCCACTGCGTAGTAGTTACAGTTATTGTTGAAACAATTTAGCCAAAACTTGTCTGTATTTTATGCCCCCAAATCGTCACCATGACCTTCAAAGTAAAGGTGGCTACTTACTATTCAAGTGATTTTTTTTTCTTTTCCTTTTTTTTTCTTTTCCATGGATGAATTTATAACGCAAAGAGTAAATCCGTGACAATGACAGCCGACTTACTGGCGAGGTTTTTTTCAGATAAAAATCGGGATGTCTTGTTTTGAAAAGGCGTCTAGACCTTCATTCTTTTATCTCATGAAATCAGGAATCAGAGACATACGTGTAGTCTGGTTCTCGGTCTGGTTCCCGGACGTTACAATACCAACTGAAGTGTATAAATTGTAGGTCTGGTAGCCATCACTGACCAAAAAAGGGAATAGACATTAATTTCTGGGATACTGGTGCTCACGTCTGTCAGTTTTTAAAAATTCACTAATATTCAAAAGTAGTTACAAGAATAAAAAACACAAGGAAATTGGGGAAAGTTGTTAGAATCGTGTGGCATAAGGAGATCACATGATTTATGCATAAATTTACATATTTCCAAATATTAACGACAGTTTCCGAGAAACGGCAACACTGGTCTAGCAAACAGCAGTTTCGGAAATTTGCGGAACAGTGGTTTTAGCGCCTACCGGACCTAAAGATTCTCTAAAAAAAAATCAGAATCATTTGGTTCAGAGAATCTCGCAACGTCTGAACCTAACAGTTGCAAGCCTTGTCAACGCTAAGTCCCCACAAAGAATAATTCATTGTCAGGGGATTATGTCTGTCATAGGCAAGAAGAGAGTCTCGTGAAATGGAATCCTCTTTATTCTCTGTCTAAATCTCAGCTCCGAAGGGAATTAAAGACAGACGAGCCTTGTAGAAAGTGTTTAATTTCATCTCAAGGAAATTTCATACTAAAGAGTCGTATACGGTGTCTGTCATTAACCATGCTTTGACAAGTGATACCCTTTTTGTCTGCTCACTTACATATTCCTCAAGGATGAATTTTGCTTTTCCAGGAGGGAGAGAACACGATTCCTATCTCCCAGTTTGTGTTTGTTCGAAATTAGAATTTGACATCTTGATCGACAGGCAGAAAATGCACAAGACGC